>NC_064626.1:852481137-853106137 GCF_023864275.1 Schistocerca cancellata
TGAGGGGTGAGGTACACGTACACACGTGGTTTCCGTTTTCAATTACGGAGTGGAATAGAGTGTGTCCCGACATGTCAGGCCAATAGATGTTCAATGTGGTTGCCATAATTTGCTGCACAGAATTGCAATCTCTGGCGTAATGAATGTCGTAGTATCATCTCCGCCTTTTCAGAGTTCGAATACACCATGGTCACAGTTCCTACAACACTACACTATCACAGACGTCTGGTAACACGGTGTACTACAGTTGGTCTGCGTGCGGAGACGAATGCAGAATAACAATAGCAGCAAGCACTACATCGGACACTGCGACAGCTAGACCAAACCACAACAGTGCACTACAGCCACACTCGTAAACACGGTCGTCATCGTAAACATGTCCCTACAGATGCTGCTCGCCGACCGTGGCCCGTGTTTGTTACAACACGCAACTGAACGTCGGAGGTTTCAAGCGTCAACTTTAGGTTACAATATCTCCGGATGTAATTAACATTTTACAATGCAACAAACGGCACTGATTACGTATTTGTTTATATGTTCAGATGTGCTAACAAAACTAACGTGGTTCCATTTAAAAAACGTAGGTTTGTGTTAAAAAACATACTTCCGTGCATTTTTGTATGGTTTGTATTAAACAGTTACACTAGCCCCTCTCCTCACGTTTGGTCTGTGGAATCGGTTCGTCAGTATTTGATGTGGTTTACGAAATATATCCAGCGGTAACGTTAGGTGACTCACCCTGTATATAAGCTGTTCAAATTTACTAGGCAGTGCCCTCTGGTAGGAATTTAATAGGGGTAAACGCTGTAACCTTTCTATATTCTTTCACGCCATGTACAACAGCACCCTGTGTAATTTTCATTACAGCTTCCCTGTATCTTATTTTAAGGCCACATGTGATAGTACAGTTTGTAACTTTGCTATTCCTACCTTTGCAGGGTCAAAAGTTCTGAATATGGCTTCTACATAAGTCGAAACCGGTTAATAAACAAATATTATTGCGCTCTCAACTGTTCATTTTAACTTAAATAAAGCATCAGGGCGCTGTTCGATTATGTTGTAAAAATTTTTCATAATTACAGTATGGTTTGAGTGGGGCAGTGCGCAAATGGTTTAATCCATACTTAACTGGAAGAATGCAGATAGTTTAAATAACTGGTTCATGTAATGTTAAAACAACAGCTTATTCATCAAACTGGGGGGGGGGGGGGGCTATCAAGTACGGGGTCCCACAGGGTTCAGTCTTAGGTCCTTTACTGTTCCTGATATACATTAATGACTTACCATTCCACATTGATGAAGATTCAAAGTTAGTTCTTTTTGCTGATGATACAAGTGTAGTAATATCATCCAAAAACCAAAAACTAAGTGTTGTAATTGTAAATGATATTTTTCACAAAATTATTAAGTGGTTCTCAGCAAATGGACTCTCTTTAAATTTTGATAAAACACAATATATACAGTTCCATACAGTAAATGGCACAACTCCAGTAATAAATATAGACTTTGAACAGAAGTCTGTAGCTAAGGTAGAATTTTCAAAATTTTTAGGTGTGTCCATTGATGAGAGGTTAAACTGGGAGCAACACATTGATGGCCTGCTGAAACGTCTGAGTTCAGCTACGTATGCGCTGAGGGTTATTGCAAATTTTGGTGATAGGAATCTCAGTAAATTAGCTTACTATGCCTACTTTCATTCACTGCTTTCGTATGGCATCATATTCTGGGGTAATTCATCGTTGAGCAGAAAAGTATTCATTGCAAACATGTAATCAGAATAATTGCTGGAGCCCACCCAGAGTCATCCTGCAGACATCTATTTAATGATCTAGGGATCCTCACAGTAACCTCACAGTATATATATATATATATATATTCACTTATGAAATTAGTTGTTAATAATCCAACCCAGTTCAAAAGTAATAGCAGTGTGCATAGCTATAACACCAGGAGAAAGGGTGATCTTCACTACGCAGGGTTAAATCTGACTTTGGCACAGAAAGGGGTAAATTATGTTGCCACAAAAGTCTTTGGTCACCTACCAAACAGCATCAAAAGCCTGACCGATAGCCAACTAACATTTAAAAATAAATTAAAAGAATTTGTAGATGACAACTCCTTCTACTCATTGGCTGAATTTTTAGATATAAATTAAGGGGAAAAAAACAACTTAAACATTAGTGTCATGCAATATTTTGTGTAATGTAATATCTTGTACAGACATCTTTTATTAACCTGACACGTTCCACATCATTACGAAGTGTCGTATTCATGATCTATGGAACAAGTATTAAACTAATCTAATCTAATGTAATGTGTAATGACCTCACTGGAACTATATGTGTGATTTCTGGCGTTCCCCAAGGTAGTGTTACCGGCCCTTTGCTGATCCTTATATATATAAACCATTTGGGAGACAATCCGAGCAGCCATCTTCGGTTGTTTGCAGATGACGCTGTCGTTTATCGACTAATAAAGTCATCCGAAGTTCAAAACAAACTGCAAAACGATATAGAATAAATATCGGAATGGTGCTAAAAGTGGCAGTTGACCCTAAATAACGAAAAGTGCCACAATTACGAGCAACTTAAATTGGAAGGAACACATAGAAAATGCTGTGGGGAAGGCTAACCATAGACAGCGTTTTATTGGCAGGACATTTGGAAAATGTAACAGACTTACTAAGGAGACGGCCTACTCTAAGCTTGTCCGTCGTATTTTAGAATACTGCTGCGCGGTGTGGGATCCTTACCAGATGGGACTGACAGAGACCATCGAAAAAGTTCAAGGAAGGGCGTCACGTTTTGTATTATCGAGAAATAGGGGAGAGAGTGTCACAGAAATGATACAGGTTTTGGGCTGGAAATCATTAAAAGAAAGACGTTTTTCGTTGCGACGGAATTTTCTCAGGAAATTCCAATCACCAACTTTTAAGTCCGAATGTGAAAATATTTTGTTGACACCGACCTAAATAGGGAGGAACGATCATCACGATAAAATAAGGGAAATCAGAGCTCGTGCGGAAAGATATAGGTGTTCATTCTTTCCGCGCACTATACGAGATTTGAATAATAGAGAATTGTGAAGGTTGTTCGATGAACCCTCTACCAGGCACTAAAAATGTGATTTGCGGGGTGTCCATGTAGCTGTAGATGTACATCCTTTTTATATGTCGTCTCCATTTCCGCCATACGTTGTTTGAACTGCACTACCACACAACCCAAGGTTATTCGTAAGTACGTCTGGAGGTTTCAGATGTCGCGTGCACAAGAACTGGAAGACGTACATAAAAGTAACACATATCAGTGGATACGGTATCTCTTCAAGTTTCGATTAGTAATACGTGCCGTGACATACTTGCGAAAGGGGGCAGGCGTGTCAAAAGATGTAGACCAGGGGTCCCAACCTTGCACCTTACCTCGGCTACATTGGAAGAAGGCGAATATTCATGAGCCGCACGTAATGTACTTAACACTACTCACTACTAACAATAACTGCTGAAAAAAAAAGAATGGCCCAATGAGAGAATAGCAGCGGGTGGCGCGAGCTACAGAATAAAATATTCAATTTATCACGAATTTACATGAACGGACCCCCCAAGAACCATGGACCTTGCCGCTGGTGGGGAGGCTTGCGTGCCTCGGCGATACAGATAGCCGTACCGTAGGTGCAACCAAAACGGAGGGGTCTCTGTTGAGAGGCCAGACAAACGTTTGGTTCCTGAAGAGGGGCAGCAGCCTTTTCAGTAGTTGCAGGGGCAACAGTCTGGCCTTGTAACACTAGCCAAAACGGCCTTGCTGTGCAGGTACTGCGAACGGCTGAAAGCAAGGGGAAACTGCAGCCGTAATTTTTCCCGAGGGCGTGCATCTTTACTGAACGGTTTAATGATGATGGCTTCCTCTTGGGTGAAATATTTCGGAGGTAAAATAGTCCCCCATTCGGGGATTACTCAGGTGGACGTCGATATCAGGAGAAAGAAAACTGGCGTTCTACGGATCGGAGCGTGGAATGTCAGATCCCTTAATCGGGCAGGTAGGTTAGAAAATTTAAAAAGGGAAATGGATAGGCTAAAGTTAGATATAGTAGGAATTAGTGAAGTTCGCTGTCAGGGGGAACAAGACTTATGGTCAGGTGAATACAGGGTTACAAATACAAAATCAAAAAGGGGTAATGCAGGAGTCGGTGTAATAATGAAAAAAAAAATAGGAGTGCGGGTGAGCTACTACAAACAGCATAGTGAACGCATTATTGTGGCCAAGATAGACACGAAGCCCACACCTATTTCAGTAGTACAAGTTTATATGCCAACCAGCTCTGCAGATGACGAAGAAATTGAAGAAATGTATGATGAAATAAAAGAAATTATTCTGATAGTGAAGGGAGACGAAATTTTAATAGTCATGGGTGACTGGAATTCGGTAGTAGGAAAAGGGAGAGAAGGAAACGTAGTAGGTGAATATGGATTGGGGCTAAGAAATGAAAGAGGAAGCCGCCTGGTAGAATTTTGCACAGAGCACAACTTAATCATAGCTAACACTTGTTCAAGAATCATAAAAGAAGGTTGTATACATGGAAGAAGCCTGGAGATACTGACAGGTTTCAGATAGATTATATAATGGTAAGACAGAGATTTAGGAACCAGGTTTTAAATTGTAAGACATTTCCAGGGGCAGATGTGGATTTTGACCACAATCTATTGGTTATGAACTGTAGATTAAAACTGAAGAAACTGCAAAAAGGTGGGAATTTAAGGAGATGGGACCTGGATAAATTGACTAAACCAGAGGTTGTACAGAATTTCAAGAAGAGCATAAGGGAACAAATGACAGGAATGGGGGAAAGAAATACTGTAGAAGAAGAATGGGTAGCTTTGAGAGATGAAATAGTGAAGGCAGCAGAGGATCAAGTAGGTAAAAAGACGAGGGCTAGTAGAAATCCTTGGGTAACAGAAGAAATATTGAATTTAATTGATGAAAGGAGAAAATATAAAAATGTAGTAAATGAAGCAGGCAAAAGGGAATACAAACGTCTCAAAAATGAGATCGACAGGAAGTGCGAAATGGCTAAGCAGGAATGGCTAGAGCAAATGTAAGGATGTAGAGACTTATCTCACTAGGGGTAAGATCGATACTGCCTACAGGAAAATTAAAGAGACCTTTGGAGAAAAGAGAACCACTTGTATGAATATCAAGAGCTCAGATGGAAACCCAGTTCTAACCAAAGAAGAGAAAGCAGAAAGATGGAAGGAATATATAGAGGGTCTATACAAGGGAGATGTTCTTGAGAACAATATTATGGAAATGGAAGAGGATGTAGATGAAGATGAAATGGGAGATACGATATTGCGTGAAGAGTTTGACAGAGCACTGAAAGACGTAAGTTGAAACAAGGCCTCAGGAGTAGACAACATTCCATTAGAACTACTGACGGCCTTGGGAGAGTCAGTCCTGACAAAACTCTACCATCTGGTGAGCAAGATGTATGAAACAGGCGAAATACCCTCAGACTTCAAGAAGATTATAATAATTCCAATCCCAAAGAAAGCATGTGCTGACAGATGTGAAAATTACCGAACAATCAGTTTAATAAGTCACGGATGCAAAATACTAACGCGAATTCTTTACAGATGAATGAAAAAACTGGTAGAAGCCGACCTCGGGGAAGATCAGTTTGGTTTCCGTAGAAATGTAGGAACACGTGAGGCAATACTGACCCTACGACTTATCTTAGAAGCTAGATTAAGGAAAGGCAAACCTACGTTTCTAGCATTTGTAGACTTACAGAAAGCTTTTGACAATGTTGACTAGAATACTCTCTTTCAAATTCTGAAGGTGGCAGGGGTAAAATACAGAGAGCGATAGGCTATTTACAATTTATACAGAAACCAAATGGGAGTTATAAGAGTCAAGGGACATCAAAGGGTAGCAGTGGTTGGGAAGGGAGTGAGACAGGGTTGTAGCCTCTCCCCAATGTTATTCAATCTGCATATTGAGCAAGCAGTGAAGGAAACAAAAGAAAAATTCGGAGTAGGTATTAAAATCCATGGAGAAGAAATAAAAATTTCGAGGTTCGCCGATGACATTGTAATTATGTCAGAGACAGCAAAGGACCTGGAAGAGCAGTTGAACGGAATGTACAGTGTCTTGAAAGGAGGATATAAGATGAACATTAACAAAAGCAAAACGAGGATAATGGAATGTAGTCGAATTAAGTCGGGTGATGCTGCGGGAATCAGATTAGGAAATGAGACACTTAAAGTAGTAAAGGAGTTTTGCTATTTGGGGAGCAAAATAACTGATTATGGTCGAAGTAGAGAGGATATAAAATGTAGACTGGCAATGGCAAAGAAAGCGTTTCTGCAGAAGAGAAATTTGTTAACGTCTAGTATAGATTTAAGTGTCAGGAAGTCGTTTCTGTATGTATTTGTATGGAGTGTAGCCATGTATGGAAGTGAAACATGGACGATAAATAGTTTGGACAAGAAGAGAATAGAAGCTTTCGAAATGTGGTGCTACAGAAGAATGCTGAAGTTTAGATGGGTAGATCACATAACTAATGAGGAGGTATTGAATAGCATTGGGGAGAAGAGAAGTTTGTGGCACAACTTGACTAGAAGAAGGGATCGGTTGGTAGGACATGTTCTGAGGCATAAAGGGATCACCAATTTAGTATTGGAGGGCAGCGTGGAGGGTAAAAATTGTAGAGGGAGACCAAGAGATGAATACACTAAGCAGATTCAGAAGGATGTAGGTTGCAGTAGGTACTGGGAGATGAAGAAGCTTGCACAGGATAGAGTAGCATGGAGAGCTGCATCAAACCAGTCTCAGGACTGAAGGTTGCAGCAACAAACAACAACATGAACGGAATGCTATGAATTTGTTTTTTACCGGTCGTCTTGTAGAATATCGCTCGTTGGCGCGTTTTGATACTCGCTTTGGACCGAATGCGGACCGTGGGCTGCGGGTTGGACACCCCTGATGTAGAGAAATCATCCGATCCGTACTGTCGCATCGAATTGGTTCATGCGTGTAGATAGGCAACCCACTGAACAGACTTATTCAAGGCCAACTGTTGTGTCTTACTGGACAGTTCGTGTAAGTAACTTCAATGAACTCCGTGCACACATTGACGTTTGACGTTTTTCGCATCACTAACGATGTTCATACTGAGCGCCTGTAAGATTAGTAACGAAGTTGGAAAGATGTTCTATGCACTTATATGAGTCTGATTGTCTTGTAGTTTTTGTGCAGTCATCTTCTGAAACTCCACAGATACTGCCGAATGACCCTGAATACTAAAACCATACCATGTTCAACGGGAAGCTGTATTGCTACATTTCACTTTGAAGAATGATATCCATCTCCGTATAACTGCCTAGGTTGCGTGCTTGTTTTGATACTACGTCAAACTGATGATGTTTGAGTGCTGATCGATAGTCAAAAATTTAAACATAACAGAAAGTTAAGGCTTGCAGTACATATTAGAACTCCAATGGAACGGAGTGGTGGGTAAGAACAAATATTAATGCAGCTGAATTTTCGGCTCGTTTCCGTTTAATATATTTATATATAAGAAATATACAAATCCAATAATGGCCATTTGAGTGGCACTTGGAAAAACTATTTAAGCTCTTGTATAACTAGGCAAACAAAA
The DNA here is from genome assembly GCF_023864275.1 of Schistocerca cancellata. Taxonomy (NCBI): domain Eukaryota; kingdom Metazoa; phylum Arthropoda; class Insecta; order Orthoptera; family Acrididae; genus Schistocerca; species Schistocerca cancellata. Next base: position 852,488,791 of record NC_064626.1, read on the forward strand.
GCCTCAGAATTGATCATTGTTTTATTGTAGTTTGCAGAATTGGAGTGAGACGCACAAAATGAAACGAAAGAATGTTGTAACTCGTTTTACTCTATGTCAAAAGTTATTGAAAGAATATGTTTCATAATTTTTGTAGAAAGTAATATTCAAGAGCCTACTTTTTTTTAGTCATTGGTCTTTTTTTGTCTTGAGAATCATACCAGAGTAGCCAGTTGCCAGGATGCGGCGTAATTTGCACATCTTTGTTTGTTTCTTTATGGATTATCAATTAAACGGTTTTGAGCTGTCTGTAAGGTCAAACTACGTGAATATTGCATTTACAACTTAGTTCGTTAGTTCATGGCACATTCATTTTTAAAATACTAAATAGACCACGTGATATTTTGGATTAAACACAAAAAGGTGTAATAACTGATAGTTTAGTATTATTGCTACATTTGTTACGAAAAAGCCCAGTTATCGATTTAAACTCGTTTTTATGTGATCCAATAAACTTCATTATGGGTAGTATAAATTCTATTCACAAATGACGAAATAGTTAATATGTCTCGGAACTGTCTAAAGTCTGATCTCAGCAATATTTACCACAAATCTCTTAGCTTTTCCAGTTAAGATATTTTCAGTGAAGGAAGAGGAGAAAGTTTTCGAGGTTAGCATAAATATTTCATGTCGCTTAAAGTAATTTAAAATACTTGATATGACTAAAAGAGGGACTACATCTTTTTCTAAATAAATAGTGCCTGACATTAAAGTGTTTTGAGAATTTATTCACAATGTGACTGAGGCAAAATTAATTCTTGTGACGACTGCAAAGAGCGCTGAAGCCTGTTGTACAATCTGTTTGGATGTAAATCATTTTTATTTTTACAAACTGTGTCATCTAAAGAGAATTGTTGCATCTCTAACGAATTATATATGCTTTAAGTTTGCTGTAATTCTAAATCAGGCATGACACTGTGAGAATTATACTATATGAAGTGCTGTTAAAATTTGCATTGATTGATCATATGAGACTGTATTCAAGAGGTAATAATAACAACTGTAAACATTTTACTGTTTCAGATGAAATACAGTGCTCTGTGTATTCACACTTTATAAGAAAAACCATTTCCATATACACTTTGTTTTCATAAAGAGGTGGGTCGTTCACCGTACGACGTATGTTTTATTGGGTTTAGTACTTTTTATAGATCTTTAGTACCTGGCATAGCTCTCCTAACAGTTGGCCTACATGTAAACTGCTTTCATTTCCTGCAACGCCGTAACTGGACCTCTGTCTCAACCTTAATAATCTTAACTTCATCCTTTTCTCCACACATTATCTTTTCTTTTGTGTCTTTTTTCTGGATTTGTTTCCATTTGTATTTCAGCTTGTATTCTGTTAGCATTGCCCGTGTTTTTAAAATCTGAATATGCCTTCAATTAATTCTGAGTCTGGTATTAGTTCATATCCTATCGGTGCCAAGGCTATTTTTTGCACCTGTTACTATTGCTAGATGTTGATAATGGGTGACTAAAAATTTGGATTTGACTACGTGGTAGAACAGACATATGGTTATTATTTCTTTAATAATAATGTTATTATTCCGTTAATAATAATCATTATGAGACAGTGTTTCAGCATCTATCAACAGTGAAGATTTATTTTTAAAGAGGACTTCACAGACATATTTTTTCATTTAAGAGATGACCTACAGTGTCTAAAATGAATACTTGAAATTGGTTTGCCACATTTTATCACGATTTGCTGTGATATCAATGAACAACCCCACGAGAAACTGAAGCATGAAGACTGAATTCAATGATAATTAACTGAATCAGCAATTCAGTCATTTTCGGCGCTACATACAATACAGCTAAGGTACACTCATTGTGCTTAACATGTCACAGCTGTAGCATCTGTGGACTGTTAATGACTGTTGACCTGCAATGTACTTTGAGATCTGTCATCTGTAATGAAGGATGAATATTATCTGACACAAGTGGTAACACTGGCTATGGATGCAGCCCTCTTATTCACTAAAGTACGGCGCACGGTCCCGTGTTAACATGATACTACGCATCCCGATGGCATGTCTAACACATCGGTTGCTGGCTCTGATGTCGATTATCCATAAAGACTAACAATCGACATGTCCGGTAGGGGTCCATCGCCGCTCACACGTTCAGCGCTAACAAGTCGATGACAGCAACGAACACCGTCTACTAGTTGCCGGTCGTCTGCAACACGGCCAAGTGTTCGAAGCTACACGGACCAAGGCTGGAACGAAGACAACCCCCTCGTAAGGGTCTCATTTCCGCAAGTGGATAAAATAATGTAAGAAATTTGAAAGGAGATTGTTTAAAAAAATCGTCGTAGCTCCTTGATGAACACAAATCCGGATTTTTGGATTTGTTTCCATTCCTCAGTTCACGATCATCAATTTGTTGTAAATCAATAATTAAATGACGAAGGTACTTTCCTAAATAAATAAAAGGAATAAAAAAGTTGACAGGCTATCCAATATCATACAAAAGTAAGTTCGCAACACACTAATACTGCTAACCAACCTTGCATCTTCAGTACGTGTGAAATCACAGTTGCCTTAGGCAGTATCAGCTGAATTTAGCCCACGACCATAAATTTCACTATATCTCCCGCTTAGCTTTGTAACGCGAACTTGGTTCCCAACATGAACAGTATATCAGCTAATTAAAGTTCCACTCGATCTTCTCTACATCAAACACCTAAGAAGTTTCCCAGCTTCCCATAAACGTGGCTCTAATAAAATAACTGCCTGTCTGGTCCTTATTTCTGTCTTAACTATTATCAACTAGCCTCTAGTTCCTGAAAACGAAATCCTCCCACATGTCTAACTTCCTTACTCACTCTTGTTCTACACTGAGTCTGGTCTCTTATTATTTTTTCCCATAACTATGACTCATCTGCCACAATATTACATAAACTCCCATATCACTACACTGTACATCCCCTTTATGTGACTCCGCCTAAAGCGCACATACCACTGCAACCTCACACCATATTTAATCTTACAACTATTTAACCCTTCCTTTTCCAAACTACTTTTTCCCGTACAGCCCCTCTTGCAAAGAAAATTTTCGGTCAAAGCTGTTTCTGCAGCACTTTACAAATTCATAGTCATTTTATTCGTCTTGTTATTTCATGCTAGTGAACCACAAACTCACGAAATTCTGTGGAGCATTTGTACTAATCATGAAGTTTGTAAGAAAGATTAAGATTTTAAGATAGCTCTATTTGGGAGACCCTTACACGTTTTCTTCCAGTCCATGTACTATCTGTGCTACTGGCTGAATTGAAATGCAAGTCCGGAGACATTATTTGAAGAAGCTTCGAATGTGATTGGAGAGGAGAACTTTTGAATACTGCGGCGACGTTGCCCTCTGTTGTATATGAAAGAGTGTATCATTGGTATTCAGCTGTGTGCAGGAAAACGATGTATCGTGGGCCATAGCTCAGAACTTCTTGTGAGCTGTAACGTGGGTTAATGATGTCACATTGGCACCAAATTTCACCACAGCTCTGCCAAACACCATCGGGAACGTGTCACATTATGGAGAGGTCGTCCCACTCCTTCTTACCATTACACTCCTTCTTTTGACGCCTCTCGGGCTAAGATCAGAACCGCGATGCCCAGCGCTGAAATTAGGCGATTTTTTAATGGATGACCGAAGAAAACATTTCTGTCATACCGCCGCTCAGTATGGACACGAGCAGCATGGTTTTAGAAAGCGTCTCTCTTGTGAAACTCAACTTGCCTCTTTCTCTCATGATATACTACGAACTATGGATGAAGGGTAACAGGCAGATTCTACATTTCAATATTTCCTGAAAGCATTTGACACGGTACCCCATCGCTGGCTGTTAACGAAGGTACGAGCGACCGGAATAAGTTCACAGCTATGAGAGTGGCTCGAAGACTTCTTAAATAATACAACTCAGTATGTTGTCCTCGATGGGTATCATCAGGAGTGCCCCAGGAAAGTGTGATAGGACCGCTATTATTCTGTATATACTTAAAGATTTGGCCGCAGGGTGAGCAACAATCTGCTGTTGTTTGCTCATGATGTCGTGGTGTACGGTAGAGTGTAGAAGCTGAGTGACTTCAGGAAGATAGAAGACGACTCAGATTAAATTTCGAAATTTGTGGTAAGGTCTTATGGGACCAAACTGCTGAGGTCATCGGTCTCTAAGCTTACGCACTACTTAATCTAACTTAAACTAACTTACGTTAAGGACAACTCAAACACACCCATGCCCGAGGTAGCACTCCAACCTCCGAAGGGGGTAGCCACGCGGACCGTTAAGAGCCGCGCTTAGTGGCCGTGCGGTTTGAGGCGCCATGTCACGGATTGCGTGGCCCCTCCCGCCGGAGGTTAGAGTCCTCCCTTGGGCATGGGTGTGTGTGTTGTTCTTAGAATAAGTTAGTTTAAGAAGTGTGTAAGTTTAGGGACCGATGACCTCAGCAGTTTGGTACCTTAAGAATTCACACACATTAGACCGTTCATACTAAATTTCCAGTTGGTGTGATGCACGGCAGCTTGCTCTAAATGTAGAAAATAAGTTAATGCTGATGAGTAGTGTGGTGTCACCGCCAGACACCACACTTGCTAGGTGGTAGCCTTTTAAATCGGCCGCGGTCCGCTAGTATACGTCGGACCCGCGTGTCGCCACTGTCAGTGATAGCAGACCGAGCGCCGCCACACAGCAGATCTAGAGAGACGTCCTAGCACTCGCCCCAGTTGTACAGCCGACTTTGCTAGCGATGCTACACTGACAAATACGCTCTCATTTGCCGAGACGATAGTTAGCATAGCCTTCAGCTACGTCAATTGCTACGACCTAGCAAGGCGCCATTACCAGTATATTGAGATTGCACTTATGTATCATCAAGACCGATGTTTTCCAATTATGGAATAAAGTTAAGTATTACATCAACTACGTACTTTATTTATTAGACTCAACTCCTTTAACTGTTCCAGACCTCACGCCAGTCTGCGTGAGCTTGCACGCGTGCATTTCGGCCTACTCTAGCTACAAGGTGTTGGCTCTTCTGCCAACACTTCAAGTAGGATGATCAAACCTGTAATGTTCGGACAGTATTACTAATGTCCTGCCTGACACAGTGAAGTGGGTTATATATCTGGACGTAGCGTTGCAAAGCGATATGAGATGGAACGAGCATATGAGAACTATGGTAGGGAAGACGAATGGTCGACTTCGGTTTATTGACAGAATTTTAATACAGCGTGGTTCATCTGTAAAGGAAGCAGCTTATAGAACGCTGGAGCGAACATCTTCTTGAGTACTACTCGAGTGTTTGGGTTCGGTACCAGGTTGGATTGAAGGAAGACATGAAAGCAATTTGAGACAGGCTACTAGATTTGTTACCAGTAGGTTCGAACAACACGTAAATGTTACGGAGATAGTTCGGGAACTCAAATGGGAATGTCTGGAGGGAAGGGAACGCTCTTTCCGAGAAACACTATTCAGAAAATTTAGAGAACAGGTATTTGGAACTGACTGCCGAACGATGCTACTGCCGCCACCATAAACTGAGCATAAGGACCACGAAGGGACGCATACAGACAGTTGTTTTTCCCTCGCTCTGTTTCCTAGTGGAACAGGAAAGGAAATGACTTGTGGTGGTAGAGGGTACCCTCCACCACGCACCGTACGGTGGCTTGCGGAGTATGTATTTAGATTTAGATGAAAAGGCCTTTGGGGGTGTCAATGACAACACCCCTTCGTTTGGGGTGTTGATTCCCACACATTTCGCTGTGGTAAGCGACCATCTACACTGCGATGGGCAACAGGAAGACGTTCCCCACAACATTTGACACTGTTGACAGCCTTACGGTCGATCCAATCCGTCTCCAAGGACATCGTGAGACTGCAACGCCACTGGAAGTGATCATACTCGTTTGGAGCGTCGAGCCACCGCAATTTTTTGCACTGGCATACAGGGTGTGGATCCACTAGATACCTTTCGAAACCGCTTGACGAAATTTAAACGTGACTGGAAGCAGCAAAGGATGTCTATGGATTTTCATCCCCCCTGTTTAGCGCCCTCATGTGGCGTGACCACAGAGAGGTGTGACCACATGCATGAATAAAATGACAAAGAGTCCCTCCAAGAAACACCTCCAGTACCACCTGTGCACGTTTATTGAACACTTTGAAAATGTGCTTGTACACAGAGAGCCAATCACTGATTACTAGGTGTCGATGTGACCGGCATCCCCTAGATTTCGCAGGCGGCTAGCACGCACTACTTCAGAGACATAGCGCCACCCACTGAGTTCAGGGGGGTCATAATGGTTACCTGTCACACCTATGTCTAGTAATCTGTAACGAGGTCTCCGTAGAGCTACATTTTTAAAGTGTTCAACACGCACCGGGGATGTTACCAAGCTGACGGAACTCAGATGGAGCCTTTGCTGTTTTATTAATGCGTATACTAATGTCTCATCCCCACGCGATCCCGCCACAGGAGGGCGTGAAACAGGAGGGCTGAAAAAAATCACCTTCAGATTTTTTCCAATGGTTTTGAATGGCCTTTCTTGGTTCCTGTACAGCAGGGTAAAAACGGCGGTCGCACTACAAAAATGGTTCAAATGGCTCTGAGCACTATGGGATTTAACATCTGAGCTCATCAGTCCCCTAGAACTTAGAACTGCTTAAACCTAAGGAGATCACACACATACATGCCCGAGGCAGGATTCGAACCTGCGACCCTAGTAGTCGCGCGGTTCGGGACTGAAGTGCCTAGAAACGCTCGGCCACAGCGCCCGGCGGTCGCACTACACTCCAAAAGGTTGCGATTACTTTCAAAGAGATTTCAGGACAAGGACGTTCTTAGAGAAGGCTTGAATCGTCCGGGTGGTGTCAGCAGTGTCGAAGATAGTGAAGAACGTTGTTCTGTGGCTCGTCACACCACGAACGTCCTGTTTCGACCTCGAAATGTGCGGGAATCAAGGAAGTCATGATTTAATTGACTCCACGAATAACATCTCCTGGGGCCTCTTCGTGTCCGTAATCAGCGGCAATGTGTCAAATGTTTTCCTCGGCCATCTTTAACAAAACAGCGTGGTTTCAACGCTCGGCGTGAACGTTCTGACTTCCATCGCAGAGGCGTCAAAAGAAAGGGCGAAATGTGGGCCAGTGGGGGTGTGACGTCCTTACCATCGTGTAACACGTCCGCGTTGCGTTGGACAGAATTGTGGTGACATTCGGTGCCAATGTAACGTCATTAACCCATCTTATACCTCACATGACCTACTGAGATCTGGCCTTTTCTTCCCATTTGACGACAATTTTCTGTTTAAAGGGTCTTACAGCCAGAGGGTCACGTCACAGGGGCCTACGCTTTTGTACAGTTACAAAGGATAGTTGTAGGCACCTTTGATATAAATTTAAAACTTCTGCATCTCAATGAAAGACAGTTATGGTGTTTCGAAAGGGCATTAATTGTGTTGCACAGTGTACAAATGCATACTAGAGTGGAAGTCAGACCCATGTCTGGCAACTAACATTGGTAAACGTGGCTAAATGGCTCAGTTTATGGTTCTTAGTGGTTCTACAGGAAACAAACTGTTATTTTGTGCATGATTTCTGCCAGCAGACAAGAAGAAACCACCCCTGTTGGAGAATCTTTACAAGTTGTCGGAGAAGTGCTAATGGTTAAAAGAAATCATGCACTGAGGACATTATTTACAAAATGGTTCAAATGGCTCTGAACTACTTAAACCTAACTAAACTAAGGACATCACACACATCCATTCCCGAGGCAGGATTCAAACCTGCGACCGTAGCGGTCGCGCGGTTCCAGACTCAATCGCCTAGAACCGCTCGGCCACTCAGGCTGGCCATTATTTACACTTTATTAGGTAATATTATATGGATTGGGATGACCCCTTGAGGTTCAGCGGCCTAAATCTGGGGAATTTTACCTGATTATCACTAGGGACCTCTCATTTATGAACTGTGAACGTTATGTCTGAGAAGAAGTCAGAAACTGGGGATTCAAGGTTTATCGACAGCTAAGACCTAAAAAACTAACTCGAGATTCAGTATAGCCACAGCGGCATTAATTCCGTGTTGAGGCCCTTACTACTCAAACACTGATTGTGTGATGGATCAGGCATAACCATAGCAGCATAAACTCGGAATTGGAGGCTCGTACTACACACACACACACACACACACACACACACACACAGTTACTAACAGTATATGGTGAAACAAATGTTCTTTTGTTGTTTGTTATTTCCAGCACGATATACAGGAACTCGCTGTTCGTGATGGTAATAAAATTAGTAAAGCAGGGAAAAAAGCCAGATAACTTCCAGTAGAAAACAAACTCAAGAGCAATAACGCCGATGTTAGGAACGCCTGTCGCTTTCCCTACATACTTCGTTTAGTAATTACACTCCGTGTCCCTCCGCAGTAATAAAGCAGGAGAGCAGGTATGAAAAAACATACACGAATAACTGCTTTAATGAGCAGAGACGATAAAGGCAGCAAACATGTCTGAAGCAAATAAAACCTAACATTGTATGTATGATTTATAGGTAAAAGACCATTAGTCGGCGGATGTAATTTTCTGTCGACTGATATCCTGTACTCGTAACCAAATTGTTACATAACAGAAGCAGTTTCAGTTACTGTTATGCAGTAATGTACTTCCATATATGACGCAAAATTGGTGGCTGTAAAGGAGGATGTATTTACAGCGAAAAGACTTAAGTATAATCAGGGCTGTATAAGCTAGCCGTTGACTTGGATTTTCAACTTGAATACTAAACTGAAATTCTGAACCACGGCCCTTTCCTGCCGGAGGTTCGAGTCCTCCCTCGGGCATGGGTGTGTGTGTGTGTGTTGTTCTTAGCATAGGTTAGTTTAAGTAGTGTTTAAGTCTAGGGACCGATGACCTCAGCAGTCTGGTCCCTTAGGAATTCACAAATATTTGAACAAATTTTCTGAGCTAAATGTTTGATTGATTTGTAACTGTTCTTCGGTCAATCCCGTGTGATGAGAAACCTGGCTCAAAGTATTCAGTGAACACGATTAAACTTTCTCAAGTGCATCGTCACATTTCGTCGTGAATATAGAAGAAAACAGATAAGTTAATATTACCAAAGGGCATCTGCAAAGAGAGTGTAAAGACGTTCGTCTTATAGACAAACACTCGTGCAATGCGTTTGTATATGGTTTGTGTAAGATCTGATCTAGCAATGAGATCAGAATTACGTACTCAAAAATATTGACTCCTTGTTTCTAGTGAGTTTCGGCAAACTTATTGAGAGACTGGATCTGGAAAGAAAAAAAAGAGCTACCATCAAAGCTGCATTCTTTAGCAAACAGCGACATAAATGCATACCGGAAAGCTGAAACATTATGTAAAATAAGAGAATAATGTGTGGTGTTGTGAAGCGACTGCTTGGCTTGAATAAACAGAGCCGCTAAACAGGACAAGCAGTCGCGAGGTGAGAGGTGTTGGTCGTGAGCATGCAGTCCACGTGCGTAAAGAACGAATAAAGGGGGATTCAGCGTAGCAAGCGGACAAATGCGGATACTGTGGCAGATTCAGTGTAATTTTCGCTGTCTGAGACACATAAGAAACAGCTTTACACAGGCGACTGCAAGTATTCAATAAAGTTACGCATAGGGACAAAATACAGCAATTTTTAAAATAATCTTAAAATAACATCACCAAGGCAGTTCGCTTACGTACAGCTGAATGAGAGAGGAGTTGTAAGTGAAATGTTCACGGATGAATGAAGCAGAGAAAGGTGTGGTAAAGTGACCATGGCGGTAAAACGGTAGTAACATTTTTTTGCCTGGAACAGTACTTTTTCCTGTCGAGAAGTGGTCGAACTGGTTCTAATACACACCTTCCAGTTGTCAGTGAGTTCGACAGATGAAGCTTGTACCGTTACTATTTAGCAAAAACTTTTCTGATTTTTATTCATCATTTGTATTTTCCGTCATTTGCATTGTTCTTGTTACCTCAGTTATACGTAGATTGAAACTTTTTTTTAAATATCCATGTTAAAACAACCAATGCCGACACGCCGTCCGACGTGGAACAGCGCTCATACTGCTCGCTAGGAACAGTGGCCAAGGCAACCATTTTTCCCAACAGGTTATTTTTATGTGCATCTTCATGTTTTCGCGGCGTCAAGACCGTTCCATAAAATTTCGGGCGTACAGCCGCATAAATTCAGCTTCTTCTTCAAATGTTTCGGCTGAAAACCGTCCAGCCATCTTCAGAGTGAGTCGAGGTGACTAACGCTCCAGCACTTGCTCCGTCCTTTTTCACCCGAGCATCGAGTAACTAAGAAAACTAAAGAGCAATAACGCCGATGTTAGGAACGCCTGTCGCTTTCCCTACATACTTCGTTTAGTAATGCAGTGGTGCGATTCTCGGGGGAAAGGACGGAGCAAGTGCTGGAGCGCAAGTCACCTCGGTTCACTCTGAAGATGCCTGGATGGTATGAAGCCGAAATATTAGAAGAAGAAGCTGAATTTATGCGGCTGCACGCCCGAAATTTTATGGAACAGATTATTTTCAAACTGTTTGTCCCAATGAGAGTTACTTACTTCAGTTCATCAAACGTAACGTTACAGATACACTTTTATATACAAAGCTATCATTCGGAATTCTATTCCTTTGTGACGATTTTGAATTAATTAATTATTTATATTTAAAACCATCTCCGTTCTGTTATATCTGACGGAGTACAAAAATCCTATTTAAAACGGTCAGCTGCAACAGCTAGTTACTCTTTTAGGTATTAAGATATCAAATAACCTAGAAAATATGTCCGGTAACCAGAGGTACGAACATGGGGTCCTGTTGCGATGGATATAGGCTTGAGACGGAGAAGAATGATCAGCTGCCTTTTTGGACAGCACAAAAGCCATTTAATATTTCACACAACACTCAAAAACGGCTGGTTCTAGGAAAAACTGACAATGCAGTGGGTGCTAAAAAGATTATGGGAATCTTAAGGATGTGTTCAGTGAAGATGAAGAACCAGAAATACAGACATTAAAAAAAACTTTTGTATCACCCCGGTTCCCAGAACTCCTGAAGATAGACGTTGACTATGGGTATTCTATAACAGACACAGTCTCTTTGACTGTTGAGAGATGTCACTAAACCCTCCCAAAGATGTAAACGATCATGCATGAGCAGCGCCTATTAGACGGGGGGGTCCAACAGCCGATCAGTTCCAGTCACTCCACCAGGAAGGAGGTACACGGCTCGTGTTGTCTGTAGTTCAACCATGCCTAGACGGTCAATACTGCGGTTCGATCGCGTCCGAATTTTTACGTTGTACCACGAAGGGCTCTCAACACGGGAGGTGTCCAGGCGTCTCGGAGTGAACAAAGCGATGTTTTTCGGACACGGAGGAGATACAGAGAGACAGGCACCGTCGATGACATGCCTCGCTCAGGCTGCCGAAGGGCTACTACTGCCGTGGACGACCGCTACCTACGGATTATGTATCGGAGGAACCCTGACAGCAACACCACCATATTGAATAATGCTTTTCGTGCAGCCACATGACGTCGTGTTACGACTCAAACTGTGCCCAATAGGCTGCATGATGCGCAATTTCACTCCCGACGCCCATGGCGAGGTCCATCTTTGGAACCACGCCACCATGCAGCACGTTACAGATGGCCCCAATAACATGCCGAATGGACCGCTCATGATTGGCATCACGTTCTCTTCACCGATGAGTGTCACGTATGTCTTCAACCAGACAGTCGTCGGGCACGTGTTTGGAGCCAACCCGGTCAGGCTGAACGCCTTAGACACACTGTCCAGCGAGTGCAACAAGGTGGAGGTTCCCTGCTGTTTTGGGGTGGCATTATGTGGGGGCGACGTACGCCACCGGTGGTCATGGAAGGCGTCATAACGGCGGTGCGATACGTGAATGCCATCCTCCGACCGATAGTGCTACCATATCGGCAGCATATTGTCGAGGCATTCGTCTTTATGGACAACAATTCGCGCTTCCATCGTGCATATCTTGTGAATGCCTTCCTTCAGGATAACGACGTCGCACGACCAGGCCAGCCAGGCCAGCATGTTCTCTAGACGTGAACCCTATCGAACATGCTGGTATAGATTGAAAAGGGCTGTTTATGGACGACGTGACCCAGCAACCACTCTGAGGGATCTACGGCGAATCGTCGTTGAGCAGTGGGACAATCTGGACCAACAGTGCCTTGATGAACTTTTGGATAGTGTGCTACGACGAATACAGGCATGTATCAATGAAAGAGGGCGTGCTATGGGTATTAGATGTACCGGTGAGTACAGCAATCTGGACCACCACCTCTGAAGGTCTCACTGTATGGTGGTACAACATGATATGTGTGGTTTTCATGAGCAATAAAAGGGAGGAAATGATGTTTATGTTGATCTCTATTCCAATTTTCTGTACAGGTTCCGGAACTCTCGGAATCGAGGTGATGCAAAACTTTTTTTGATGTGTTTACTTAACTACAGTTTTGAAACGGAAAGAGCGATTTCTTGGATTTACAGAAAATGACCTATGGAAATGATTATTTCACAGTTTTTATGCTAATAACCTACACGGAGGGGTGGCCAGTCACGGGCCCTCTTAGCTTCTTGGATTGGGAAAAGTGTCCACTATATAGGCCTTAGAAAAATGTATACCATTCCTACATTTTTTTCTTAAAAATTATTTGATATGATACCTTATGATATGTAGATTCAAAATGTGTAAGAAGCAAGCTTCTGTCAATAGTCACGCTTTGGTGGAAATACAATTTCTCGTAGAGTGGTCACTTTAAACCACCTTCCCCTACAAAACTGGATAGCGCTATCCACGTAGACACTCGATTGTGCACTAACGAAAATTGAAAGCTAAATTCCATTTTCATTTGAACATGCACACCTCACGATAATTTTCTAACCATGACTAGATAAACTAAGATGTTTACGTGATTACGTTTGGACACCCGTGAAAAGTGTTGCTTAGTGTAGAGGGCGTAACTTCTGTCCCGTCAAGTATAATGCAAAGTGGTGAAGACGGTAACCAGCACTCACCACCTCGTAGTGCCTAGACTGACCCCATGAAACAGGGTGTAGAGTCGCCAATACGAAGTCAACGTTAGTTCAGATCTGACAAACGGCACGTACTTCGTATCGCCACATTATTCGTCTTGACGACGAACTTCTTGAGTCTGAGATTCTACTAGCGCTGCACGTCGCCTTTGCAAATATCAAATTATCTGTACCCTTCTAAAGCACATGGAACAAATGTGACGCTGCTCTTCCGAAAGTTTAATCGTTGTCACTAAATATTTTTACTCAGATTTTTATCAGACGGAATTGCCTGCAACATGAGTGTAGCTCTGATAAAAATTTGTTTCAGAAGTTCAGTTATACATTCAAGTTGCTTAGCTTTTAATAGTGTTGATCAGTGCTGTCTTGTTAATTAGGCCTCATAACGCATGACGCCGGAAAAATAAGTTGTCGATAACATGTTACCTAATTCTCGTTTGAATATCCTCAAAATCAAGTCACTGTCTAAAACAGTTTCTAGGCACTAAAGATAAAGAATCACGTAACAAGCACTGCATACGTTACCTATCACTGAGCTCTTAGTGTTAAAACTTGGAAGAAGATTCACCAGTAAGCGTGACAAGTAGCGACACGAATGATAATGAGTCCCACATATTACAACGTTTTGACTATTACTACCATTAATTCCCTCTTTAATATCAGCCTCTTTTCTCTCGCCGTTTTTCCCTCTATTGTACTACAAATGATACCTGTTTCAGGCCACACTTTTTTCTCTTTTAATTCCAAATAAGAATTATTACTGAGCTTAAAATGTTTGTAGGTGTTAAAGGTTATCTGTGACTCCTTAAAATTCGTCTTTCTAACACTCGTGAGGTTTTAATGACTGAAAATCGTTTAAAAACTGAAAATGCTAGATATCTCTAGCCAACACATACGATTTTGTCCTGGTTTTATAGCCGCAGTAAACTACACTCCTGGAAATGGAAAAAAGAACACATTGACACCGGTGTGTCAGACCCACCATACTTGCTCCGGACACTGCGAGAGGGCTGTACAAGCAATGATCACACGCACGGCACAGCGGACACACCAGGAACCGCGGTGTTGGCCGTCGAATGGCGCTAGCTGCGCAGCATTTGTGCACCGCCGCCGTCAGTGTCAGCCAGTTTGCCGTGGCATACGGAGCTCCATCGCAGTCGTTAACACTGGTAGCATGCCGCGACAGCGTGGACGTGAACCGTCTGTGCAGTTGACGGACTTTGAGCGAGGGCGTATAGTGGGCATGCGGGAGGCCGGGTGGACGTACCGCCGAATTGCTCAACACGTGGGGCGTGAGGTCTCCACAGTACATCGATGTTGTCGCCAGTGGTCGGCGGAAGGTGCACGTGCCCGTCGACCTGGGACCGGACCGCAGCGACGCACGGATGCACGCCAAGACCGTAGGATCCTACGCAGTGCCGTAGGGGACCGCACCGCCACTTCCCAGAAAATTAGGGACACTGTTGCTCCTGGGGTATCGGCGAGGACCATTCGCAACCGTCTCCATGAAGCTGGGCTACGGTCCCGCACACCGTTAGGCCGTCTTCCGCTCACGCCCCAACATCGTGCAGCCCGCCTCCAGTGGTGTCGCGACAGGCGTGAATGGAGGGACGAATGGAGACGTGTCGTCTTCAGCGATGAGAGTCGCTTCTGCCTTGGTGCCAATGATGGTCGTATGCGTGTTTGGCGCCATGCAGGTGAGCGCCACAATCAGGACTGCATACGACCGAGGCACACAGGGCCAACACCCGGCATCATGGTGTGGGGAGCGATCTCCTACACTGGCCGTACACCACTGGTGATCGTCGAGGGGACACTGAATAGTGCACGGTACATCCAAACCGTCATCGAACCCATCGTTCTACCATTCCTAGACCGGCAAGGGAACTTGCTGTTCCAACAGGACAATGCACGTCCGCATGTATCCCGTGCCACCCAACGTGCTCTAGAAGGTGTAAGTCAACTACCCTGGCCAGCAAGATGTCCGGATCTGTCCCCCATTGAGCATGTTTGGGACTGGATGAAGCGTCGTCTCACGCGGTCTGCACGTCCAGCACGAACGCTGGTCCAACTGAGGCGCCAGGTGGAAATGGCATGGCAAGCCGTTCCACAGGACTACATCCAGCATCTCTACGATCGTCTCCATGGGAGAATAGCAGCCTGCATTGCTGCGAAAGGTGGATGTACACTGTACTAGTGCCGACATTGTGCATGCTCTGCTGCCTGTGTCTATGTGCCTGTGGTTCTGTCAGTGTGATCATGTGATGTATCTGACCCCAGGAATGTGTCAATAAAGTTTCCCCTTCCTGGGACAACGAATTCACGGTGTTCTTATTTCAATTTCCACGAGTGTATAAGGGCTATTGTTGGAAATTATAATGGAAATATTAAAAATGAAAGACACAGAAATCCATACATAATATAAAAATTTTTGTGTGTGTGTGTGTGTGTGTGTGTGTGTGTGTGTGTGTGTGTATGTTCCACATCCCATCCTAAACCACGGTATCGATTTCTGCCAAACTTGGTACACAATTCCTTTTTCTCTTAGACAACAATTGCTGTCGGAGTAATAACCACATACATATCACAGTTCAGGAAATATGACGTCATTAACAATTAGATGTGTGGAAAACTGCCAGCATTGTGCATGGCGTTTAAATTTATTACTTTTTTGCTACTATCTCTATTTGCAACATATTTCGCAGAAAGTGCACACACATGCCGCGGAAAGTACCTACATAAATATATCTTTGTACAACACATAGTTCAAGAGGTGTGACGTCAAAGACAGATGCATGAAAAAAAATGCCGTATCATCCATGAGGCTTTAATGAGTACATTTATTGTTTACTACTGAGACATTCCTGTTGTTGAATCAACTTAAGGAAATCCCTGACACCTGGCAGCGTTTTTGACGGCTTTCAAGCGCGACACGCAAACGGCTGTAAGCAAAATCAATAACCGTCTGTAGAACTATGAAGAGGCGTTGCTATAGAGACTTTTTCAAAATCGTGAAGTAGACACGCGAAGCAGCTGTACTTATATATGTATACATTTTGCACACTTGGTTCAAATGGTTCAAATGGCTCTGAGCACTATGGGACTCAACTGCTGTGGTCATAAGTCCCCTAGAACTTAGAACTACTTAAACCTAACTAACCTAAGGACAGCACACAACACCCAGCCATCACGAGGCAGAGAAAATCCCTGACCCCCGCCGGGAATCGAACCCGGGAACCCGGGCGTGGGAAGCGAGAATGCTACCGCACAACCACGAGATGCGGGCTTTTGCACACTTCTTTGTAGTACTGTTTCACAATTCAAAAGGTGTTTCTTTACACGAACACATGAAAATAAATGTTTTTCGATATTACACTACAAACACAGTTCATTTTTTGTTTCCGTTTCTAATAGAAAACTGTAGAAATGAACAGTCGGGCAGTGCCGGGTTTGTAAGTTAGTTTCAAGATAATACGCACATCTATTTGCAGCTGTATCCACAATCGCCATCATTCGCATCGCCTGCAATCGATAGTGACAAAGTTACACGCCATATGTCGAGCACCTCGTCTACTTCACTGTGGGTACTCGCAGTCAAGTATATTTACACATAACTACGGCTTTCATTTTTTGTCTGGAAAATGTTGACTCAGATTTAAATTAAGAATAGTTCCCACTCCCAGGTTCTGACCAAGGTTCCCAAGAGATTTCCTATTGCTGTAAGGCAAACGTCGGAGCTGGAAATTCCTCCCGAAAACTTCCTATGGTATTGCGTCTTCTCCACTGCCAGCTCGCTTTGTGTTTGGATGAAAAGAACTAACTCTCCAATAGGTAACTGAATGAGGAAACAAATAAAGCAGTTGAAAACGTAGTTCGTGCCACTGAAAGTATTGTATCGAAATAAAACTGAAATGCTTATTACTTACAACGATCACTGCAGTTCTTAGGTGCGTGGCCGACTGGCTAAAAAGGACGCATAATTAACAGTGTTTGTAAACTGAATATATATACAGATACACATACATAATCAGCAAGACGTCTCTTCCTTCGTTAAACGTTATAATGCAGTCTGTTTTGTTAGCGTTACCATTTCTCTATATTTTCTACTCTATATTTTACAAGTGATACTTACTACATTTTTTTCTTCTTCACCGATTCATTTAAAAATTACACATAGAATTTGGTCATTTCAGTACAGAAGTTGAAATTCTTAGTAAAAGAATAGGAGGAAAGAAATCGAGGTCAGGATACGTTTTGACTGCATGATATGCTAGATATAAAATATACGAAAGCCCCACGTCTGTAAAACAGAAATAACAGTGGCCAAATAATCACGTCATTATATTTTATTGAGAATGGTGATTTATTATTATCGTTTTTAAAACGAAGCGATGACCCTTATAACGGTTCTGCAACAAAGAGTCTTAATATTGTTTCCATAATACTGCAGGGTCCGTGACCGTTTTCAAATTTCATAATTCTCGTTTCTTGCAACGAACCATTCGTTTCTTAGAAATTTACTGCCGAGGTTCAGCTGTGAGATTGCAGCCAAATAACCCCGTGGAACAAGGAGCCAGCTGGGATCGGCTTTGGACGTTGACAGGCTATTACGAAAGGAGAACTCAAGTGATGCGTTTATCGATAATTTCCAACGGTAATTAGTATGGAGTTTAAGGCTCGCGGTAGCTAGTTCATTATAGGCTTTAATTTATGAGCTGGTGTCTTCGACTAACTGAAAATACTCATAATATAATAACAGAATAGATTACATAGTTCTCTGAAAAGGACAATAAGTATGTGTAATCTGTTCCTTCCTCTATTTTCGCACTTGTGATAGTTTTGTTACTGAGTTTATTACACGAATGCCTGCACTACTTTCACTTCTCACAAATCTCTACTGTTGTTCTTGTTCATCATTCTGACCATTCATCTATTTCCATTTTCATCTGGGAGTCAAATCTTTTTCTAAGTCAGTTTTCTTCTTTTCGTCCTTTTCCTCCTTGAGAAAATTAGGGGTGATTGAAAAACTGGTCGTTATAAACCCAGTATGTTCTTCAAAACAGCTTTATTATAGTTCAGTACATTGCATCCAATATATTTTAACTTAATTGTAACCTCCAAAAGGCTTCTAGATTTTAGTGTAATGCATTCCACTTCGACCACCATTCTTTTATTCGACTGAATAATTCCTTCATGTTTGCTAGGATTAACTATTTTCTTGTGTCGAATCTAGAAGATAAAGCATCTATTGATAGTTACAGATAACTATGCTAGCCATGGCAGTTGCAGGCGTGCAATGTCTATACTGACCTGGTTAGAGAAAATCTGTTCCTTGAATAATGAAAACGTATTTTTCATCCATTTGACCAATAAAAAGGATTAGAATGGCCATATGACGACAGAAAAGAGAAAAAGCAGTTTGCTTAGATGCAATTAATTAGAAGTTATCTGTAATTACCTTTCCATTTCATAAAAAACGTTAAGGAACTGTTTTCAAATTTATAACCTAGATGTGAAACTATAACCTATGTGTAAAATTTGACAAATTATGCTGTACAATTTCAGCAAGATTACAATAAAACTAGTTACTTATTATTAATGTAACATGAGGTTTTAATTAATCACTGCTTTCTTCCGGCTAATGAACGTTATATTGTTAAAGAAATCACCACCGGGGAACGCGTAGTAATGGTGACTGTCAAGCAGTGTAAATGTCACTAAAATCATTCACAAATGTAATCATTTATAACCAACAAACGAGCTAGATATATGATAAGTAACCTGAACTAAATAAAGGTAATGATGTTCAGTAATTACAGTGCTGTTGTTTAAAAGACTCTTTGCTGGTTGCATATCGTTTATCAGAATTAACGCTACTGTTACCTCGATGTGGCAACATTTTTCTTTAAGCAGAATGAACAGTTTTGTCACACAGTACCACACGTACACAACACTAATGTATTTTCTTGTCGAAATATTTCATAAATGTTGTTACGAAATTGCCAGGCTTCATACATCAACAGATAAGAATTTATTTCACGTAAGATGCTGTTTGCATTCATAGAAGTTCGATATGTTCACAGCGTAAATAGTCTTTAATAGCTCTGAGTGGATCATCGGCCACTAGTACACAATTATTATTGCAATTTTAACCAACAACATTTAAGTTTGTATAGAAAATCAATTGAAAACTGCCGCTGCAATATTTCACTAAGATGGTGGCTAACATAAGACAATCACTTGTCGATTTTTATACAAAAATCATAGATAACAAAATAAAGAGATTTACATTATCTTTTTACATGAGTATTGTGTGAGTTATACTTTTTTTACAAAATATTAAATTATGTCGTTGACAATAAGTATGTATTATTTTATTAACGATGAAGTCCCTTTCATCAGTATCACGAAAATACGGTCAAAGTTCAGTCACATTCCACAGTGCAGTCGTGAATATGAGTTTGAATAAAATATAGGCGTGCATATTACAATATGCAACTCTTGGCTAACCTACTAT
The DNA here is from genome assembly GCF_023864275.1 of Schistocerca cancellata. Classification (NCBI taxonomy): domain Eukaryota; kingdom Metazoa; phylum Arthropoda; class Insecta; order Orthoptera; family Acrididae; genus Schistocerca; species Schistocerca cancellata. Next base: position 852,508,438 of record NC_064626.1, read on the forward strand.
ACATGGAAAAACGACTCATCATCTCCTTAAAAGGATTAGGTCCACCTAATTCTCCCTTTCCAGTCGGCCGATAATTCATTATCTTTTTTGGAAAACTGTCGTTCTATCAACATGATCCATTTCATTCTATTCCCTTTTATCTTGTCACTAACTGAAAAGATTTTTAAATGTGATGTTATTGTTTCATTCCTTGTTTTACCCGCTTTACTACGGCCTCTTACATATCTGATTAACTTCATTGCGGCTGCTTATAGAGGTGATTTTTGTCTCTTTGTTACTAGCCATGATTCAGAATCATATACAATGGTACGTACAGCCGTAACTTAATAGAATTTCTTTGCGTTTCTTTCCTTGTTTTTCTTTCCAAAGTTCTTCCAAGTGTTCGGAAGATATTTGTTATTTATTAACCTTCTTCTCAACGTCTCTGTCAGTGTTGAAACTAATATCATATCCTAGATAAATGAAGTGGGATACTTGTTCTAAAATTTTCTCGTTTATTATTATTTTCGATATGATTGGATTCTTTCCTTCGAAAGCCATTACCTCTGTCTTATTTGCAGATAAAGGTAAGTTGTAATATTTTGTGTTTGTATTGAATCTAGATAATATGTATAATTATCTGGTTATCAGCATATAACAGAGTATTTAGTGTTTCACTGGATCCTACTTTAATCAGTGTATTTCAGTTTTTCACTTCATAACTAGGTAACGCTACCTCATGAGTAGCCAAAAGGTCATTGTATGGTGGCTGTAGTGTAACATCAGCATATGTAGTGTTTGAGTGGATTTTTTCGAGAATAGGGAATCGGGAAGAGAATTTATTGGATATGACGTTTCTGCCTGTTTCCAATGGGAGATTTTTAAGAAAATACACTCCTGGAAATGGAAAAAAGAACACATTGACACCGGTGTGTCAGACCCACCATACTTACTCCGGACACTGCGAGAGGGCTGTACAAGCAATGATCGCACGCACGACACAGCGGACACACCAGGAACCGCGGTGTTGGCCGTCGAATGGCGCTAGCTGCGCAGCATTTGTGCACCGCCGCCGTCAGTGTTAGCCAGTTTGCCGTGGCATACGGAGCTCCATCTCAGTCTTTAACACTGGTAGCATGCCGCGACGGCGTGGACGTGAACCGTATGTGCAGTTGACGGACTTTGAGCGAGGGCGTATAGTGGGCATGCGGGAGGCCGGGTGGACGTACCGCCGAATTGCTCAACACGTGGGGCGTGAGGTCCCCACAGTACATCGATGTTGTCGCCAGTGGTCGGCGGAAGGTGCACGTGTCCGTCGACCTGGGACCGGACCGCAGCGACGCACGGATGCACGCCAAGACCGTAGGATCCTACGCAGTGCCGTAGGGGACCGCACCGCCACTTCCCAGCAAATTAGGGACACTGTTGCTCCTGGGGTATCGGCGAGGACCATTCGCAACCGTCTCCATGAAGCTGGGCTACGGTCCCGCACTCCGTTAGGCCGTCTTCCGCTCACGCCCCAACATCGTGCAGCCCGCCTCCAGTGGTGTCGCGACAGGCGTGAATGGAGGGACGAATGGAGACGTGTCGTCTTCAGCGATGAGAGTCGCTTCTGCCTTGGTCGTATGCGTGTTTGGCGCCATGCAGGTGAGCGCCACAATCAGGACTGCATACGACCGAGGCACACAGGGCCAACACCCGGCATCATGGTGTGGGGAGCGATCTCCTACACTGGCCGTACACCACTGGTGATCGTCGAGGGGACACTGAATAGTGCACGGTACATCCAAACCGTCATCGAACCCATCGTTCTACCATTCCTAGACCGGCAAGGGAACTTGCTGTTCCAACAGGACAATGCACGTCCGCATGCATCCCGTGCCACCCAACGTGCTCTAGAAGGTGTAAGTCAACTACCCTGGCCAGCAAGATCTCCAGATCTGTCCCCCATTGAGCATGTTTGGGACTGGATGAAGCGTCGTCTCACGCGGTCTGCACGTCCAGCACGAACGCTGGTCCAACTGAGGCGCCAGGTGGAAATGGCATGGCAAGCCGTTCCACAGGACTACATCCAGCATCTCTACGATCGTCTCCATGGGAGAATAACAGCCTGCATTGCTGCGAAAGGTGGATATACACTGTACTAGTGCCGACATTGTGCATGCTCTGTTGCCTGTGTCTATGTGCCTGTGGTTCTGTCAGTGTGATCATGTGATGTATCTGACCCCAGGAATGTGTCAATAAAGTTTCCCCTTCCTGGGACAATGAATTCACGGTGTTCTTATTTCAATTTCCAGGAGTGTAATTACGTAATTGGCTGAAGAATGTAACTTTTTGAGGAATCGGAGACGGAATTTTCTAAGCGCGAAACACAGATAGTCTCCATTCTAACTTCCAAAAACACGGACTTGGGCTTTGGATGCAGAACGAGGAGGAACTTTGGCTTCTGAGGCAGTAGGAGACCGTTGGCGTCGCTGTCAGCTGGAATGGCAGGCTTCAAAGGTACCTCTCCTCTGCAACAGAGACGGACGGAGTCGAATGTTCGAGTTCACAACAGAACACTTTGAAGAGCACATTTGATGGCAGCCAGCAATTCCACCAGCCGCTTGCTCGCGTTACATCAATGAGTATGGTGAGAGTAGCTTGCAACACCAACCCGTTACTAAATAGTAACATATTATTTTAACACTTCATTCCTACCACTAATTTAATTTTCTCTGCACCTCATTGTTATTACCTTTGTTTTATTGCTCAAAACAAATTTTGCTAGTGATGCGGAACAATGTGCTTCTTACATATAAAGTTGTATAATGAACGACCTGATTTTTAAAATATCAGGCAGTAAGTCTTGAAATATCCAATAAATGAATTGAAATGAAAATAATCTTCTGTTTTGCTTTGCCATGTTCGACAGTACTGCCATAGTTGCTTGGATAACTTTTGTTTCTCCTTTGAGCTACACTACCAGTGTCACCGATGCGCTGACCAGTTGCAGTTAATTCATTTGGAAAGGAACATGGAGTTTAGGAAATTCCAATTCCCCACCAATTCAATTCGTCAACTTTTATTCGAATTGGCTCAATTTTATCTTAATCAATGTTTAAATGTGTACCCAGTGATCTTGTGTTACGCATTTTTCATGTTTTGTCACACAAATTCTGCTTTTGATTAAAATAGTTATCAAACCTCTATCGTGATCTACGTCTGTGAATAAAAAGAACTGTGAATGCTCCAACTTATTTTCCACTGATAGGGCCACAGATTTCCAAAGCATCCATTGTGTACTTTAATCTAGCATTGATTCGTAAAGGCGGATAAGTCTCATAGTTAATTCTGACACAGACTGTTTCTCACAACATTTGCCTTTCACATGTCTTTCTGGGTAATCACTGCATTCTGCACACTGTGAATCGTGTAAATCGTTGTCGTAAAAGTGCTTCCACCAGATACGATGGATTTCGCCAGGTCTGGAGAATTCTGACAGGTGAAATACCATTTTGTTTCTGACGTACCTCAGTCAAGCTGTACATTAACAAGCAGCATCAATCACTGCAGGAAACTTCTGTAAGCTATAGAGGGAAGAAATAATGAAAAATGCTAATCTAATAGAATATAGATGAACTGAATTAAATGACGCAATGGGAATTACATAAGCAAATGCACTCGCTAATTTTTGCTACTTGGGCAGCTAATAATTGACATTGGCCAAGAAGAGAGAAAGTAAAATGCAGATTGATACCAGAAGAAAAATCATTTCTCCAAAAGAGAAGTTTGTATGTCCTGAAAGTATATATATGGAATATAGCTTTGTATGGAGGTGAAAAATGGTTGAGAAACAGTTTAGACAAGAAGACTACGGAAGATATTGAAATATGGTGCTGTATAAGGATGCTGAAGTGTAGATGAGTAGATAACAAATGAAGAACTACTGAATCAAATTGAGAATGAACGGAGTTCAAGGCACAGTTTAACTAAATGAATGGACCAGTTGACAGAACATATTCTGAGGCATTACGAAATTGTTAATGTGACTAATGGAGGGATGTGAGGCGGATAAAATTGTAAAAGTGTTGGAGTTATGTATTCCAGAAGGGGAGCAAGGAGTAAATGCAGTAAGCAGCTTAACATGGCTGTAGCATGCTCCATTCATGCAGGATAAACTAGAATGGAGAGTTGTACCAAACTAGACCCCAGGCTGAAGATTACTACTAACTGGCAGGCTTCACGACTGACACAGGTGTATTTGCACCATAGAGGTGTGTACGTATCAAGGCTGTGGCAGGGAGAGAGAGAGAGAGAGAGAGAGAGAGAGAGAGAGAGAGAGAGAGAGAAAGAGAGAGAAGGAGACTACTTCAAAGCATCATCAGTATGCTCTCTGTCTCACACAGCGTGCCATTATACCGGTCATGAAAAGGAAACAGTTGATCGCAGCACATATTGGCCATTAAATCAAATGCTGCTGTGACATCTTGGATTCCGCTATACTGGATTGTGACTTGGTGTAGTCAAGGACAATGACTTGCATGTGATTCCATGATGATGCCACTGTGAAGGGGTGAGGCTGTAACATCGTGGACAGAATGCAGACCTGTGTTCATGACATCATCAGTATGACAGCATTTTGCCTGTTGGAACAAGTCTTGTCTTGCTGCCGTTCATAAGTCTCAACTTCCTGACTGTTTGCTTTTGCCGGTAGGAACAAGTCTCATCTTCCTTAGTTGACGTCATAATTAGATTTGCTGACATGTTTACATGTGTACGGATGGAAACTCCAAGCATGTCGTATTTGCTGAGTCGTGATAAATGCATGTACGAGGTAATGATAGTCACCATGTCAACTGAACATCGTTGTCCCATCAGATAGTATCTGGGGGTAATGGTGGTCACTGTATCAACTGACCACCATTGCCAAATTGCATTCGAGGTAATGACATCCTAATTATTTTCCTTTTTAATGGCCTTTTTGAATGAAACACTGATATATTCCATACCATTTCGTATGGAGGGCAATTTGTTGCAGTTTTGTTGTAATATGGAAGCCAATTCACTGTAAAACGGCCAATTTGCTATTGTTTTACGGTAACATGGAGGACCCCCCTAGCAGCTGATAGCTCCTGGTAACTGTACCACTAGTAGCTGACACCCACTGACACACACTGTCTGCTATTTGTGTAAGAATACAGTTTTAAGAAACCTAATGTCAAGTTATCAAGTTATGGCACATAAAAGTTATGGAATGTACACTTACAGCTTCTGGTTATACTGTTCCAGTTCTGAATGTCTAATTGTTTGTGTCAACTATCACTGCTTTACCTTGTTATCACTGTAGTTTCCACTGTCCTGTAGCGTCAGTCAGCATTGTAAGCAGACGATGAGAAACTTTTGTACGGCAGAGTAAGGTTAGTAATTTTGTATGAAGTTCCTATAATATTTGGGTGACTCTGAAAGTGCATAGTTGAAAGCATACGGGCATTCATTACTTACCTCACGAATGTGTATTAGTACTGTTCAGTATGCTTTTTCATCAGTCATTTAGTCCTCACTGGATGACAGCACCTGTTAGCGTTATCAGCAGAGGATGACAAATGTTTTGTGCTGTAAGATAAAGTACCCTGGAATATGGTCATTATTATGTGTGACTAACTTCGAAAGTGAGTAGTTGAAAGCTGAGCAACCCTCGTTTCTTACCTATATAAATGTCTATTAGCGCTGTTCAGTATGCTATTCCATTTAAGTGTCATGTAGTTTCCTCTGTATAACAGCATAATATGACATTTTCAGCATAATTTGTCAAATGTTAACTACCTGTTGAGGCAAACAAAAGATGCCCGGAAGGATGGATACCATTGGACTGAATGTACGCATATAACCACACCCCGTGACGCGCACACTACATGTACGCCCGCCGCGTGATCCACACCATCTCAGAGCGTAGTTTGGGCTGTGTCAATGGGAGTGCAGCAATGCAAAGGGGACGATGGAACTCACAGTGAAGCAGCAGGTGTTCGCTTTTGAAAGTTACGTGTGTAGAGTGATGGAGAGATGAGAGCGACTAAGTTAGTTAAAGGTGAGAGTTTAACAGTAATAAAGTTAGGTAAAATGTGAAGACTATTGGGAGGCAGAAGTCGTATGTGTGATACATTTAGTTGCGTAGTTCAATGCTACAATACTGTGGCGTACTTGGGTCGGCGGAGCGCCGAGTTCAGCAACATGATGGAGAACGCGGTATCAACCACCAGTTCGCCGCACAGCAGAATACGTGACAATAAGCAGCTCGCCGCACGCCAGGATGTCGACATCGAGAGCGGTAATCGGGCCAGTTACGCCAGCTGAGCAACAGCAGAATATTCCACCGGCCTACTGGGGAAGAAGAACAGCAAACATCAGAGCAAAAAGCCGTATTTAAGGACCGGCAGCCAGCTTGTCAACATCACCCGTGGTGAGGTGTTGGAGTGACGCAGTGCCTGTGTCACTTAGCGCCACCACCAGTTCGGAATCGCCACCGCCATCGCAATCATCGTGTTAGTCATCGTCGTAATGCAGTTCGTCGCCTAGGAGGCGCTAGAGTGACGCCACGACCGTAACTATAGTGTCGGCTGCCTTCAATAGGCAGCTACCTGTCATGGGAGTCATCGCTTGGGGTGCTTGGTGGTAACACACTGCGGCCATCGTCCTGGGAGGCTACCACCGCGAGCGCCTTGACCGGGGCAGGAGCCGGGGACCCTGGCCCATCGACACCCGGCAGTCGTCGCCGGGGATGTCCGCTGAGACAGGGCACTGACCTGTCGCGCTGCCACGTCCCCCAGCCGCCAGCACAACAGAGGTCTGTGGTGCGTGGTCCCAGCTGCCGCAGAGTCCCTGCAAGGCCGAGTGCCGCTGTCGAGGCTGTAGATTCGAGTTACGTAAACGCAGCTTCAGACGCAGCAGCGGGCGCACGTATGAGCGTCCGTCGCTCACCTCCGTCGCCGTCAAGAATGTTAAAAGTGGAAGCAAACCTCTCCCACAGAGCCCATAACAAATATATTCAAGTTGTTTAATAAATATTGTTATTCTGCCGTCAGGAGCCAACCGTGAACACACCCTCACCATCCTCTTCCTCTTCCTCACACCCAACGGAGAACCCACGTTCGAATCTGGCGATGGGCAGTGGAGTACTGTGCCTATTAACATGCCCTGTATCAGATGGGGCCGTTTCCAGTGACTACAAAATCTTGGAAACGGTGTGGCCAGTTGTTTGCTTAAAGTTTAATGGTGTCAAAGTACCACCAAAGTGTGCCATGCGATGCTTAGTCTGAAAGTCAGACACGATTTGTTCTGAACAAGCCAAATCCCCAATTCCTAAACGTGCCTGCATACCAGAAAACGTGGTTGCAGTTCAACAGAAAATGCTTTAGAGTCATACCAAATGAACCCGATTACTATTACAAGAGACTAGCTTGGTCTATTATGTGGACGAATACTCCATCTGTACCTGAACTTGCATCGCTACCTGCATTAAAACCAGCAGTTGCTCCTCAGGGCCTCTAATTTTGTGAGTGATTGTTCACTGAGATAACTATGAATGGCTTGGACATGGATCTGTTGTTTAAATCTGATGAAGCTTGGTTTCACCTGAGTGGTTATGTCAACTCACAGAATCACAGGTTCTGGGCAGTGACGAATCCACACAACTTCTACGAAACACCATTGCATGATCATAAGGTTGCGTTTTTGTGTGCAGTGTGTGAGGTAACGGGCGAGTTGTGGCGCCCTGAAAATATTCTAAGTTTGGAGGTGGCGAGGCCGCGCTGGGGCCTTTCGGCAGGTCGCAGCTCGTCGGTGGCCGTGTGGTGCCAAACGTTAGCCGGGGTCCAGGCTGGGAATTCCTTGGTGACGCTGTGTTGATGAAAGAGACTTGTATGCTCAGAGTTCCAAAGATGGCGGACTTTGTGAAACCTTAATGGCACACATTTCGCAGTTCGTATAAAATTAATAGCAGCCAGATGAATCATGATACCTCAAAAATAAACATGTACATTGCCATTATTTGCACGACGATTCTGATGGTGTAATCAGATTTTCAATATCTTTATTAGTTTAAAGTTTAGTATCTGACGATAAATTACACAAGTAACACCCAGCAAAAAATTTCCAATATCCAAACGATTCATCTGATTTTGTCGATCTATTAGTGTAAACCTAAATTGGTATAAATTACAGGCATGTAACTTGAATAGTACATGACTTATTGGAGGTCAAAGTGGATATTACTATCGATCGCGTCAGGCCATAAGTACTGCACAGTTACACGAAAAAACGGTGGCAGCGTGCATACAAATATATTTACTCGTCTATGTCTTTGTTTAATCCGATATATACTATTCATGAAGAATTGATTAAATATTTACTATGTTTTAGAAAGCTACTGGCCTACCTTTTGTAGCTATTCCTTTGATATATGTTTATTTAATTTGTTTATGTATTTAATAATGTGTGTTAAAGAGTGTTTATCGTCCAGCCGTAGGAATATTTTTTTTTAATTTCAAGTTATTTAAATGTAAGTCCAGTATTTCAAATGTGTTTCATTATGTTTGTGAGTCTGCGTTGGCTTGAAGACATGGCAGGAACGCTCTAGCCAATTGTAGCGCTCGTTACTACAGCAGGCGACTACGGAAGTGGGGGAGGTGCATCGTTCGGAGAGAGGATGGGGGAGTTCTGGACAGTTTGGCGCGAGGGACAGTCGCAGAGGACATGGACAGAGTCCTGTACAGTACGGTGCGACGGCCACACAGTAGCGGGAAAGACTTGGAGAGGAGCAGTTTGCGTGTGGTCGCGGGAGATATTTCGTAGTGCCGACTTGTGCACTTGTGAGATTCTTGTGGCTTCTGCAGTGAAGACGTAGTATGCTTTTATTTAATTGCTGGACCATCGGCACCAATAAGTGTTTTAAGTAATAAAGGGCATTCTTAAAGGCACTTCTGCTATCGTACCCGTCATTTAAAGTCGTTAAAATAGTATCTGCAGAATTTACTTAATTGCAATCTTTCATTTATAAATTTCTATATAACATTCAAAAGTCGCAACTTCCGAGTGATAGGAACCTTCGACCATTCGATTCATGTGTATATTCATATTGTATACTGTAGACTCAGCAGTATTTGGCTTGTAATGCGGCAACTACGTATCCCAGTCTCTAGACAACGAAACCAACTAAAAATTTTAATTTTTCAACTTTGAGTCAGTTGAGGGCCACCATTCCATTTTTCTTTTTGAAAGCCAGCAGGTGTCTGCACACTGCATTATTGGTTACATCTCCTTTCGTCAGACGCTGACTTCGGTGCACTACATTGTCAACATTATGAAGACACTTGTAGCAGCATTAATGGAGGAGGAAAAGATCTACAGTTACCTCCACACGATTGAGCAACTGTTCCTACAGCTGGACGAACCTTGGAGCACATTTACACAATCTTCACACCTGACAGAGTTGTTAGCAGAAGTCAGTCTGGTCGCGGACCTAGCTGACCGCCAAGATCACCTGATATGTCAGTGGGGGAGCCCTCAGGTCCAAGGCATATCGCAACAATCTTCATAGTCTTGAAGAATTGCAGTAGAATATTTCGGATGACTGTAACAATTCCAGCGGTCCAGCTTCGATACACCTTCAGCAACTTGCTGACCAGGGCCCAAAAAGTGCCACGACATGATTGGTGGTCACTTTCAACACCAGGTGTAGTCAGGTTAGTACTGTATTTTCTTTCCTCTATTGTGTTTCTGTGTACCCTGGAACTCTGTTCTCTGTACCACTTTCATTTGCCGCAACCTTTGTACTGTCTGACTGACTCAGGAAGCATACAGCTGAAAGCACAGCAACCATCGTTTCTTACATACATGCATAGGTTTCTCACCTTCGTGAACCTACTATTCAGTACGTTATGTCACCGAAGTGTCAAATGGTTTCTACTGTATGGCAACATAATTCAGCATTATCAGCAGAAGATGACAAACGTTTTGTATTGCAAGAGAATGTCAGTACCTTAGAATGGGCTCAGTATTCTGTTTGACTGATTTGAAAGTGTGTAGCTGGAAGTATGGCAAACCTCTTTTCTTACCAAAATGAATATGTATTTCCACCGTTAATAATGCTATTTCACCGAACCGTCAAGTACTGTCACTGTTTCATAGCATGGTTTGGCGTTATCAGCAGAAGATGACAAAGATTTTGTATTACTAGTTAAAGTTAATGCTTATTCCGTAGGTTTTGGAGGAACATAGACATATTAATAACTTGAACATAACGCATTAATAGTCCACAATATTATTTATTAGTTCGTTATGAATTCAAATAAAGTTAATGTTGTGTCAAGGCTTCTGTCACTTGGTATCGGAAATCCATGGCTGGGTCAGGAGGAAATGTCAGCATGGGCTCACGTGAGTAGCCTTAGGGAAGAGAAAAGTGTGTACGCTCTCAGGGTATACTCTCGCAAGAAGTTACAAGTGGACTTTGCCAGCACAGCAAAAATCGTTGCTTGTGTGGTAACACTGCTGATATCGAGAAGCAAATCGCAGCCACAGTGACATGGAGATCAACACGTCCAAGCCTGCCACTATCCTACATCCTTGTTCTACGTGATTAAGACTGACGGCTTGGCAAAAAAGTGATGGACCAGCCACCAAAAATGCAGTTGGTTTCAGGTCTGAAGTGTCTGTCACCACCTGACACAAGGTACGAGAGGTACTTCACGTACTTCGTCGACCTAAAATAGGCTATCCGACAGCTACTACTTGACGTCGCCTTCGCTAGCTGTGGAAGTCCAGGTTGCACCTGGGCCTGATGCTACAAGGAGTCGATCTAGTGTACTCCTGCAGGTGGATGGCCTGTTGGCTTTCCATCGACATCAAAGTGCCTACCTGGAGGTCCTGGGCCTAATTAAAGGGCCGAGCTGGTGCGAGCATGCTCCGTTGCTGGTGGTCTTCTCTAGAGCCACTGTCACTGAACGCTACAATAGGGTCCTTGTTTAAACTTTTTGTGCTCGAGTGCTTTCCTTACTGAATCACATAGCTACACCAGCCAACATGATTGGCTGCAGAGTCTGACATACAGGTGTGCTGCCCGCCATCCTGGAGGCTCTGACACTGTGCTTTCTCGCCTGTGTTATGCTAACGGCGGGACAGTGCATAACTGCAGTCAGTTTACCACTGTGAGCTGGCCGTGTCGATATATGGTGTGTGCTGAGTTCTGCAATCTCACCATGCTCCAGGGCCGGAATCCAACCCCAGCTGCTGACTGCAACAACTGCTACACCTGCTGGAGTAATGAACGAAGGTTACTTCAACCCTTATGATTTATCAATAGACATCCTCTCGGTTCTAAACCCGCTACCCAACCAATCTAACCACATCATCATAGCATCTCTAGCGGGTTACCTTATTACATCTGCAATCATGACATCCCACTACAGTTGGCATCAGAAGTTATGCCACCAGTATAATTGATGACAGAAGTGGATGACGGCTGAGGAGAGGCAGTAGTGGTCAAGTGTATTTGGTACTACGTCGACAGGCGCAACATAAAGCAGTGGTTATTTTCTGCACTGAAGAGTTAGTTATTCTCCTTTCCAAATCTGGTTTGCTTGTGAAAGTGTGAAAAGTGATTTTTGGAAGCAGCTTATGATTGTTTCCACTATTTTAGTACGGGCAATGTTACTTGTTGTGAATCAAAGAGAATGGTTCAACCACAGTTAAATGCTATAATAGAAGACAGGGCCTCGTCTAGATTTGCTATTTCCATTTTAGAGTCTGCTAGTGGCGGATCAGTTAATCCCTTTTTGTGTAAGACTAAAGAGGCTGTATTAGCATTTATAGGTAGCCCGTTGACAGTTGCACAGCTGGAATTGTGGACAGATGACCAGTATTAAACGCTGACAGGTGAAGTGAAAACATATTTTATGTACTATCTGGACCTAAAGAATGAACATTTGATGAACTCAGGAAGGACATGGTACAGGCAGAACACCTACAGTTTCTGTCGCGAACCTGTTAAACATTTTGTATAGAGGTTATGGAGGATCAGTGTGAATACCTAACAGTTGATGGATAACGATGAAGAAAATACAGTAGAATCTTCCAGCAAGACGTGGAAGATAGGACACTAGATGCTTGCTTGATGGGATTGCTTCATGACGTGTCTACAGATGTGCGCGCAGAATTTCCAAACGGCACTGGATGAAACAGATGAGATAACGAAAGTCCAGGAAAAAGAAATGTCTTCTCTACTGATGTAAAGTAAGGGGCATAATGGAGAAATCTGGAAGACATATCACAAACCGTTAAACCATAATGGGAGCCCTAAGTACGCCCAATCGTACTCCCAGTAAGTTTTAATGCTGCAGAAACGTATGCACAGGTAGAATCTTGCTTGATTGGCGTAGTAGATGGTAGTGAACATAGATTTTTATGAGACACGGTGCTCACATGTCTCTGGTGAGTCTGGACGTCTTGTGGAACAGGTAGTTAAACCCTTCGCGTTATAGGTTCCCTGGGGTGGAAAATAAAGACGTGCGATCGATAGGCTCAGTTTTCAGTCAAAGAAAATGGATTCCAGGAAAGTGTAGATGTTTTGCCCATGAAGGTGATGGTTTCTGCGCTATCGCAATGCTAGATTTCATGTATAAGCATCATGCTCCATCTTCCTTGGATTTTTACCAAAATGAATTGTTATACCGTCACTTATGGAAAATAACATAACAACTCTTATAACAACTGGGCAGTGTATGTTACAACTCGGGGAACATCGGTCCTCCTGGGAGAAACTGTTGTCAGTATATTACTGCTCCAAGATTTGTCTGTCACGAAAGACAAACCAGTTAAACTGCCGACAAGGTCACTAAGGATCATTTCGCGCTGTAAAAGGAAGCAGGGTAGAGGAAAATTACTTTGGGTGAATGTAGGAACGGGCTGACCTGTAAACGTGTTATGTGTTGTGGAACCACTGACATAAAACTATGAAATAAATAATGAGTTATGTTTTGTGCACAGCAGTATTGTATGCATGTGGGAATTAGACAGCGAATGAGTGCTACCCACCAGTTTGGATCATCTTCGTACCAACGACGTGAATTTGTCGAAAGAAATATTGTTCGCCAGTTTAGATTTTCGAAATGAGAGTATTCTGGAGAGGACATGTCCAGAACCTAGCCATGAGCAAGCCACCAGTTTAACTGCATTACGTGCAAAAGTGGAACATTTAGAATGGGCATTAAAAGTAGCAATGAATGAATTACTATTGGAATTCAAGGATCTATTTAATCCTCATAGTCCGTTGCCAACAAGCCCAGTGGCAGCACGTTTAGAACTGGAAGTCAGTCACCACAGTCACCAGTGTACCATACGTCCGATATGGTGCTCCATCATCTACAACTTTTGACATACCACCGTGTCAAGCTGAAATCTTCCCACACAATTCTCAGTTTACTTTCTCATTTGTCGAAAACGATCAACAACATCTGAGATTATTAACTGGTTAATCGCCAAGAAAGTGAATTCTGCAAAGTGCACTGACCTTCATGCAAATCTCAGGAAAATATATCTCACTTTCCCAACAAGTGGCAGTCGCTATGTCCATTATTCAAAACAATATTGTAGCTATTAATTCTGAATGGAATACAGACAGCAAAGTCTGAAGTAGTAGAACAGAATCAGCACTTCAACATATTTTTATTGTTTTGAAGCTCCTGCACGCTGATGTCTCGTTGTACAAACTAAGGTACAGCGCTTTCCGGTCTCCATATGCAGTCTGAAATACTCTGACAGAAATAGCAGATTAAAGCCATCATCACGAAACACCACGTCAAAATTGTGTCAGAAGTAGATACAAACCGTAAAGCTAACTGTGATAGAGGGAATATAAATACTATGGAACCAGCCATATTGGAATTATGATAATGAAATGAAATTTATTTACCAGTTCTCGTGTGTTTATCTCACCACAGACACAACTCATGATACAAATCTGAATTACTATATAAATTCGAATTTTTCATGAATATGAAGTTTTCTTTCATTTTTTCTGTACTCATAAATGAATTTGATGACACGAAATCGATGACTACACGTCAATTAAAATTTTACGATTACTTTTCACATAGATGTAAACAAATTACCGCGTGATACGCTTCCTGAAACGTAATGAAAATTACGCCAAAATGGGAATCCCGAGCGAATTTTCCGCCCCAGCTGTGGACTCTACGTAGGCCACGGGTGAGAGCCACCAGACTCCTACGGCGTTGGATCAGTGTCCCACCCCCTGCCCGTTGATCTTGGTTCACGTTTCCCGATCGCTGGGTACCAATAAGACCAGCGTCCCCGCCACTATTTGCGGAAACTCGAGCCTCTGATCGCCACAGCTCGATGGTCGCTTGCGGAACATCCCCGTCATTTCTCTCGATCGTCTTACTTCATCTGTTACCGATAACCTGTTCACAAAACTATTTCTGCGACACTTCTTTTCTTCTTTTTATTTCCACTTAATTTTCTATAACCAATCTATAAATTGAAATACGTTTTCTCAATAATATTTATACTTAATACTCAAAAAATAAGTAGGTTTGCGAGTAGCAGAAAAACAGTACGTAACTGTAATTTTTCAGGCAGAATTGAAAGTGTCTTGACAACAAGTTTGTCCTTGTTCCTAATATTGTCACTTATATAAAAACTACAGTAGTTATATTAATTGGTTTATGCATCATGATCAGATCAGAGACTTCAGTATCACTGTCCCATCGATCACATATTTCAGGTGGCAAGGGGGAGTTTTATGAACTGGCGGAAGGTGTAGCTATGGGTTCCTCTCTCTCGCCTGAATCTTTATGGAGGTATTGGAAATAACAGCTCTCCAGTCCGCACCATTACGCCCTGAATGCTGGTTCCAGCAGGTCGATGGTGCCTTTGTCATCTGGACACATGGAAAGAAGAGCTGAAGAAGTTCCTCCAACATTTCAACCAACAACACAGAAAAATGCAATTTACTCTACTCATATTACCTATAATTACTCTTAAATTATTCTCTGGTGGTATTGGTACCGCACACCGGCGCTGGTTTGGTGTGGATTCTGAACTTGTGCTTTTTTGTTTACTGTGTTTATTCTGTTTGTACTTTACGAACACCAGTATCTGTCCTTTGGCATTCTGACTGCCCCTGGATGATTGAACAATATCTGGAACATCTGCTACAGGACTCTTGGAAACACTGAAACTAGCTGGATAAGATAATTGTAATGGGCGGAGATACACATGACTATATGCATAAATTGCGTTATCTGTTCACCAATTTACAGAATGCAGAGTCCAGATATAACTTCAAGAAGTGACAGTTTATTAAGATCTATATCTACATCCATACACCGCAAGCCATCTGACGGTGTGTGGCGGAGGGTACCTTGAGTACCTCTATCGGTTCTCCCTTCTATTCCAGTCTCGTATTGTTCGTGGAAAGAAGGATTGTCGGTATGCCTCTGTGTGGGCTCTAATCTCTCTGATTTTATCCTCATGCTCTCTTCGCGAGATATACGTAGGAGGGAGCAATATACTGCTTGACTCCTCGGTGAAGGCATGTTCTCGAAACTTCAACAAAAGCCCGTACCGAGCTACTGAGCGTCTCTCCTGCAGAGTCTTCCACCGGAGTTTATCTATCATCTCCGTAACGCTTTCGCGATTACTAAATGATCCTGCAACGAAGCGCGCTGCTCTCCGTCATTAGGTTATGAACTGTCATTAGCAGAAAGGGGCTTACACCGAAGCAGTGGCTTGCTAGATTGATCGAGCAAATGTACGACATAAACAGCGACCGTATTGTGTGTGGCGGAGGGTACCCTGTACCACTAGCAGTTATTTTCTTTCCTGTTCCATGTGTAACTAGAGCGACAGAAAAACGACTATGTATATGCCTCTGTATGAGCCGTAATTTCTCATATCTTCGTGGTCCTTACGCGTAGTGTATGTTGGCGGTGGTAGAATCGTGTGGCAGTCAGCTTCAAATGCTGGTTATCTAAGTTTTCTCAATAGCGTTTCTAGAAAGGGACGTCGCCCTCCCTTCAGGGAGTCCCATTTGAGTTCCCGAAGCACCTCCGAAACCCTAACTTGTTGTGTGAACCTACCGGTAACAAATCTGGCAGCCGCTTCTGAATGGCTTCGACGTCTTCCTTCAATCCGACCTGTAAAGGATCCCAAACACTCGAGCAGTACTCAAGAATAGGTCGCACCATCGTCCTATATGAACCACTCTCTCCTAAAATTCTCCCGTTGAATCCAAGTCGACCATTCGCCTTCCTTACCACAGTTCTCACATGCTCGTTCCATTTCACACCGCTTTGAAATGTTACGCCCAGACGTTTAAACGACACTAGTAATACTGTATCCAAACATTACACCTTTTTTCTTCCTATTCAACAGCATTAACTTACATTTTTCCACATTTAGAGCTAGCTGCAGAAATCGCACACCCAGTTAACTCGCCAGGTGCCATATTTCATTTTTGATGATTCGATCTCTGGTTGCCTTGAATAATTATTCCCTTGTGGTGCTGCATTACTACGTTATTTTGTGCAAACATTACACATAAGATATACTTAGGTTCACCAGCAGGAGGCTTTGCATAATTCAGTTACTGTTTATGTGCCATGCGAGACATATTGGACTTGTGGCGTTTTATCTTTAATCTTCAACTTCTGCGCATTTTATAAAGATTATTTTATGCACCATACTGGATAATTCTTTTGTAAGCCAGGGTGTAGTATTTCTCTCTCATTTTGTGACTGCTGATAACGTACCTTTTTTTACTAAAATCACTACGTACCGTTTGGTATTTATGTTTACCGCTATGGAAGAGCTAACAATTCTCGTACAGTTGCAAATACTGTTCTCACTTTAATACCTGATGTACTATTTCAAATCTAGGGCGTGTGATGTAGGTTTTACTAATGCAACTGGCAATTTTCCGTCTTTATTAACGTTATCTTGTGAGTTTATGGTATGTTGATCATATTTTTAGCATTAGACTGTATGATTTTTTTTTATTTTTTATTTTTTTGTTTTTTAGCGTGTCAGAGTTACGTAGGATTTGTCTTTTACATACGACGTGTTGTCAGTTAACTATATAAGGCAGCTTTCCTGTCTTGTAATTTTTAGTTCATTCCCTTGTTATTTTCGTAGTTTAAAAATTCTTTCTATCTAGGTACAAAAGTTTTAGATTTTTGTCTTGTATTATTGACAGTTTCGTAGGATTGGCGTCCTACATATGGCATGTTGCCAGTTAAGTGTACAACACAGCTGCCTTGCTTGTAACTGTAACTTGACTCCCCTGTCACAATTTGAAATTTATTTGAATTTAGTTACAAGCTTTATCAAAATTTTCGATTTTAAATTCTTTCGACAGGTTTACAACCTGGCTCATTCACGATGAAGTTTTTGACTACATACTATCATAGTCTTGTTGGTCGAAAACACGAATGCATTTCATTCCATGATTATAGTTAATGATGATATTTTTGAATGCATGTTCACCGCTTTTTTACGTCAACTTAAAAGCACTAACATGTTAGCTTATGCACTATTGTTCAGTAAATCTGTTACATGTTCACTTTTACTATTGGATTTGGCTCTCTTTATGTAATATGTTGTGTTATAAACTTTTTTATATTCTACTTTACTGTACAATATTTCTTTAGCGTACTTTTCCTCCATTTGTTTACAGACCTGAAGATGGTTGTAGGAAACAGCAACTAGTCATCGTGCTGCAGTTGTATACTAAAAACTGCGGTCTAAGCTTATAAATGTTTTACAATGAAAAATTAATTAACGAATTACATAGGTTACGCCGTATGCTCACTGACAATATCAGGCTTCACTATCGAAAGCTTCTACTTTCGTTGTGTCCGTACTCTTTATCTACCATACATTTCAGAGAAAGACGTTCTAGACTTTCGAAATTCATGTTACATAATAACATATTACTCTTTTCTTTTCAGAAATACGTTCTTGTTGTTGTAATTCTGACTTTTATGACTTCCTTTCTTCTGTCATTGCCAGTTATCTTTCTGACCCAAAGAAAGAGCTCGACTACTACTTTCAGCATATTTCCTCTTTTTACCTGTTCTAATTCGACTGGATTCCATTTCCTTTGTTTATTATTGTTTTTGTTCACCTTATAACCGCTTTTCAAGGTGTTGAAAGTTAATACGATGACGCAAATGAGGCTTTAAATTTTTGTGCAAAACATTTTAAGCTTTCGTAAAAAGTATAGAACGTTAGTGGACTTAAAGTTTTAACCTTCAACATATTCCTAGTGGCTGTGTAATCTAGCAGCATATATAAAATTGAAGCACTACCCATTCCTTGAAGAAAATAGATACCGTAGCCTTACTTTTATTTAGTTACCAGTTTCGGTGATTCATGGCGTCATCTTCAGGCCTCTATACATATAACTAGATAAGTCATATACATGTTCGTACTATTATAGGGACCATTATATCCAACTGGATTCTGTAGACTTCTAACAATAATTTTAGAAACTAGAGATGTGAAGGGTCGACGTATACCGAGAAAGATGTCTACGGAAACCAGTTGGATATAGTGGTTCCTGTAACAGCACAAACGTTTAGATGACGTACCTAGGCTACGTGCATAGGAGCCTGAAAAGGGTGCCAATGGGGCACCGAAACTGGTAGCGAAATAAAATTATTTAATAAAATTACAGCAGTCTTCGTCCAGTGCAGTCCTATTCTATCTACACAATATGGAATTACAGAAATTATCCCTTCCATATAACAGTCTTCCAAGACCTCTCTCGTCTCTGACAGAATTTAAACATCATAGGTCAACATTAAATTTCTTGTTTCGTCTTCCTGACTCTTATTCCGTCTTCAGAATTTCTCGTTCCCTCCTCTACCGCTTTCTCTCTGCACGTATTGTATAACGTGCACTACTGACTACAATCTGTCTCACTGCCACCGTTTCATATCCTGCCGTTTGCATTCTGTATAAATTTTATAACCTTTGGCTCACTATACACTGCTGAGGCAAAACATTATGAGAACAGACCTCCGAGCCTGATGACGTTGCGGGGACTTGACGCGGTACGGAAAGTATAAAAGCGGAGCAGAGAAAATTGGAGGATCGTTCCAGCGATGATACGGGCCACGAATGGCGAAATCCACCGAATAAGCGGATTTGATAAAGGCAAGTTCGTCGTGACCTGACCCCTATTAACGACCATTTCGGAAACGGCGAAGTTGATTGGCAGTTCGCGTAATTCTATCGTGAGAAATGATGGAAATTTGTTGAAGGGCGGTGGAATGACGAATAGGCAACAAGATATTAGACGCGCACGCCTCATCACAGAAAGTGGAGTCGGAAGCTTGTCTGCTGTGTAAAGCAGAACAGGCGGCGATCTGTGGCAGATCTGGCGACAGAGTGCAGTGCTGGCGCAGACACAATCGTTTCGGAGAACATCGTTCAGTGCGCACCGTCGAAGATGAGGCTCTGCAGTAGACGAGACCTTGGTGTCCCCATCATGATCCAACGACATTGTCAATTACTATTACTGTGGGAACTGGATCGCCATGATTGAACCATGGACCAGAATCAGTGGAACCATATCGCCTGGTTGTTGCTAGTAACACCAGGTCGATGGTTACGTCCAGATTCGCTGTCATCTAGCTACTGGGACACGCACCGGGCCTTGGAAGTAAATCGATGAAATAGATGAGAGCGGTATTATGTAATGGGAACATTCATCTGGGCTTTCGTGAGACCTCTGGTGGTTATCAAAGTCACCATGGCAGCTGTGGATTACCTGAACATTATTGCGGACAAGCTGCATCTTTTCATGCTTCATGTATTATCCTGTGGGATTGCATCTTCTAGCCGGATAACATTCGGTGACACAAGGCCGTAATCGTGCTACAATGGTACTGAACTCACCTTGATGTCTTGACCACCACATTCGGCTGATCTGCACCAGATGGAACACATCTGGGACGCTATCGGGCTCCAGTTCGGTTCCCACGAACCACTGCCCCGTAGTTTACAGTATTTGCGCGTCCTATGCGTGACAGGTATCTGTCGAACACATGCCACGAAGATTATTTGTTTTACTGCGTTCCAAATGTGGATCAACAAGCTACGAAGGAGGTGTTCACAATGTCTTTGCTCGTCAGTGTACTGTCTACGTGACTTGGGAACATTTTTAAGTTTCATGAAGGTGTGTTGATTTGCAGGTATATAGAATGCCCACAGTATACACTGATCAGCCGGAACATTATGACCACCTACCTAGTAGCTGGTATGTCCACATTTGGCAAAGATTGCAGCGGCGACGCGTTGTGGCATGGAAGCAGTGAGGCCATGCTAAGTCGCTGGAGGATGTTGACACCACATCTGCAAACAAAAGTCATCAAATTGTCGTAAATTCTAGAGAGGAAGACTAAATTACAGGCCCATATCGTTTACGTCGACATGCAGCAGGATTTTGGGACGTACACTACTGGCCATTAAAATTGCTACACCAAGAAGAAATGCAGATGATAAACGGGTATTCATTGGACAAATATATTATACTAGAACTGACATGTGATTACATTTTCACGTAATTTGGGAGTATAGATCCTGAGAAATCAGTACGCAGAACAACCACCTCTGGCCGTAATAACGGCCTTGATACGCCTGGGCATTGAGTCAAACAGAGCTTGGATGGCGTGTACAGGTACAGCCGCCCACGCAGCTTTAACACGATACCACAGTTGATCAAGAGTAATGACTGGCGTATTGTGACGAGTCAGTTGCTCGGCCACCATTCACCAGATGTTTTCAATTGGCGAGAGATCTGGAGAATGTGCTGCCCAGGGCAGCAGTCGAACATTTTCTGTATCCAGAAAGGCCCTCACAGGACCCGCAACATGCGGTCGTGCATTATCCTGCTGAAATGTAGAGTTTCGCAGGGATCGAATGAAAGATAGAGCCACGGGTCGTAACACATCTGAAATGTAACATCCACTGTTCAAAGTGCCGTTAATGCGAACAAGAAGTGACCGAGACGGCGCCCCACACTATCACGCCGGGTGATACGCCAGTATGGCGATGATGAATACACGCTACCAATGTACGTTCACCGCGATGTCGCCAAACACGGATGCGACCATCATGATGCTGTAAACAGAGCCTGGATTCATCCGAAAAAATGACGTTTTGCCATTCGTGCATCCAGATTCGTCGTTGAGTACACCATTGCAGGCGCTCCTGTCTGTGATGCAGCGTCAAGGGTAACCGCAGCCATGGTCTCCGAGCTGATAGACCATGTTGCTGAAAACGTCGTCGAACTGTTCGTGCAGATGATTGTTGTCTTGCAAACGTCCCCATCTGTTGACTCAGGGATCGAGACGTGGCTGCCCGATCCGTTACAGCAATGCGGGTAAGATGCCTGTCATCTCGACTGCTAGTGATACGAGGCCAGTGGGATCCACCGGCGTTCCGTATTACCCTCCTGAACCCACCGATTCCATATGCTGCGAAAAGTCGTTGGATTTCGACCAACGCGAGCAGCAATGTCACGATACGATAAACCGCAATCGCGATAGGTTACAATCCGACCTTTATCAAAGTCTGAAACGTGATGGTACGCATTTCTCCACCTTACACGAGGCAACACAACAACGTTTCACCAGGCAACGCCGGTCAACTGCTGTTTGTGTATGAGAAATCGGCTGGAAACTTTTCTCATGTCAGCACGTTGTAGGTGTCGCCACCGGCGCCAACCTTATGTGAATGCTCTGAAAAGCTAATCATTTGCATGTCACAGCATCTTCTTCCTGTCGGTTAAATTTCGCTTCTGTAGCACGTCATCTTCGTGGTTAGCAATTGTAATGGCTAGTAGTGTATATTGTGCTCGACCATTATGAATTACCTCGAAGAAAACGGTGTATTGACACAGAGACAACATGGGTTTACAAAACATCATTCCTGTGAAACACAACTAGCTCTTTATTCACATGAAGTGTTGAGTGCTATTGGCAAGAGATTTCAGAGCGATTCCGTATTCCTGCATTTTTGGAAGGCTTTCGACACTGTACCACACAAGCGGCTCGTAGTGAAATTGCGTGCTTATGGAATATCGTCTCAGTTATGTGACTGGATTTGTGATTTCCTATCAGAGAGGTCACAGTTCGTAGTAATTGACGGAAAGTCATCGAGTAAAACAGAAGTGATTTCTGGCGTTCCCCAAGGTAGTGTTATAGGCCCTTTGCTGTTCCTTATCTATATAAACGATTTGGGAGACAATCTGAGCAGCCGTCTTCGGTTGTTTGCAAATGATGCTGTCGTTTATCGACTAATAAAGTCATCACAAGATCAAAACAAACTGTAAAACGATTTAGAAAAGATATCTGTATGGTGCGAAAAGTGGTAGTTGACCTTAAATAACGAAAAGTGTGAGGTCATCCACATGAGTGCTAAAAGGACCTCGTTAAACTTCGGTTACACGATAAATCAGTCTAATCTAAAAGCCGTAAATTCAGCTAAATGCCTAGGTATTACAATCGCAAACAACTGAAATTGGAAGGAACACATGGAAAATGTTGTTGGGAAGGCTAACTAAAGACTGAGTTTTACCTACAGGACACTTGAAAAATGTAACAGATCTACTAAGGAAATTGCCTACACTACGCTTGTCCGTCCTTTTTTAGAATACTGCTGCGCGGTGTGGGATCCTTACCAGGTAGGACTGACGATCGAAAAAGTTCAAAGAAAGGCAGCACGTTTTGTATTATCGCGAAATATTGAAGGGACTGTCACAGAAATGATACAGGATTTGGGCTGGACATCATTAAAAGAAAGGCGTTTTTCGTTTCGACGCTATCTTCTCACGAAGTTCCAGTCAGCACCTCCGGATGCGAAAATATTTTGTTGACACCGACCTACAGAGGGAGGAACGATCATCGCGATAAAATAAGGGATTTCAGAGTTCGTATAGAAAGATGTAGGTGATCATTCTTTCCGCGCTCTGTACGAGATAGGAATAATAGAGAATTATGAAGGTGGTTCGATGAACCCTCTACCAGGCACTTGAATGTGATTTGCAGAGTATCCATGTAGATGTAGATGTAGATGTAGATGAGCTCTGACGCCACGTTCACTCACATCTCAGACCTGTTCGATCGGTTTCAGATCTGGCTAGATCTGAAACCGATCGATATGGACAACACATATGTTGGTACTCGTCTTGTGTTCCTCGGACCACCTCATTACACTCCTGGCCTTGTGACTGCCGTCGGGAAACGTGATCGTCCTTAATGGGCGTACGTAGTTTGCAACCAGTGTACAATACCCCTTGGCCGTAATGGTGTCTTGCACAAGCTCCACTGGACCCATTGATGCCCACGTGAATGTTCCCAAGAGTATAATGGAACCGTGGCCAGCTTGTCTCGGTCCCGCAGTACAGATGTTAAGGAGCTGTTCCCCTGGAAGGAATTGAGTACGCGCCGTCCCACCGGCATGAAGAAGAAGGTATCTGGATTCATCACACCATGCAACACTCTGCCACTGCGCCGAAGGTCACGTGCCCGTTTCAGTCGTAGTTGCCGATGTCATTGGCACAAGAATGGGTCGTTGGCTGCGAAGGCCCATCGTTAAGAGTGTTCAGCGCACTGTGTGTTCAGACACACTTGTACTCTGTCCATTAAAGTCTCATGTTACTACCGCCAAACCTCGCCGCTTGTCCTGTTTTACCAGTCTGTCCAGCATACGATGTCCGACATCCTTAATGAGGGGTAGCCGCCCAGCCCCATAAATTCACCTTGGTTTCACCACGTGTTGAAGACACGCATCGCAGCACTCCTCGAACACCGACAAGTCGTGCAGATTCCGAAATGCTCGTGCCGGGCCACCGGGCCATCAGAATCTGCCCTCGATCATAATCAGATACATCGCGCGTCTTGCGCATTCCACACAGGAACAGCACGCTTGCTGATATTATGTGCACCGTGCGTTTGTCTGATTAGAAGTCATTCCTCGGTAGAAACGCTGCTATCGCCTGGACGGGTTTATATAGATAGTAGGTACATGGCTGATCAGTGTATTGTTTATAATATCTGAGAGAGTCAAGGAGCTCTTGTGTAACTTTATTTTAGAAATTAGTGTGTTTCTGTTTTACCAGTTTCACACGTAGAGGATCCCCTATAGGAAGAAAGTTTGGTTTTGACAGAAGGAAAACTACGGAAATTGAGGCTGGGGTTAGCACGCTGGCTATCTCTTAGACTGAAGACAAGGTGACACGCTGTACGCCGGCTGTTGCGTCTAAAGTAAGTAGGAGATTGTTTCGCAAAGCAATAGATTGACCACCTGTACGAGGGTCAATAAGTAATGCAATACTTTTTTTCTGAAAGCAGATTGGTTTCACTCGGGATTCCAATACACGACATTATTCCTCTCTCTTTTCGCTACAAAACAATATCTTTGCCGGCCGGGGTGGCCGAGCGATTCTAGGCGTTGCAGTCTGGAACCGCGCGACCGCTACGGGCGCAGGTTCGAATCCTGCCTCGGGCATGGATGTATGTGTTGTCTTTAGGTTAGTTAGGTTTAAGTAGTTCTAAGTTCTAGGGGACTGATGACCTTAGAAGTTAAGTCCCATAGTGCTCAGAGCCATTTGAACCATTTTTGAACACTATCTTTCAACATAACTTCGATTCAATGCGACTGCCTTACGGCACATTACTGAGAGAGCCTGTATGTCCGGATGGTAGAACTCTGCTGATCGACCTCTGAGCCAACGTCTTGCTGCAGCAATAATCTCCCTATTGCAGATGTACTTCTTCTCGTGGAGTGTAGCCTTCATTAGGGCAAACAGATGGAAGTCGGAAGATGTGAGATTCGGGTTGTACGATGGATGAGGAAGAACAGTCCAACGAAATTTGTGAGCTTCTCTCGGGTGCACAGACTTATGTGACGCCTTGCGTTGTGATGGAGAAGGAGAAGTTTCTTTTAAATTTTTGTGGCGACGAATATGCTGAAGTCGTTTCTTCAACTTCCTGAAGGTAGCGCACTACGCTTCCTAGTTAATCGCTGCACCATGACTGAGGACGTCAAACAGAACAATCCCCTCGGAGCTCCAGAAGGCCGTCGTCATGACTTTATCGGCTGAGAGTGCGGCACTGAGCATTTTCTTAGGAGGAGAGGTGGTGTTTCGCCACTCCATGAACTGCCGTTTTATTTCTGGTTCGAAGTGGCGTACCCGTGTTCCATCACCTGTGACAGCACTGACAAAAAAACTGTCACGATCAGCCTCGTAAAGTGCAAGGATTTCTGCACAGATGGTCCTTCGCTGCTCTTTATGGTCCTCTGTTACGCAGTGAGGAACCCAGAGGTCACACATCTTTGACTATCCCATCTGGTGGATCAGTGTGTCACTACCAACAGAGACGTCCAATTGAGCACCGAGGTGTTTGATTGTCGGTCACTTCGAATGAGAGTGTCCGCACGTTCCAGCATTCTATGAGTCATAGCTGAGTGCAGGGCCGGTCGGCACCCGGGAGACTGGACAGATTTGCACGACCTTGATGCGATGATGAGAGACGACTGGCCCAACGACTCACCGTGCTTTTTTTTAATACCAGGTCACCGTAGACATTCTGAACGCGCCTATGAATATCTGTCATGCTCTGGCTTTCCTCCAAAAGAAACTCAATGACAACTATCTCTTTGCAGTGCACCTCCATTACAGACGCCACTTCGAAATCCACATATAAAGCCGCCACCTATCGGAACTTCATGAAACTATTGGGGCTGAAGAGGGAATATTTCACCATGTCCCACTACGAATTACGTATTTTTACAACCGAAATCGGACCATAAAAAATGTGTTGCATTATTTATTGAACACACCTTTTGGTCTTTCTAGATCAAAAAGGAGGTCGAAGAAAGAATACAGAAAACATAATCGAATGATTTAAATTTTGTGCTCACCAGTGTTGAAGAGATACGTTGGAAGACCAGCAAGAACAAAGCAGTATATCTGTCACCGCAAAGCAGCATGCTAGCCGGATTCGTCTCATGTTAAGCTTTGTCTCGGCGAACGTTTCAAGAATGCAGAGGTCATATAAATTTTCAGAGACGATTGCGTCCAGTCGGACTTACGAGTACGTGTAGCTAGACTCGTGTAGGGAGTGACTTTATTACTTCGTCGGAATGAGCACTCTCGAAGTGAATAGCTTCTCGGGCGTTTGCGGAAGTAGAGACTGATATTCAGTATACCGCGTCCCTTACAGATTAATAATAACAGCTTTTTACGCCTTTTCCGTGCGGCGTATGCGTAAATTAACGAGTTGCAAGTGCATTCATAAAGGCAGCGTCGAATACTACCAGTCCATTTTTGGTGCGCATGAATTGCACTATTCGACGGCAGCATTATTCTAGTTTTTTCTTGTCGATAACTTATAGCTGGTCTGTTCTGAAACATAAACTTGTTAATAACCTACTGAGAGCAAGATATATGTATGTCGTGTAACTGTAATGGAGTTGCTTGCGTTACTTGTGATCGAAGTGTTTCCGACTGTAGCGAACGTTAGTTAAGACAGTGACTCTTTCTTAAGTGGCACGGCGACTGACATCTTAGACTAACAACTGACTTCAGTAGCATGTAGTGAGATGCGCACGCCCTGGAAGACAGAAAACTCTGCCGCTCTTTTCAGTTTTTCTCCATGTTGCACCAAAACTACTGAGCTATTCCTGTGTAGTTGTTTGCGCTGGTAAGTGTATCTGAAGGAGCTCATGTGTTAACACATTATCAACTCCCAAGGAAAGTGCAAACCCCGTAACCATGTCAGTATCGTAAACCAGAAGAGTGTTGGACCTAATGCTAACATACGATGAACTACAAAATAAGGACAATATATTTCATTTATTGTTTGCTTTACAGATATAACTACGAAATTAATAATATTAGTATCATTTGATGTATACATCTGTTACCTTATTGGCTTGATAGATCTACATACAATGCATAATGCATTACGCTAAAAGCATTTAACACATTCTGTAAGGGTATAAAAAGATTTTTCTCTAACAGAAGTTTCCAGTTTTAGTAGGACACTTAGGTAGTTGATATTAATGCTAACTATTTTCGGAATAGTCGTGTATAAATTCCTTTGTCTTCAGTTTCTCAACTGTTCTTGACGTATTTTTATATTCTTCATTAATGTATTGCAAGAGCCAAGAGACTGCAGTTACCTGAAATAGCAGTCTATGAGTAGTTACAGATGTTCTGCACCAGCTGATGAAATACGACAGATAACTATGGATGCTTAACAAACTGAATTCAAGTTGACGCCAGCAAGAAAATATGTGTTTGTCTTCTAAGATACGGTGAAAGCCAGTTTTGGAGTAGATATTTTTAGCAGCTAAAAAATGTAACTGGAAATAAAATACCATGGATGAAACGTTAGCAAGCAAGCTGGCCCCCCGTTTTATTTGTCTTGGCTGTTACGGCCGGTCGATACGCCCTGCGCTGCTGCAACGTATTGTCTCCCGTGATATGCGCGTCACTGACGATAAATGTTAAACTCACCCGAAGGGGAACAAGTGGTAGGGGTGAGGGGACCTCGTCTGTTTTATAACTGTAATTTAATGGCGCTTTTCTTTGTCCTGAGAAATAACTAAAAGCAAATTTTCATTCGTTCTGCGCTAAACAAATAACTTCAGACTAAAATTTACGAATCGCTTTTTGAATGCGCGGCAGAAAAGCACGTCATGCATAAATAACAGAGACGACGCCGCACATAAACTATGAAACGCGAACGCATTACACATGGCGTGTCAACAGTGGACAGTCGCTTTTCAGAGACGTTTAGACACGACGGAAGCCGTCTCCCGTCCATTGCACGGAGCTCTGATTCACGTTGTGTAAAACATCACAGCAGGGGTTTTGACGTTTCACTCCTACAGTACGAAATATCATGGTCGTCAAAGTGTGCTTGAGTCATTTGAAACACTTCTCACGTGTCGACTCATGCAAATTTGTTATCTCTCGAAGTGAAACAGTCATTATGCGCTCAATAACTTGCGAATCTAAGTCAAAACTCTTCCTTTGTAGGTGGAAAGGACTGCGAAGATAATATACCTGGTATGAATACTTTGCGTCACACTCCTCCTGTTACTCTTAAGGTGAGCTACTATTGAAACCAAAATAACGAGGAACATATATTTCAGTCTTTCTGTGTTCCATAAGATAACATATGACGCGTGACAGAGGATATAATTTATAGAGCGCCAATATCAATTTCTTAACGTCATATCCATTCGCGGAAGATCCGCCCGGATTGCTGTGTTTGTTAAAGCGCCGCTTCAGAGACGGGGAGGTGCAAGCGCTTCGCATCGAATTCGCCTGGCGGATGAACGACCAGGGTCGGTGTGGCGGTCAACCTGAGTGTGGTGTTTAGGCGGTCTCCCACATTGCACAATATGAATGCCGGGCTGGTACCCAAGTCCGAACTCAGTTACAAGCTTCAAAAACAATTCTAAAACTTTCGTTCGCTTTCAAATCACTAACTCTACATGCAGGCTGTTGGGGCACACATATTCCATCCCACAATGGAAGTCTTCTGGTCCAGACTGTATACCAATTAGGTTCCTTTTGGAGTATGCCGACGCAGTAGCCCCATACTTAACAATCATATAGAACCGTTCGCTCGCCCAAAGATCCGTACCCAAAGGCTGGAAAGTTGCACAGGTCACACCATTATTCAAGAAAGGTAGTAGGAGTAATCCACTAAATTACATGCCCATATCGTTAACGCCGATATGCAGCAGGATTCTAGAACATATATTGTGTTCGAACAATATGAATTACCTCCAAGAAAACGGTCTATTGACACACAGTCAATATGGGTTTAGAAAGCATCGTTTCTATGAAACACAACTAGCTCTTTATTCACATGAAGTGTTGAGTGCTATTGACAAGGGATTTCAGATCGATTCCGTATTTCTGGATTTCCGGAAGGCTTTTGACACTGTTCCACACAAGCGGCTCGTAGTGATACTGCGTGCTTATGGAATATCGTCTCAGTTATGTGACTGGATTTGTGATATTGTCCTTAATAATTGTATGGAAAATGGCTCCAATGTACATTGCCAGTGTCAGCAGGGAGTTTGCCAAATCTGGCCTTCCATGAGCATGAGAAGTTGCCGAGCTCGTTCGTACCGCTCAGGACGCGTTTTGGGAAGAGTTGTCGAATTCGAGTGTATCGTTTATCACCAGCAGGTAAGGGTTGCAGAAGTTAAATTCTTCTGGGTTATTAGGCCGCGTCATGTTTCTTCTAAAATGATCGACGTTTCGACCACTCTGCTGGGATCTGTAGCACGTCATCTTCGTGGTGTAGCAATTGTAATGGTCAGTAGTGTATATTGTGCTCGACCATTATGAATTACCTCGAAGAAAACGGTGTATTGACACACAGTCAACATGGGTTTAGAAAACATCATTCTTGTGAAACACATCTAGCTCTTTATTTTACATGAAGTGTTGAGTGCTATTGACAAGAGATTTCAGAGCGATTCCGTATTCTTGGATTTTTGGAAGGCTTTCGACACTGTAGTACACAAGCGGCTCGTAGTGAAATTGCGTGCTTGTGGAATATCGTCTCAGTTATGTGACTGGATTTGTGATTTCCTGTCAGAGAGGTCACAGTTCGTAGTAATTGACGGAAAGTCATCGAGTAAAACAGAAGTGATTTCTGGCGTTCCCCAAGGTAGTGTTATAGGCCCTTTGCTGTTCCTTATCTATATAAACGATTTGGGAGACAATCTGAGCAGCCGTCTTCGGTTGTTTGCAAATGATGCTGTCGTTTATCGACTAATAAAGTCATCACAAGATCAAAACAAACTGTAAAACGATTTAGAAAAGATATCTGAATGGTGCAAAAAGGGGTAGTTGACCTTAAATAACGAAAAGTGTGAGGTCATCCACATGAGTGCTAAAAGGATCTCGTTAAACTTCGGTTACACGATAAATCAGTCTAATCAAAAAGCCGTAAATTCAGCTAAATGCCTAGGTATTACAATTACAAACAACTGAAATTGGAAGGAACACATGGAAAATGTTGTTGGGAAAGCTAACCAAAGACTGCGTTTTACTGCCAGGACACTTGAAAAACGTAACAGATCTACTAAGGAGATTGCCTACACTACGCTTGTCCGTCCTCTTTTAGAATACTGCTGCGCGATGTGGGATCCTTACCAGGTAGGACTGACGATCGAAAAAGTTCAAAGAAAGGCAGCACGTTTTGTATTATCGCGAAATATTGAAGGGACTGTCACAGAAATGATACAGGATTTGTGCTGGTAATCATTAAAAGAAAGGCGTTTTTCGTTGCGACGGAATCTTTTCACGAAATTACATTCACCAACCTTCTTCTCCGGATGCGAAAATATTTTTTTGACACCGACCTACATGGGGAGGAACGATCACCAAGATAAAATACGGGAAATCAGAATTGTGAAGGTGGTTCGATGAACCCTCTTCCAGGCACTTGAATGTGATTTGCAGAGTATCCATGTAGATGCAGATGTAGAGAATGGAAACAGGAACGGCATCTGGTCTCCCCATACACTAACCATGCCAAATCCGTAAGACAATCATGTCGACACTGCGCCGATGTGGGATAAAGGCGTCGGAAGAAGAAGACGTCGATTGGTGTAAGAGATAAACACCGCCGAACGAGGTGGTACAAGTAGTAAGACACTCGACTCTCAGTCAGGAGCACTGTGGTACATGGGCGCATTCTCCCATCCAGCTTTAGGTTTTCCGTAATTTCCACAAATCGATTCAGGAAAATGCTGAGATGGTTCGTTCGTAAACGACAATGATTATTTCCATCCACCCCTCCCCACTCAGAGTATGTGGTCCATCCCTAGTGAGATTGTCGGAACAGGAACAATGTTGGGAAGCCATCCTGATTCATCTTTCTGTTTGTTGTCTACTTTTTTGTGTGCGTGTAGAATGTAAGGTTGACTGATCATCCAGTTGACCTTTCAGAAGTAAGAGAGAATCAGAAAATGCTTCACTTTACATTTGGCCATCCTTAATTCGGATTTTTATGCTTTATCCAACTAAATTAAGCGGTTGCCCTCTTCTTGGACACATGAAAAATTGGTGGTTTTCGTGAGTTCTTCAAGTGAAATAAAAAATATTAGTGCTAAATCTGACGATACAGTTTTATTCCTTACACTCTGCCGACCGATGTGGCCGAGCGGTTCTAGGCGGTTCAATCTGGAACGGCGCCGCTGCTACCGTCGCAGGTTCGAATCCTGCCTCGGGCACGGGTGTGTGGTGTCCTTAGGTTAGTTAGGTTTAAGTAGTTCTAAGTCTAGGGGACTGATGTCCTCAGACGTTAAGTCCCATAGGGCTCAGAGCCCTTTTTGAACCTTGCAGCCTTGCTTTGAAGAAATCATTTTTGCAATCATATCAGTTGCGCCCGGTAACCAATGCACCAGGTGGACTTCAGCCTCATTGGCCAGAATTCCCGAAGCTCTGCTATTACACCTCCTACAAAGTAATTTTTATATGTTATTTTCAGCATATTTTCTGTGCTGGCGTATGCTGTCGTCACACCGGTCGGTAAAAATGTAGCGAGAAGATCGTTAATAGGCGATGGATAAAGCGCACCTATCAGTAGAGAGGTGAGACATAGAGGCGCAAGAAACACGCCGCAACGCCCTTTCGACCGCAAGTGTTTAGATCACCTCCGCTGACTGGAGGGCCTCAGTCACTGGCTCAGTCTCTCAGTCACTGGCTCAGTGACTCAGTCACTGACTCGCATTCCAGTTGGCGCCTGTCAGTTTAATTCACCGGCTACGATAGTACATTTTTTTATTTTTTATTTTATTTTATTTATTTATTTATTTATTTTTTTTGTCATCAGTCTACTGACTGGTTTGATGCGGCCCGCCACGAATTCCTTTCCTGTGCTAACCTCTTCATCTCAGAGTAGCACTTGCAACCTACGTCCTCAATTATTTGCTTGACGTATTCCAATCTCTGTCTTCCTCTACAGTTTTTGCCCTCTACAGCTCCCTGTAGTACCATGGAAGTCATTCCCTCATGTCTTAGCAGATGTCCTATCATCCTGTCCCTTCTCCTTATCATTGTTTTCCACATATTCCTTTCCTCTCCGATTCTGCGTAGAATCTCCTCATTCCTTACCTTATCAGTCCACCTAATTTTCAACATTCGTCTATAGCACCACATCTCAAATGCTTCGATTCTCTTCTGTTCCGGTTTTCCCACAGTCCATGTTTCACTGCCATACAATGCTGTGCTCCAGACGATAGTACATAGCTACTAGAATTGTGACCATAGTAATATTACGGATGTTGTCTACAAGAGGACTGCAACTGATGGTCTTGTACCACAACATATGACCTCCGTTAAAGTTCAAGCAACAAATGTCTGTTCAAGTAAATAATGAACCGTGATAATCCACATGTGCGTTCCTGTTTCAAAAAGAGGATACCGGCCACCCATAATGGCAGCCTCTCCCTTGCTTCCTTATGGTACAACACTCTACATTTTCTGCTAGCGTACATAGGATAATTGAAAAACAATGAGTTCTGACAAATGTCATGTCCTTCGCCCACAAAATAGAGACAAAAGCGTGCACCGAAAATAGACTTTTGAAGATATCATAAAGCGGCTATGTATTCTGATAGAAAGTGCAGTTTACAATGCTGGCATCATAGTCCGTTGAAAATCGTATGTACAATTCTCATATTATGTTTCCCGCTAGTTTGAAAAATAAGATTTAGAGAAAATTGCGTTTAAAGTTTTCGATTACGTTTTTTTGTCGTTCAGACGTCTTTAAACGAGCGACGTATCTTATGGCCTTTATGCACGTGAATAACGTATCTTATGCGCCAATGGATAATGTATCGCCGGTCACGGTGCCCGAGCGGTTCTAGGCGCTTCAGTCCGGAACCGCGTGACTGATACGGTCGCAGGTTCCAATCCTGCCTTGGGTATGGATGTGTGTGACGTCCTTAGGTTAGTTAGGTTTAAGTAGTTCTTAGTTCTAGGGGACTGATGACCTCAGATGTTAAGTCCCATAGTGCTCAGAACCATTTGAACCAATTTTTGATAACGTATCTTAAATGTCATCTCAAGCCCAGGGTGGTAAACAGGCGTTCCACATAGCTATAAATGTTGGCCCTGTTTCAAAATTTATTAAAATGCCACTGTGACATTACAAGACTACTCAAATTAATATAAGTGACAAGTCTGAGATTTATAATAAAATGATAACATAACCTCTCCCTTTCTCATTCTACATTTTTAATTTATCAAAGCTTTCAAGGTTCAAGTGATAAACAACAAGAGGGTTTAATTACTTTCAACTCTCAACAAATTAATTAACATTTAGACATTGAATATGTGGTTATTAAAACTTTATCTCTCTATATGAAAGTATTATGACAAATTAAACTTTTGCCGGCCGGAGGGGCCGAGCGGTTCTAGGCGCTACAGTCTGGAAGCGCGCGACCGTTATGGTCGCAGGATCGAATCCTGCTTCGGGCATGGATGTGTGTGATGTCCTTAGTTTAGTTAGGTTTAAGTAGTTCTAAGCTCTAGGAGACTGATGATCTCAGAAGTTAAGTCCCATAGTGCTCAGAGTCATTTCAACCATTTTTGAAATGAAACAATTAAACCTTTCTCAATGATATTTACATGTACGTTCTCATAGCTGAGCAATGGGCTAAGTTAGTGGAGAATGAACTTTTGAACTAATCAAAACACTCATGTACTCAGTGGAGGTTATGTTAGTAATTAACTCTTGAATTTCTATATTCAAAGCGTATGCAGGTTGGAGTAAACAAAATCTCGACTCAACATTTAATCTTGCCTACTGCGCATTGGTACATTACCAATCGGGAACTGCGGCGGCGTTGTCTCTGTGCTGGATGTGAAACGCTAATTCCCTAGTCTGGCCTTGACTAAATTCAATCAGTCTTAACTTTCGTGCGTTACGTAGAACATTAAATTTTCCCTAGTCGAAATTAATGGCAACAACACACTCGCTATGGGATGGAGCGATGTGCACAAATCTCAGGACACAAAAATTCCCGCAAGAATATGAACTACCGCTTTACATTTGTCGGCACGATACGTGAAGCGTACCGCCCTCACTTTGCAAACGTAAAGTTTGAGTCTCAACGTCTTCGCTAATTTTACCACACCCATGTGTATGGTCCACCGCGAGACAAGAGCTCTCTCTGTGTTTTTTTAATTCTCAAAATGCTTTTATATGACGTTACTCTCCCCGCCGCGATTCTACTATGTCACACAGTACGCCTTCGGCCAACTCCTTCCTCGTTATAGGTGAATTCTTATTTTTCTTGCCCGAGTCGCCGCTAGCCTCGTTAATGTGTGTGTGTGAAATCTCATGGGACTTAACTGCTGAAGGTCATCAGTCCCTAAGCTTACACACTACTTAACCTAAATTATCCTAAGCACAAACACACACACCCATGCCCGAGGGAGGACTCGAACCTCCTCCGGGACCAGCCGCACAGTCCATGACTGCAGCGCCCCAGACCGCTCGGCTAATCCCGCGCGGCCCTCGTTAATGTAGTATTGCCATTTACCCACGGTCTTGGCTGAGTTTATTCTAAAAGGTATTATATTGTACTCACCTTATTTCTTTCTGCAGCTGGGCCTTCTTTCGTTAATGTTAATTAGTTTCCAAATGCCAGTAGCCACGTGCGCTGGTCTCCAAGCTCATTTCACTTTATCTCATTTAGGTATGCCCCTGTCGTTATAAGGGTAGATATTATTTTGTTATTCGGTACATGAGTTTGCCATAATTACTTCCTGTTGACAATATAAAGTTATTTTCCGGAGATTTTATTCTGTATCGTACGTACGAAGCTTATATAAGGTCTGAAAAATGCGGACACCTTACACGCCTAATCTGTGATCCCTGGACTACACAATAGTCCTTCCAGATCCTAAAGGATGTGGCCATGGTGGTCCTGCGGGCCTCTTTGGCAGCGTCTGCTAGGTAAGCTTTTTGTCCACTTGTGTGCAGAAGCAACAGCCTGATCCGATATCCAGTTCGATCACTTCCGTAATTTCCACAATTCCTGTTAGGCATTCGTTGAAATTACGTACCGGCTATTTTGTTCCTTTTGTTACTGGTTTTCGGAGACACTTTTCCATAGATCACGTTGCAACTCGATAATGGAGTTTCTGCCTAACTCGAGATGAACACTACAGTAAGCAGACATAGCAGAGAACATTTTAAGGAAAAAGATCGAGTTTATGAAATTTTCAAAGACAGATGGCGGGAGTGTTAGTTTGAAAAGCAGTGGCCTCGTGCAATCGGCACTTGTGCTCCATCTGTAACGACCTGTCCTTTGACGGGACGCTAAGTGCAGACTCGAACTCGGCAACCTTTAATGACCGCAACAAGGGTACCGTGAAAACATCTGTTAATCCCACACTCGAACTCTGCAACTCTGTACGCAGGTAGCAAGACGACCCGACCCGAGGTATAACTGAAAGGGGTTAGTGTTGCTGCTCCTAGCCGAACTCGTCAGTCCTGTGAACCACGGCAGCTCGCTGGCATCTGTGCAGAATCATAGTGTTTCGTTGTGTAGCTCTAGTTAGTCGTCGAAGCGAACAATGTGGCAGAGAGTACCGTTTCGCAAACTATTTTTAGTGAGGGTTGTATGTACGTTTAACATGCGATGGTCATGAATTCAAACATTACAGAAGAGTTACAGGAACTGAACAACGTGGACGGCGATGCTGTGGTAAAGATTGGCGGTGTTCTCGTAAATTATTTTTAGTAGTCTGCCAAAACTTAATTTCGCGTTTGGCAGGCAGTCATGACCATAGACCAGTTCCAGAACAGTTATCGAATTTCGCTAAAACAAAAGGCGAAGCTCAGGATCAAAGACAATTGAAGCCCATACGGAAAGAAGTAGATGAAAACCTGACAGTCGTGAACACGTTAATGAGGAAAGATGTTATGTGCATCTGCAGCAGTACCACTCA
The DNA here is from genome assembly GCF_023864275.1 of Schistocerca cancellata. Taxonomy (NCBI): domain Eukaryota; kingdom Metazoa; phylum Arthropoda; class Insecta; order Orthoptera; family Acrididae; genus Schistocerca; species Schistocerca cancellata. Next base: position 852,544,484 of record NC_064626.1, read on the forward strand.
TGTTCGTTTTTAAAGTACGCCGAAACTGCCAAAGTTTCGTGATTGAAATTCCGGTTACCTCATCGCAGATGGAGGTGACACCTACGAAAGGAGAAGACATTGTCCTTAATCATCATCATCATCATCATCATCATCATTTAAGACTGATTATGCCTTTCAGCGTTCAGTCTGGAGCATAGCCCCCCTTATACAGTTCCTCCATGATCCCCTATTCAGTGCTAACATTGGTGCCTCTTCTGATGTTAAACCTATTACTTCAAAAACATTCTTAACCGAATCCAGGTACCTTCTCCTCGGTCTGCCCTGACTCCTCCTACCCTCTACTGCTGAATCCATGAGTCTCTTGGGTAACCTTGCTTCTCCCATGCGCGTAACATGACCCAACCATCTAAGCCTGTTCGCCCTCACTGCTACATCTACAGAGTTCATCCCCAGTTTTTCTTTGATTTCCTCATTGTGGACACCCTCCTGCCATTGTTCCCATCTACTAGTACCTGCAGTCATCCTAGCTACTTTCATATCCGTAACCTCAACCTTGTTGATAAGGTAATCTGAATCCACTCAGCTTTCGCTCCCATACAACAAAGTTGGTCGAAAGATTGAACGGTGCACAGATAACTTAGTCTTGGTACTGACTTCCTTCTTGCAGAAGAGAGTTGATCGTAGCTGAGTGCTCACTGCATTAGCTTTGCTACACCTCGCTTCCAGTTCTTTCACTATGTTGCCATCCTGTGAGAATATGCATCCTAAGTACTTGAAACCGTCCACCTGTTCTAACTTTGTTCCTCCTATTTGGCACTCAATCCGTTTATATTTCTTTCCCACTGACATTACTTTCGTTTTGGAGATGCTAATCTTCATACCATAGTCCTTACATTTCTGATCTAGCTCTGAAATATTACTTTGCAAACTTTCAATCGAATCTGCCATCACAACTAAGTCATCCGCATATGCAAGACTGCTTATTTTGTGTTCACATATCTTAATCTCACCCAGTCAGTCCATTGTTTTCAACATATGATCCATAAATAATATGAACAACAGTGGAGACAGGTTGCAGCCTTGTCTTACCCCTGAAACTACTCTGAACCATGAACTCAATTTACCGTCAACTCTAACTGCTGCCTGACTATCCATGTAAAGACCTTTAATTGCTTGCAAAAGTTTGCCTCCTATTCCATAATCTTGTAGAACAGACAATAACTTCCTCCTAGGAACCCGGTCATATGCCTTTTCTAGATCTATAAAGCATAGATACAATTCCCTGTTCCACTCATAACACTTCTCCATTATTTGTCGTAAGCTAAAGATCTGGTCCAGACAACCTCTAAGAGGCCTAAACCCACACTGATTTTCATCCAATTGGTCCTCAACTAATACTCGCACTTTCCTTTCAACAATACCTGAGAAGATTTTACCCACAACGCTGATTAAAGAGATACCTCTGTAGTTGTTACAATCTTTTCTGTTTCCATGTTTAAAGATTGGTGTGATTACTGCTTTTGTCCAGTCTGATGGAACCTGTCACGACTCCCAGGCCATTTCAATTATCCTGTGTAGCCATTTAAGACCCGACATTCCACTGTATTTGATGAGTTCCGACTTAATTTCATCCACCCCAGCCGCTTTATTGCACTGCAATCTATTGACCATTTTTTCCACTTCCTCAAATGTGATCCTATTTCCATCATCATTTCTATCCCATTCTACCTCGAAATCTGAAACATTACTGATCGCATTTTCACCTACATTGAGCAACTCTTCAAAATATTCCCTCAATCTGCCCAAGGCATCCACACGATTCACCAGCAGTTTTCCTGACCTGTCCAAAATACTTGTCATTTCCTTCTTACCTCCCTTTCGAAGACTGCTAATTACACTCCAGAATGGTTTTCCAGCAGCTTTACCCATAGTCTCCAACCTGTTTCCAAAGTCTTCCCACGATTTCTTCTTGGATGCTGCAATTATCTGTTTGGCTTTGTTTCTTTCTTCGACGTAACTTTCTCTGTCTACCTGGGTTCTGGTATGTAGCCATTTTTGATACGCCTTCTTTTTCCTTTTACAGGCTGCCTTGACTGTATCATTCCACCAAGCTGTTTGCTTCATCCTACTTTTACACACTGCTGTTCCAAGACATTCTTTAGCCACTTCTAGTACTGTGTCCCTGTACCTTGTCCATTCCTTTTCCAATGACTGTAATTGACTACATTCAACTAACTGGTACCTTTCTGAGATCGCTGTTACGTAGTTGTGCCTGATTTCCTTATCCTGAAGTTTCTCTACTCTTATCCTCCTACATATGGACCTGACCTCCTGCACTTTCGGCCTCACAATCCCAATTTCACTGCAGATTAAATAATGATCAGTGTCATCAAAGAATCCCCTGAATACACGTGTGTCCCTCACAGCCTTCCTGAGTTCCTGATCTGTTATTATATAGTCAATGACAGATCTGTTTCCCCTGCCTTCCCAAGTATACCGGTGAATGTTCTTATGTTTAAAAAAGGAGTTTGTGATTACTAAGCCCATACTGGCACAGAAATCCAAGAGTTGTTTCCCGTTCCTGTTGGCTTCCATATCCTCTCCAAATTTACCCATAACCTTTTCATACCCTTCTGTTCGATTTCCAATCCTGGCGTTAAAAATCACCCATGAGCAGAACACTGTCTTTGTCCTTTACTCTAACAACTACATCACTGAGTGCCTCATAAAAATTATCCATCTTATCTTGATCTGTCCCTTCACAATGCGAATATACTGACACAATCCTAATTTTCTTGCTAGACACTGTCAAATCTATCCACATCAGTCGTTCGTTTACATACCTTATTGAAACTACGCTGGGTTCCATTTCTTTCCTGATGTAAAGCCCTACACCCCATTGTGCTATTCCTGCTTTGACTCCTGACAGGTAGACCTTGTATTCTCCCACTTCCTCTTCATTCTCACCCCTTACCCGAATGTCACTAACAGCTAAAACGTCCAGCCCCATCTTACTTGCAGCCTCTGCCAGCTCTACCTTCTTCCCAGAGTAGCCCCCATTGATATTAATAGCTCCCCATCTCATTACCATTTGTTTGCCAAGTCGTATCTTAGGAGTCCCTGGTTTGTCAGCTAGGGGTGGGACTCCGTCACCTCCAAAGGTCCGAGGCATTTTGCTCTGATTGTTGCCAGCATCATATTTAAAGTACCAGGGAAGCAGGTTGATAGCCTTACTTGCCCCAAGTCCCATTGGGTTTTACCCCTAACGGCTGAGGGACTAACCGGTGGATTTGGTAGTCTTTGCCGTATGAGCACAAAGGTGATCACGACTCAGAATATGTCCGAGATGCCCAGCCTTATTCCAAAGTAACTGGTAACCCGACTGTCGGGACCACTTACTTGGCCACTCATACGTTGCCCTTGGTTCATGAACTAGGACATGACTACAGGAACCCACACCATGAACCTCTGTCCTTAATAATTGTATGGAAAATGGCTCCAATGTACATTGCCAGTGTCAGCAGGGAGTTTGCCAAATCTGGCCTTCCATGAACATGTGGAAGTTGCCGAGCTCGTTAGTACCGCTCAGAACGCGTTTTGGGAAGAGTTGTCGAATTCGAGTGTATCGTTTATCACCAGCAGGTAAGGGTCGCAGAAATTAAAATCTTCTGGGATATTAGGCCGCGTCATGTTTCTTCTAAAATGATCGACGTTTCGACCACTCTGCTGGGATCTTCCTCAGGATCTTTTGGTGTCCACTACTGCTAGACCACTGTCAGAGACGAGTGTCGCGTCCACTTATAAAGTGCGAGTTTTCTGGCGTTCGTGCTGGAGTAGAGATAGTATTGGTTAAAATTCATATGGCTACCGTTGGTGGGCCACAGTCATAGGCTAATGCAGAAGAAGGGGCGTTGTTAGCTCATCTCCTGTGGATACCATTGGCGGTCATCGTCATTGGACAGAAAGGCACCACTACTCCACACTTACGCTGGAGAAGGGTTATTGGTTGGAATGCCTGCTACCGCTAATGGCTGGTCGTCATCAGTGGCTACATTCTAAACGGACAGACCAAGAACGTCGAACATTTTAGAAGAAACATGACGCTGCCTAATAACCCAGAAGATTTTAACTTCAGTGACAACGGCCACGAAAGCCTGCGGACTTACATAAGAGTTGCAGTGTTTAGGCAGGCCGGACGCCAACTCCCAATCTTCCTTCTTCTAGGCTGGTACCAGAGAGGCCACCTATATAATCCACCCCTTCTGGCAGACGGATCGTCGTCGAGAAGGCCACATGCCCAACCAGAATAGAGCATCCTGAGAGTTTTGGGATTACCTGCAAGATCTGGGTATGGTGAAAAAGTGTGACGCGCCATCGCTTTTTTTCTGCTTTACACTCGGATGTCTAGGGAAGAATGTTTCTTACACCATGATTCGAACCACCTATCTCTGAGTTAATCGCCTCCACTTGTGCGTCTACGATCTCGACTAAGAGCAGATTGGGAAATCCGTAAATTAACGTGTTTCTGGCAAAAAATGTATTTATGGGTTAATAACGGTGCCTCAGTTTCTCGAGAAACGCCAAGGCAAATATTACTCAGATTCGTAGAATTCTAAGCTGACACTCCACCCATTTTGTTACAAACAGTTTCAAGTGCGCAGAAAAGCGAAGGGCTTAAAACGTTTATGAAACGCACTAGGCAGCAGGCGCTCGTTCGCAGACGCGTACATTTTTTAACGAGAGCATTCTGGGAACATTAATTAACGCCTAAGCGAAGGCGAAACGTTAAAAAGGCCGTTAAAATCGGCGTGAGAACCCAGCTGGCGCAGAAGACGGCAGACGTAATTAGCCAGCAAAATGCGAACTGCCCCGTGCCCTCGAGTCGTCTACGTACGAGTGGCTAAGCACAGCGCACACTGGACAACGGCAGGGGCGGTGGGGGGTGGGAGGGGGAAGACGTGCCCTAACTCTCACTCATCACCCGCTAGTTAATTGCGTAGTGCCCCCTAAGTTTCTTTTGACAAACGGCGTACATAAAATTTTTTCTATATATGTATATTATTTTCAAACCGAGGGGAAATTAATTCCAGAGAGAAGTTAATTCGCATTTTATTTCAACTATAAAAGACCCATTACATTTCCTCTCCGTAGTGGCCCCTGCCCGCGAACGGCCTTTAAAACAGAGCGCGCGCGGTCCTTTTGTAAGCTGCTTTGTAGCGCCAGAGCCCAAAGTTTTGTGTCTATGCTAATAAGTTCTTTGCAGAACGGATGGATTTGGTATCGTAAAGGCATTCCTTCTCTTCCTCGGTCTCTCCCTCTCTCTCTCTCTCTCTCTCTCTCTCTCTCTCTCTGTGTCTCCCCCCCCCCCCTCCTCCCTCTCTCTCCCATGTCCCTCTCGCGCCATTGTTAAAAGGAAAATAAAACTTTGTGGACAAAGACTTTTAATTAAACTAAGACCTAAAAAGGGGTCTCCTTTTGTGACAAGCAAATTTAGACACAAATTTACTGCAAACCAGCGTTAAGTTCTAATATCTCGCCCCCGCTACGAGGCACCACACGAAGCAATGGCATTGTGAAGAACGCCCCTTTTGAATGAAACGACCTACTGGCGGGCCGCGTTTGCAATTATTTCTGTAAATGTTCCGCCATTCTGCGACTTGTTATACAGCGCCGAATCCCACTTAAAGCAGAGTGAAACAAGAAATATTGACCCTTACAAAGAGTTTGCCGAACTCGGCGGAATAACTCATCTACAAGTAATCTCCTTAGTCTTTGATGAACTTGGCCACTAGCGCCAATGAAATATAAGCTACCGTAAACTGCAGCACAATTGCTGACAAACACTAGCTTCTCACCAGCATCTTTAATATGTAGTCGTCTTTGTTCTATACATAGTGTTTGGAACTTCGAATGCTCACTATAATTTATTCTTACGGCTTAAAGCGTTGCAGAATGACAAAACGAGTTACTCATTCAATACAGGCTGTAGCACTAAGTAATTAAAATTAGAACTAAACTTAGTGGTTGTAATGTTGAACAGGACATATTCATGGTAACCAACCAGTGTTTCAATCCCTGCCTATGAGTTCGTCGAGCGCCTGGCCCCCTCTATTCATTTTGCTAATTATTAAAATCAAATGATTGAAGTTCGTCAGCAAATATTCAGTGATGTGCCTTGCTGTTTACTGAATAAGACAAAGTGCAAACGGAGAGGCGAATGCTTATATCAAATTAAAAACAGAATACTATATGAAACTTAACGTTACTTCTTCTATGTTGTCTTCTAGAAGTTTCGTTAGTGTGGCTGCTCAGTGTATATTTGAGTAAGGTGCTAGATTATAAGGACACGTCCAGGGTCTTTTTTTTCGTTTTATGCATTAAGTTGCATAGTAAAATAGTGAGGAGCTATTTCCATGTTTATTACACTGAGGTGACAAAAGTGATGGGATAGGGATGTGGACACACACAGATGGCGGTAGTATCGTGTACTCAGATGATTATGGCCGCACGACGGGGGTTAACCAACAGCGACTCAAAGGAAGGCCCTGTCGCTACGTCATCAATCGTTAGTGACGTCACAACGGCTAGGCATGTCACGTGGCGTACGATTGTGAGTGTTGGTTGTGCAGTGCCGTTCCTTTTGTGTTACGTATTGTGTTTTTTCCACTACAGCAGTTATAGAGAGAGATTTCACCATGGTGTACACGTGCTGTGTTCCTCGCTGTAACGGGAATTATCCAAATGGACCTAAGGTCCATGTGTTTTCGTTTCCTAACGACGAAACCCTCCGTCGTAAGTGGATTGCCGCCATTCACAGGGATGCATTTTCACCAACCAAGTATTCCAAAGTAAGTAAATCCAATAGTGTTCTATGTTTTCAGTTTTTATAGTTCTATATTCTTTATTTATACCTTTTGAAGACTTGTACGATATTGTACCAAGGACCACTACTGATTTTGTGTCTTCAGCCTTACGTAGTAAACGAATTTTGACCGGTCAGTTCAGCAACTAGTATTCACACTTGAATAGCCGAAATCGCGTTTTCTACATTATTTTTTATTTACTCGAAGGCACGATTTATTTGACCTGCTTTTCAGAGTAAAGATCATACAGTTAGCTGTGTTGTGACAAGGCAGGTTTTAGCAAAGATATCCATTGAAAATAATAGTACGATGTGTAGATTCGAAGTTATGAGCTCTAACACAATCGAATTAGTCTTCAACTTCAGTCATTATTTTCGAAATTATTTTCAGGTATATGAACTACATTTTCCAAAAGAGGGTGTTCTGAAACATACAGAGTGCTTTGATAAGAAAACTGGATGGAAAAAAGTGGCTCCAATGTACACACCGCGACTTAGAGCTCAATCTGTGCCATCAATTTTTCACAACTGTCCTCAATACCTGACAGTGATACAGAATAAACTAGAAGATCCAGAGGCAATAAGAATAAGATTGGACAACAGCGCTGTGTCTGCTGCAATATCTGAATCCTTGTGTACATATAAAATGTTTGAGGAAAGGAGCAGATTCACAACATTTAGCGAATTTATGGACTGTTTGGAACTGGAAACATTTAGTGAATGTTGGACTGTGGTGAAGAAAAAGGAATGTGTATTATTTGTTTTTATTGACACTTCAAATTTTGTGTCATTTTCACCAGTGTCCGCTTGTATAACTTGTGATTTAGAGATAAATGTTTTTAAAGAACAAACAGCCTTGAAAACTGTAGGGAGTCACATTTTCCCGAAAAAGATTCAGGATATTGGTCAAGTGAATGATATTTTGGAACTACTTCTGTCCATAAGTGCCAATGTTCAAAGTACACAGGACAACATTAATATAATCTGTGATGTGTTGCAAAACATGAGTAAAGTTACAGAAGGAAAAGAGAGAAATATAGAATTTCTAATGGAACAAGTTAGGCTGTTGACTGTAGCCCAAGAACGGTTGAGGTATTCTCCGGAATTTATTGTTTTCTGTGCCATATTATTTTCAATTTCCCCTCATGCTTATAGGTTTATAAGAAAGTCTCATTACATGTTTGTGCCACATCCTCGTACACTTCAGAAGATATGTTTAAAGTTTGGTGCAAGCCCTCTTGCTTATGTTAAACAGAAGTTTAGTTACTTAAAGACGGAGGACCATGTTGTCTCATTAATGATAGATGAGATGCACATCAAACCATACTTGGACTATAAGGGAGGCCATATTTTAGGGACTGCATTCAATGGTGCCACTGCAGCTAGCTCTGTATATGTGTTTATGATCCAGAGCCTTTTGTCTTCATTTAAAGAAGTTGTACATATTCTTCCTGTAAACACTCTTCAGGCATTTGATCTTTTTACATACGTTAAAAATGTTATAACAGACTTGCACAGCATTTGTTATAAAGTGATTTGTGTTGTGACTGATAACAATTCCATAAACAGAAAACGTATGGCATATTTCTCAACACCACCAAAAAAGAGTGTGGTGTATCCCCATCGTTCACCATTATTTTTTATCATTGATAGTGTGCATGTGTTGAAATGCATTTGGAACAATTGGATCAACCAGAAAGATGCCCAGCAGGTCCTCACATATCAAGATTTTGAAAACATGGACAAAACTTTGACATTGAAAGTTGCTTCATTTTCTACTCTGAAGAAACTCCATGCCTTGGAAAGTAAAACAATCATTAAGTACTTCTATGGCTTGTGTATGAAATCTCTCTGTCCACCAAATTTTGAAAGGCAGAATGTAAAATATGCTTTAAACGTTTTCAATCCATATGTTGTACAGGGGCTTCTCACTTTAGGTGAGGAACACAAGCTTTATGAATATCAGAGTACTGCCGATTTTATTACTTTAATTGAAAACTGGTGGTCAGTGGTGAATGTACAAACAAAATACAAAGGTGAACGTTTGAAAAATGCACTTAAGCATCCACTGACTGTGACAGGAAATGAGGATAATTTCTTATTTCTGAATAAGTTTTTGAATTGGCTAGATGTTTGGGATCAGATGGGGTTAAAGTACAACTGCCTTACACGAGACACCCACTGGGCACTATCAAAGACCACTCATGGTCTAATTAAAATGGCCAAGTACTGTATTAATGAACTTGGCTTCAAGTACTTTTTGCCAGGTAAAATACAGACAGATGCTCTTGCAGCAAGGTTTGGCAATTACAGAAGATATGCAGCTTCACAATACTTAGTATCATTGAGACAAGTCTTTGAAACTGAATGTAAGGTAAGACTTCAACTCCTTCTTCCATTACAATCAAGTTTCCTTGGGAATGTAACTGTTTCCCTTACAGATATTGATCAAAAATATCTCCCTACATTTCCAATTAATCTGGAAACCACTATTGGATCACCTATATCTACTGTTAGTGACACAATTCACGTTGAATATTCACCTACAGATGTAAAGGTGGTGGAGAAACTGCTTCCTCTTCTTACATAGTTATCTGGATACTGTACTCGGACTGCTCTAAAGAGACTTAAGAGTGAATTTTGTGCTTTAGTCATGGTTTTGGACAGGGGAGCATTGCCTAAAGACAGTGCTTGTAATAATACTTCAATAGCAGCTATGTACAGGGGAGGCCTGCTGTACCCACACTTGGATATGGTGAATGCTGTCATGTACAACTACATAACCGTACAGAAGGTAATTGAAAGTAGCAGGGAGACTGCATTCCTGAGATACAGCAATCAGAGAGAGCTTGTAATTAGACAACTAACAGGGTAAACACATTAGGTTTCTTCCTACCACACTTCACTTGTAAAAAAGGACATTCTAAAGATAGAGTACTAAGTGAGCTGATACTTGTTTCTACAAATATTCTCCTCAAAGATTATGTGAAGAAATTTAATGATTGTTGTAACGCTAAAAAGAAGAGGAAAGTACAGACTTTAAGTTAAGAAATATATGAATGTAATTGTAATTGTGATATTATTATTGAAACAAAAGGAAATTGCTTTTTGTATTTTTCTAAACTCTTACCACTCAGGACACTGAAAATGTCATACATGGATAAAATATTATGTTAAATATTGGTAAAAGAATTCTAGGCCAAAAGTTGAAATTTATTTGAAGTACAAATTTCTGCTTCTGTTTTACAGTAATGATTATGGCCCTCCCTGACAAGAAAATGAAATTTATGCTGTACTACACCATAGGTTTTCAACACATACTGTTCAAATTACTTACACAAGCAGTACAGTATGCAATTCATTAAATCCCTTGCCAAAGCATATATTGCCATGCTTAAATTTCATAGTCCAACACCAACAAAGCTGCTGTTTATATATTATTAATACATTCTATCAGGAAGTCAGCTAGTCTTTCTTATTAGTGAAAGAGTTGTATGTCAAAAATTTAAATGTGTATGAAGTTTTAGCACCTGGGACTATTTTTATTATACTCATAATGGTTGTGTCTCCCTGACACAGGAAAATGTGAAACTATTGGCGGTAGTTGACCAACAGACATTGTTCTGAGAGATTTCTGCAATCAATTAATTGTGTAATTCATTACACTTCTTAACAAATAGTATACTCCTGAACTTAAAGTTCCACGTGTTTTAAGGATTGACGTACAAAAACAACTTCATGATCCAGCACCAACAGCATTCGTGCTTCTTTACCTTATTTGTAAATCTGAGGAAGTTACGTTTGTACTGGGTTGATTTTACAAGAAACTGTGAACATATTGGTGCTCTTATTTAGGGATCATGGTTGACTATGGGGTGAGGAGCACTGAATATTAATGAAATATCTTGCGATTGTACACGTTGAGGGAGGGGGTGGGGGACAGAAGAGGCAAGGGAGAGATATTTGTTTTATCAAATAAAATTGTTTTATCCTATAAAGTTTCTCCTTTCAGTTGCAAGAGGGAAATATTTATTTTTTCTAATGTGCGTGTTTAAAAAAGTTTAAGCTCAGCAGTATTTTCGATGTATGAAGGTGTTTTGCTTCCTGTTTAGAATTCCTTTCTAATGACTGGCAACAAGTTGGACATTTACACATGTAAATTAGTTCGTATTTCCAGGGACGATGTCAAACGAAAATAAATAAAAGAAACGAATTCATTGTAAGGGGGTTGGGTTAAGTTTTGATAGCAAAATGGGTTAAGTAAATATAGTTACTTGAATGTGAAACTTCAGAAGCTTGCAATGGGGCAAAGCGTCTTCTCATACTGATCTACGTTTGCTTCGACAGGATTCAGTAATTCAGAACTATGGTCTTCATTTGTAGCTTTACGATAGTAAGAAAATCTTTCATCTAAATAAAACTGCAGAATCCAAAACAATACCAAACATTTGTCCAAAAATAAGAGATTTATAGTGACAAGCACGCCGAGGCGTTTCTGCCTGCAACAGACCTGGCGTCCGCCGTGCCTAGCTGACGTGAAGTCACGAACAAGCGCCGAGGCCTTCCTTTGAGTCGGTGTTGGAGTTAACAGGCTTTGAACGCGGAATGGTAGTTGGAGCTAGGCACACGGAGCATTACATTTCGCAAATCTTCAGGGAATTCAATATTACGAAGTCCACAGTGTCAAGAGTGTGCCCAGAATACCATATTTCAGGCACTGTCTCTCACCACGGACAACACGATGGCCGACGGCCTTTACTTATCGGCCGAGAGCAGCGGCGTTTGCGTAGAGTTTTCAGTGCTAACAGACAAGTAACACTGCGTGAAATAACAGCAGAAATCAATGTGGCACGTATGGCGAACGCATCCGCTAGGACAGCGGAGAGAAATTTAGCGTTAATGGGCCATGGCAGCAGACCACAGAAGGGAGTCACTTTGCTAGGAGAGCGACATTACCTGCAGCGCCTCTGCTGGGCTCGTGACCATATCGGTTGGACCCTAGACGACTGAAAAACCGTGGTCTGGGTGGATTAATCCCGATTTAGGTTGGTAAGAGCTGATGGTGCGGTTCGAGTGTGGTACAGACCCCAAGAAGCCATGGACCCAAGTTGTCAACAAGGTACTGCTGGTGATAGCGTCATAACGGTATGGACCGTGTTTGTATGGAATGGACCGCGTCCTCTGGTCCAACTGAATCGATCATTGTCTGGAAATGATTATCTTAGGCTACCGGGATACCATCTGCTGCAACTCAAATTTCGTTTTTCCGCAGTTTGATTCAGTGCATTCTCATTATTTGCTCGCTCTACCCACCTAACCATCAGCATTCTTCCACATCAGCAGGTACTTCACTCGTTCGCTACCCAATGTGGGTCGAGTGGAGATGGTGATATCACAGTAGCAAATGGAGTTTTTCGTTTTTCTTTTTAACTGATGAAATTCCGTTACAAACACGTAGTGTGCACCACTTACAGCTCAAAGCATTCGATAATTAGACCGAAATTTTCAAGACTCTGTTTATGTAAGAGCAAATCCACGGGTCACCCCGTTGTTCGTTCGTCACAGAGCGCATTCAATAGAGTTTTGCACGTAGTCCATAGACGTTTACACGTCGTGCCTTCCAACCTAGAGTTAAAAAATTCCTCATGTGTGTGGTTGGCGTGTTATGTGACGAAGTTTCAGTTTCAAGACATATAGAATTAATTTGTTCCAAGCTCTTTAGCATGGTGATAAACAAAAATACGTAGAATAAGTCGTAACTTGCTAGTACAACAGCATTCGTGTTCTGCCCTGCATGTGAATAGCTTGAGGGAAGATATGTTATTTATGTAAACAGTCACAGGTGTTGCTTCCAATAGTTTAAAATGGAACACGATCCTACGAGAGTACCGTTACTTGTGACAGTGTCGTGACATGGTAGCAGAAGGAATATTTCTACAGCTATAAAGGAATCTGACGTCCTTTAAACATTTACCTGAGGTTGCAGGAACTGCAACAGAATGGTGTGGATGGAGTTTCGGATGCATTAAGCTCTGTTCAGTGCTCCCTCAGAGCCACCAAAGGCGCTATAGTTCGTCACACCGTGCTGAACGGAGTTCGTCCCGCTTCTCACTGACTGCTGCTGCCACGCTACGACTGTTATTTTACCGAGTTTTTTGTGTGGTATTTTTTAGCGATTGCATGACACAGAATTTGTCTCATTATGAAGATATTTTCATAGAATCAAAGGTCAACGGGTCAAGCCGAGTAACTCACAATAACATCATTACTCTGCAACGAGCCGGGAGACCACGCGTCTCTTGTACCAAAAAACTCAGAAACTTTTCCCGAACAACTTTCGAAATTTATTTCCGTGGAGTTTGGGTGCACCCTGTAAACGATAAATTGCTATCGAAAGATTCATATTTTATTTTCTAGATCGGTCATGTTCATCATTGTAAATTTTTGTCACTGCATGATCAACTCGGATCGAGGAAACAGCGAAATCATGAAAGTCGAATCCAAGATATCTGATGTTTTAAGAAAGGCTCTAACATGGGGTGTTAGAGGTGACCTCAAAATGTAAGTTACAGATTATAACGGCAGATCAAGACATTTTTATTGAATGCTGCACAACACGTCAAATTGGCACCGGCACATTACACTGTTTTTCAAGATAAACACCAAGTATCAGTAGACAGTGGTCGGAATATTCTATCAGTCGTTCATTTCATAGACGATAGAAATCGTTCCTTGGCCGCGGAGCCATTCGAGAGCCACTGTGTGAACGTCGTCATCGTTGGAAAATATATTTCTGCTCAGAAGTTGTCTCAGCTTGTCGAAAAAATGGAAATCGTATGGTGCATGGTCTAGAGTTTCCGATCAACGTCACCAGCGTCTATGCGGCCCTGGTTAAATTGTGGTATCATTTCAGTACCGCCGGACGTTTCAGTGCATTTGGGCCATATACTGGCGGAATTTTACAGTGAATCTGTGTCCCATCTAGTTCTGCCACTAAGATCGTACTGTACCGCGTGTTACAAACGGTTACAGGACTCTGCCAGCAATATACACTCCTGGAAATGGAAAAAAGAACACATTGACACCGGTGTGTCAGACCCACCATACTTGCTCCGGACACTGCGAGAGGGCTGTACAAGCAATGATCACACGCACGGCACAGCGGACACACCAGGAACCGCGGCGTTGGCCGTCGAATGGCGCTAGCTGCGCAGCATTTGTGCACCGCCGCCGTCAGTGTCAGCCAGTTTGCCGTGGCATACGGAGCTCCATCGCAGTCTTTAACACTAGTAGCATGCCGCGACAGCGTCGACGTGAACCGTATGTGCAGTTGACGGACTTTGAGCGAGGGCGTATAGCGGGCATGCGGGTGGCCGGGTGGACGTACCGCCGAATTGCTCAACACGTGGGGCGTGAGGTCTCCACAGTACATCGATGTTGTCGCCAGTGGTCGGCGGAAGGTGCACGTGCCCGTCGACCTGGGACCGGACCGCAGCGACGCACGGATGCACGCCAAGACCGTAGGATCCTACGCAGTGCCGTAGGGGACCGCACCGCCACTTCCCAGCAAATTAGGGACACTGTTGCTCCTGGGGTATCGGCGAGGACCATTCGCAACCGTCTCCATGAAGCTGGGCTACGGTCCCGCACACCGTTAGGCCGTCTTCCGCTCACGCCCCAACATCGTGCAGCCCGCCTCCAGTGGTGTCGCGACAGGCGTGAATGGAGGGACGAATGGAGACGTGTCGTCTTCAGCAATGAGAGTCGCTTCTGCCTTGGTGCCAATGATGGTCGTATGCGTGTTTGGCGCCGTGCAGGTGAGCGCCACAATCAGGACTGCATACGACCGAGGCACACAGGGCCAACACCCGGCATCATGGTGTGGGGAGCGATCTCCTACACTGGCCGTACACCACTGGTGATCGTCGAGGGGACACTGAATAGTGCACGGTACATCCAAACCGTCATCGAACCCACCGTTCTACCATTCCTAGACCGGCAAGGGAACTTGCTGTTCCAACAGGACAATGCACGTCCGCATGTATCCCGTGCCACCCAACGTGCTCTAGAAGGTGTAAGTCAACTACCCTGGCCAGCAAGATCCCCGGATCTGTCCCCCATTGAGCATGTTTGGGACTGGATGAAGCGTCGTCTCACGCGGTCTGCACGTCCAGCACGAACGCTGGTCCAACTGAGGCGCCAGGTGGAAATGGCATGGCAAGCCGTTCCACAGGACTACATCCAGCATCTCTACGATCGTCTCCATGGGAGAATAGCAGCCTGCATTGCTGCGAAAGGTGGATATACACTGTACTAGTGCCGACATTGTGCATGCTCTGTTGCCTGTGTCTATGTGCCTGTGGTTCTGTCAGTGTGATCATGTGATGTATCTGACCCCAGGAATGTGTCAATAAAGTTTCCCCTTCCTGGGACAATGAATCCACGGTGTTCTTATTTCAATTTCCAGGAGTGTATGTTACATAAGAAAACGAAGGAAAAATAGGATTTAACGCTCTGTCTACGATTGTTCATTCAATATGGGGCACAAGCTCGACTGAGTATCAATGGGGAAGGATATAAGCGATGTCCTTCCCAAAGGAACCATCCCAATATGTCCTTTAATTGTTTTAGGGAAACAATGGACTGAAATTTTAACTACGCTTTCCCAGAAATCTCGGTATTTGACCAGTAACAAAACACAAGAAAACTACCTGCAATATCAAAGCAACTACCTAATAATACAAAAGAATTAGATTTTTACAAACTTATTTGCAACTCTTACCCACAGCTCAGGGTCTCGGAAAAAGGCAATGGCAAACTACCTCCACTACGACCTCGCCTAATATGGCGGTGCAGGTCTCCCACATTGTTCCCCTACACTCTGTCCACCGACGCTTAGGTCTTGGACAAACTGATAGAAGCTTCTTAAGAATGCTTACATGGCTGGACTCTGTCTCATAAGCCCAAACAATTATAGTTTTCCCACATATTTTCCCCAACACAGCCATTCTACAAGCAAAATAGGATAGATTTTAAGATGTTCAGTCCTTCTAACAAAGAAATACTAGTCGAAATTCTTGATCATAGAGAAATCTATAGAAACCCACATGCAGACCTAGGTTACATTCTTAATAATCATAAAAGGCTGCCTACAAGATTTTCCCAGGATGATTCCAAGAATTATTAACTCAAAACACTTAATACTCTACCTTCAAACTTCTGAACTATACCATAACAAGAAACTTTGATGAAATAAAAGTTTACTGACCTGAGCCTGTTTGTCGTAAGTTTTTTAATAATCATACATCTAATTTACATAGTTAGCGTTCACATTTTTGTTTTAAAATAATTAGGACATTGATGATCATGTACTAGATTCACTAACTTTCTGGCTCTGTAGCCTGTAATATAGTAGTTAATCATGAAAATTTGTGTTAAATAAATTTAATGCTTATACATATGTTTATATTTGGAAAGTAAAAGCAGTGTGCTAACCCTATGTTACCCTTGATTTAATAATTCATCACCCATGATGAAAATATTGTTATCTGAAAATTTTAATCATTGCAATGTTAAACAACAAGTATTCCATATTTTGAGAGGTTCAGAGGTGGTAGTATGGACCAAAACTAAATATAAATATCCAGTACCCATGGGCTCTAAAATACCTACCGTGAGATGCTAATCGTCACCACTCTCTTATAATCCAAAGACTAATCATTAATTCAAAAGTAAGTTTAGATTTGCCAAGCTAGACACATTTTCACAGCATCTAGCATACTAAGATAGTGACACACTGCAAAGAAAGATAGCAATGGTAGAATTTAAATAACCAGTTTTTATAGTACACATCTGTTATTGTTCTTCTTCGTAGTTGTTGAACGTTGTAGGTTTGTAGTTCATGTCCATATTAGAGTTTGAGATTCAACTTTATATATTGGCGTAGAGGATACTTGGCTTCATTTTCTTAAATAATATATACACTGGTGATTTTTAGTCATATCGCTTCACAATGCAATGAAGACCAACCTCCATGCTAACTCAACACATACATAACTTGTACTCTAACTCGCACTAAACATGAACAAAGATTTATCTGTAAGAACATGTATTAACGTAGCAATGTAGAAATATTGAGCATAAGTTATGGCAAAAATGTCGGCATCACTGAAATCTGTCTTGTAAGTCCTGCTCATTAACTATTTGTCACTATTATATTTAAATTCTTCTTTTACATTTATATAAAGCACACTGATTCAATGGAGTAACATGAAAATTCAGTACATAGACAAAAATAATGTTACCAGAAAAAATATTTACCATAGTAAATAGAAGTAAATTGTACACGGCACTCCACGTATCTACTTCTGCTCTTTGCATTATTCACTGCTCTGTAACACGAATAAGAATGGTGTGAGGTCTGACACGATCTGCCGTTGTTGGAGCTACGCAACAAGAGTCTGCTAGCAGCCGGGAAGGCCAGCTGAACAACTGTGCAGATCGTACGCAGCACTCTGGATATACACTGACGGAAAAAATCGCAGCGCTAAGAAGGAGTTGTGCGACATAGACGAAAACTGGTAGACGTGTTTCTACATCTAAAATACGTCAGTTAAAACTTCTCGCCAGTCGCATTACAGTGAGGCGTCATTATCAGGTTTGTTTTAAATACACTCTGTAACGGTCGTAAGCGTTATTGACCTTCGAGATTGGACGTGATCAATTTATATCTTTACAGGCTTTGTAAACAAATGGCTCAAATGGCTCTGAGCACTATGGGACTTAACATCTGAGGTCATCAGTCCCCTAGAACTTAGAACTACTTAAACGTAACTAACCTAAGGACATCACACGCATCCATGCCCGAGGCAGGATTCGAACCTGCGACCGTAGCGGTCGCGCGGTTCCAGACTGAAGCGCCTAGAACCGCTCGGCTACTCCGCCCGTCTTTGTAAACATATAGCATCATAGTAAAGAACTGTCAAACTAACTGACAAAAATGTATTTTACGTTTCGCAACTACAAGAACTATTATACTTACCGAGACACCACAAAAAGACTTTATTATAGATGCAGTATGGTCGTCATTTCCAACTAGACGTGGCTTGATAATGGCAATAAGCCAAAACAGGCCTGTTGTGTGAAAAAAGATATTACCTTATTGCAGCTTGTTTGGAGCATTCATTTCCATAATATGTTATTTAAAGAAAGTGTTTTGATTCTGAAGTTTCCCCCCGGTCACGCTATGTAAAAATTCCTGCGTATGTGCTTCCATTGGTGGTAATAGAATTTTTACATTCATGCAACAGAATCCTGGTGTTCCTCTACTGGATTTTTTCGCCTTGAAAAATTGGCAGTTGTTCATTTTTCAGATTACGACGTGTCTGTGATTGTTACGTTTTTTCGTCGGGTCGTAGTGGAATGCTTCATTTGTTAAGTTGTACTATTTACTTCTGCTACTCGCAGGGTTCTATTTTCATAATTCGCTTGAGTTCGCTGTCTTTTATTATAAGACTGTGTCGCAGTTCTTGATTCTTCAATCCGTTCATTTTGTTGTTCTTCGGTTTCTCTGCTTCTCACGATGCTCATTGTCGTTCGTAGGGAGCATAAACGCGCTTCGCGCCCTTCGTATGTTTCGTTTCTTTGCTGTTCTTTTTGTTTTCGCGGTTTTACTTCAGACCTGGTAAGATCTCCTCCTCTTTTACGCATGGGAATTGTCTAAGATATAAATCAAATCAACCTTTCGCTAAGAAATACACTAAGTACACTGCTCATATTTCACTGTTTGTTTTTATTCACTCACTGCACTACTTTTCCGTTTTCTCCCTTCGTCACTGCTAAGAAAGTGAAGTTCGCACCCACGACGGGTCTTGCTTCACTCCCTATCAATTGGTAGCTCCATTCCAGAACATACTAAAAAGGCTTCAAATGGTCTACAGTGTTCCAGAACAGTCCACAACATTCGAAAGTGTTCTGGAATGTTACACAATTATCTCGAGTACTCTCGAATGTCCTGGAATGTTCTAGAAATCTCTAGAGGGCGAAATTTCCTAGCCTTTATATCTCAATGCTCGCCCCTAGGTAAAAACGGAAACCTCCATGGATGGGGGATAAAGGGCTACCGCACTGTATAACGTCCTTATTCGTACCGCGACTAGTTTCTGAGTTTTAGTGGCACGCACACTGTACACTTATTTTTATAATATACATTGATTAAAGTTCGAAAGACCTCGTAATGGTCTCCGAATCATGGTGCAAATTCAGAATTCCCTTTGAAAGATTTCCGTATGACTCCAAACTTCCCCTGATCGGCAGTTTCGCTCTTCTTCCCCACTCTGTCCTTCAGGACACAGAATTTCCCGTCGCATCGTCTTGTCGTTGGTCGACTCAGGTGGCAATGTCACTCTGTGAACTATCAACACTGGGTAGTTCCCCTTGTCAGTCATCGTTACAGCGTGTCAACATTTTCGATCTCGCTTTGAAAAGTCCGTGGACAGATACTAGCATCTAACACAGGAACTCAGGCGGGACTTTCACGCAGTCTCCAAATGCGGCTCCTTCCACTTGCTCGTGGCCCATTCCCTAGCAGCTTACAAGCCGGATTTTCTTGAGAAAACCGCTGAGAATGCCGACAGGTGTTTCTCTGTTTTCTTGAGTCGCCAAGGAGGCTGCAGCTTCGCAACAGGTCTGTTTGTTCGAAACAGAAAGGACCTTAAGCCCCTTCCTGAAAAGCCTCAGGTTCTCCGAACTCGGTTTCATCCCTCAGCTCTCAGTCAGTCTTTCGACGAGACATCCTTCTCAGGGCGAACCACAAAGTTTCAGTTAAGCTGTACCTGCAAAACTTCTGCGGCTTTTCGAAATTTATCACGACAACGAGGCATGACTTAAATGGAACTCTTTCGTCCGAAAAGTCAGCTTTCAAAGTATTACACAATATCTGAGAAGGGAACACTCCCAAGTATCGAAAACGATTTTGATGAAACATCGCGGGTGTGTCGGGGGGCAAAAGAATTCAATACAATTTTTTTCGTTTACATACAAAACAAGCCCCAAAAGATAATTTGGCATTTTAGGTTTGCATTAAGTATTTACGTTTGCAATACGTATTTTTTTGTCTGTGCCCAGTTTCACACTAAGGGGTAAAACACACGCTGAATGATAATTTGGCATATTAGGTTTGGAGGGAATATCTTCGAAATGATGACGCTTACAAAATGTTTCTGATACAAAAGCTTATATATAATTAACGTTCTTGAAGACAGTATATTCGAATTTTGTAATAACATGAAATTTTGCAAAATGCCCCACCACCACTAACTAATTTTAAAAATGAAAACTTTTGTTGCAACGCTAATTAAAGAAGCTTTCAAGCTACATGCATCCATGTGTAATAAAGCAGGTTTCCGAAATAGAATGTTTGGAAAGTTGTACACAATGTGCTTTCAGAGTATTTTCAACACACCTAATGAAAATATCTAAACATTTATTATTCGTCTAAATATTTGTTTTACTTATACTTACGTTTCATTTTAGGTCATTATTTTAAGTTTTACAATCTTTTTTAGTTTTTAAGTCCACCATTTCACACATACGTATTTTGTTAGTTGATGATAATAAGCAACTCGTTATTATGAAACAAAATCATTACAATAATGATAACTTATAATGATTTTGTATCATAGCAATGAATTACTTATTATAGTCAATCAACAAAATACACGTATGTACAATGGTAAATTATAAAAAAAGAAAACATTAATATAAAACATAAAATAAAGATTTAAAACGTAGCAAATTTAAGTAAAATAAATAACTAAACTATTAATGAATGTTTATATAAAACTTCCTGGCAGATTAAAACTGTATGCCGGACCGAGACTCGAACTCGAGATCTTTGCCTTTCGCGGGCAAGTGCTCTACCGTCTGAACTACCCAAGCACGACTCACGCCACCTCCTCACAACTGTACTTCTGCCAGTACCGAGTTCGAGTCTCGGTCCAGCACACAGTTTTAATCTGCCAGAAAGTTTCTTATCAGCGCACACTCCACTGCAGAGTGAAAATCTCATTCTGGGATGTTTATATACTTTATTACTCTGGGAGCACACTGAGTACAGCTTATCCCAAAAATGGCATTTCTGAAACCAGTTTTATTACACATGGATGTATGTAACTTGAGAGCTTTTTTCATTTATGTTGTAAAGAAAATTTTCAATTTCTCAAAATTAAATAGTGGTGGTGGGATGTTTTGCAAAATTTCAAATAATTACAAAAATAAATTGTACTGTTTTCAGTAACGTTAATTACGTATCAACTTCTACGTGAGAAACATTTTTAAACATCGTTTCCAAGATATTCCCTCCAAATCTAATATGTCAAATGGTCATTTGGGGTGTGTTTTACACTTTAATGTGAAACTGGGCCTAACAAAAATATAAGTATTGCATTATTTTAGCCCCTCTACACACGCCAAGTTTCATCAAAATCGTTTATTGATACTTGGGGATGTTTGCTAGTGCTATAACGAAGTTAGATATGTCAGTTTTATAGCAAACTCGCCCCTCCCGACGTCCATGAGGAGGTCCATCTTTGCAACCACGACACCATGCAGCGCGGTACAGATGGGCCCAACATCATTCTGAATGGACCGCTCAGGATTGGCATCACGTTCTCTTTACCGATGAGTGTCTCAAATGCCTTCAACCAGACGATCGTCAGAGACGTGTGTGGAGGCAACTGTATCAGGCTGGACGCCTTAGACACACTGTCCAGCGATTGCAGCAAGGTGGAGGTTCCCTGCTGTTTTGGGGCGGCATTAGCTGCGAATGACGTACGTCGCTGGTGGTCAAAGAAGGCGTCGTAAATTCTGTACAATGCGTGAATGCCATCCTTCGAACTACAGTGCAACTACACTCCTGGAAATGGAAAAAAGAGCACATTGACACCGGTGTGTCAGACCCACCATACTTGCTCCGGACACTGCGAGAGGGCTGTACAAGCAATGATCACACGCACGGCACAGCGGACACACCAGGAACCGCGGTGTTGGCTGCGCAGCATTTGTGCAGCGCCGCCGTCAGTGTCAGCCAGTTTGCCGTGGCATACGGAGCTCCATCGCAGTCTTTAACACTGGTAGCATGCCGCGACAGCGTGGACGTGAACCGTATGTGCAGTTGACGGACTTTGAGCGAGGGCGTATAGTGGGCATGCGGGAGGCCGGGTGGACGTACCGCCGAATTGCTCAACACGTGGGGCGTGAGGTCTCCACAGTACATCGATGTTGTCGCCAGTGGTCGGCGGAAGGTGCACGTGCCCGTCGACCTGGGACCGGACCGCAGCGACGCACGGATGCACGCCAAGACCGTAGGATCCTACGCAGTGCCGTAGGGGACCGCACCGCCACTTCCCAGCAAATTAGGGACACTGTTGCTCCTGGGGTATCGGCGAGGACCATTCGCAACCGTCTCCATGAAGCTGGGCTACGGTCCCGCACACCATTAGGCCGTCTTCCGCTCACGCCCCAACATCGTGCAGCCCGCCTCCAGTGGTGTCGCGACAGGCGTGAATGGAGGGACGAATGGAGACGTGTCGTCTTCAGCGATGAGAGTCGCTTCTGCCTTGGTGCCAATGATGGTCGTATGCGTGTTTGGCGCCGTGCAGGTGAGCGCCACAATCAGGACTGCATACGACCGAGGCACACAGGGCCAACACCCGGCATCATGGTGTGGGGAGCGATCTCCTACACTGGCCGTACACCACTGGTGATCGTCGAGGGGACACTGAATAGTGCACGGTACATCCAAACTGTCATAGAACCCATCGTTCTACCATTCCTAGACCGGCAAGGGAACTTGCTGTTCCAACAGGACAATGCACGTCTGCATGTATCCCGTGCCACCCAACGTGCTCTAGAAGGTGTAAGTCAACTACCCTGGCCAGCAAGATCTCCGGATCTGTCCCCCATTGAGCATGTTTGGGACTGGATGAAGCGTCGTCTCACGCGGTCTGCACGTCCAGCACGAACGCTGGTCCAACTGAGGCGCCAGGTGGAAATGGCATGGCAAGCCGTTCCACAGGACTACATCCAGCATCTCTACGATCGTCTCCATGGGAGAATAGCAGCGTGCATTGCTGCGAAAGGTGGATATACACTGTACTAGTGCCGACATTGTGCATGTTCTGTTGCCTGTGTCTATGTGCCTGTGGTTCTGTCAGTGTGATCATGTGATGTATCCGACCCCAGGAATGTGTCAATAAAGTTTCCCCTTCCTGGGACAACACGGTGTTCTTATTTCAATTTCCAGGAGTGTATATCGGCAGCATATTGGCGATGCATTCGTCTTGATGGATGAGAATTCGTGGCCCCATCGTGCACATCTTGTGACTGACTTCCTTCGCTCGACTAGAGTGGCCCTCATGTTCTCCAGACATGAACCCTTTCGAAATTGCCTGGGATAGATTGAAAAGGGTTCTTTATGGACGACGTGACCCACCAACCACTCTGAGGGATCTACGCCGTTAAAGAGTTGGACACTCTGGACCAGCAGTACCTTGATGAACTTGTGGATAGTATGCCACGACGAATACAGGCATGCATCAATGCAAGAGGACGTGCTACTGGTATTAGAGGTACCGGTGTGTACAGCAGTCTGAACCACCACCTCTGATGGTCTCGCTATATGGTGGTACAACATGCAATGTGTGGTTTTCATGAGCAATAAAAAGGGCGAAAATTATGTTTATGTTGATCTCTATTCCAATTATCTGTTCAGGTTCCGGAACTCTCGGAAGCGAGATGATGCAAAACTTTTTTTGACGTGTGTGGTTAAGATGAATTGCTAAATTTCAAAAATACTTAGATAAAAGACCGAATTAGCTTTCTGTTGTAGTATAAATAACAGCGAGCACGACCATGAGGCACTCACGCGGCTGCGCCCGCTTGCACGTAGATTGTTAGGTTGCTGAGGGCGCGTGCGCAATGCGCTACGTTCACTCACCGCTGCACCTCGCCCAACGTTGAGACGTGTCCGCCTGGGTAGCTGCGCAGTCAGCGCGGCAGATTGCTAACCGCAGGGACCCACGTTCGATTCCTGGCTGGGTCAGTGGACTGGGTGTTGTTTTGTCCTTAAGGTCGTATCGTCATAACGGACATCCCGCAGTTCCTTTGGCTGTATGAGCATGTCTCGAATGTTAATAAAAAAAAGCCGGCCTTGAGGAAGATTAATTTGGATTTCGGAGAAATGTAGGAACATGCAAGCCAATGCTGACCCTACGACTTATCGTATATGACAAGTCAAGGAAAGGCAAACCTACACTTATAGCATTTGTAGACTTGGAGAAAGCTTTTGACACTGTTGACTGAAATATACTCTTTGGGATCCTGGGGGTAGCAAGGGTAAAATACAGAGAACGAAAGGCTGTTAACAACTTGTACAGCAACTAGACGGCAGTCATATGAGTTGAGGGGCGTGAAAAGGAAGCAGTGGTTCAGAGACAGGTTTGTAGCCTATCCCGTTCAATACGTATACTGAGAAAGCAGTAATAGAAACCAAAGAAAAATTAGGAGTAGGAATTAAAGTCCAGGGAGGAGAAATAAAAAATTTGAGGTTTGCCGATGGCGTTACAATTCTGTCAGAGACAGCGAAGGACTTGCAAGAGCAGTCAGTATCTTGAAAGGAGGATGGAAGATGAACATCAAATAAAGCAAAACTGGGGTAATGGAGTGTAGTCGAATTAAATCAGGTGATAGTGATGAAATTAGATTAGGAAACGAAACACTGAAAGCAGTAGGTAAGTTGTGCTATTTGGGCAGCAAAATACATTATGACGGTCGTAGTAGAGAGGATATAAAATGCAGTCTGGCAGTGGCAAGAAAAGCGTTTCTGAATAAGAGAAATTTGTTAACATCAAATGTCTTTTCTGAAGGCATTTGTCTGGAGTGTAGCCATGTACGGAAGTGAAACATGGACGATAAGCAGTTTAGACAAGAAAAGAATAGAAGGTTTTGGAACATGGTGATACGAAAGATTACTGAAGATTAGATGATTAGATCACGTAAGTAATGAGGAGGTAGTGGATTAAGTTGGTATAACCTGACCAAAACAAAGGTTCGGTTGATAGGACACATTCTCAGACGGCAAGGAATTTTCAGTTTAGTGCTGGAAGGAAATGTGGTGGGTAAAACTAGTAGAGAGAGACCGAAAGATGAATACAGTAAGCAGCTTCTGAAGGACGTTGGTTGCAGTTATTCACAGATGAAGAGCATTTCACAGAGTACAGCAGCATGGAGAGCTACATCAAACCAGACTTAGGATTGAAGACAACAAAAACAACAACGGTAACGGTATGAGCCTGCTAGGTCGCAACTGCTGAGTGCTCGTGGGGGGGAAGTGTCCGTCGACTGAAGAGTAGTCCGTTCCGGCACTTGGTCGTTTAGATGGAGCGAGAGCATTACAGGGACACTCAACCATCTCCAGAGGCTGATGCTACAAAAGACCGGTTGGTCATCAAGCAGAGCTTTACTTTTGGAATTCCTAGAGCATAGGAAGCAGGAAGGGTCGGGAAACACCGTACTTCTTCTTTTACCTGTTCCGCAAAATATCCTTCCCCCACATTCGTAAATGGAACAGGAAATGGGAGAAAAGTCAATGGGACCAAAAGTACCCTCTAGCACACATAGGAAGGTGGCTTGAGAAATGTAGAAATCGGCGTAACTACCCTTTCAAAGGAACCATCCCGGCGCTTGCCTAAAGCGTGTTAGAGAAAGCGCAGAAACCTAATTCTGAATGGATACACGAAGATTTTAACTCAGAACTTCCCAAATGCAAATCCAGTGCATAGCTCCTGTGCTGCCTCCCTCACCAGGAGAAAGTGGCAACACCCGATTTCCACAGAAACTTCGCTCAGTGGAAGAGCGGCCAAAAAAAGCGAACACGTTTCTTGAGTTATCCGTAGATAGTGGAAAAACTGTGGTCAAATTTTTCAAGGTATTTTCCAGACACTCTGTGTGCCTTTCAACCCGGCATATACTCAGATGAACTGGTGGCTGACTGGTTCCCTCTTGCAAGAGCTATGGTCGGGGAGCGCACACACGACGGGTTAGTGTAGGGCCGTCCATCTGTGTACCATGTGATAGCGGAATGGCGCCACCGTCGGAGGACTCTGATTAATGTTCTTATGACTGATAATGGGTGGCGCTTAGATACCCAACGCGATACCCTTCCATGCATATTTTGTTATGTACTCTGCATAACGTCACCACCCAGGCGACGATACGACGGTCTCCTGACTCTCCTTTGGCTCAGTTGCTGGGATTGCAACGATGAATCTGCTTGCCGACGTCACTCAAGACGAAGTCCACGGTGCTACACAGGCGAATTCTACTTATAAATTGTCTGGCCCTGACGGCCTCCCAATGTAGTTTTATTGGACATTTTGTCCACTAATGGTGACGGTGTGGGCAGATGTTTGTCAGGTATTTGTGTCGTCCATCGTCGACTGGCGTGCCGTCTGGCGATCGGTCTGCGCTCCTCAGATTGACACTGACGTCCAGTCTGCGTGGTACATTACTGTTAATGGGAAGGAAGTATGCTGGTCACGCCATCACTGGTTTCACCTTGCATACGCCCCGTTGTGTGCCACCTGTGATGTCGTGGACACGGACGAGCACAGCCTGGTGAGCAAATTGGCGATAAGTGTCTGGTTCTTGGTGCGGTAGACGCCGGCCATACGACTCCTCATCAGATACCTCCTCACGTGTTCCTCTTTCCGATCTCGGGGTACTTCCCGCAAGCGAAGACCAACTCCGTGAAGTGGCTTTCTGGACGCGCAGTTAACTACTTGTTTGCTGACGGCGAGACAAATATCTTTGGTTTTGGCACTTCCTCAACGAACGCCATTGTGCAGTTATCCACAGCCCCAAATACAGACAATTTTTCTCCAATTTCCTTTGCAGTGCCTTCCTTTACCCACCTCAGGGTTGGGGTTTTACATCAATGAAGAGGTGATCCACGCCTCTTCCACTCTTAGAACAGGTTTTTTCTGTTCATTGGAATGTTGTTCTACACAGCACTATGCGTCGATAGTCTCATCGAATCTGGCAACTTGCCAGTCCCTCCTCCTTGCGACGCCGGTTTCCTGCTATTCTCGATGGTATTAAAAATAAAAGAAGGAAAGGAAATTAATAAACACATAAATAAATGATTGACGTTCGTTTCCTACACCTTTCTTGGTTCCTGGGTGAATGGAATGGGGCATAGTGGCCAGGCATCGGAATGCGACCCCTGCCCACTTTGCCCCCACTTGTCAAGTGTCAGGAAGGTACCATTAAAAAAATAAAATAAAACAAAAAAGTGGTTAGCATCGATTCTTCATAATTCTGTGCCCCGTGTTCGAAAATCTGCTACTTTTTATTTTATTTCCTTTTTATTGTTTTCATTTAACTATTCGTGTCCGTATAACGTTACTACGTGAAGGTTTCTCATCAAATCAGGCTATACAAGAGCGTTATATTAATTACAAAACTGCAACTGGATTTTACAATAATTGTCACTCATTTATTATATATGTGTGTACGGTATGTTGAAGAGTTACATCGTCTTTAAGTTCTCATGTTCTGCTATTTCATTCTCATATCAGTTTGTATATTAATTCTTATATTTTATTTATATGTTTCTTCTTCAGAAAGATTTGGTACACTGCCTCGGATGATACCGATAGTAGAAACATTCGGAAACACAGAAATTTCTAACATCATGAGCGCCGTGTGAAGGCAGGTTTGCTACAATGACGTTTATTCGTACGAATCTCACTCGGCAAAGAAACGTTGTTACCAGTGACAATAATTCGCGGCAAACAGTGCATAACAGATCACTTTTCCGAAAAAAAAGTTCAAATGTGTGTGAAAATTTATGGGACTTAACTGCAAAGGTCATCAGTCCCTAAGCGTACACACTACTTAACCTAAAATATCCTAAGGACAAACACACACACCCATGCCCGAGGGAGGACTCGAAGCTCCGCCAGGACCAGCCGCACAGTCCATGACTACTGCGCCCCAGACCGCTCGGCTAATCCCGCGCAGCTTTTTCGAAAACTGGCGCTTGCAACTGATTATCAGTCAAGATACACTACGGCAATGTAGGCGAAAATAATTTCAAACCATTTTCCCATTCCTTTTTTATTTTTTAAATCCAGTCATGTGACATACAGTTGGTAGGCGAATAAGGACAACGTTATATCCGTATACACTGGAAAACATTCTTGTAGTAACCTTCTGCAGCCGTGGATATAGAAACAAAAAAAAAGTAGTAGTCGGTTTTCAATCAGGGGCGCACAATTAAAAAAAAAACTCTGCTCCATCATTCCGTTTTAGAATATCGCCCGGTAAAAGGTACATAAAGGACCTGAAAATACTTCGAATACTTTGGCCTGCGGTTTTTCGGAAATGGTCGAATTTCTGCGGATAAGCCGGACACGTGTTCGCTTATTTTGACACTTCTTCCTGTAAGCGAGGTTTCAAGGAAATCGGGTTATGGCACTGGGCGCGTTCTCCTTGTCAGTTATCTGAGTCTGAGACTCGTGAGATGTGTTTTATGCAAGTCTACTACCGTGCAAAGATCTGTATGGAGCTCTTCCAGTATCCAAGGCTGGCGTTACGAGTACCTTCAAATGTATGGTCCCCTTGCGCTTAGGCCTTCATTGAAAGGCGCGACGCCCTTGCATACATTGCTGACCACGCCACAACACACGACGTAAACACCGTACAGAAAGCTGTTTCCCTCAGGAGATATCACGCAAACATAGTGAAATAGCGCTTGTAGCCTTGATAAAAGCCTCAGTTTGTCGATAAAGAGAACTGATAAGTTTCTTCATGTCTGACACATCCAGCCGAAGCCACTCATTGATGATTAGTTCACGTAGAGCTATCAAGTTACGGGGTTATTCATTGTGAGGTCTCATCAGCAGTCCTAACAGACAACATTTCTAGTTGCTGTGATGAATGGCAGATGGCTCCAAATGTAGAACAACTTAAGCTAAAGCAGATGAGTAGGAAAAACAAATCCGCGATTTTGGGATACATTATTAGTGGAGTCTGCTTCACACTCTCACGTCGTTTAAATACCTGGGCGCAACGTTGCAAAGCGATAGGAAAGGGAACGTGCATGTCATGATTGTCGTACAGAAGACGAATGATCGACTTCTGTTTATTGCGAGAATTTTAGGAAAGTGTTGTTCATCCGTAAAGAATACCGCATAAAGGACGCTTATGTTTGGGATCTGTACCAGATCGGATTAAAGGAAGACATCGAAGGAATTCAGAGGCTGGCTGCTAGATTTGTTACCGGTAGGTTCGAACAACACGCATGTGTTACAGTGATTCTCCGGGAACTCAAATGGGAAATTCCCCTATACGGACGACGGCGTTCTTTTCGAGGTATACTATTGAGAAAATTTAGAAAACCGGCGTTTGAAGCTGAATGCAGAACAATTCTACTGCCGCCAACATACGCTTCGTATAAGGACCACGAAGATAAGATACGAGAAATTAGGCTACATGCCTCCGTATGAACCCTATCAGTTTCCTCTCGCTCTAGCTGCGAGTGGAACAGGAAAGGAACTAACTAGTAATGGTACAGGATACCCTCCGCCACTCTCCGAACGGTGGCTTGCGGAGTACGTATGTAGACTTAGATATTGATGTAGAACAGTCCCACACATATTCTATACGCTTAAAATCGGGTGATGTGCCAGACACTCGAGGTACAACAGGGCGCCTGAGTGTACATCAAAACATGAACATGTGTGTGCAGCCCTGGGAACACAATTATTGCCGTACTGGAAGACAGTCCTGTCCAAACCGTACTCACCCTGAAGGAACAGCAACACTTGGTTACCGAGAATGTTGAAATAAACAACCTGGCCCATGTTACCTCGCAACAACAGATCCTGTCGGGTTTGAAACTGGTTGTCATTAACAAAGAGTGTCGCTCGTTTCTGATACCTACTTGTCCGGATATTTTTACGATCACTGTGCTTTGGACATGTTACGTGGCTGCGAGGGTAAACTATTCCTCGTAGACGCGTTGGACTGTTCGTGTTGATACGTCTATAAATCGGATAACATTATTGGCGGTGTGAACATTGCCACGCGCAAACTCGGTAGCCGTTCTATGGCCTCTCCACAGCCATCAAACGTACTGCGCAGATTCCATACAACCGACAGGCACATGCACACCACTTCGCTGGTGGGTCGCTTGAGCATGTGGTGCTGTGGTGCGAGTACTAAACCGCTTCGAAGAGACCAGTGTGCTCTTTTAAGGGTGTGACTAACATTTTGCCTGGCTAGTTTACGTGGTCCAGAGCCATCCAGGCAACCGTGCGGAGCGCCTCGCTGCGTCGGCCGTGCTCCAGCGAGTCCTCCAGGAGGCCGCTGGCCACTCCAGCAGCGGTGGCGCTCAAGAGCTGCTGCCAATCGATCCGCCTTGCGAAACCTCGCTGACAAAAGGCTCTGCAACAGCTCCTCGCCTCTTCCAGCAGCGAAAGCACGTCTTACCAGATACACTTCCCCAATCCGTGGCGTAGGAAGGCGAAGGCGGCAAGCTTAGGACTCTGCACGCCAAGTAGGGAACAAAACAGAAAACAGCAATTCCGTCAGATCTCACCACCTAGAGATGTCTGTGACACTGATATCCTAGCTCTGTCTTTAAAAATATTTCATACTACATAAGAAAACAACTTCCACTGAACAAATATTACTAGTGCCAGATTCTAAATTCCATGAATCAAGGCAGGCAGCTCCCTCATAGTTAATTTACTGTCTTATTTCACAAGAACTGGCCAGCAGATCCTGTTAGCAAATAGACAAGTCGTGATTAATGCTTCATCACACAGTCCCAGCCACCGATCACCAGGGCTGGCTATTTACCAAACATTTAAAAATCACTGATGACAATAAGTCGTTTGACGATATGACCACGGGCCGGCCGCAGTGGCCGAGCGGTTCTAGGCGCTACAGCCTGGAACCGCGCGACCGCTACGGTCGCAGGTTCGAATTCTGCCTCGGGCATGGGTGTGTGTGATGTCCTTAGGTTAGTTTGTTCAAGTAGTTCTAAGTTCTAGGGGACTCATTACCTCAGAAGTTAAATCCCATAGTGCTCAGAGCCATTTTTGAATGTGACCACCACTTCCTTGCAACACTGACTACAAGACTAAATTGGTCATCACTGCCATTGCTACCGTCCATTTGAGTTCAGTCAGGCTTCCAGAGTCAGTTCAAAGATATTGAATTAGCTAGAAGTTGAATTCTAGTGCGTGTTCAGTGGAAGTACACTACTGGCCATTAAAATTGCTTCACCAAGAAGAAATGCAGATGATAAACGGACACTCATTGGACAATTATATTACGCTAGAACTGACATGTGATTACATTTTCACCCAATTTGGATGCATAGATCCTGAG
This sequence comes from Schistocerca cancellata, assembly GCF_023864275.1. Classification (NCBI taxonomy): domain Eukaryota; kingdom Metazoa; phylum Arthropoda; class Insecta; order Orthoptera; family Acrididae; genus Schistocerca; species Schistocerca cancellata. The sequence continues at coordinate 852,575,787 of NC_064626.1, forward strand.
AAATCAGTACCCAGAACAACCAACTCTGGCCGTAATAACGGCCTTGATACGCCTGGGTATTGAGTCAAACAGAGCTTGGATGGCGTGTACAGGTACACCTGCCCATGCAGTTCATCAAGAGTAGTGACTGGCGCAATGTGACGAGCCAGTTGCTCGGCCACCATTGACCAGACGTATTCAATTGGTGAGAGATCTGGAGAATGTGCTGGCCAGGGCAGCAGTCGAAGATTAGCGTATCACAGCATCTTCTTCCTGTCGGTTAAATTTCGCGTCTGTAGCACGTCAGCTTCGTGGGGTAGCAATTTTAATGGCCAGTAGTGTAGTTAATCGTATTGAAAATGAAGTGATGCGAGTTCCGTCATTCCCATTTATAGTGACTGTCTCTGAGTGGTAACAAAAGATCCCTTGAATGTGAGTCACCGAGTGTCCCTTCTCCTTCTAAAGGAGAAAAATACTCGAATTTAATCAAAGTTCGTTCTACTTTCGTATCTTCCTCTGTTCAAATAGAAACGTTGGCTGTAAATGCAAAATCAAAGTTGTTAAATATCAAGTTGATTATCTGAGATCAGCCTTTACCAGTATTCTTTTGAGTAATGAAGTACGACCGCAATGAGTTATTTGTTTGGAGATTTTGTAACCTCGCCCTCACTTAACGACCTCAGTGACAGTGAAAAATTAAACTGCGTGTACCTAATGGAAATTTGGGTTAAGCAATCGTCACCGAAGTTAATCTGTCGGTAAAGAGGGAGGAAAGGGTTACATCTAAATGAAAGGAAAAATGCAAATGAAACTGGTGGAAATTTATTTTGAAAATGGGTAAAGTTAATAGAGATAGTAAATGTGCTGTCGTTACGTTAACAATTAACTGGCGTTAATTAGATATTTGTTATTTGGGGAAAATTACGGTCGCCAGTCCTATGGACAACTACTATAATAACGGAAAAAGAAAGGTTATTGCACATTTAATTAGCACTAAAAGCGTGGCAACCGATGGTTGGCATGTGTTATGTGAAAACTGAATGGTTGTCAGAAGTAATAAATTTCGCTACACTCTGACTTAATTTAGCAAAAGAATTAATAAAACTGGAAAATTTAAAGTTAATTTAGTGACTGAAATGTGAGCTTTGTTTCTGAAGCACTACGAACTTCAGTAAAATAAGGTTAGTCTTGGGCTACCTCAACAATCATTTCAAAAGCTACTTGAACATACAAAATATAGAAATAAGAGATTTAACTTTGAACTTGAATTAAATGATTCTGGACAATTAACAATAGTAAAATTTAGTACGTAGCAAGCTGAGCTGCAGTCGCAGGTAACCTAAAATATGGTAACAAAACTCTTGCACTCTTAATTTTTGCTTGTGTAATCTAAATATTGTAGCCAGCTATGAATACGTTAACTGAACTTTGAAATTAAAGCAGTGAAATGGAATGATATTACTTTAATGCTGGCATTTGAATTTCAACGACACTCGGGTTCATTCCAGAAAAGGAAGGGACCCTGCTTGGTAATGCAATTGGGACAATGAGCAACAAAGGTTCATGCTAAGTTGCTGTAATTTTGTGAGGCAAATGGAACAGTTTCAAAAGCTGAGGTCTGCCATACAGTTATAAAACTTTACGTGCCCCCAGTCTTCGTCGTTGGTTGACTGAAGGTTTGAAGTCGTCGGTTGAGGAGGTGGCGACAATCACTCAGTGTCGGTTGTCGCTGTTGCAGAAGCTGGATGTTGGCGCGCCTTCTTCTCAACACGGTCACCAGGCGAAACGGGCTCTTGATGTGCGCCAGCTAATGCTTCCTGTCCGTGACACCGTGTCAGAAACTATCATAGCCAGTCGAGCGCAATTACATGCTGCCAAACCCCGAAAGCGCGGCAACTCGCAGGAGCGTCACACAACACACCTGCTCCACCGCCCTACTCCAGCGAGACTCCGCTCTGCCCATGCTCCACGCAGCAGAGTTAACACTACCAAAAGTCCTAAACACTTTGGTTCTCCACACGACCTATCGATGTAGTCGTTCGATAGCATAGTTTTCCCTAGGCAAGACCCAGCATAAAAATACAAATAATATTTACAAAACAAACCAATTATACATCGACATAAATGCACATAATTTTATATATATATATATATATATATATATATATATATATATATATATATATACAAACAGCAAAACAATTACAATATATAAAGACACAGAAATGTTATATCTTCAGGTAACAAAATAAGGAAAAACTTTATAGTACAATAGATGGAAATAGGAGGATATGCATTTCCAGAGTTACAATTTTAGCCAACGATAGCCTGAATCCTAAAAAATTAGAGGCACACCTGCAGACAAAACATTCCAGTTCTCCTTACACTGTCCATTGCATCCTTTTAATTTTTTCTTGTATTTATTTATGTATCTCTCCACATACTCCTAATTTTTGTATCTTCTGTAGTTTTGTCATGTACAGACTGTAAAAGCACTGCGTACATATATATTATGAGAATCTTTAGAAGATTTGGAAAGAAACACTTTCTGTACATGACACGAATGTTGCAGAGGAACTGTTCCCTCGTTAGGTGCCCTTGAACTTCTTGACACTAGACATCCCTTAGGCGAACGTCCACGGTTCTTTGTTTCGACTTCTTAGAATACAACACATTAACTTTCGAATCTGATTTGAAAGACAGTTACATCTTACTGCCCGTCCACACACGGCGATATTTATTGTTGCTTGTGTTCGTGCTTGCCAGATCCTAGCTTGGCCAGCAAGGTCACTGGATCTCTCATCAGTTAAGAACGTCTGGAGTGTTATGGGCAGGGCCCTCCGACCAGCTCGACAATTTGACGATCTAACGCGCCAAATGGACAGAATTGGGCGCGATGCGCCTCAGGACATCCAATAACTCCATCAGTCAATTCCAACCCGAATAAATGCTTGCATAAGGGCTACAGGTTGATTTGCTCAGTTCGTGAAACTCTTTCTCTTGAATAAATCATCAAATTTTACTGAAACGGTAATCTTTTTTTGTCTGAACATGTAAAACATTCCTTCTTGGTATTTTTCTAATTAAGTGTTTTTCCAAACAGGTTACAGATGCCAATACAACTCTTTATTCTGTTTCTGCAGCACGTTTCTCACGTAGAACATTTTCAAGCTACTCTCCAGTTTGTCTTGTATTGTTTATTTTATTTTATTCAGACTGACAATTTCATTGTCATTCCCCTCTTTCGCCTGACTGTTACGTTAACACACTTTGTTTTTTTTTCAGTGCTTTGTATTAATATTATCTAGTATTTTACATTTACATTTATTTAAAACTCAACTTCAAAGTTTTCAATGAAATTACTGTGGTAGTATCAAAGATGCCATTCAGTCTATTTTTGTGGCTCCCACTCTATGTGTAACATCTTTTTCGGTGTTGCGTTCATCAGTCCTGTACCTTCTTTGATGACGATAATCGATAATACTCTGATGACGACCTTGTAAGACTAAAATCATTTAACTAAATAAATTAATGCTGTGGAACGTGTTTGCCTTTTATTTATGTTTATTAAAATCATTATTTTGTTACAGTTGCAAATGAGAAAGACTGTGATTGACAGCTGAACTTCTCGTAGCACGCAAAGACAGGCTTACACGAAAGTTTTAAACTCATCACGGTAGTGATGGGGACATGTGCGGTCTATACTTACTTTAGGTGTAAGTGCTCCCTAAACAATCGTTCTGCACTTCCAAGTTCATTGCCCTTACCGCTCCTATTCGAAAAATCGTGTCTTGTGTAAATTTGATTTCGCATGCGTAACTACAACAGTGGCAGTTTCATTGTCTTGTATTCCTCAGGATATTCCAGTATCGAAGTACAGTATTATCTTTACGAAGTATCCCGTGCTTAGCGAATGCTGAATGCAATGTGTAAATTCGGTGCCAAGTTCCACAGTTCGTTAATCCTGTTTGCGGGCACTTAACTTGCCGAGTCTAATAAATCTACATCTACTCCACAAGGATACTCTGCCTGGCAGAGGGTTCATTGAACCACATTCACAATTTTCTATTATTCCAACCTCTTACAGCGCGTGGAAAGAACGAACACCTTTATCTTTGCGTACGAGCTCTGGTTTCCCTTATTGTATCGTGGTGATCCTGAAAGGGTACAGTACCGCTCGACATTGAAAATAGGTACAACATACTTCATTATTTTTGTCAGAACAACACATTTTTTTTTGTAAAATAACTCAATTTCAATTAATACAGCGAAGCCGGACACCAGTGTGGGAAAGAATGACAATTTATTTATTTAATTGATCACATGTGCACTCCCACAAAGTAAATCCCTACATCCAGTTTGGTGAGATCTGTGAAATGAATGAATGTATGGTCGTCTGCTAACCACAGATAGTGAATGTGAATATATGATCATCTTTGAGACGAACCTTTGGTGGGACCAAAGAGATGAAACTTACCTGAGCTTTGAGCGCCTGAAATGTGGCTGACCAATACGGTAGCAAGGTGCTCCCCCACTTCAGCAGAGGTGAGTGAGGACCTCGAGAACGGCCATGTTTCAGCACTCTGTCGCTGGATCTTGTGCTGTTAAGACCTGTTTTAGTTGTGCTCCGTAAAGACAAAAGAGTGGAGACATGGTATGCATGTGGAATATTTAAGAGTAGTTTGAAATAATAATTTCTCTATTTCAGGAACTTTTGTGGGGAGAATTAAATGTCAGGCAGGTAATATTAATGGGATTGTAGTAATCTTCGGAAGTGACCAACGGTCACAATGAAACCACATGTAGCAATAAGTTGAAATACTTCCGTGTGCTTAAGTTAAGCTGAATTACTAGCGTGTGTACAATAAGTTGAAATATTTAAGAAATAGCGTGTGTACCATAAGTTGAAATATTTAAGAAATGGCGTGTACAGGACTTGAAATTAGAGACGAGTACTTCCACGTGGTGAGTACTGTGTGAGTCTCAAACTGTGTATGAGACAAAAGATAAAGAGAAGTACTCGTCCATGGTATCAGTTGAGGACTCGCGTGTGTGATGAATATGTTCTTCATATTACTTTGCGTGATATGATTCCGTGTGACGCTAGATTCAAACTCTGAGAGAGAAGCAAGGTGAGTCGGCCATCTATCCAGCAACGCCACTTGGCTTGCATTGCACAGGAAGACGTGCATATATCTCCAGAGTTCATAGTAGGAAAGTAGAATCGTGGGCAGTGTCGTGTGAAACTGGGATAAATATTAATTGAAGTGGGAAAGCTGAAAGTGATAATGTTGTGACTATTACCTGTGTAGTATTTCATATTGTAGTGTGGTGTATGTCATGTAATTTGAGTATGTGTGGTTTGCATGGGAGAGTAGCGAGGTAGTTTCAAAAGATTAGTGGGTTATGCTTGTTCCTTCTGTACCGCTCGGTCTGGAGGAAAGTTTCGTGATGATGATTGTGAGAGTCGAAGTGTGAGAAATAATAAAAGATCCACCATCCTATCCAGCAAGTGCACTGTAGCGTTAAATAATTACGAGACCATAATATAGAGATTCACCAATGTAAAGCCATGCCCACTGGGCGGAATTTCTCATGTGTTATTGTTGTAGGTTATAGAATTTGTGTGTTTAGGTTATATAATTTATCGGAATAAATAAGATAGTGAAAAGAAAAAGATTGGTGGACTTTTCGTTCGAATTGTATGTTGTTATGATGTCCCGAATTTATAATGTGTGCGCCATTCATATTCAGTGCGGTGGCCACGTGTTGATAAAAGCCGTTAAATAAAAGACATAAAGAAAATGTGGTATTGCCAGTGCGTAGTGAACAGTCTGAGTTCTGTAAATCACTGATAGTCAGATGTGCGTTTCCGTTGCGTATTATTCATACAGGAGGATAATTTGTAACTTAATTGTGAGTACGAGAGTTCATGTTACTCGATAAATAAGAATGAATCCACTCGCTTGGCAGACCACTCATCTTGCAGGCCTGACTGCTTGATGCCACAGTATGAGCAAGGCATGTGGGTGCCTTCATAATTTCGACCCTGCCAGGATATTTTGCCAGGATATATTGTTGTTAAGATTTATTTTGATGGAATATATTGTGATAGCGCTAAGAAGTAAAAAAATTTTTTGCTTGCAATTTCTTTCTGGATTGGTGAGGATCTTTTTTTTTATGTAATTAATTGCTATATCGCCCAAGGCTGGAAGATCGTTGTATAATTTTTTGCGTACTGTCCATAGTAACTAGGTCGCAGTCAAAAAGTGTAGTCACCATGGATAATAGTGATTCTAGGGTGAATGTAGCAGTGCAGCAGGAAGTGGCTGTTGACCATGGGTTAATGAGCGAGAACGACAAACACTCGTAAGGGTCTGAATTGTTCAGTGGACCGCGGCTAGGTGATCCTTTATGCGGCGGGCTTTGTCCACAAACGGGGGCTTTTCCCGACGACGCGGGCGAGCCGGGACTAGCTCAGGTATGCAGTGAAAGTGAAGCTACCCTTGGCGAGGCTACGGTTTCTCAGGCGAACGAGGTGAGCGCACCAAAAGTAGCAAATGACGATGTGCTACTGCAGTTTTTACAGAGGATGGGTAGAGATAATAAGGAAAGATTGGAAGCGATGAATAAAGATAATAAGGAAAGATTGGAAGCGATGAATAAAGATAATAAGGAAAGATTAGAAGCGATGAATAGAGATAATAAGGAGAGAGATAGGGAAAATAAGGAAACATTGGAGGTGATGGATAGGGAGACTAAGGAAAGATTGGAAGCAAATAAGGAAAGATTGGAAGCGATGGATAGAGATAATAAGGAGAGAGATAGGGAAAATAAGGAAAGATTGGAAGCAAATAAGGAAAGATTGGAGGCAATGGATAAGGGAAATAAAGAGGCAATGAGGAAGCTACACTCAGTTATCGATGAGCGTCTGTCCGCAGTTAATAATCGGTTAGATGAGGGGGAGAAGGATCTGGGTGCATTGAAGCAAGTATGTGACGCCGTGAAAGAAAAAGCCAATAATTTGGAGGTACGAATAATTGCAATAGAGAGTGATATTACAGAACGTAGGGACATGTTGCCAGATGAGCGAATCAAAGAGGTAGTGGAGGACTTACTTGCAGATAAACAAGGGGCATTAGACAGCGTGGAAGCTCAAATCACCCGGCAAGAAGTGGCGCTAAATAAACACAGGGATGAAGTTGCGGAGGTAGTGGTCAGAAAGGATAAGATTAGCGCAGATGTAGAAAAGATCAGTATAAGAGGCGAGACAGGTTCTGACAGTACGCAGCGAGAGGTTTATGCCGACCAGGAGGACATACAATCACCATTACAGTTTAAAGAGGCACAATTAGAAATAAGTAGGAAACATAGTGAAGAACTAGCACAGTTGCAAGTAGCGTGCAGTAGCGAAGGTGTCACACCACCAGGTAGATTGCAGAGGGAGAGTGAGATAAATTCAAAAGGCGTAAATAGGCAGAAAGAGGAAGACGAATTCAGAGAGTCAGAAGAACGGTTGTGTCGGATAAAACAGGTGGCAAACCCAACTGGGTATAGTCCAAGGCTGTCTCAATTTCAAGATTCATTACCTTCATCGTGGGGAACGCTCCTCAAAATGAAGTTTGTGTGTAACCATTTGAGGGGCGAGGCTAGAGCGAAAATGCAGGAAGTTATTAAAGACTGAAGTAGCTATTTAAATGAATTCTGGACGAAAAGTAAGCAGGACCAGCTTACGCAAAGCATATTGATGATGCCAAATTGTAACGAAGGTGGTATAAGAGATCCAGTGGCGTGCTATCAGGAAATGCTGAGACGAAATAGGTATTTGGATGTGCCATACAAACCTGGGGAGTTCATTAGGATCTGTATAACGAAGTTGCCAGTGAAATTGCGCAGAGATATAGCGATAGCAGGCAGAGGCGTAGACGATTCTGCGTCATTTCAGCACTTGTTACAAGAATTGGGTAATGAGAGCAATATCGTGAATGAAGACATGACTCATAGGTCAGATAATGTCGAGGATAGGAACGGCAGAAACTATCAGAATGACAGGAGAGCATGGAATCCTGGCATTTCATTCTTGTCATAATGGATTGATGGATAGGAGAAACTAATCCAACATATCAGCCCTTGGCATCTTGCCTTAAAACACATGCCGCTGGCACTGAAAATTTGCTATGTAGTAGACATACTCTACTGATATGTAGAAATGCAAATACCATACTTCTGATCACAGAATAAAACACCAGTAATGAACTCTGTTAGGCTGGTCTCTCAGAGCAAAATTTGCAAATTTTTGTCTGTAACACTAAAGTAAAAGGACTGTTTCCTCAAAAAAATCAGTTGCTAAAAATGTTAGGTTAATGCCAATGAGTCCAGTTCAATTAGTGCGATCTGACTATTGCAGGTACTTAACACATAATGTAAAAAGTTAACATTGTGATCGAAGTTTTTAGATTAGCTGCCATCTGATCGGTTGTATGTCATTGTCATAGTGACAGTTATAATGAAGTGCTGTGTATGGTTGTTCGGAATCTGGTGTTAGGGAAAGAGGCCACTAGCACCAAAGTTTCTAACACTTGGGCTGTCCTATTTCTCCCGGCCTGTATATTCTCTGCACACATGTAATTTTCAATTAAGCACAGATTCCTAACTAGCAAATTCTTTACTGTGCACAGTGAACCATTCAGAGTGAGGCGGATTGTCCATGAAAATGCTGTACTGATTGAGGCGATGAAGGGAAAACAATCGCGTGGGCTTCATCACATTTCTAACATCAAATTATGGAAAAGTTAAGGATAGATCGAAAGTAGGCAAGTCATGGTAGATAGTGTATTTATTTGTGGTGTGTAACGATGTGCAGGGTCAAATCGAACATAAGAATTTTCAGGCGGGATGTCAGGAAGTATGACGGAATAGACTGGTCGAATGAGTCATGAACAGGAGTCGACAGAGTGGTGTATGTACGTATTTTTTGTCATATGAATATGGATCAAGCAGATGGTAGATAGAGAGAGAAGCGACGTGATAAATAGTAGTGGATAAAGGTGATATTTAAGGAGAGAAGCGACGTGAAGCAGTGTGATTAATAAAGAGAGATTCGACGTGATGAAACAGTGGTAAATAAAGGTGAGTAGAATTAATAATGTGGAGATGTCTTAGAGGTATGTTACAGAGAGGCCTGTGAATGCTGCAATCGAGATTGATGCGAATGGCGAAGGAAGACCAGGAAATGATGGAGTAATCGACGGACGGAGAGCCGAAATACGAATGAAGAGATGAGGACAACTGCACAACGTGAAAGGACATAAAGGGAGTATGAGATCCAGATGGTGAACGTTGGGGAATACTGACGTAAATCTAATTCTTACCATAACATTTGCTATATGAAAAAAATAATTTTTGTTGTTGTTGTTGTTGAAGCCTGGTACCTCTATAACTAATCAAAACGGTACCAAGAATGTGTACAGTTATTTTGCAGGATGAATAATTTGTGTATTTTTGTTCTTAGATGAAATGTCGCAATTCTACGAGGGCAGTTCAATAAGTAATGCAACACATTTTTTTTCTCGGCCAATTTTGGTTGAAAAAACCGGAAATTTCTTGTGGAATATTTTCAAACATTCCCGCTTCGTCTCGTATAGTTTCATTGACTTCCGACAGGTGGCAGCGCTGTACGGAGCTGTTAAAATGGCGTCTGTAACGGATGTGCATTGCAAACAACGGGCAGTGATCGAGTTTCTTTTGGCGGAAAACCAGGGCATCTCAGATATTCATAGGCGCTTGCAGAATGTCTGCGGTGATCTGGCGGTGGACAAAAGCACGGTGAGTCGTTGGGCAAAGCGTGTGTCATCATCGCCGCAAGGTCAAGCAAGACTGTCTGATCTCCCGCGTGCGGGCCGGCCGTGCACAGCTGTGACTCCTGCAATGGCGGAGCGTGCGAACACACTCGTTCGAGATGATCGACGGATCACCATCAAACAACTCAGTGCTCAACTTGACATCTCTGTTGGTAGTGCTGTCACAATTGTTCACCAGTTGGGATATTCAAAGGTTTGTTCCCGCTGGGTCCCTCGTTGTCTAACCGAACACCATAAAGAACAAAGGAGAACCATCTGTGCGGAACTGCTTGCTCGTCATGTGGCTGAGGGTGACAATTTCTTGTCAAAGATTGTTACAGGCGATGAAACATGGGTTCATCACTTCGAACCTGAAACAAAACGGCAATCAATGGAATGGCGCCACACCCACTCCCCTACCAAGAAAAAGTTTAAAGCCATACCCTCAGCCGGTAAAGTCATGGTTACAGTCTTCTGGGACGCTGAAGGGGTTATTCTGTTCGATGTCCTTCCCCATGGTCAAACGATCAACTCTGAAGTGTATTGTGCTACTCTTCAGAAATTGAAGAAACGACTTCAGCGTGTTCGTAGGCACAAAAATCTGAACGAACTTCTCCTTCTTCATGACAACGCAAGACCTCACACAAGTCTTCGCACCCGAGAGGAGCTCACAAAACTTCAGTGGACTGTTCTTCCTCATGCAGCCTACAGCCCCGATCTCGCACCGTCGGATTTCCATATGTTTGGCCCAATGAAGGACGCAATCCGTGGGAGGCACTACGCGGATGATGAAGAAGTTATTGATGCAGTACGACGTTGGCTCCGACATCGACCAGTGGAATGGTACCGTGCAGGCATACAGGCCCTCATTTGAAGGTGGCGTAAGGCCGTAGCATTGAATGGAGATTACGTTGAAAAATAGTGTTGTGTAGCTAAAAGATTGGGGAATAACCTGGTGTATTTCAATGCTGAATAAAACAACCCCTGTTTCAGAAAAAAAATGTGTTGCATTACTTATTGAACTGCCCTCGTAATTTGATATTTAGCAGGATGAATAATCGGTAAAGTGACTGCAGAGGTAAGCCGATGGAGAGAGGTGCCAGAGTGAAAGGACGAATTCGGAGACTGGAAAGCTATCTCCGAAACAGCTTCATGTGTTATGTGGTTGAGTATAAGGGAGCAAAGGTATGGTGTGTTGTCGTGAGTGTGGTGGTGTTAAGGTTAGCTGACTTCTAGACCTACTCTGTTAGTGTATTAATGGGTTGAATGAGAAGGAAAATGTGATGTCTGGTGAGTGAGAGTCGTAGAGTAGTGTGATCAATGCGCACACTCCTATAAAGGGGATGCTACCGATCCATAACTAATACATTATTGTGCTTTATTGTTTGATTTGGATGAACCTCGATGGCAGGTCAGGGTCTGACATCATGTGCATGGTTCATACATGTCCTAGAAATGTTGTTATATATAATAAAATAGGTAAAATATATAAAGAGATACTAATTTCAGTCTGTGACAAGCACAAAGGTGCATTGTATGTTGTAGATTTAGAGTCATCAGTTTCTAAAATGTTTATTGTGTTAGGATGTTAAAGTAGTTTACTACTTAATAACATGTGATAGGTAATTGTGAGCTGTGTAGATTATTTCTTATATTTTTTAGAACACTTTCAAGGGGTATTAATTTCAGCCTGTCACAAGCACAAAGGTGCGTTGTATATTGTAGTATTAGGATCAACAGTTTCTAATATTTTCACTGTGATAGGATGTTAAAGTAGTCTACTATTTGATATTGTAATTATGAGCTGTACAGATTGTTTCTTATTCCTTTTTTTAACACTTTCATGTTTTGTATGAGGGACGACAGGTACAATCAGTAGCACAAGTATGGGCTGTATATAGAAAAGGGATATGTTGTATGTGTAGAAAACTAGGGTGAATAATTTTATTTTTTTAGAACAAAGATTCTTTTATTACCAATGTATCTAATAGATCATACATGTAATCAATGAGTATTTAAATAATGTAAGAATATCCTTTTGTCTGTAATGTTGCAAGATGCACGGAAGGGTCTGACTGATTGGGTGTCGTAGCGCTGAGGAGCTACACTAACACGCCCGTACCACATAAGCCAAGCAGACGTCGGCAGCAGAACCGCGGCACTCCCCACTCCACTGCCGGTCGGGGTACGCTCCACGCGCCCGCTACAGCAGGTCAACGGCCTGGGGCGACACGCACGTACCACTGGCCATTCATAAGTTCCGCCACCCTTACGACTGGGGAAAGTATTCCGCGGAGGCAACAGCGGGTGGTTTCTTCTGGTCAACGGCGCGCGCGGCAGCGCCATGACAGAATGAACGACGCGGGGCAGAGTGCGGCGGGAATTTGTTACCAGCAACTATTAACTAGTACTGGACTGTGGAGCCGTGAAACAAGACGACTGCTCGTATGTCTCCATAAGTTAGAAAGTGAAGGACTGGTGTTTACACGTTGTGAGTGGTGGAGAAGATTTTGTCTTTAGCAGACAGGACGATTGTTTTGTTTTGTCTTGACCACTGAACGGTGGGATCCATAAACTTTTGGCAGTGACTTGTTAAGTGTGCTTTGTGAATTGCATGTGGGACGCTTGGTATACTTAAAGAGGACAGTTGTCGTTTGGTGACTAATTATTGTATGAACGCAAGAAACTAAAGTGGGACATTGACATTTGCGTCTGTAGTAGGAGACATTTCTTTAATTGGTGCGGGAATAAGTGCTGTTTGTTCGAACTTACGACTTTTAATTACACCATGAACTGAAAGGACAGAACCGTGGGTAATAGTAGTTGTAGGGCCATTTTTGGACGACCAGATTCGTGTGGATGGTACTCTGAGAGTGACTATGACATTTGTGTTTAATGTGAGATACAGTTCACTGTTCAGTGCGTGTTCAAAATGCCGATCTGAGTGACTTAAAGACTTTCGTCCTGGTAACCATGGGAGAGCTTTGACACCGAGATGGTGTTTCTAGGGAACTGTCAGCCACTTTTTAGACCCCAAGAAAATCACAGAATGAAATGATTCCGTGTGACTCGCAAAATAGGGAATAATGTATTTGTACTTGTAAATGTGTAAATTTTTTTATATGTTTCATTCCTGAAGGGACAGCAAGTGTAATTGTATTTCATTAACATTTGTGTTTAGAATAGTTAGTGTTTTTTTTTGTTTGTTTGTTCTGGGTTATCAAGTTCACGTAGGATGTTTATTAGAATATTTGGTACAATGATGCTTTAATTATTAGCCAGTGGCGTAATACTAACGTAGCGGATCTTGTTGCATTGGTCAGTAAGGTTGTCACAGGGGACAAGAATTTGCATTGCACAACAAATATCGGAATTAACTGATGCATTTTGATGTCGTGGACAGTAATGATCTTGTTGGTGTGTTGACTGAAGCCACTTATTTTCATTATCACAGTGGTGATATTTCACATTAAAGTGTAACGAAGGCTAGTCGAAATGCAAGTTCTTGTCGTCTAAATGTGTAACAACAGAGAAATGAGCAGTAGAGTAAGATACGAGAGCTACTGGAGGATTCAAGCACTTATTGCTAAGCTATTTACTGCGTGTATTGATCCAAGTTGATGGACTGACTAACTCAGCAACAGGTATTTGTACTGGTCGACAAGGATAAGGTTAAACTCACAGTCGAGAAGTTGTGGCAATTGCTTAAGTGATGATAGTTAATTAGGTATGACATGATGTCTTAGATGAACTATATTACGTGACCAGTATGTAACTTGTGGTATATTTCATTGTTTTTCTCCTCAGTTTTATTTTTCTGTAGGTTTGATGTATATTTTAGAGTAATGGTATGGAGCCTGACATTCTACATGTAACTAGTGTACGCAATGTTTTTCTTTTGTTGATTTTGTTTTGTATTTAGACTTTGCTGTGTAAAGGTTTTTACCCCGCAATTTATGAATGTCAGATTACTTGCTCTGTGTTTGGACGGTGAGCTATTTAAAATTTCATGAGTACAATTAGTATTTTTTTTATTTGTCATAGTATTAGTGAAGTCTGGATTACTCATAAAAATAACGAAGATCCCAGTAACTAAGCAAATTTTTACCTCAACTTTATTTTTTATTTGTATGATGTAATGTTTTATTTGTCATGTGGATTATTGTAAATTTGTATGTGTACTTTACTCCGGACTGTGGAGAGTACAATAATGCAACAACTGTGTCAATAATTTGGAAAAGTAACAGCATTTGGTCGTCTATTAGAGGTCACCAGGGGCTAAGGTCTCCTCCTGGTTATTTTGATGACTTGCTACGTTTGTTCTAATACAGTTTTCTTAAAAAAATGTTCGGAACTACCCTCGCATTGCAAGGATAGTACCGTGCCAATTTTTTTCTGCATAGGTAGCCGGTGGTGAAAGGGTACAGTACCGCCCGACATTGAAAATTGGTACAACATACTTCATTATTTTTGTCAGAACAACACATTTTTTTGTAAAATAACTCAATTTCAATTAATACAGCGAAGCCGGATACCAGTGTGGGAAAGAATGACAATTTATTTATTTAATTGATCACATGTGCACTCCCACAAAGTAAATCCCTACATCCAGTTTGGTGAGATCTGTGAAATGAATGAATGTATGGTCGTCTGCTAACCACAGATAGTGAATGTGAATATATGATCATCTTTGAGACGAACCTTTTGTGGGACCAAAGAGATGAAACTTACCTGAGCTTTGAGCACCTGAAATGTGGCTGACCAATACGGTAGCAAGGTGCTCCCCCACTTCAGCAGAGGTGAGTGAGGACCTCGAGAACGGCCATGTTTCAGCACTCTGCCGCTGGATCTTGTGCTGTTAAGACCTGTTTTAGTTGTGCTCCGTAAAGACAAAAGAGTGGAGACATGGTATGCATGTGGAATATTTAAGAGTAGTTTGAAATAATAATTTCTCTATTTCAGGAACTTTTGTGGGGAGAATTAAATGTCAGGCAGGTAATATTAATGGGATTGTAGTAATCTTCGGAAGTGACCAACGGTCACAATGAAACCACGTGTAGCAATAAGTTGAAATACTTCCGTGTGCTTAAGTTAAGCTGAATTACTAGCGTGTGTACAATAAGTTGAAATATTTAAGAAATAGCGTGTGTACCATAAGTTGAAATATTTAAGAAATGGCGTGTACAGGACTTGAAATTAGAGACGAGTACTTCCACGTGGTGAGTACTGTGTGAGTCTCAAACTGTGTATGAGACAAAAGATAAAGAGAAGTACTCGTCCATGGTATCAGTTGAGGACTCGCGTGTGTGATGAATATGTTCTTCATATTAGTTTGCGTGATATGATTCCGTGTGACGCTAGATTCAAACTCTGAGAGAGAAGCAAGGTGAGTCGGCCGTCTATCCAGCAACGCCACTTGGCTTGCATTGCACAGGAAGACGTGCATATATCTCCAGAGTTCATAGTAGGAAAGTAGAATCGTGGGCAGTGTCGTGTGAAACTGGGATAAATATTAATTGAAGTGGGAAAGCTGAAAGTGATAATGTTGTGACTATTACCTGTGTAGTATTTCATATTGTAGTGTGGTGTATGTCATGTAATTTGAGTATGTGTGGTTTGCATGGGAGAGTAGCGAGGTAGTTTCAAAAGATTAGTGGGTTATGCTTGTTCCTTCTGTACCGCTCGGTCTGGAGGAAAGTTTCGTGATGATGATTGTGAGAGTCGAAGTGTGAGAAATAATAAAAGATCCACCATCCTATCCAGCAAGTGCACTGTAGCGTTAAATAATTACGAGACCATAATATAGAGATTCACCAATGTAAAGCCATGCCCACTGGGCGGAATTTCTCATGTGTTATTGTTGTAGGTTATAGAATTTGTGTGTTTAGGTTATATAATTTATCGGAATAAATAAGATAGTGAAAAGAAAAAGATTGGTGGACTTTTCGTTCGAATTGTATGTTGTCATGATGTCCCGAATTTATAATGTGTGCGCCATTCATATTCAGTGCGGTGGCCACGTGTTGATAAAAGCCATTAAATAAAAGACATAAAGAAAATGTGGTATTGCCAGTGCGTAGTGAACAGTCTGAGTTCTGTAAATCACTGATAGTCAGATGTGCGTTTCCGTTGCGTATTATTCATACAGGAGGATAATTTGTAACTTAATTGTGAGTACGAGAGTTCATGTTACTCGATAAATAAGAATGAATCCACTCGCTTGGCAGACCACTCATCTTGCAGGCCTGACTGCTTGATGCCACAGTATGAGCAAGGCATGTGGGTGCCTCTCAATCCTTTCTCCCTATGTAGCTCGGTGTCGACAAAATATTTTCGTATTCGGAGGAGAAAGTTGGTGATCGTTTTAATGATGTCCAGCCCAAATCCTGCATCATTTCAGTGACACTCCGTCATTCCCATCTGGTACGGATCCCACACCGCGCAGCAGTACTCTGAAAGAGGACGGACAAGATTAGTATAGGCAGCCTCCATAGTAGATCTGTTACATTTTTCAGGCGTCCTGTCAATAAAACGCAGTATTTGGTTAGCCTTCCCCACAACATTTTCTATGTGTTCCTTCCAATTTAAGTTGTTCGTAGTTGTAATTCCTAGATATTTGGTTGAATTTACTGCCCTTAGATTCGAATGATTTATCGTGTAACCGAAGTTTAACGAGTTCCTTATAGTTCTCAAGTGGATGACCTCACACTTTTCGTTATTTAGGGTCAACTGCCAATTTTCGCACCATTCAGATTTCTTTTATAAATCGTTTTGCAATTTGTTTTGATCTTATGATGACTTTATTAGTCAATAAACGACAATGTCATTTGCAAATGGCCGAACTGCTGCGGCTGCGGT
The DNA here is from genome assembly GCF_023864275.1 of Schistocerca cancellata. NCBI lineage: Eukaryota > Metazoa > Arthropoda > Insecta > Orthoptera > Acrididae > Schistocerca > Schistocerca cancellata. The sequence goes on from NC_064626.1 coordinate 852,592,463, forward strand.
GATGGTGCTCACGTCCATAGGATAGTCATAAGTGAAGTTGCAAATATTGAGCACGTTTAAGTCATTGCCATTGTTTAAAAGCTGTCACCACGGGAAGATTTCGCTTCATTTTGTACCGTTAGCTGATTTAGGCGGTCAGAAGCTCTTCCTTTGCAATATACTGGCAACACTTTCGTTAAAAAAATCTACGTTTTCAATCACTGAATGTTGTCTTCGCGTTCTCACTGTTATCACCAACTTCACTTGTCACCTAACCACAGATTTTCAAAGCCATTTGCTTGTAACTATAGAGATTAACGAGAAGTCATCACACTCTACAGCAAACAGTACATCTTTCTCTTGAATTTAGTACTGTCGTTCATTCTATAATTCTAAACAACTGTAACTGACCTTCCTTTTATACCACTTTTGTCTACTAATGTATTTACAGCATGTGTATTTTATGTGTTGCTTCCCTTAGGTATATATTTTTCCAATGACAATATCGAAATTCGAGTGACGTCATGCTGTAATATTTACGAAATACGTGCGTTCTGTAGTAGCCTCCGTTACGTCGGCCTGCTTCATTCGATCAGGATGTGGTAGATTCTTTTTCATTAAAACATATCGCCATTTCTACCTCTAAACTGCTACACCTTTCACCTTTGATATAAGGATGCATGAGTGGCAATATCAAGCCACTTTCATTACCAACTGTGAGTTGGAAATATAAGTTATTTGTGTATATAGTAACAACTCCATCCAGTATTCGAACACTAAAACTAACATAGTACTGTCAAATACCATCAGATGTTCCGTATTTGTGTTAGTACTAAATCTTGTTCTTAGAAAAGAAGCTGCCTGAATTAAGCAAGTCGACACCGGTATCTACGGTATTTAAATGACTAAGCTGCGTAGGTACAAAAGTAAATTCCATTCTACCGGAAAGAAGAGAGGTAAACACACTGTGTAAGGCACTCGACGGGGCAACTTCTTCAAAGTTATATATCATCTAACGAAAGAAATACGTGTATTTTCAAGTCTTCCAAGAGTTCGAGAGGCTTAAAAAAGTTCCATATATTACTGAAGAGTTCATAAAATAAGCTGAAACTGTTAAAAGTTCGCCAGCATGCGCCGAGGTAATGGTTATTAAATCACGGATCGCTGCTTTCTGGCGGGATATTGACAAAGTTAACTCACATAACACAGCGAAAAGCTCTGAGTTACATCTTCAAACATAAAAACTGCTACGTCGTAAAGGGCGTAACACAGTTATCAACGCCAGTTAGATTAAGAGATACTTCCACAACTGCGAAACAATATGACAAATGAATCGCTCTCCAAAGCTGGATATTTTCGAAAACAGAACGCCTGGAGATTTCTCGACACTGTCTCCGTCTTGGAAGGTGTGATACATAAAACTAGTGAAAGATTTCATAAGCAAACATTGTGAAGTGTACCAAAATTTACAGTTCAAAAATATATTAGGAAGAAAGATTATTAATTCGTTTCACAGAACTCTGCTTACTTCACACAACAAAAACGCACCAAATACTCTTCGCTTAGTAAGTTTCATGATTAAATCAGAGTGCAAGACAATCAGTTGCGAAACTCCCCCAGTTTTTCTGTTACCTCGCTACTGTAGCGTAGACAAGCGGCTTTCCCTTGTACACATCGTGAAACAATTGTGTACTGTGTACATGGAATGGAGAAGTATATTCAGAATGAAAGAGGTTGTATTTTGGAGTTTATTGTGGCTCTGTAAATTGTAGCAGCTTCAGTTGGATTTGGCATACATGAAGGACTGTTCTCGTTTAACAAGGACAGAAAATTAGCACAATACGGTGAGCTGATGACACAGCAGTGGTAGCGAAGTTTGAACAGGGAATTAGTTTTGTGCTAAATCTAATGGCATATACGCTAGCTGTAGTTGAAGAAACGCACGAAAAGAAGAAGCAACCGCCGCAGTGAAGCGTTGAAGGACTAAATGTTACAACCGGGTAGGAGAATTTTAAAGATATGCGGCATGTTAGGGATATAAGTGAAGATATCTTCAGTGGTGACTAAGGACAGTGCAGTTAACAACATCGCATCAGTATTTACTTAATTTGCAGATTAATACAGCCAATGTCTTTTATAGCGACATGGCTTTTAACGACGTATTGGCTATAACAGCGAAACGTAACGGTCACGTTTAATTCGTATATCATCGCCGTATTTAAAAAAAATCACGCAGTACGACATCGGTTAACGTATTGCGGCCTACCGATAAAAACAACATTTTTTTAAATTAAATTTCCAGAGAAATATATCGACTATAATGTCCAATGCTCTGTTGTTTGTTACATATTTGAGGACTACTAACAATAATATATTCTGTAAATTGCTAGTTTCATATCAATATGTGAGTTAAATAGTTAATGCATGCAGCTCTTTAAAGATGCCGCAAAACAGAAGGAAGTACTTCATATTGAAGAAAAGTCATACACAATATGGCGATTAGAAAATGGGGAAACAAACGTCAGCATTGCGAAGGAATTGGGTGTCTCACACTCAACAGTTTTCACAGTTTGGAAGGTCACAGAGAAAATACGCTCTCCTTTCGAACACAACATTGTTTAAAAATAAAGCGGGAGAGATCATCTGAGCATAAAAATATTCAAGAAGCTTTACTTACATGGTTTAAGCGGCGAAGATCGAATAATGTGTCGATCAGTGGACCTATTCTTCAAGCGAAAGCCGGTGAATTTGTGAGCGTGTCCGAAAATCCGAATTTCCATTATTGTTCATCTTCGATCCAACGTTTCCGGGATCGCCTTGACTTTTCACCGGGAAAATTTGTGGCGATACTGCCGGTGTATATCTGCTGGAATGACAGACGAGTAGCTACCTAAAAAGTGGACTGTTTTGTGTGACGGCTACAAGCCAGATGATTAATTATATTCAGTACAGTTGAAACTGGCTTGTTTTAAAACATTACCCCAAATAAGACAATGAAATTATAAGGCGAAGAGTGTTCATTAGGCTGTTTACGTTTTTATGTTGGTAACCCCACGTAGCGCTCTGTATGAAAATCACTGACTGTGCTGTGTGCAGTCTGTGGCTGGTTTGCAATGTTGTAATTTTTGCTATTGTAGTGTTGGGCAGTTGGATGTGAACAGCGCGTAGCGTTGCGCAGTTGGAGGTGTTCCGCCAGCAGTGGTGGCTGTTGGGAGAGAGATGGCAGAATTTTGAGAGCGGACGATCTGGACGTGTATCCGTCACAAAGAGTAAATTTGTAATACTGTATATCATGTACTGATATATATATGATGAGTTTTGAATATTATTAAGGTAAATACATTGTTTGTGCTCTGTCAAAATCTTTCATTTGCTAACTATGCCTGTCAGTAGCTAGTGCCTTCATTAGTTAGAATCTTTTATTTAGCTGGCAGTATTGGCGCTCGCTGTGTTGCAGTAGTTCGAGTAACGAAGATTTTGTGAGGTAAGTGATTCATGAAAGGTATAGGTTATTGTTAGTCAGGGCCATTCTATTGTGTGTCAGTTTAGTGTTGATCAGAATAAGTAAAGAGAGAAATGTCTGAGTACGTTCACTTCTGCTCAGCTGTTTGAAAATCAAATAACGTAAGAGGTTTATCAGCACAGTAATTCATTACTTTTTCTAAGGGGATGTTTCATATTGTCTAACGCAAGAATAGCAGCTATGGTTGCTGAAAACTTGACAGGATCATGTAAAGAAAAAGCTGCGGTGATGAAAAAATCGAGAAAACCTAGATGTTTGAAGAACATTCACACCCTACCTACAGTTTACGAAAACAATGCAAATCTTGGATGACAGGGGGCATTTCTGAAAACTGGTTGCGTAATTGGGACTCTCATCTAAAATAAAAAAACCAAAAATTATTATCATGGTCGATAACTGCCCTGCTCATCCAGTAGTCCACGAAATGAAGTACATAAAGCTTATGTTTTTACCTCCAAAAGTCACTTCAGTTCTACAACATACGGACCGTTATAAAATCTCTGAAACTGCAGTCCAGGAAATTGCAAGTGATGAACATGTAAAGAAAATCGAAAATGGTACAGAAACTATTTTCAACATTCTTGATGCAATTTTAATGATATCGGAAATGTGGGAAAATACCACTTAAAAGACAGAAAATGTCATTCACGAGAGAACTGCCAATCGTTTTACACATGAAAGATTCAGAGATCTTCACAATCTCACAATGAGGGCGATCCGTTTTTAGCAACATATGATAGAGATAATGACGAAGATGAAGATGAGATTCTACTGCCGAAATTAACGTAAGAACCGTGTCCACCTTTGCCATCTCGTGAAATAGAGGACTTCACCAAGATAGAGAACAATGTTACCATGTGCGCCTCAGCGAGCAAAGGAGACATTGTAGCTGACTTTCGAAGCCAACACGTGATTGACAAACATGACAATGAACAAGAATAACAGTTCTTTGTGCCAACACTTAGCGAAGTTGTCTATGCAGTAATAACTTCACAAAAATTTCTTTTTTCACAGAAGAGTGCAATGCAAACGACAATAATGAGGTGTTAAAACGAATGCATCGTCAAATGCAAAAAGCTGACGCACATCTTAAATATCAAAACCAAACAAAGATAACTGATTACCTTAACTAGGGCAGTATACAGTGGTATGCGTTCTTTATTGCATTTTAAACTTAAAGCAATTGATTAGAAAACCGAACTACACTGTCTTTGATTTGTTTTTAGAAATGATCCGTCTTGAACAAAACACAGGATTTTCTTTTCTTTTTAATCTCCAGACTTGTTTCGCTAAACTTTTAAACTTTTAGCATAGTCAGTTGGTTTTTTGTTATCTTCTAAAACAGGAAAAATGTTTTTTACTTCTGGTACACATATAAATTTGAGTTTTTAAAGACAGTATTTACGTATTTGAAAACATACAAAAAATGTTATATATATCTTGTTACCACATGGTGTTTATTTCCCGGGTTTTATGTAATTTAATGCAGTTGTTTTGTTTCACAGCTTGTCATCTGCAACCATATAGAACCTAATGTAGAACAGTTATTTACTCCGAAAATTTATGACTGAGTGTGTTATGGTTATTTCTGCCATTAACTAATACTATTTGACAGACTGTGTGTGTGTGTGTGTGTGTGTGTGTGTGTGTGTAATGTGTTTCACTTACTTTTGCTGGTTTCGCCAGTATCATCACTGTATAAGTAACTTTCCGTGTCACTGATTACAAACAACAGAAACAAGATGGCAGACACTTGAACAGCTGAATGCTTTCTTGGCGAGAGTTCTGAACTTTTGTGGAGTTGTGTTGGTGGATGGATGAATGGGTGTGAATTTCATTTATTTAATTATTATTATTATTTATTTTATTTAGTTTTTATTTGTACTTTTTATTTATTGTGTGTGTGCGTTTGGAGGAAGGGTTTGGGGTGTCTATGAGTTGGTGTTGTCTGATAGTTCTTTGAGGGCAGAGAACTGAGTTCCACTGCAGAGAACTGTGGATTCATTTATTACTTGTTTTTCTTCCATTATGGCTTTCTGTATTTGATAGTTTTCTTCAATTATTAGTTTTTGTGGGGGGCTGTTGCTGCATTTGAGAATTGTCAAGTGAGTATTGATGTTTCTTGGGCTGTGTCTCACGTCCATAAGGTGTTCAGCGAGTGTATAGTGACAGCTGTCACTTTTTAATGCTCTTTGTATTCTTTGTATCTGGTACTTAAGTTCATACTTGTCTGCGCTGAATAAATTGATCTGCAGTCTTGGCATGTCAGTTGAAAAATACGAGATTTGTTGTGTTTGTCTGTGGTTGTATTGGTTGCGCTTAGTTTCCTCTGTACTGAGTAGTCTGTCCTGTAGGCTACTTTTAACCGTTGTGTTTTTTAATATGTTGCTTTTTTATGAGCTGCTTTGTTGTTCTGAGGGTGAATCATTTGCTTGTTGTTGTGGGTGTTTCTGATCCATGTGTGCTTGTGTGTGTGGTCTGTGTGTTTGTGTGTTTATGTTCTGTGCGTCTGTGTTTGTAAGTTGGTGACAGGCTGTTTGCTTTTGTGTGCTGAGTGTCCCCTTTATTTTGGTTTATTTTTTATTCAATTTCCCTATTACGTTTCTATCATATCTGTTCTCTGTAGCTATTTGTTTGATTGTCTTCACTGAGTGAAGTTTTGTTCAGTCTGTGTAGCATGTGCTGGAAACTGGGTAGTTTGTGTGCAATCGGATGATCCCATCTCCTTAAATTTCTATTTTTTTTTTTTTACAATTTCTTCAGTTTCAATCTGCAGATATAACCAATAAATTATCGTCAGACTTCGCATCTGCCCCTGGAAGTATCTTACATTTTAAAATCTTCGAATTCTCTATCTTACTATTACGTAATAAAGCTGGAAGCTTCCAGTGTTCCCACGTCTCTTCCACGTACATAAACTTCTTTCATGATTCTTAAACTAAATGCAGGCGATGATTAATTTACGCTCTGTATAAAATTCTACCAGGTGTTTCCTCTTCCATTCCTTTCCCCCAGTTCATGTTCCCCGATCATTTCTTCTTCTCTCCCTTTTCCTGCCATCCGATTTTTATCTCCCTTATCTACGAGTCTCTGAAAAATTTTCTTTGTTTCTCCATACCTTCTTTCCATGACTTTATCGTCTGCAGAAGTAGCTGGCCTATAAACGTGTACTGCTGTGGTAGATGGCTGCTTCAGATGTATAATGGCTACGATTATGCGTTCACTATGCTTCCTAGCATTCCTATTTACAAATTAAGTATTTGGCTTATTCTAGCATTACCCCTATTTGATTTTGCATTTATAAACTTGTACTCACCTGACAGGATTCTTGATTATCCTGCCATCGAACTACACTAATTCCCATTATATCTAATTTCAACCTGTCCAGTACCCTTTTTAAATTCTCTAAACCTCCTACCTTCTTAATAAATTTAAAATTCCACGCTCCGACCTGTAGAATGTCAGTTTTGTTTCTCCTGACGACATTTTCCTGAATATTCTCCATCCGGAAATCAGAATGGCGACTATTTTACCTTCGGCTTATTTTACTCAAGAGAATGCCATCATCTTTAAGCTATACAGTCTTCGGGAACCACGAGCTAGTCTGGGCTCTCTACAGATACCCCTCCATCGTGGTTGAACCTCCTGTCCAGATATCGGTAGTGTTGAGAGACGGAAGCTACCCCACTTCGGCATGGTCCATGGTTCGCTGCCTGCCAATGCGCAAGTTCAAAAATATGCTTCCACATTTTTAAGGAATTTTTATTTAAAATGTGAAACAAAGTCTCAACTTTATTTTTGAAGTAATTTCTTAGTAAGACTTATGCCAATAATCTCTACGTTTACTGCATGCGTGTGAAATCGAGGAGATGAGTCACACAAATTAAATCTGTTTGCCGAAGTAACGATTTTTGATCGACTATAACGATCAGTGAAGCATTACTTAGAGAATGTCATCTCTTTTAAGTAAAAATTATTTCAAATTGTTTTTGCTCGAAGTGCGCTCTTTTAACAAAGAAATATTTCTAGTTGTCGAAAAACTGTAGTGAAACGTGTATGAATTGTAAATTCAGACCGACGACATCAGATAAATCAACCAGTTGCTGAAACAGATCGGAGGAATCGTATTTTCAACATTTTAAGCAAAAAAAAAAGTAACGAAACTTCTCTCATAAAACTGCAACTCGCTTCTCCTCTTGTCTCCATCGAACACTTTTTGTAAGTGTTTCTGTAGTAGATATATATTTTATTTTTAATTAAATATCTTAATAACGGGTTATATTCTTATTTTCATTTGTAACTAAATGCTCTTCCCGTAATTGTTAAGTTGTTCGTGAATAATAGTTTTCTAATATTTGTTTCAGTAAAGCTAGCTGAAACCGCGAGTTCAGCAGATCATAGGAAAGAGACCCATTGTGCCGAATACAATTCGAGTTCAGCCACTGATATCATTCTTCTGTAAGGAAAGCGCGTCCCTGAAATTGTTTGATGATCATTTAACAATGACTTGCGATTATTCTGAGCAAGTGCAAATTAAATATGATTTTGCTATTTTCTCCGAACTCTGAATCTGCTACTCTTGCTTCTGTCTGATACAATCCCCACGGAACTGAGGATGGTGTTAAATTATTACGGATCGTAAGAGGTAAAAACGTCAGGAACCAATTCTATTGGAAATCATTGCATTATTTTTACATGTGTAACAGATGCAAGAGAAAGAATGTGCGCCAACATAAACAATGACCGTTGCTGTAGAGCTCAATGAGAGTGGAATTAAATACATTTAAGAACATCATTTTAAAAATTTTGGCACTTTATTCAAATACCAGAGTAAAACGCATCATCAGGCACCTGGTGGTCGTTAGGCGCAGTCCGATGAGTCATATACAGGGTGAGTCACCTAATATTACCGCTGGATATATTTCGTAAACCACATCAAATACTGACGAATCGATTCCACAGACCGAACGTGAGGAGAGGGGCTAGTGTAATTGGTTAATACAAACCATTAAAAAACGCACGGAAGTATGTTTTTTAACACAAACCTACGTTTTTTTTAAATGGGACCCCGTTAGTTTTGTTAGCACATCTGAACATATAAACAAATACGTAATCAGTGCCGTTTGTTGCACTGTCAAATGTTAATTACATCCGGAGATATGGTAACCTGAAGTTCACGCTTGAGTACCACTCCTCCGCTGTTCGATCGTGTGTATCGGAGAGCACCGAATTAAGTAGGGATCCAAAGGGAACGGTGATGGACCTTAGGTACAGAAGAGACTGGAACAGCACATTACGTCCACATGCTAGCACCTTTTTATTGGTATTTTTCACTGACGCACATGTACATTACCGAGGGGTGAGGTACACGTTCGACGGGCATTTCATAGGACGTGGAGGACGCATAAATTGGCCAGCCAGTTCTCCTGATCTTACACCTCTAGACTTCTTTATGTGGGGTACGTTAAAGGAGAATGTGTACCGTGATGTGCCTACAACCCCAGAGGATTTGAAACAACGTATTGTGGCAGCCTGCGGCGACATTACACCAGATGTACTGCGGCGTGTACGACATTCATTACGCCAGAGATTGCAATTGTGTGCAGCAAATGATGGCCACCACATTGAACATCTATTGGCCTGACATGTCGGGACACACTCTATTCCACTCTGTAATTGAAAACGGAAACCACGTGTGTACATGTACCTCACCCCTCAAGGTAATGTACATGTGCGTCAGTGAAAAAGACCAATAAAAAGGTGTTAGCATGTGGACGTAATGTGCTGTTCCAGTCTCTTCTGTACCTAAGGTCCATCACCGTTCCCTTTGGATCCCCACGTAATTCGGTGCTCTCCGATACACACGATCGAACAGCGGAGGAGTGGTACTCAAGCGTCAACCTTAGGTTACAATATCTCCGGATGTAATTAACATTTTACAATGCAACAAACGGCACTGATTACGTATTTGTTTATATGTTCAGATGTGCTAACAAAACTAACGGGGTTCCATTTAAAAAAACGTAGGTTTGTGTTAAAAAACATACTTCCGTGCATTTTTTATGGGTTGTATTAACCAATTACACTAGCCCCTCTCCTCACGTTCGGTCTGTGGAATCGATTGGTCAGTATTTGATGTGGTTTACGAAATATACCCAGCGGTAACGTTAGGTGACTGACCCTGTATGGTCTCTGGATGAAATTCAAAACAACATTTTTAGCGTCAGAAATATCCATATTATAATAACTTCGTAATTTTCAGTTCGATAAGGTATATTTATCAGCAAAATCTTAACCTCTTGTCAGAACTCTCATTTACTGTGATAGATTTGTGAAATATGATAACGTCGGATAAGTGTTAAAATGTATGGCATTTTTGTTGTTTATGGCGGTGATTCACGTACAGCGTTCACTCATTTAATTAGCCATAACATTCAAGTATCGTAATTTAACTCGATGAAAAGAATGAATGAATGATACAGTTTTATTGACAGTAATGAAAATCGCCGTAAAGACAGAAATTCACTGACAGCTGTCTTTTCTGAAAAAAAACACACTGTTCAAGATACAATGATATTTAACATGATTTATGTTAAGTTTATGAGAAAAACTCAAGTCACTGGGCACGATATAATATGTTAAAAAGAAAGTCTGCATTGTGGTATACGTACTCAGGAAACTGATTCTGAGTGAACGAATGCCATCAAAATTTTTTCTGGGTTTCCCGACAAAAATATCGAATTATGTGAGATTTCCACGAGAAAGGTGTGAAGTTAGGTGCAGAGCTTTTCTTAGCACCTGTGTGAGGAAACAAAATAGGTCCTCATACAATGTGATATTTCAAACAAAATTTAATTGTTGGAGGTACTGTTCTAGTTGCTGCTTACTAGACCTAGAGTAGATTGCTCTCACCCTGCAAAGCTGCAGTGTTCTGCTGCTTAATATAAAGAATTCGACTTTTTTGATTTTTCATAATTGTGAAAGCTGCTGCGTGGAACCGAAAAACACTGAAGATTGGACATTAATTGCCTCTGTAGTGATTCCAAAAGTAAACTCTCTTACTTTCAGTAAGAAAACAAAAAACTCTACGTCATTATTGCGGTGTTCTAATGACAAAGCAGGAACTGTAGAACACTTGTTTGCTTCTGAAGTTCACCGTTTAAATGCTTGAATATTTTATGTTTGTTCTTAAAACAGCTGTAAACAGCAGAAGTTCTGAAACTTCCTGGCAGATTAAAACTGTGTACCGGACCGAGACTCGAACTCGGGACCTTTGCCTTTCGCGGGCAAGTGCTCTAGAGCCCGCTCGGTCCGGCACACAGTTTTAATCTGCCAGGAAGTTTAATATCAGTGCACACTCCGCTGTAGAGTGAAAATTTCATTCCAGCAGCAGTTCTGTCCTTGAATTGTCTATTTGTCTGTTATCCGGCTTTCTAACTTCAGCAAGTTCACCGCCAGATGGATAAGATGCACATTACAGCACAACCAACGCTGCGTAAACAACACGCTGCACTGTTACGTAAACGTGAGAACACCTAGCTAATGGCCATGAAAGAATTCAAGCAATTAAATATGAACAGCTTATTGTATCTTCCGCAGTTACTCATAATACGTGCTGCAGTCACAGCGTTCATTATCTGCTATGAAGAAGATAACATTGGAATATTCGTTTCCTCTTAAGGGTTCTCTCTCTCTCTCTCTCTCTCTCTCTCTCTCCCTTCGTCAGTCTCCTTCACTGACGCACACACACACACACACACACACACACACACACACAAGGTTAACATTTGTTATGACCGGCGGGAATAACTTTTTGCTCAGAAGCAAAATAAAAATCATATCAAGGAAATATTGCTTAGGTACCAGCGGGACATTAACCTGGACGACTCTGCAACTTCTTTCGTTAAGATGTTAATAGAATTATGTCTTTCTTAAACAGTACTCCGTATATTCATTCGGTAATCCACTTCCTTTTCTCAAGACCCCTTCAAAACCATACCATTCGCGTAAACATGGCATTATTTAAAAATTTGACCAGGTGCGAGTAGCACCCGCGCACTGAGGGTTTCTTACTAATTTAATTGTTTATACAGACCTTTCATCTATTCCAGGAATCGAGAATCTCGACCATTTTTGCCTGTTATCGATACTGATACTGGTCCCAGAGATTCCAAGATTTTCGAGAATGTTTTAATTTCAACAATATAAATGTGACATAAAGTCATGCAGGAGGCAGACGAGCGTTATCATAATAAGCAGCAGTTCTTCAGTCAGGCTGACTGGGTCGCAATGGCAAAAGTCATATGAGCAGTAATGTCATACCTTGTCTGATGTTTGACTTTTACCACTCCGACCCAATCAACCTGAATGGAGTACTGATTCTTTTAATTTCAAGATTGACGTAGGATAACAAATGGTAAAATAAATATTATTTTCATGAGATATAATTAAAAATTAACAATTTTCGGATTTTTTCCTTTATTTGTGCTATGAAACATTGTTCCTTGCCAAATTTCATGATTCTGGGGCAACGGGAAATACCGTGTAGATTTTGGTAGGTGAGATTGCTAGCATCAAAATATGCAACGTAAATGGCGGTACGTCTTCATCGCACTACCTTAAAAGCTATTGTTTATTATACCGCAAAGGCACCATACACGTCAGTAACATAAATTTCAACTCGATACGTGTACCCATTCTTGAGAAAAATGGTTTTTGACAGTCGGACAGACAGACAGAGGGACGAATGGACAACAAGATGATCCTATAAGGGTACGGTTTTTACCGTTTGAGGTGCGAAACCTTGAAAGTAGTGCAAAACTGCCTTTGACGTTTCTGTACCCTGAGTAGGACAGGTAGTCAGATTGCTGAAGTTGACAGTAAACAAATGAAAGCACAAATAAAATGCACACTGCTCAGTACTGTTGTGACAACTTACATCCTTCACTTCGATGGTGTACTTTATAGTCACACAAACCTTCAACTGAAGAGGGTTAACTTAACAACAGGTGTGTATTTCCCTCGCTTTTCCATTTCTTTGCTGTTGACTTTAGTAAGTGGAGGAGCACCGTTATTCCCTAGCACCTGTGCTATGTACCAGTACACGAGCGTCAACGTCAGTTTAATGCTCTGTTTTTAATAACGTCATTTTTACGTGAATGATACACTGTGATACGGTACTGAACAGGTTTAGATGAGATCAAGTACATCACCAAGTAATATATGTAAGACTGTGTCTAAAAAAGAGATAGTGCTGTTCATATCTTCGTAAAGAACAAATTTACAAGAAAGGCATGCTGGTTAACATCTCGCTACTAGTTATAAAAAATCTGCCTGATACATGTTTTTTTTATTTTGTTTTTGGACACAAAGGATTCTATGGTGGTCAAAATAAAATCGCAATATGTAAGAGTACATGCAATGAGCAGTCGGATGCTCTCACTATATTGCGTTTAGGTCCTTGTTCGCCTAATTATTTATTTTAAGTGCAACTTTGATGTCGTTTCTGCTACTTGCAGAAATTTGTTCTTTCTTTCCGAGCATTTATTTTGCGAACGCACGGACGTTTCAACAAACATCCAGAAATTTTTCATTTCCCTTTGTAGAAGAACGGAATGTAACAGATCGCAGACCTGAATTACGTGTGATGTTTCCGAATTCTCTCGCCATTACGCACTACTAATGTTATGTTGTCATGTCGTAAATCCACCTACTACGTCTGCGACTGTTGATGCAAAATCTGAAGTATGTTGTTCATCCTGTGTTCGCATTCAAACGACTCTCTAGAGCTTTTTTCGTAGTCTAAGAAGCAGGGAGTGGAGAAGTCATTTATCCAAATAAGCTTCTGCGCGGCCACGACGTTTTCGAGACTGCCAGTACAACAATGCTTTGAAATGTGCGCAAGTTCTCGATGTTCTCGCAATAGGATCGCGCCCGTGATATACGGTAATGCTGCCGAGGCACTATCTCTTACGGAGAGCCCTGCTCCCTTTCATGACGATAAAAAATCGAAAATATTGTTTTCCAATAGCAGTAAAGCGACAGAGCTAAACTGTAATATTGCTAGTGGAGGAGTAAATCGCCCAGGGCGAATGTATCACGTGTACTGCTATCAAAGCGTTGCAACTAAGTCGAAAATAACACTGACGGCCGCGGATGGAGGAAGAAGTGATAAGACGAAATAAAGCGGAGCGATATTTGGTTTGCAGATCGGAGGAAACTTCTCCTCAGTCCGAATATACTGGAATGTAATACAACTGACTGAACTTTTATGGCATGGAACTGACTAGACATTCACACATCAACAACAACTGATCTTTAAAGATGGAGCAACTACACGCGTGTGCTTCTCAATTCCCTTTTCATATTCATCGGCTTATGAATAAATGTAGCCTGTATGTAATGGAAGTGGTAGAGATCACCTAGTACGTCAGTCTGCTACCTTGTGTAAACAGCTTCCAGACGAATGCGTACTTACCATCGTTGGATACATTACAGTATGTCCACATTGATTGTTACAAATTAAAACCTCGATTATTAATAACGAAACATAATTGCAAGCAGCAATAGACACCTTTAATAGAAAAGTCAGTTGCAATTAAAGTGTAAAAGAAGGAATCGTAAAAGAAAGCACCCGTGCTTTTCACTCACGCTGCTTTCAAAGCGTGGATTATAAATGAAATGAATAACTTTAATTCAGACGAATAGAAACTATTCGCAATTCAGCGCTGTGTATACATAACATTTCCACTTTGTTGCTTCGTTTCTATGACGTTGTAGAAACTAAATTTCACAGCGGAAAAAAAGGAAGTAAAAACAGAAATAAAGAACGTTCTCTTGAATGTCAAGTTCTTACAAAGTACGAAAGAAACATGCGCGGATTTTTATACCTTTTTTATGCACGCGCAGTTTTAAGGCACGTAATTCTATTAAAATTAAAATTAAATTAAATTTGAAATTAAGGTAATAACACTGTGTTGGTGACATAACAGCGTCGTAATGAAACGAAAATAATGATCTGGATGGATAGGGATAGGAGCCGATACGTAAACATGAATATTTCTCATGAAATAGCATTACTGTTCGCAAATGTCAGTTCTCGCTCATAGAAATTTTCATCTTGTAATATTGCTCCCACATAAAGCAGAGCATATTGCATCTGTTTAAGGAGAATAAACACATATTGATGAGGACTGCGTTCTGGAACAAAAGATCGGTAGCTAGCTTAAAACAATTATGACTCCGATGGATGATACTTTAGTGATCCATACTGACTGGGTCATACACAGGTGACATACAGAATACTTTGTTATCAAAGTACATGAGAAAAAGAGCGAATGTACAAAAATTTGGACAAACTGCTTTCATCTATCAGAAACATGAACAAATCGTGTCATTAACATTCGTTGTCTGGTGATACATCTAAAATTCGCTTTTAAGAAAAGGCAAAGTTGCAACGCATCTGTTTAATTCCTCGAATTTCAATCTGAAAGTGCTTCAAACAATATATCGACTAGTGCAGCAATGATGTTCAAATGTTCTGCAAAAAATAAAAGGAAACTTATTATTTTTTCCAAAAAATTGTTTTCTTCTAGATACAAAAACTACAAGGTTATCGTCTCGTTTATTTTGTTTATTGATTCTTTGCTTACTGTAAATAATTTGAAAGGTTTGTTGATAATAGCTAAGCTTTGTGACAACTTATGTACAACTTTGGAATTCATTGTTAATTCAGCACAATAAATGATCTCTAGCTTAAAAAGAAAAAGGTGGCGTAGTGCTTAAGGCACAGGACTTACCTTCCGGACGACTACGTTTCAGATTACCGTCCGCTTGTTTAGAGTTACTCTAAATGCCGAGATGATTCATTAAACTTCTTGCTCTATGTTTTTCCAACCCAAGTTTGTGTTGTGTTCTAATCCCCGCGTCGATGACGAGTCATTAAAGTCTAATCTTCCTTCCTTTACACATAAAACAATTGAACAGAAAATTATATTTCATAACGTGATACACAGAGTGAATCAGAACTGCACCAACAAACTTTCATAGGTGACAGAATTGACTAAAATAAGAAAAAATGTCCAGTAAACAAGGGATCAAAGTGCTTACCTTATATGAGCACACGTTCATCTTTGCTACTGTGAAACACATTTCTTCCACTGAACAAATCTTCATAGTTCTTACGGCGTGCATGTTAGAGCCCATGTTTACTTACATTTTTTACTTGTGCCTTCTCCCAAATAGGGGAAGGCAAAAAGTTTGCAGTAGAAGAAATTTGCTTCACAATATTGGAGGTGAACAACTGGTCATTGCTTTTACAGTATGCACTTCAAAGCCTGTGTTTACGGGACTTTTTTCTCGAATTAGTACATGCTACCTCCTCTGGTATTTCGTCGGTGGAAGTCTTGTTCACCCAGTGTATCAACATTGCGTAAGAAGATAATCGCTCCACACAAATTATCAAGGAGTTCCTTAACTGCAGAATAATCGAAATTAACCCTAGAACACTAAATTGGGGGGTTACATTGTTATTAAACCATGGTAAATTTTAGTACTCCATATTTTATTCAAAGAAAGTCACAATTTACAGTTTATGCACTAGTTGATTTCAATCATAAGATCTCCAGTGGGATGTCACATTAAAAATAAATACAGTTTGAAACGTCCCCTTAGAAAAATTGTACTTGACTGTCCTTAAACTGACACACAATATTTTTAGCGCAACGCAATCTGACTTTCAATAACCCCTACAAAAGAATGGCCCTGACTAACATTAACCTATCATCATCATCTTGGACAGTTTCCAGCCACTGGCTGGGTCTGTCGGGAACACAAGCCTCTCCATCGTGTTCTGTCTTTCCACCATTCCCCCTCTTCCACCTTTGTCCAGTTCTCTCCTCTTCTCATCACACATTCCTTCACTCCCTTCACCCATCTATCCCTTGGTCTTCCTCTGGGCCTCTTCCCCTCCAGTTGCAGATCAAACATCCTCTTTGGAATTCTTCCCTCATCCATTCTCTTCATGTGTCCATACCACTGCAGTCTTGATTTTTCTATCCTGTCCTGTACTAGTTCCTCCTTTAGTCTTTCCCTCACATACACATTTCGCAATCTGTCTCGTCTTGTTACACCCAACCTGCTCCTCTGGAACTTCATTTCACTAGCCTGTATTCTACTTTTGTCGCTTTCGTGCATTACCCATGTCTCACTTCCGTATGCCAATATGGGGACAAAGTAGGTTCGGTATATAATTCCCTTGGATTTCTGTGGCACGTCCTTGCTCCAAATAAGCCCCCTAATGCATTTGTAGAACTGCCCTGCTTTTCTGCACCTTTCATTTATTTCCATTGCGTTTCCCCCCTTACTTTCAATCACGCTTCCCAGGTACTTGAAGTTCTCTACCACTTGTAGTTTTTCCCCTTCACAAGTTATATCCGCATTTGGCCTATTCTTCTTCCTTGTTGTGACGATTATTTCACTTTTCTTTGCAGAGAAATGCATTCCATATTGTGCTGCCGTTGCCTCCCATGCATCTAACTGCTCTTGCACCTCCTTCTCGCAATTTCCCCATAACATCAGGTCATCGGCAAAAAGCACTGCTTTCATTTTATGATCTCCAATTGCATCTGATACTTGCTGTAGGATTTCATCCATAACAATAATAAACAATAAAGACGAAAGTGCACTTCCCTGTTGCAGCCCATTTTTTAGCTTGAACCATGCAGTACGTTCCCTCCCCACTTTCACACAACTCTCACTTCCCTCATACATTTTTCTGACTCTTCGTGTTATCTCTTCATCTATCCCTTTTGCGTTCAGCACATCCCAGAGCTTGCCCCTACAGATACTTTCATACGCCTTCTCAATATCCAAAAAGGCCATGATTAAGTCCTTCCCGTACTCATAGTGCCTCTCCTGCAGTTGCCTTACCGCAAATATGAGGTCCGTTGTTGATCTTCCCGGTCTGAAACCGTACTGCTCCTCTTGCAGTCTACTTTCAATACTGCTTCTTATTCTCTTCTCCAGGATCTTTTCATAGATTTTTCCACAGTGGCATAGCAGGGTGATTCCTCTGTAGTTCTCACATCTCCTTTTATCCCCTTTCTTGAAGATCGGGACTATCATTCCTTTCTTCCAATCCTCAGGAATTCTGTTCTCCTTCCACACCACCCTCAGCACTCTGTATAGCCACTGGGTTCCTACTTCTCCTGCTGCTCGTATCATACCCACTGTTACTTCGTCCCAACCTGGTGCCTTACCCCCTTTCATCCTCTTTATGGCTTCTTCCACTTCATTCCAAGTTAGGTCATCAATTTCCCCACTATTATAATCGTCTGCTGCCTTAGGCTCTCCATCGCTGTTAGTTACCCACTTGGCAGCATTCAACAGATCTTCAAAGTACTCGTTCCAAATCTTTTTTTGCATTTCCTCCACAACTCTTCCATTATTATCCATGATCCTCAGGCACTCGCTTCTGTCGTTCCTCTTATTTCTTACCATGGTGTAAAGTACTTTTTTGTTCCCTTCACTGTCCTCTTCTAACATTCTTGTCCATTTTTCCAACCACTTCTTCTTCTCCGCCCTTACTATGGTCTGTGCCGCTTTCTTGCTTTCCTTATATTTTACCCTAGCTTCCTCTGTTCGGGTCTGGAACCATTCTCTGAAGGCTTTGTTCTTTCGAAGTACTGCCTCTTTACATATGTTGTTCCACCATGGGGTTTCCCTACTTCTCCTCTTTGTGCTAGTTCTTCCGCACACAGTCTCAGCTGCCTCAACTAGAGCTCTCTTAAAATCTCCCCATTCTTCTTCCACTGTTCTCTGATCTTCCTTTGGCAGCTTCTTCCTGATCAGTGTCTGGTACTGGGTCCTCCGTTCATCCTCTTTCAGCATCCATGTCTTCAACCTTTTCTCCTGTATTTCTGTTGCCCTCGTATCTTTTTTCTCTATCAGGGTGCTACCAACAGCCGATGGTCACTGTCTAAGGCCTCAGATGGAATGACCTTAACATCTGTGAGGCTGCTCATCATCTGCCTATCCACTAGTATATAGTCTACTACTGAAGTTTGGGACCGGTCCCCACTGTACCAAGTTATTTTGTGACTACTTCTCTTCTTGTACCAGGAATTTGCGATCGCCAGCCCACTCCTTTTGCAGAATTCCAGCAACAACTTTCCTTCTCTATTTCGGTTCCCCCAGCCCTCTGGTCCCATTATCTCCTCGAATCCTTTCCTGTCTGTACCAACATTTGCATTGAGGTCCCCTATTATAATCTGATTTCCTCCATTTAGCTGCTTTTGCATGTCATCTTCAAATTCCTCCTTCTCCTTTTTTGTACACCCCACCTGTGGGACATATGCTTGGATGATTTCAATGCTTTTTCCTTTCACCCGTACTCTGGCTTTTATCATTCGATCATTGATACCTTCCACCTCCTCCTGCAAACCCTCTCTAACCACTATTGCCACTCCATTTCTTCCCCTCTCATTCCCTATCCAGTACAGTTTACATCCTTTACTTAGTGGTTTTTCACCAACTCCTCTCCACCTAGTCTCAGCAAGTCCCAAGATGTACAATTTCCTCCTTTCCATCATTTCTACAATTTCTTCTAACTTCCCAGTTAGAGTCCTTACGTTTAGGGTGCCTAGTCGTAATTCATCTCGTAATCCTTTTCCATTGCTTGGTCGGTTTCCTATAGATCCGTTCCGTGATCCGAGGCATGTTCCCTTTTTAAAAGCAGTTGATTTATCCACTACTGGCTTGCTAGGCCTATCGCAGCTTCACCAGAGCCCCGTTAGCCGTCACGTTTCAGGGTTCCCATAGGGCCTTCTCAGCTACCATAGCAGTCCTGGGGCACACGAAGTCCCCGCTGTACATCGTCCCTATAGGCAGTCCCCTACTTTGTGCCGTTGCCCATCTCCCACGACTTGGACGAGGGGTTGGACTTATGGGAGACACTAACATTAACCTATACCTTTCACAAATCACTTACCTCACAAAAATCTTCGTTACTCGAACTACTGAAATACAGCGAGCGCCACTACTGCCAGCTAAATAAAAGATTCAAACTACAGAAGGCACTAACTACTGATAGGCATAGTTAGCAAATGAAAGATTTCAATAGAGAACAAACAATGTATTTACCTTAATAGTCATAATATATATAGCAGTTCATGACATCCAGTCTTACAAATTTCAGAACTCCGCCATTTCTCTCCCCACATCCACCACTGCTGGCGGCTCACCTCCAACTGCGCAACGCTATGCGCTGTTCATATCCAGCTGCCCAACACTACAATGGCAGACAACAATGCAAACTAGCCACAGACTGCACACAGCACAGCCAGTGATTTTCATACAGAGCGCTACGTGGTGTTACCAATATAAGAACCCAAATAGCCTACTTACATAGCCCCCATGTTCCCCACAAAAAATTTTACAAATTGTTTTGGGCAGTGGCGAATAATGATTTGATAAAACTTTTCGTAATTACAATAACAAAGAAATCAAATGCACACACTTATTGATACAATGTTGGTCAAAAGCTTAAATTTTCTCACAGTCCATAAAGACAGCCCTGATCATTCATCGCAGTAAAATTGCAGTTTTTTTTTTTTTTTTTAAAGTCTGAGCAGTAAAAGAGAATGCACACGGAAGTAGTAGATTTCCATGTAGTCTTGAAGAAGTAGTGTTGTCCTTCCAACGGAAAGACAGTGCTGACTCTTGACATGCAGACAGGTAATGGACCACAACAGAGCAAACCCACAGCAGAGTCAGTCGAAGTTTTGAAGAATATTGGTAGGTAGGTCATCACAGAGCAGACCCACTGTAGTCCTGATAGAGATTGTGGTATTGGTGGGCCACCAGAGGTGCAGACCCACTGCAGTCCTTGTAGAAATAATGGTACAGGTGAGTCAGCAAAGGTGTAGACCCACTGTAGTCCTTGTAGAAATAATGGTATTGGTGAGTCAGCAAAGGTGCAGACCCACTGTAGTCCTTGTAGAAATAATGGTATTGGTGGGTCATCAAAGATGCAGACCCACTGTAGTCCTTGTAGAGATGTCCAGCAGCCATCTGTTGTGACTGTGCAGGTGCACAATCACCACTGAAGAGTCTTGCGGATAATATAGCAAGGCCATAACCACCACTTGTGCACTCACTAAGTTTTTGGAATTGTCTTTAGAACCAGCAATGCTGTCATCCAGTCCCTTGCTGAATTATCAACACACATGCAAACACTAACAGTCCCTACTTCTCACATATTGTCCATATACTATGACCAACAGAAACTTCTGAAAGGCACACACTAATGGCTTTTTTCCAGGCGTTTGCCTGGGTGCCCACGACGCATTACGTGAAGGTGGTCACTTAACTTTTTTACCGAAATATTTACGACAGCAGTTTCCTCTACAGTGACAGTCTCATATAAAAATATTTCACAGGTCAAGAATTTGCGTTACAAATCTGTAGAAACAAAATCCTATTGATATAACAGTGTCCAACAAATTTTCGTCGGCATTGCAATACATTCACGCATTTACATACATTTCATGACTCGTAAAGTACGATTCTTGGTTTCCAACAACCTTTTTCACAAACCAGAGTCCCTAACCACTACTCATTATTCCTTACCTTATTCGTCGACACTTCTTCAATATTTCATCATAACAGATACGTAGCATAATCAAATAACTCATATAGCATCAGCTTATTGATCATAAACATACCGCAACAGCATAATACACATAGTCATCGTAATAATAACATCATAACACCTCAGTCAACTCTCAAAATCGTCGTAGCTTCCTCCAATACTTTCAAAACCTAAAAAAAAATTCTCTGCTCATATCAAAAATGTCATCTGCCTCAAACGTACTTTACAAATCGTGATCCCATACCAAATATATCATTCAAAGCTCTCATAATATCACAATGGGTCCGAAAAAATATGAACAGTTCACAAAGTACAGACAAAATACAATTTCGTAAGTGTGAAGTTATCCAACGGTGTAATTACGTAAACATCTGTCACTGCCATAGTAGAAAAGTTTGTCTCTCTCAGTTGAATGATCAGATAGCTGTGTAATTATGTGTTAGAGAAATATGGTACCAATGTGTAAAGTTGTGTAAGCAAATACCATATTAGCTAGGACTCCTTGTGCTTGCCAAACACATGATACACAAAGTAAGCGTGTACACCCCTGAGGATTAATGTAATTGTACCCTCAGGTGTTACAGATTACAGCAATGGAATGAAATGTATCACGGAAAACTTTCTTTGTAATTCAAAAATCTTGAAAAATAAATGGTTTAAGTACAAAATTAATCACTCAAATGCGTGTCCTGTAGCGCTAAATGTGCGTCTTGCTGTAAGATAATTCTGTGGAAGTGTCGTAATTATCGTCCTCTGTAAGCAAAGTTCTGCTGAAGTCAATGTACTTACCTCATCATAAACGAAAGTGAAATGCTTTGTGTATGGATATCGTAGTTATTACGTACATTACCGTGATCAAGAAAGTACTATACTGTAACGTATTGTTGTGCTACGAAAAATGCTGTCACATTGTAGCTTACTACTAAAACATGTTTTACTTTCCAGAAGAATTCAGAAAAACAGATACACTGCAAAAGCAACAATGTAAATTGTGTCACACATTAGTAGCGTCGTGATACAATCGTGTAGCTGTCAAAGAAACCAAATGCTAAGTCATCTTTAGTCCCACAGAAAGTACTCCAAATAAAGAATGTATTTTCAAGTGAACCAAAATGTTGCATTAAAATCTCATTAGCAGTACCTGTATATGTTCTAAGTATATGAGCCTTATAGTCATTACGTGATTGTGCAACTAACAAGCAAGAATGTACAAATAACAACACTGTGTCGTCTGTTCACTATAACAACGCTTTCGTAATTTCTGTTTTAATAAGTTCACTTGGTTCTTGACTGGATATTTAACTTCAAACATTGTTGCATGGTAACAGCTTCTAAGTCTGACAATGCATACTAGAAATGTGAAGTGAAACGTTTTATGGCAAAGACAAAATTAAAAAGCAGATTATCTTTCAATAAACGCTTTTACATGTGAAATGTGGTGTAAACCTTTACTCTTCCTAGTACGCAGAGTTTCAGCTTCAACGCAATTATCATGTGGTATATGTCGGATTCTATAAGGTCCATTGTAAACTAGAAAGAATTTGTGACTCAAGTGTTTCTTCTAATGTGACAATGAATGAGCTTTAATGAGAACTTTCTGACCAATATATAATTTCTTTGCATTTGCTTTACCGTGTAGTTTTCTTCTTTTGTCTGCTGCAGATTTTATATTTTTAATCGCCAAATCAATTATGTGTTTGTGTCGAACTTTACGTGTATTCGGGAAAGGTACAAGCTCCCTGATTCTGTTTGGTGGTTCTTCATTCTTTAGTACAAGAGTAGGTGGTAAAGCAGTGGAGTCATGAGGCATTTCATTCAGCACGTTTTGAAATAAGTGTAAATATCTGTCCCAATGCTGATGCTTTCTGTGACAATAAAGTCTGCAAAGCTTATTGATTTCTTTCATAATCCTTTCAGATGGGTTACAATGTGGTGAGTACAATGAAATAAAAACAGGTTTGATTTTATAATTCCGAAGCATGCGTGACCAAACAGCAGCTCTGAATTGCGGTCTGTTATCTGAAATGACTTTACTAATCTGTCCAACTTCACGTAAGAAATTTTTAACAAAGGCTTTGGATACAGACCGTCCAGTGGCTTTACGTAACGGTGTGAAAGAAACAAATTTTGAAGTAAGTTCAACAGCGACTAGAACGTACGAAAATCCATTAGATGTTCTGACAACGGTCCCAAGAGATCAACAGCAGCAAATTCTTTTAATTTAGAAGGAATGATAGGAAACAGCGGAGCACGATGGGAGATAGTAGATGGTTTCGCCTTTTGACAAAGTTTACAAAGAGACAAGACTCTTCGAATTCTCTTTTCCATATTGTTAAAATAACAACTCGTTTGAAAAATATGATAACATTTTCGTGGGCCAAAATGTGCATAGCTGAAATGAATGTACCAAATGAGCTTATTAACAAAATCGTCAGGAATGCAAAGTACCCATAGCTTGTCATCAACAGTGCAGCGTTTGAACAGTATGTTGTTTCTAACCAGATAATAATGCAGAATCTGTGTGTGTGTCTTTTCATGCCATTTGCTCTTGGTGTCTTTCCAAATCGGATCTTTATCTTGTTCATGAGCAATGTCCTTTAAAGATGTGGTGATGAAGTTTTCAAAGGCGACTTTCTGAATATAAAGAATACTGAAATTTTTCTCGAGGTTGCCTTCTGTGTTACTTTTCTCAAGCCCAGCCGGTGCGCGTGACAGTGCGTCAGCAACAATGTTCTCCTTGCCGGGAATGTGGACTACTGTGAAGTGGAATTCTTGCAGAAACAATGCCCAACGTTTTAACCTGTCATGATTTAATTTTGAAGACATGAGAAATTGTAATGCACGATGATCACTGTATAATTTTACGTGCTTACCAGAAAGAAAGAAACGGAATTTGTTAAATGCCCAAACGGTAGCTAAAGCTTCTAATTCAGTAACGGAATAATTTTTTTCAGATTTTGTTAGCACTCGGCTAGCAAAAGCAATGATTTTCTGAACGGTACTGTCATTTTCTATGGCTTCTTGAAATAAATGAGCACCAAGACCGACTTTAGAAGAATCTGTGCTAAGGCAGAAATCTTGTGACAGATCTGGATGAGCTAGTATTGGCGCTTTAAGTAGCGATTCTTTCAAAGAATTGAATTCCAACCGTGCTTGTTCGTCCCAGTTCCAAATAGTATTTTTTCCAGTGAGAGAACAAAGTTTTGGTGTAACAAGAATTTGCATATTCAGAAAACGACGGTAAAAATTTACGAGACCTAGAAAACTGCGGACTTATTTTTTTGTGGATGGAACTGGAATGACTTTGATTGTTTCTAACTTTTCAGGATCCAGCTGAATGCCTTCAGAAGAAATAATACGTCCCAAAAACCTCACCTTTGACCTACCAAATTCAGACTTTTCCAAGTTAACTGTAATTCCAGATTCTGCAAAAATACGTAACAAACTGTTGAGGATGCGATTATGTTGTTCCCATGAAGCTTCTGCTATTAGAATATCGTCCACATATGAGGTGATGTGACGTTTTAAGAACTCAGGTAATATGGAATTTAGCCCGTGAATGAATGCTGCCAAAGAAATGTTCAAACCAAAAGGAAGTTTACGAAACTGATAACAAACGCCGAAACAAAGGAAAGCTGTGTATTTTCTACATTCTGGATGAAGTTCGATCTGATAAAAGCTGGATCTGAGATCAATGGAAGACAACACTTATACACCATTAAAATTTTGAAGAAGTTCTTCCAACGTTTGCGGCCTGTCTGTTTCAGGAATAATGATAGTATTGATTTGTCCCGAATCTAAGACAAGCCTGGTCGATCAATTTTTCTTCTCAACAACATGTAATGGATTGTTGTATGAGCTTACTGCAGGCTCAATAATGCCCTCGTCAAGCATAGATTGTATTTCTGTTCTAACACGGTCCCTATAATGTGCTGGAATTACGTATGGTCTAACACAAAATTTAGTATGCTCACGAACACGAAATTGGTATTGAAATCCCTTGATTGTTCCCGTTTTGTGAGTAAAAACTGTGGAATGTGCTTGTAAAATCTCAAAAAGGTCCTGCCTATCAGTGTCATTACAATTCTCAATCGTTTGAATTTTATTCTGAATTAACTCATTAGTTTCAAATATGCCGTCGATATCATCCCTGTCAGTACTTGCACAGTGATTGTTAGTGTCTAGTTCCGTAGAAAATTCCAAACTGTTGTCTAACAGAAGGTAAAGCCGATTAATTTCCTCGTCGTGGTTTGAGAGCCAATCTTCAAATTTCAAAGCTATTGACTTACCTTCTTTCTCTAAACTTATTTCATCATCAGGAAAGTTTAAGATTGCTTTGTATTCATTCAAAAAGTCTACTCCCAGTATAATTTCCGTCGACAATAATGGAACAACAAGAAAGTTCATAGAGAAGCTGTCGCTTTGACAAAAGAATTCTAAGTTGGTTTGTTGGCGTACATCTACACTTTTTCCAATGATTGCACCTTGTAATTTAATCTTACGTAACGGAAGTGTGGGGCAATCGTTCGATTTGTTGCATTTGCTAAAAGCTGTTTCACTAATTACTGAAATGGGGCTGCCAGAGTCAAGTACTGCCGTAAATTTTACGTCATTTACAGTAATGTGAATCACAGGATATGCAATGTTGTTATGTTTTACGTTGTGTTCCTGGAGTAAGATGTCCCTAATGTCTTCCATTTTTACGTAATTACTAGCTACAGCAGCTGTGTCGTCAGTTTCATAAGACCGTTTTGTGGCTGCCAGCGGTATGAGTCATTCCCTATCGTGTCTTTGTTGGCACGCGTCATTATTGGGATTTGGAGACCTAATTTCTACAAATTCACCTTGTCAAGAGGGCCCTGCTCTGTTTGAATCCCGCCAGTTCTGATGCAATTCAGGTCTGTCGTTACGATCATATTGTCTGTCGTCATGTCGGTAGATTCCATAGTTTCTTTCTTGTCGGTCAAGTGGTGGAGAATTTCTACATGAATCGTAACTGTGCGCTGGACCGTTGCATCTAAAGTTATTCTGTCTCCCTTGATAATAATTATTTTGGTTCCCATATTGTCTGTTTCTCTGATTGTCTCTGTGATAGTCATTACCGCGGAGAGGTGATCTTTCCCTGTAATTATTACTACTCTGCCAATGGTTGTCATACAGGTGGTGACTGTTTTGGTCTCGATTTACGTTGAAAGAATAGCCTTGTCGTGTATTATTTCTGTCATTGCGGAATTGTGATAGGTGTGACCTGTAATTGTTGTGCTCCTGTTTTCGCATTCCGCGATTGTCAGTGTCAATTTCCAGTTCTTGTAACAGTCCCTAAAAAGCTTCAATGTCGTCTTTGCAACGTCCTGCTAAAATAATATGTCGTAAATGTTCAGGCAGTTTGATTAAGCAAATGCGGATGAGTTCTGAGGGGCTGTATGGGTTTGAAAGATACTGATTCTTATGCTACATGTCTTCAAAATATTTCACAAGACTGGAAAATTCAGATTGTTCGAAACGTTTCATCATTATGATGCTATTTTTTACTCGGTCTTGTGTAGCTTGAGTCCAATATGCTGAGAGGAAGGCATGATAAAATTCTTCTTCGCTGTGACAATCGTGAATGACCGATCGCATTCTTACAGCTGGTTCATTCTCCAAGTAGCCACACATAAATTCTAACCTGTGCTCCAATGACCAGTTGGGAGGAAAACAATGAGAGAATTGATGAAGCCATGCTTGTGGATGAATGTCGTTGTCAGAATTCTTAAATGTTTTGAATTTACGTGTAGTAATGAACAGCTTATAGTCAAAATCATCGTGTCGGCGAGTCGCACATCGCTCATTGTTACTTCGTTTCGGCGGTTCCATCTCAAAATCCAATGCGCCTTGCCAATTTCTTTCATAATTTCCGATGTGCCCTGTGTTATTATTTTGTGATTGTTCCGTATTTCTATGTCCCTCTTCCCGTACTAGAGCGCGAGTGTCCTCTGAAATATGTAATTCTTGTATTATCTGCGTCAATTGATCTTGTACTTCCTGGATTTCTCTTTTGTACTATGTATTGATTTGATTTTGATTTTGTTTGAATTTTCTAATTTGTTCATACTCTTCTGTGTCAGTGAAGGCTACGGGTCTTGTGTCATTCAGATCATCATTTACCTTTGTAGATAAGTTAGTGAACTGATCCGAAAGTTTGGCTACTTTCTCCGATAGTGATCACATTTCCTCAGTGTGTTTTTCTAAACCAAATTTCAGAGTGTCCATTTGTGATGAAATCGAATCTACTGTGTCCTTTAAGTTTTCCTGAGTTTTTGCAAGTTGCGTAACCGAATCGGTAGATGCAACTGAGTCAATTTTAGCCCACAAGGTCTCATGATTATCATGAAAAATAGTTTGCAGTTCTTTTATGGCTGCTTCGTGATTCTGTAATGCATTTTCATGCCGCGAAAAAATAGGTTGAAAATGCTCACAAATTTGTGTTTTTACGTCATTACAGACTTTTTGACATTTCGATTCAATGTTATGTAACTCAGTAGTTAAATCTTCACGTGTTTGTTCAAGTGTGGTGTCTAACTTCCGAAGATTTTGTTCCATTGTGTCTAACTTTTGAAGATTTTGATCCATTGCGTCTAACTTTTGAAGCTTTTGCTCTGTTTGTCCCATTTGTTGTATTAATTGTAATAACAATGCACTTGTGTCTGAAACATGTTCCTCAGTGCTTTTCGGCAGTGAGTTTGCACCGGCAACATTCACATTTTGACAAGCAGAAAATGTGTCTTGACTTATTTGAGAAAACGGTGAGGACCCAAAACCTGAATCTGCAGTATTTGCGAGATTGTGTCCTGTCATTTCGGATTCCTGAGGCGAGCTATTGCCGACCGATCGATCGATAATGCTTCCCTGTTCACTAATCGTTTCACTGTCTACGCCATTATTTGCAGCCCTCTCCGTTTCCCTATGCACAATTACCAATTTACTACTTTAAACATTAGTTAATTCATTACATGGTGGCGCTAACACACTGCTTTCGTCTTCACTGTCATTTCTCAGTTTACTTTGGAGCCTAGTATTACGTTTTTCACACGCCATTATTGTCACAATATT
Source organism: Schistocerca cancellata (assembly GCF_023864275.1). Taxonomy (NCBI): domain Eukaryota; kingdom Metazoa; phylum Arthropoda; class Insecta; order Orthoptera; family Acrididae; genus Schistocerca; species Schistocerca cancellata. Next base: position 852,620,707 of record NC_064626.1, read on the forward strand.
TCACACGACAACACAGAAAAACACAATTTGAAGAGCAAAAATAAGAGAACACATTAACATAGCACTGAAAATAATATCTCGTTAATTACAAGCGCAGCTGCGAAATACTTGGTGCAAATCTACATGCATGCCACAACTGTTTTACTGTACAAGAATGAAAGACTGCAACTACAAAGGAGATTCTTTCTATAATTACGCGCTAGCAATAAACAAAGGCTGCACTAATTGCACAAACTACAAGAAAAAAAATCAGAAGATTCCAGTGAGGTATCCTAGGCTAAGGGTCGACATATGAAACGTCCCCTTAGAAAAATTATACTTGACTGTCCTTAAACTGACACACAATATTTTTAGCTCAACGCAGTCTGACTTTCAGTAATCCCTACAAAAGAATGGTCGTGACTAACATTAACCTATACCTTTCACAAATCACTTACCTCACAAAAATCTTCGTTACTCGAACTACTGAAATACAGCGAGCGCCACTACTGCCAGCTAAATAAATGATTCAAACTACGGAAGGCACTAACTACTGATAGTCATAGTTAGCAAATGAAAGATTTTAATAGAGAACAAACAATGTATTTACCTTAATAGTCATAATATAATATATATAGCAGTTCATGACATCCAGTCTTACAAATTTCAAAACTCCGCCATTTCTCTCCCCACATCCACCACTGCTGGCGGCTCACCTCCAACTGCGCAACGCTACGCGCTGTTCACATCCAGCTGCCCAACACTACAATGGCAGACAACAATGCAAACTAGCCACAGACTGCACACAGCACAGCCAGTGATTTTCATACAGAGCGCTACGTGGCGTTACCAATATAAGAACCTAAACAGCCTACTTACAAGTTGTCCAGTTTTATACCCTATACGGACAATACCAGATTGACGGGAACCGCGAACTCGTACCAACTGCAATCACAAATTTTTCAAGGGCTTATAAATCTACGGTTAACAGTGAATCATATAAAACAGTTTCATGCAACGACAATCCCAGTATAATTTTAGGTGTTTTTATGTTAATCTGGTATACTGAATGTATACCCTTTCCTTTCAAATAAGAACACTACCAGGACATAATCAGACTTCAGTTCCACATAGAACTTGATTCTTGTACAGAAAGATCATTTTCCTCTAGAGCTACAGCTATGACGAGCCAATTCTAGCTCAAAAATGTACGAGATGTTACACAATATTACATTGTGGCGTATGAGACCAACGTAACGACGTGTTTCCATGTGTTTCGAGCCACTTGTCGAAGAGGCAGCAAGTAGACGTCTGTCAGAATGGCGCTGTTGTGGCATCATGTGTCTTGACAGTCAAAATTATTTTATTTCGCTGAAATGAGATATGTTTCTCTAGTTATTTTCCTGTTCTGTTAATGGGGACATATTTGTCTTTTACTGGGTAGGCTATAGGCTTGTTACCCTTCGAGTGCTTTAAAGTTTGCTTATAGTGGAAATTAACATAAATTACGAACTTACAGAGTATTGAGCCAGATTTGCAACTGAATAAAGACTTCCTTGCAGACAAAACTCAACATGACCCTCTTAACGCAATAAAACTGACGGACGTGAGGTAATTTACCGAGTACCCCAATGAAGTGTGATGGGACTGTTAATGTTTATAACGCATATGAACGCTCTAGTAGAAAGCGTCTGAAGTTCTGTAAGACTGCAGCTGATAGGGCTGCCTGTGACAAAGTATCAACGCCAGAATGCAATATTCGATTTGCAAAACGACCCACGGAAGATCGATGAACGGTGCAGGCTCTGGCGGTTGAACTTGTACAAAATAAATGCAACATATTGCGCATACAAAGGGAATCCACTACTGTAAAACAAAACTACTTATAACAAACTACTGGAAACAGTATGTATTACAAAATATCTAGTAGTATCTATCCATAGCGACATTAAGTGGAACGACCACATAAAAGAAGCAGTAGGAAAAGCAGCTGCCAGACTGAGATTCATAGGCAGAATGTTAAGGAAAAGTAAATCATGTACGAAAGAAGAGGCTTACAAGGCACTTGTTCGACCGATTCTTGAGTATTATTCATCAAATTCGGACCCTTACCGGGTGGGACAGACAGAAGGTAGAAAAGATCCAACTAATAGCAGTACGTTTCGTCAAGGGATCATTTAGTCGGCTCGAGAGCGTTACAGTGATGCTAAACAAACCTCAGTGGTAAATACTACAAGAGAGGCGTTGTGCGAGAGGTTTACTATCAGAGAGATGGCGACATATTACTTCCTTTCATACACATCTCGCTAAACGATCTCGTTGAGGAAATTTGAGAGATTAGAGGCAATAGAGAGGCTTACCGACAATCTTTCTTCTCACGCACCATTCGGGAGTGGAACACACGGGCGGGGGGATCAGTTGGCACCAGAAACACCTTCCGCCACACCCCGTGAGGTGGCTTGCGGTGTATTGATGTAGGTGTAGATGTAGATGTAGATATAACTTTGTGTATTATCCAACGTAACGAGGGATGGTCTTTACTGTAAGGAAGGATATCGACTAGCAGAGTTAATGACACATACTTAGCCTACACAATGGGACCAACACAATGTGGTGGTTACAAACACGATAGACTACATTTAGAAGTACTAACGAAACTGTTGACAATTCCAGTTTAGACATCGACGTTGATTTTATATGTAAAGTAACAGACAAGCGCACGCTACAAGACGGAATAATGTGCGAAGACAAAAAAGTTCGCGTAAATTGCCTACAGTAGACGTAGTTAGGGTAAAATTTTAAGTCTTTCTGTGACCAGTCCAGAGGTATCAGGGGATAATCCAAGGCTATGTCCAAAACTAGAAGTGCAAAGACAGACCTCAAATTATGACGTCAGTGGATATTAAACCTAGTCAGAAACTCTCACTGAGCGCTCAGACAAAAGATGCGCCTACGTAAGTATTAAAACTGATAGGCTTTCGACACCGTTCCTCACAAGCGTCTTCTAATCAAACTGCGTCCCTACGGAGTATCGCCTCAGTTGTGCGACTGGTTTCGTGATTTCCTGTCAGAAAGGTCACAGTTCTTAGTAATAGACGGAAAGTCATCGAGTAAAACAGAAGTAATATCCGGCGTTCCCCAGGGAAGTGTTATAGGCGCTCTATTGTTCCTGATCTATATTAACGACACAGGAGACAATCTGAGTAGCCGTCTTAGATTGTCTGCAGATGATTCTGTCATTTACCGTCTTGTAAAGTCATCAGACGATCAAAACGACTTCCAAAACTATTTAGATAAGTTATCTGTATGGTGCGAAAAGTGGCAATTGACCCTGAATAAAGAAAAGTGCGAAGTTATTCACATGAGTACTAAAAGAAATCAGCTAAATTTCGATTACGCGATAAGTCACACAAATCTGAGGGCTGTAAATTCAACTAAATACTTAGGGATTACAATTACAAATAACCTAAATTGGAACGATCACATAGATAATATTGTGGGTAGAGCAAACCAAGGACTGCGATTCCTTGGCAGAACACTTAGAACGTGCAACAGATGTACCAAAGAGACTGCTTACACTACACTTGTCCGCCCTATTCTGGAGTACTGCTGCGCGGTGTGGGATCCGCATCAGGTGGGACTGACGGATGGCATCGAAAAAGTACAAAGAAGGGCAGCTCGTTTTGTATTATCGTGAAATAGGGGAGATAGTGTCACAGACATGATACATGAATTGGAGTGGCAATCATTACAACAAAGGCGTTTTTCATTGCGACGGGATCTTATGAAATTTCAATCACCAGTTTTCTCCTCCCATTGCGAAAACATTCTGTTGGCACCCACCTACATAGGGAGAAATGATCATCACGATGAAATCAGAGAAATCAGGCCTCGCACGGAAAAATTTAAGTGCTCGTTTTTCCCGCGTGCCGTTCGAGAGTGGAACGGTAGAGAGACAGCATGAAGGTGGTTCATTGAACCCTCTGGCAGGCACTTTATTTTGAATAACAGAGTAATCACGTAGATGTTGATGTAGAGGTACCACAGTGGTTCAAAAACTTTCATTTCAGCTGAATTTAGAAGTTGCGTCGTCGAACACAGCAAACTGTTATTCCACTGCTCTAGATTCTAAATTTTTATGTGGAATCTAGACTCACAGAAAATATACTGATCTTCAAAATCATTAGGGACAAAACCATATTGATGAAAAAACAAAGCAGACGTCAATTACAGTCGGAACACCAGTATTTCTCAGCACATTCCTGACATCGGGATAACGCATGCAGATGTAACAAGTAATTCATTCACTAGCAAGGGAAGAAAGAACTACAACGACTACAGCCTCAGCAGCATAAATACTCAGAATGCGCCGTATAATGGAGGTACGCGAGGACTTCATAAAATAAGTTACACATTATTATGTCAGGCCAAGTAACTTTTATTGAGTGATGAACTGCACTTCAAAGTGACACATATACAACATAGTATTTTTCAACATTGTCATCGAGTTTCCGTAAGCAACAACCGGGACGTTCCAGCAATTGTCCAATTCCTCGACGGTAGAATCCCTCTCCTCGGCCACCGAGCCATTCAAGAATCGCTGTGTGAACTTCCACACCGTCGCAAAATCTGTAATTGCTGCGAATCAGTTCCTCGACTACCTAAACAGTTTCGTTAGTGGTCGATGTCGAGAACCTCCGTTCCCTCCCAGCATCACCCACGTTTGTGCCGCACTGGGTCAAATTGTTGACACAGTCACACTACGGCTGAACGCGACATTTCATTTGTTCCACACACCACCAAAATTTCGCGCTTAATCTGTCGGAAACTTTGTCCAGAAGAATCGTACTGTCCCACGCATCTCAGCATCCGAGTACGTTTCCAGCTGGCGTGTCATTTCATTCCCACATTCTGACGCACCTGCTAACCGTATAGAGGCTGAACTGTGACTGTGAGAAACTCAGACCATACACTTACTTCTAACAATGCGCCACATTTGTTGCACAATAGTCTTGGCGTGGGACATCTATGACTCACTTTTTGAAGTCCTGTCGTATAACGGAGGGAAACACGCCAGACACATTACCATAAAACAATATAAGTGCGTCGTTAACAAAGTGAGTCTTTTGCTGCGAAACTATAGAGTGCGTGGATGGGAAACTTACTGAAACACTGATACTGTGCGCATATAGGAACGAACTTCTGCATTTTTCGGACAATTCTTAGCCTTCGTAGATTCAATCCTGGCAATCTGTTTCCTGTTTCCAGCATTTCCCAGTCTCACTCTCACAGGTTTCAGACGCCCATGGATTGTTCTGTCGGTAGGTCGAAGATATGGGTTCGTGTCCAGTTTCAGAATACGGTTTTAATTTGTCAGGATGTTTAAGATGCTATTGATATTGAGTTTCAGATTACGGCAGAATATTATTTTCGCAGTTAAAAACAATAATGCAACGGAGATAGAACCAATACGAGCCACACAGTTAGTTTGCGCCCTGTAGGGACTGTTCCGCGTCCTAGTACGGCCACATATTGGTTACGGATACCTTTGCTGTTTTTTAGGCCATGGACTTTTTATTACATTCCCTTGAGTCAGTACAAAACGATTAGAAATTTTATATGAGCACTAAGATTACTCCAACAAACACTCTTCTCGTGGAAGCCAAAAAGAGCCCTCTTGAACTCAGAAGGCAATATGTTAGCTACAAGTTCCTCCTAAAACAAGTTGTTTACAGTCACAGAGCATAAAAACCAGAATGCGAGCACTTACAATAATTATCTCGTTAAGCACATATGTTTTGCTTTACAATCATATAATCTAATAGGCAGTGCGTGGTCGGCCTGATGTACAATAAATTAAAACACGTGTAGCTGTAGTTGAAACTGGTTAGGTAGGGTTAGCAATGTAGATGCTCTTTGTAGCGTTGATCGAGTTCGCGAATCTAGTTACAACTTGATACACAGGCCAGCTTGAATCTATATTTTAGGTGGTTTCCCACGATCGTTTATGCCAATGGCGAATTAGTCTCTAATCTACGGCTCCGAAAACACTATACCCCAGGGGTGGCCAAGATTTCGACTCACGGGCCGTGCCCTGGCACAGTTTCCATGGTATTAGCCTGGATGACACACATTCCCCATCGGCACGCCACGCTGTCTGTGTGTGAGGATAGTGATCTTACGAACGTGCAGCCTTTAAATGGCAATGCAGTCGCACTGCATACGACTTGGTTTTATATTTCACATTTCTCAACAACACCTATCAAAAACAAAACAAATTATCAGAATTATCGAACTATTTTTGGAACGCTGCGAACATGTAATTCTTATCTGGTAAGAACTGTTGACCTACAGACAGACAAATCCAAAGATTTTCGCACTGATATAATCACGTAATCGTTGCCAATTTAGTGTCATAATCGAAATAACGTCTTTTACACAGACATACGATGGTCAAAATATTGCAGAACTTTGCAAACTCATTAAGAAGACGTAGAAACTACCTGAAAAAACTATGTAGATGTTCTGATCAGTTTTAATGTTAAAGGGTTTTGACTTTAAAATGAGAATTACTCTGCAGATCCATGAATTACATCTGGAGTTGCATAGGAGCACTTTCAACTGAAACAGCAAAATGTCTCAGACACAGGTCTAAAACAAATATAAGATTGGCAGTGTCCTCAAAACGTTTAGAAAACTACTCTTGTAATTCTTTCACGGACACAATGAATTTTTCAAGTATGTGTTTGCCCTTCTACGGCACGATTTTCTTTTTAAATACGTCCCCTTCAAATCAGATGGAAGTTGTTTCTCGCCTTAAAATGTCTTACTTTGGGCAGTGAGCAGTCAAGTACACTAATATACGAGGTCTGCAGTCCATTCAGGGTGTTTCAATTCTCGTTCCTACACACCTTATTCCTTCATAAATTCAGCAGTAGCGAGTTTTAAATCGAAAAATCATTCCAGACATGCCAAGTTACTTCACCAATGTACTTCACAATAATATATAAAGTGTGAATACTCTTCGTGTATTCCATCGAAAACTGTTGCAACTGACAGCGGAATAATGCGTGCGACTTCAGAAATTTTAATATTCGTACCACCAGTTTCTTCACGTGCTCCATACCTGCAAATTTAGCACAGACTGGTTCTTGATCTACAGGACAATCAATCTCGTCAGTCGATAGGCGTAATGTTTTGTTCTTTCACTGTCAGCTTGTAATATTTCTGGCTTAGTCAGCCATCATATTAGACTCCAAAAAGCTGTTCCCAGAGCAGAGGAGATGCAGGAAGTATATAGATGACGAAATGTGGTGTGAGGTACCTGTGTCAGATGTTAGATTCGGTACCATTCCCGTGAGAAAGACCGCCTGCATAATGCTACTGCTCTGTGATTGGCTGCTATGTTCGGAGCAAGGGCGCCAAAACGTTAAAGTATAGTTATTATTATTAGTTAAACTACTCATTGGAATGACTTCACTTTTTAATATAAATATCTCTCAACAGCTGACTATCAATCAGTCGTTTTAGAATTATAAAAAACAATTTAAATCAAAAACAAAAGACTGACGAAATTGCAGACGCCTTTTTGGTATGGCGCGCGAAGTGTTTCGGTCTGTTCGTCACTTTGGATTAGGCAGTCGAGAAGAACAGACATGTTGTCTGTCGTAGGATGTGTTTCCAATTTTTATCTAAGTTCTTGTTCGTCACTCTGGATTTGTCAGTCGAGATGTACAGTTATGTTGTCTGTGGCAGGATCTGTTTGCCTGTACTCAGTATTGAAAGATTCACTCTGGTAGTCATGAGGCACAGACACTTGCCACAAATAGTGTAAAGATACATTGTGTTTGATCATGTACTTTGCTGTATCAGAAGGTGTTGTATTAAGATCTTGCAGTTTTCTCGTGTGGCTGTATTAAAATACGCGAGTGGCATCCCAAAGAAGTGATACATTATTTCAGAACAGAACGTCGCTAAAAGTCAGTTTCAGTCTCAAGATACAGAACCTATGACCTGCGTGATGTTTTCTGGGCTGGGGACATCAACTTGAAGACAGCAGGTTAGTGAACTGTAACAGAACCTTCGTATTCCACACAGTGCAGTGGAAACAACTAGGCGCCTCACGTGTACTGCATCCACAGAACAAATGTGCTCAGTGACACGTCATCTGCAGTTATGCAGAGGTGGTAAAGGAGGATGATCGTTATTAACACCAACAACCAATACATTCTTCCTTTCTTGCCGTAATCTACCTCCTTAAATTACTTCTGCGTGCTAACGTAAATAAATTTTATAGCAAATTTGGAGTACTCGTCGCTTACGCTAGTGTGAAATATATATCGTGAGTTCTAATCCCTCTCTTCTGTCATTCCCATTCATTTTCAAAGGCTGGTAACGATAGATCACTAGTTGTATCTTTTTGTACTTGGATACGTCCTTTATGCACTGAAGCGCCAAAGAAACTGGTCTAGGGATGCGTATCCAAATACAGAGATAGGTAAACAGGGAGAATACGGAGCTGCGCACAGCAACACCTAAATAACAAGTATCTGGTGCAGTTGTTAGATCGGTAACTGCTACTACAACAGCCAGTTATCAAGATTTAAGTGAGTCTGAACGTGGTATTATAGTTGGCGCAAAAGCGATGTGACAACATCTCCGCAGAAGTGATGAATTGGGGATTTCCCTGTACGACCACTTCAGGAGTGTACAGCGAATATCATGATTCCGGTAAAACATCAAATCTCCGACATCGCTGCGGTCGGAGATAGAACCTGCAAGAACGGGACCAACGACGACTGGAGAGACTCGTTCAACTTGACAGAAGTGCAGCCCTTCCGCAAATTGCTGCAGATTTCAATGCTGCGCCATCAACAAGTGACAGCGCGCGAACCCTTCAACGGAACTTCATCAATACGGGCTTTCGGAGCCGTAGGTCCCTCATGTTCCCTTAATGACTGCACAACACAAAGCTTTACGCCTCGCCTGGGCCTGTCAATGCCGACATTGGACGGTTGATAACTAGAAATATGTTGCCTGGTCGGACGAGTATCGTTTCAAATTGTATCGAGCAGATAGACGTGTAAAGGTGTGGAGACAACCTCATAAATCCATGGACCCTGCATGTCAGCAGGGGACTGTTCTAACTGGTGGAGGCTCTGTACAGGTGTGGGACGTGTGCAGTTGAGTAAAATGGGACCTCTGATGCGTCTAAATACGATTCTGACAGGTGACACATATGCATCCAATCTGATCACCTGTATCTTTTCATGTCCATTGTGCATTCCCACGGACTTTGCTACTTCAGAGGACAATGCGACATGCCACACGTCCACAATTGCTACATAATGGCTCCAGGAAGACTCCTCTGAGTTTAAACACTTCCGCTGGCCACCAAAATCCCCAGACATGAACGTTATTAAGCATACCTGGGACGCCTTGCAACGTGCGGATTTATCGACAGCCCTGCAGGATTCATGGTGTCACTTCCCTCCAGCTCTACTTCAGACATTAGTCGAGTCCATGCCACGTCTTTGATTTTTCAGTGTATCATGAAAAAATAGCAAGGGCAAACAGCGCTGACCTTATGATTCTGCCAAACTGAAGAGACTTATGTGACCGATAAATGCCACACCGTAATACTAAATGAAATGTCACGGTGTTCCGGGTACTTCCGGGACGAAATAAAAAATGAGCACATGGTCACCGAACAACATTACGAAGAAGAAGAAGATTAACTCGAGAAAACAGTACTGTCAAATCCACTTCATACTGCGACCAATTCTCTCTACAGTTTCTACAGATGTATAGAGAAAAACAAAATATTTGCACAATAATTTTGTTCGAACGATGCTCTTATTTCTATATCTGTTATTTTATTTATTTCCAAGCACCTAATTCCAAATTCTTATGAAAACAATAATTCTTGAAACAGTTAATCTCAATACAACATACAGAGCCTTACAAACGATCTTTTCTGGACTGCCCAAAGTAGTCTGTCTTCGGTTCCAGATGGCCAGACGTACTCCTCGTTTACTCAGTCGACTCTTGGTTTGTCTAGAGAACACATGCGCACACGTGCCGTGTCTGTTGTTGCACCAAAAGGGAAGAGAATCAGCGGTGCACTGATAGTGCTCATAGATGCTTCTGATGTAAGAAAATATATGGCCTAAAAATAGTTAATGAAACAGAAACATAGGATAAATTTCATGTCCAGCACGTGGAACATCTTTGTGTCAATTCCGCAACTGTGGTAATGGTTCTGAAGACAATGTCCGCACCATAGGCAATTTTCTATTTATTTAAAACCACCGCCGGTTTCGGTCCCCAAGGCTATTATCTAGTGCTATCTAGTGATTAAACGGCAAAGTACAACAGAAATGGTCAAACTGTAGCAATAAGCATCATCAACAACAATTTAGATACATGAATGTAAAAAACGATTCGCCCGCACACTTCATAAAAGCAACACACTCAATTGTGCAGCTGGTGCGGACATTCTCTTCAAGATCATTTTAGTCATCTAACGATATTGAAAGTACTGAATGTCGAAGCATTTCGCAATTCTCTATGGATTAATTAAGTTTCATGCTATTGCTACGACTTCATTGACTGTGAAGCTATAGTTACTTATACTGACAGCTGCGTGACACTGTTATGCTTAAACTGTAAATTTATTTATATTGGATTTATATCTGAAAGCGTTCCTACCTGTTAGAATTTAACCTGAGTGCGTAGATGGTTCAAATGGCTCTGAGCACTATGGGACTTAACTTCTAAGGTCATCAGTCCCCTAGAACTTAGAACTACTTAAACCTAACTAACCTAAGGACATCACACACATCCATGCCCGAGGCAGGATTCGAACCTGCGACCGTAGCGGTCGAGCGGTGAGTGCGTAGAAAATTAAGATTCCACAATTAATGCCCTGAAGTCATGGAGCAATGAAACGGGCCCTGAACACAAAAAAAACGAAGAAAAATTATAAAGAAGTGCTTTGCTCCCACCTGCCACCAATGTGAATGATGGATACTTAATTACAGGTGCAAATAAGCATAAAAGATCGAGGGGTTGAAAATAATTCCTTATAGCTTGTAATTTATTTTCAGTTATTAATAAAAAATTGATGCGGAAATCCAGGAACAATAGATATAAATGTCCTCTAACGGACAATTAGCAGGAAAAAACTAACATGATGTGATTCTTCAACTTCTTTGGAATTCGAGAGGATATAGTTCGCAGGCGAACAGTCGGATGTCGGTGTCCCACAGGGACAATATTTCGGAAAGCGACCTCGTTGCCATCATCAGATGCGCACACGAACTGCTTAAAAAATTAAATACATAAATAAATAGATTTGGAGCTGGCGCATGTCTTATATCTCCTCCCTTCTCCCAGAAACACGTGCTGCTGTCCCTTTTGCTAATGTTTCAGGGATCAATATCTTCATCCTTCTACCATCATAAATATCTGAACTCAAGAAGGCCGGCCGGAGTGGCAGTGCGGTTCTAGGCGCTACAGTCTGAACCGAGCGACCGCTACGGTCACAGGTTCGAGTCGTGCCTCGGGCATGGATGTGTGTGATGTCCTTTGGTTAGTTAGGTTTAATTAGTTCTAAGTTCTAGGCGACTGATGACCTCAGAAGTTAAGTTGCATAGTGCTCAGAGCTATTTGAACCATTATTTGAAAAGAAGTCGTCAGCAGAACCATGTTAATAGCTCCAGGTGGCGATCACAGGAAGAGGTAGCGAGAGTCCACACGGATCTATTCGAACTTAAAACCCGTGGCAAACAAAAACAGCTGGATTCGTTAACAAGGCTCCACGCAAAAAGTACATCTTGAAGGCATGATTCTTCACTGCTCAGCCAAAGATAAGACTTCTCTAGCAGACGAAAACATGGAGTCATGCGGCTGATTCACAACTCTCACCTTGATACATGACATGAAAGACGTATATAACAGACAACTTTCAAATTATTAAATTAATGTTAAAATGTCGAATATCCCCGCAAATGACCATTATGCAATTCCACGTCTCTACTTATATTCGACTCACACCAGCCCATCTGCGGTTTTAAAGTACGAAGGCTAAGGTTAGGAATTTGTTGATGACGTGGACATGCTAGTGTGGGGCAACCAGATTGGGCATAATAGCTCCGGTTAGGCAACACTGAAACAGAAAATCAGTCAGGGGCCTTTCAAAGAACCCATCGCTAAGTTTGCCTAAAAGGATATATGTTGGTAAGCCAAAACTTTGTGGTCACTGCCCAATGCGACGTTGGAAGCCACCTGGTGGCATTGCGGTGACGTGACGCCGCGACAAAACTATGTAAGCGGAGCGAACACCGACGGGAGATCACTCTTGCAAAGATATGGGATGGAAATGGGGAAATCTATTGAGATAAGTGACTTTCATAAAGGACATATCATTATTACGCATATCCTGTGAAGGAGTATCTCGAAAGCCGGCCGGAGTGGCGGTTCTAGGCGCTACAGTCTCGAACCACGCGACCGCTACGGTCGCAGGTTCGAATCCTGCCTCGGGCATGGATGTGTGTGATGTCCTTAGGTTAGTTAGGTTGAAACACGTATATTGTGTGGCGGCGATGGTGAGGCATTGCACAATCTCTGACCAGAGAGCATGTAGTCAGTTCTGTTGCGAGAGAGTGGTTAGTAGCGAGCCGCGAGATTATGCAGTCTGTTGCGAGTTAGCAGTGGAGTTGCATGTAGGCAGTCTGTGCTTGTAGTACGCGAGAGACAGTCGGTGTTGTGTGTGAGGAGTCGGCGGGCGTCGACATGGCTCTATGGTCGAGATTCAGGACAAGATATATTGTTAAGTAAGGTAATGAAGCAGCTTTGGGCTCAGCTAATAATGTATTGTAATGGATCTTAACTGTAATTAATTTGTTCAAGAATCGCCCCAATAATAATTTTGTTTTTGTTAAACCAAGCATTTTAACAAACAATCCTTTTTTTGGATTTCCTTAAAGAAAAGTTTTTACTTAAGTTCAAAGAATTTTTACGAAGCATTTCCTCCAAGCTATGGCGAAAAATAAGAGCAGATCCAGTTTTGCTGAGGTAAGAATTTGAGTTTAATCAGGGCCTAAAGATCGACATTTCGGTCTATTTGTGTTTCCATTGTCACTGAGATTTATTTCATTTCTTATTAAATTGACTTTCATTTTTTGTGGGCAGCTTATACATGGGTCAGATTGCTAGTTCTCATTTAATTGTCACTGTCAATGAATTATTTTATTTGCTTGGAGGTTACACTAGGTTCTATTCTCGTTAACATTCAAATTAATGTCTTTCAAAATTTTCGTGGGGAGGTTACAAGGTTTAAGTAGTTCTAAGTTCTAGGGGACTGATGACCACAGAAGTTAAGTCCCATAGTGCTCAGAGCCATTTGAACCATTTGAGTATCTCGAAAATAGCGAAGTTGGTCGAATTTTGACGTGCTACTGTCGTGAGCATCTACGGAAATAGGTAGGAGGACAGTGAAACTACCAGTAGGCGCTAAATGGTTTGACGTTCACTACTCTTCACAGAACTTGGAGCACGGAGGTTTGCTTTCTCTGTAAAGTAGGATAAATGGTGATCTGAGGCATCTCTGACGAGAGAGCACAATGCTGGAGCACACACAAGTGTTTCGGAGTACACCGTTCATTGTACATTGTTGAACATGCTGCAGACCACCCCTATGTGATTACATGTTAACCCAACGACATCGTCAGTTACGATGGCAATGGGCACAGGACACGTCGACAAATGGAAACGAGTCGGCTCTTCAGGTGAATCACATTTTTGTTACACTAGGCCACTGGTCGTCTCCACATACGCCGTCATCGAGGGTAACGGCAGCTCTAAACGTGCAGTGCACCACGGACGCAGGCTAGTGGAGAAGTATTATGCTGTGGGATATATTCTCCAGCACTTTCATGACACCTGTGGTAGTGATCGAAGACACGCTGGCCGCTGCGAACCACCTGCTTGATGTCTTGATGATGACATGCTGCCGGCCGCTGTGGCCGAGCGGATCAAGGCGCTTCCATCTGGAACCGCGTGACCGCTACTGTCGCAGGTTCGAATCCTGCTTCGGGTATGGATATGTGTGATGTCCTTAGGTTAGTTAGGTTTAAGTAGTTGTAAGTCTAGGGGACTGATGACCTCAGATGTTAAGTCCCATAGTGCTTAGAGCCATTTGAACCATTTTTTTGATGACATGCTGATATCTTCCCCGACGGTGATGTCATCTTTCAGCAATACAACTGTCCGTGTCTCACACCCACAACCATGCTACAGTGGTTTGGAGCAATATAGTGAACTCACGTTGATGTCTCGTCGACCGAATTCACCTGATGTAAATCCTATGTAACGCATCTGGGTAATTATCGGGTTCCATCTCCGTGTACACGAATCAGAGGCCCGTTATTTACGCAAATTGTGTGATCTGAGCGTGACATCAAATGCCACGTACCTGCACAAACCTACCAACAGCGTCCGGATGCCTGATACACAGAATAAGTGATATACAAGGTGTTTATAAATGAATATCGGGGTTTTAACGCTTTATAATATTTATTATATTAAACTTACAGTTATCAATGATATGTCAAATGAAAGAGCAACTCAAACAGTTCTACCAAGAACCTTATAAATATTCAATATGAGCACCATTTGTCACACGGCACACATCAAGTCTATAGCCGAGTTCTTCCCAAACGTTGATAAGTGTCTCTTCAGTGATTGTAGCAGCAGCTGCTTCAGTCCGGATTCTTAATTCAGGAAGGTCTGCTGGTAGCGGAGGCACGTAAACACGATCCTGGATGAAGCCCCAAAGGAAAAAATCGCATAGCATTAGGTCGGGTGAACGTGGAGGCCATGCAAAGCAAGCCCTGTCATTGGGCCCCTTGCGGCCTATCCAGCGGTTGGGTACAGTGAAGTTCAACCAGTCGCGTACATCGCTATGTCAGTGAGGTTTTACATATCATTTTTAACTGTACGTTTAATATAGTAAATATTATAAAGCGTTAAAACCCCGATATTCATTTATAAGCCCCCTTTATTTCGTTCCAAAGACGGACGAATCAGCTACTGAGCAGGTGATCATAATGTTTTGGCCCATCAGTGTAGGTAAACTGCAGCGAAGGTAATTGTGGATAGTCGGGCAAAGAAGCGAACTTCGCTATTTCCATTTCAGTCCTGAACATACAGGGGGTTAAACAAGATTGGATTGGATTGTTTAGGGGAAGAGACCAAACACCGAGGTCATCGGTCTCATTGGATTAGGGAAGGACGGGTAAGGAAGTCGGCCGTGCCCTTTCAAAGGAACCATCCCGGCATTTGCCTTGAGTGATTTAGGGAAATCACGGTAAACCTAAATCAGGATGGCCGGACGCGGGATTGAACCGTCGTCCTCCCGAATCCGAGTCCAGTGTGCTAACCACTGCGCCACCTCGCTCGGTGGTTAAACAAGAGACCTCTGGCAAAACAGACCACTTAAAGTCACACAGTTAGACGATGGACTTGTGATAAGTTTTCTGATTAAGTTACTTTACCACAGTAACAAACTGAGCGGAGGCTGGTGGCATGTTCAAGGAGTATATGTGAGTCGGTTCTTGAGTTCCATCCAAGCGCGTTGTACTTCTGCGAGGATAGCGACATAAGATTGAAAAAAAATAACACATATGGATACATAACACTGCCACAACATCCTATAAAAAGTAACTAAATTCAGTGAGTAGTAACTCCATATATTATTAAAAGAATTATAGACAGTTGATCAACAAAAATACTAGCATGTTGATCATAGATAATATATTGATGCACATTAAGAAAATAACCAGCCTAGAAAATAATCTACTAGCACATATTTTTTCTTTTTAAGAGACGCAGTTTGAAGCATAGTGCGTGATCCAGAACTTCACAGGGAACGAAGGTTTGTATCATAAGACGATAAATGTGTGGATAGCTCCCGTGAGTTACACACAGCTTGGAAATATTGCCTTTCCTCTTCTCTGCAATCTAAAATAAGACTTCACTGAAGCTCCTAATTAAAGTTATCGGCTGTCTAAAAGATTAGGTAAGAGAAAACAAGGCCGTCTCTCTGTCAACAGTCTTGTTAAGCAGGAACGAAAATTCTCCTTCTGCACCGCGGCCGATGTTCTAACGGCGTATAATTAAGAAATACGAATATCTCGCTGGATATCGAAGTCATTAAAGTAAGAGTACAAGCTCTATGGAATTAAAGTTCCTTTTTGAAAGAATTACGATCATAATTCGTTTGAAATTCTTCAAAGAACTAATAGAGTCTCCAGTCAGGGTAACTAGACGATGTCAGAAAGCACTCTCCAGTATTTCACTGCGACGTCGTAATCACAAAGAGATACCGACGATAAATCTGGACTTCGGAAAGATCGTTATTTTGTGCAAATGATATCGATATTCATATACTGTTTATATACTGTTGATATATTGATAATATAAATACATTTTCCCAATTATCGGGTTTCTTAATTTCATTTTCTTTGTATTTTTGCCGGATTTGATATGTAACCGTAGTTACTCACACATCCTATAAAATGAAGTTAACAAAAAAAATCAACATTTATTTTTGTATCAGATTGAATTATGGCATTTAATAAACAATATTTGAGACATTATTCGTTTCATGTTTCTGCTACTTTTCAAATAACACCAAAAGTCTCTGACGTCTCTTATTGCAACTCTTGTAACACAGGTCATTGCGGTGAAATGTCGAAGCCACAGCCTAGGTTCCCTTCACGGCCAAGGACTTTTCCTGTAATAAATGAAGATGGTGAAAGACTACAAAAAGGAGATCAAAGATTGAATGAAAACTCTTCCCACCGACGGAAGAACGATCAACGAGCTACCACCTACCTTTTCCTACATGGAAAACTCTGAGAGTAGGAAACACCGTAAACTCATTTGGAGAACCAAAGAATGCCCAAAACAAAAATGAAACAGCCCAGTATGAATGGGGACCTTCCGATATGAAATTACAAAATTGTCAATGCTTCCAGATATTGGATAGATGTAATGCATACCAGGCACGAATAATACATAACTATACAAATCAAAATATTAGGCACCCTTTGAAGGAGAACGCTGGTGCCTTGGAGCACAGTGGGTGGTGTAGAACTGGTAGCAAGTGGCCATGTGACCCTCCAATACTGACATAAGCTATGGCAGTGAAATGGTGTGCACGTGCCAATCTGTTTTATGAACTCAGCAGACAGAAATGAGTCAGTGTGGAAACGTTACAAATTGGTAGAAAGGAGATAGTGTGTTTGGAGGTACTCATTACCACACAATGAATGAAGTTACCTGATTTCTTGTTATATCCGTGCGTACTGCACACCGTGGCTAAAAGGAACGATGTAGCACTTATTGACTTGTATCACGACGTAAGAAGACTGGTCGTAAATAGATCACAGCCGACAGGGACCGGAGAAGAGAATCACAGCTTGTCAATTACGCTTGATATCAAACTCGGCAGGAAATGCTACCGTCGGTAATGAAGGTGCATTCATTCAGTTTTCGAGCAAACTTCGGGAATGGAACTGCATGAAATGGGTAGTTGAAGTCCAGGGTTTCCCAAAAGATCGTTGTTCGCCGTGGCATACGAAGCTTCACGACTTAAATGGGCCAAACAACACAGAAACCGAACACAGGTTGACTGGAGGCATATAGAGTGGTGCGCCTAGTTGATTTTTTTTTAAATAAAGAAAGGCGTCACGTACAAATCGACAGCTCAAAACCCGTGATGTGTGAAAGGCGTAGTTCACCCTGGAGGTGTCTCTGTGATGTTTTGAATGTGTTTTCCGGACCACTACACTAGACCACACATTCAGGTTATTGTGAACATCAACCGGGATGTTTATTTCAAAATTCCTAGCGACCAATCATCGTTCTGTCTTCCACACATTCATGATGAATATGCTTTGGACACGGCCGCCTTCCAAGATAACAGCAGTTGTGTTTACACACCTGAAACTTCCTGGCAGATTAAAACTGTGTGCCGGACCGAGTCTCGAACTCTGGACCTTTGCCTTTCGTGGGCAAGTGCTCTACCAACTGAGCTACCCAAGCACGACTGCACGCATACTGGTTTGGCTTACACTGAGGCACCCCACCACCTCACCACCAACCTCCCTTTTAGAGCACGATCTCACCCTATTGAAATGTCCGTGATTGCGTGCAACAGCGGGTGAAACACTGCAATCAGTATACTCGCAGTCTGATACAGTTCATGGAAATAGACGTGTGAACACGGTAAACAAGATACGGAGTAGATCCCGCTCAGTCAGTTGCCAGCGTCGGACGTGTTACCATCAAGTCAGGGGGAGCGCTTATGCATAAATTCTCTAGAACACATTTGAAGTTGAAGATGCACCAATACAAAGCAAGTTAAAGGACAGAGGTCTTCATGGCCAAACACGAGAACTGGTCGCAAATGTCTACCAGTTCATGAAGGAAAAAGCTGTGCTTGTTGCTCCATTTAAACTAAAATCTACATTGCAACATATGACCGAAGCAACTGATATATCGTTTACTTCCCTTCGGCGAATTAAGAAGGAACTGGAAAGAGTCCAGGAAGGGGAATCCTCATCATTTTCATCACTTCATAAGGAAGGGTCCAGAAGATCTGGGTAGGCTAGATGAGACATTTTTAATGAGCGAGTCATTCGGACGTAGTGAGTAATTTCCGCATTGCAGATAAAAGAAGACCCACATTAGAGGAAATCCTGAAAAAGTAACACCATCTAATAAACGTTGAAAATGTCTAAACACATTCGTGAAATTCTCCGTACTGTGTATTGAGGTGGAAGAAGACGGCAAATAAGGGAAAAAGTAGTAAGAGGAAGAAGGAACTATTTACTTAAAAAGTATCCTCGAGTACAGACGTGAATGTCCTCCAGTTGTCTGTATGGACGAGACATACAAGGTGATTCAGCTCCCCCAGCCGATCCATTTTATGCAACCCACGTAATCGATTAATATCTTCCCTCTCAGAGCTTTGGGTGACTATCAGCAAATGAAATCGTACTGTACAAATACAAGTGAGGACTAGCCGCAAGTTACACAGTATGTTTGAACCAAGATATATCTTACTTAAGAAATTCTTATGCGAGTGTAACCTATCATTCTTCGTGTAATTAGCGGTGTAGTTATTCTGGCCTTGGATGTCTATGTACGTTTATTTTGTTTACAGTTCTTAATCTTTCATAAATGGTTAAGAAAAGTAGCCTTATAAAGTGTGTTTCACCACCGGAAACAACGAAATAAGCAGAAAATATTAAAACAGGAAGTCTGTAAGTAACAAATTTACCGTATATAACAAAATAAAAAGATAAATTCAAGACGCACCGCGTTAATGTGCTAAACCAGTTCCACAAACAAAATTTGTGCAATATGTCTAAGATGTCTACATATACTTTACCAGTTAATCTGCTATATTTTGCCAATATGCTTCACATCTCCAGAGCGAAATGTCCAGCAACATTGTTGTGTCATGTGAGGTTGCATAAAACGACATCATCGGTAAGGACAGTTGCATCCCCGTTTATATTAATCTTTTCACTGCGTTATACATTGAGACGACAAAAGTCATGTGATACCTCCTAAAATCGTGTCGGACATCCTCTGGCCTGGTGTAGTGCACAACACGGAGTGGCATTGACCCACCAATCGCTGGAAGTCCCCTGCAAAAATATCGAGCCAAACTGCCTCTACAGCCAGCGATAATTGTGAAAATGTCGCCGGTGCGGGATTATGTGAACGAACTGACCTCTCGATTAAGTCACATACATGTTCGACAGGTGGCCAAATCATTTACTCCAACTGTCCATAATGTTCTTCAAACCATTCGCGAACAATTGTGACCCGGTGACATGGTTCATGCTCACCCATAAAAACTGCAAACTTGTTTGGGAAAATGAAGTTCAAGAATGGCTGCAAACGGTCTCCAAGTAGCTGAATATAAATGTCTCCAGTCAGTGATCGGTTCAATTGGACCAGAGGACGCAATACATTCCATGAAAACACAGCCCATAGCATGCACAGTGCCTTGTTAACAACTTGAGTCCATAGCTTCGTGGGCACTGCACCACACTCAGACCCTACCATCAGACCTTACTAACTCAGATTGGCACTCATGTGACCAGGCCACGGTTTTCCAGTCGTCTAGTGTGACGCGATATGTTCGCGAAACCAGGAGAGGCGCTGCAGATGATGTGTTGTTAGCAAAGGCACAGACGTTCGCCATCTGCTGCTATACACCATTAACGACAAATTTCGCCACACTGTCCTAATGGGTACTTTCGTCTTAGGTTCCACATTTATGTCTGCAGTTACTTCACGCATTGTTGCTTGTCTGTTAGCACTGACAACTCTACCCAAACGGCTCTGCTCTCGGTCGTTAAGTGAAAGCTGTAGGTCACTGCGTTGTCAGTGGTGAGGTGTAACACCTGAAATGTGGTATTCTCGGCACGCTCTTGACACTGTGGGCCTCTGAATATTGAATTCCCCTATCATTTCCGAAATGAAAGTTCCATGTGTCTACATCCAACTACTATTCAGCGTTCAAAGTCTGTTAATTTCAGTCGTGCTGCCATAAACGTCAGAAACGTTTTCACATGAATCACCAGAGAACAAATGACAGCCCCACCAATGCACTTTTCTTTCATACCTTGTGTACGCGATACTACCGCCATCTGTATACACGCATATGACTGTTCCATTACTTTTGTTTCCGCAGTAAATGAGGGGAAGTTGTTATCTCCATGTTCCCCATCTTCATCTCTCTCGTTAATTTCGTTGTTTCCGATGGTGAAACACATTTTCAAGGCAACATTTCTGAACCATTCACGGAAGATTAAGTACTATAAACGGAATAAACTTACAACGACTTCCAAAACCATATGGCTACACCGCTAATTACACGAAGAAAGATTGAGGTCACTAGGATAAGTGTGTCAGATATAAGGTATAGGAGTATCTTGGTCTAACAGTACTGTATAACACATCGCCAACCCTTACTTTTATTTTTTACGGAATGATTCCATTTCCTAAGAGCGGCCAAACGTCTGAGAGGGAACGTGTGTCACTTACGCGGCTGTTGCCTGTCTGCCTGCCGCGGTGGCCGAGCGGTTCTAGGCGCTGCAGTCCGGAACCGCGCGACTGCTACGGTCGCAAGTTCGAATCCTGCCTCGGGCATGGATGTGTGTGATGTCCTTAGGTTATTTAGGTTTAAGTAGTTCTAAGTTCTAGGAGACTGATGACCTCAGATGTTAAGTCTCGTAGTGCTCAGAGCCATTTGAACAATTTTGTTGGCTGTCTGGATACCGTTTCTGATACAGGCATAGTGCGGGTTGCATAAAACGGATCGATAGGGGCAGCTGAATCACCCTATATGTTCACACTTGTTATGCAGCACTGCACGGATGGAGTGACAATTCAGTACAGGGTCTGCTGCAGCCTGTTTCGAAAGAAATCAGAATTATCATCATCTGTGTCAGTGGGGAAGGCAGTTTTGTACCAAGTGTTTATGTATGGCTTAAATGCGGCCAGGAAACAGGGTATTAGTACAACGACATGGATTTCTCAAACTATGAAAAGTGACTCAAGAAGAGTTTAATACCTAATCTGGTATCTCATACCGCTCTCATTGTAGATAACGTCCCTTTCCATAATCAACTGACTGGTACTCCAACATCAAATTACACGATGGGAGAAATGATGTTCTGGCTAACATAAAAAGGAATTCTTTTACACAAAGACATGCTGAGATCCTAATTGAATTAATTGATCAAACTGAATCAGGCCACATCACTTATAAAACAGGCAATATTTTAACCGAACATGGTCATAATGTGTTGCGACTCCCTCCATACCACCCAGAATTTAATCCTGTAAAGCAGATATGGGCAAGAATCGAGAATGGCGTTTCTGAACGTAATGTGGCATTCAGAATGGACGCGTTATTAATACTTACAGATGAACAAATTGCTTCGAAAACAAAAGAAGACTGAAGGCGAATGCTGTGAGCACGTAAATAAAACTGAAGAGCAGTATACTTCCAATGAAGATTTACTGAAACAAGCGCTGGAGATGATCATAAATGTGGAAAGCGGTGCAGAGCCATAGTGATGAAAGCAATACTGGTTCTGCAAGTGAATATGAAAGTGAATCAGATGACAATGTCAGTGGGAGCGAAACTACTGAAAATGAAGAGTAGGGTGGAGCATTTTCTAAATATGTTTTCTGTGTGGGAATAGTGACAATGAAAGATCCATTGCATTAAGTCAAATGATGAACTGTATTTTTTTGTAATGCACATTGGTGTCTGCAATTACTCTAAAACATCTGTGAACTTCTTTCTACCGCTGAAGCTACTGTTTGTACGTTTCATGCGGCTATGTTTGCAAAATAAACCACCTTACATTTTCGTATCCATGCTCGTGCCGTCTCTAATCCCTTTGCTCGTCCGCTACACTGCAATACCTCTTTCACTCGCTTACATTTCGCCCGCTGCACACACGAGTGCCCTCTCCTCTGTTTTGCATAACGTGTAGCTCTGCGGGATCACTGATTAGTGGCCTCATCTGTATGTGACACACCTGAAGAAACTTGTGAAGTCTCTTCCTCGCCCAGCTCAGGTCATCACAAGGCTTGAGGCGGTGTTACGATGTATTAGCGTGATGTGTTCCATGGGTGACAATTTTTTGTCCGGTTTGCTTAAATAAATCAGTAAGCATTCCCGAACAATACATGAAAACTCGTCGATAAGGCCTATATCGTCCCTCCACAACCTTGCAACACATTATGTAAGCTCCTTTTGTTTGCACTTTTGATGACTTCTGCCAAACCGCCTCACAGCCAGCTTCCATCACATACCAGACTCTCTTATCAGGTCTTGCGCCCCACGTAGGTCGCATTCCCTGCTCGCAGCCATCCCTCTAACAGAGTTTTCGAGTGAAACTTTCCACAGCACCCTATCCCAACTTTCCAAATTATTCGCGATCCCGATCACAGTTCCCGCAAACAATAATCCAGCGCTGAGCCTCCCCTTCAATTCGACGTAACCCGTTTCTGCTGGAATTCGTATTCACGGCCCATTTCATCCTCCTCCTTATCGACTTGGCCCGCTTGTGCGGATACCGTTCAACAGAGAAGCAATACCGACGGTCCATTGACGACAGATCTCCCTTAGGAAGTCAACGAACAGTGAAATGCGTTATGTTCGGTCGTGGCGGTGTTCGTGCTTCATGTCCCGGTGACGCTCGTTTCATTAGCCACAGAGTACTTTCTTTGAAGTCGGCGACAGACTGAGCAACAATCTCAATGCGGTTTCTGAAGCACCTACACAATCCTGCTACTGACTGCTAAATGTCTACCAGTATAACCAAATTCTGAAAATATTCTTCTCTTATTCCTACCTCTACAGTGCGAGCCCGAACTGCTCCGACAAAATTTCGGAAGGTGTTCAGGGACATTTTCTGAGTATTTTTGTATGAGGCACATATGGTCTATCCAGGTGAAGAAGACTGACAATAGACGGGAGAGCGTTGTGCTGACCCCACGCCCCTCCATGCCGCATCCAATGACTCCATAGGCAGGGGACGACACGGTGATCGGTCGGTCCCGATGCGCCCGCCAGAGCCTGAGGAAGGAGCTCACGTTTATTACCGGTGGTGTACGGTTACTCGTTACAGAGTAATTACATTTTGTTTGATTTCTTATGGCCATTTATTTCGTATTCTTGAACAATTCGAAAAACAACAGTAGGCACTTTGCGTCTTGTTTCGAAACAGACCTGTTCCATTCACGCACGGTACTTACTGCTGTCAACCAGTAACGTCCAATTCACTATGCGCTCTCAAGTTTGCATTTAGTACTGCTCGGGTTTGTTTTTCACCATCTGTACTAGTTGTGCCTTAATAGTAATCCACATCAGTATGGATATGTTTCATTATGAACGGTTGGCCGATGTGCGTCTCGTTATGGTAGAAGGATGGTGTTGTACCGAGCTTTTCAGACAGCGATGGCTACCACATCTCAGAATTTTGACACCGTCCGAGGAGATCGCATTACTCTCTTTTGATGATCCCGTGTTACAAGATTTTTCACTACAGTGAAAATATTTGCACAGAAGACGATGTTGTTGAGGTAACAAACTGAATAAATCATAATTATATTGCTGTTCTGTAATTACCGCCGGAAACCACGGGCCCCTTATGCCAAAATACTGATAAATTACCCCAGAACACTATTTTAAATGTTCTAATTCTGTTTCATCCTGTATAACGTAGGTGACACAGGATGTTTAAGGAGGACTCGTACTAGTTCCATATAAATTTAGTTATGTATATAGACAGTTCATCCATCCCGTCAATCGAGAATCTCGACAATTTTTTCCTGTTATCGATATCGATACTGGCAAAATATCGTTCCCGGGAATTCAAAGGCTTCAGACAAGCTTCAATGTTATGTTTAAAATTTATGTGTAATTTCACATTCGCTGATGCAATTTTTCATTTACACTCCTGGAAATTGAAATAAGAACACCGTGAATTCATTGTCCCAGGAAGGGGAAACTTTATTGACACATTCCTGGGGTCAGATACATCACATGATCACACTGACAGAACCACAGGCACATAGACACAGGCAACAGAGCATGCACAATGTCGGCACTAGTACAGTGTACATCCACCTTTCGCAGCAATGCAGGCTGCTATTCTCCCATGGAGACGATCGTAGAGATGCTGGATGTAGTCCTGTGGAACGGCTTGCCATGCCATTTCCACCTGGCGCCTCAGTTGGACCAGCGTTCGTGCTGGACGTGCAGACCGCGTGAGACGACGCTTCATCCAGTCCCAAACATGCTCAATGGGGGACAGATCCGGAGATCTTGCTGGCCAGGGTAGTTGACTTACACCTTCTAGAGCACGTTGGGTGGCACGGGATACATGCGGACGTGCATTGTCCTGTTGCAACAGCAAGTTCCCTTGCCGGTCTAGGAATGGTAGAACGATGGGTTCGATGACGGTTTGGATGTACCGTGCACTATTCAGTGTCCCCTCGACGATCACCAGTGGTGTACGGCCAGTGTAGGAGATCACTCCCCACACCATGATGCCGGGTGTTGGCCCTGTGTGCCTCGGTCGTATGCAGTCCTGATTGTGGCGCTCACCTGCACGGCGCCAAACACGCATACGACCATCATTGGCACCAAGGCAGAAGCGACTCTCATCGCTGAAGACGACACGTCTCCATTCGTCCCTCCATTCACGCCTGTCGCGACACCACTGGAGGCGGGCTGCACGATGTTGGGGCGTGAGCGGAAGACGGCCTAACGGTGTGCGGGACCGTAGCCCAGCTTCATGGAGACGGTTGCGAATGGTCCTCGCCGATACCCCAGGAGCAACAGTGTCCCTAATTTGCTGGGAAGTGGCTGTGCGGTCCCCTACGGCACTGCGTAGGATCCTACGGTCTTGACGTGCATCCGTGCGTCGCTGCGGTCCGGCCCCAGGTCGACGGGCACGTGCACCTTCCGCCGACCACTGGCGACAACATCGATGTACTGTGGAGACCTCACGCCCCACGTGTTGAGCAATTCGGCGGTACGTCCACCCGGCCTCCCGCATGCCCACTATACGCCCTCGCTCAAAGTCCGTCAACTGCACATACGGTTCACGTCCACGCTGTCGCGGCATGCTACCAGTGTTAAAGACTGCGATGGAGCTCCGTATGCCACGGCAAACTGGCTGACACTGACGGCGGCGGTGCACAAATGCTGCGCAGCTAGCGCCATTCGACGGCCAACACCGCGGTTCCTGGTGTGTCCGCTGTGCCGTGCGTGTGATCATTGCTTGTACAGCCCTCTCGCAGTGTCCGGAGCAAGTATGGTGGGTCTGACACACCGGTGTCAATGTGTTCTTTTTTCCATTTCCAGGAGTGTATTTTATTGATTTTGGAGTTACATTCATATGCTGTGCTAACTGGCAGTTGCAGATGTGGTGACATAGTCTGCTCTCAAAACGTTCAAATGTGTGTGAAATCTTATGGAACTTAACTGCTAAGGTCATCAGTCGCTAAGCTTACACACTAGTTAACCTAAATTATCCTAAGGACGAACACACGCCGGTCACGGTGGTCTAGCGGTTCTAGGCGCGCAGTCGGGAACCGCGCAACTGCACCGGTCGCAGGTTCGAATCCTGCCTCGGACATGGATGTGTGTGATGTCCTTAGGTTAGTTGGGTTTAAGTAGTTCTAAGTTCTAGGGGACTGATGACCACAGATGTTAAGTCCCATAGTGCTCAGAGCCATTTGAACCATTTGACGAACACACACACCCATGCCCGAGGGAGGACTCGAACCTCCGCCGGGACCAGCCATATAGGTCTGCTCTCATCCCTGTTGCGATTACAGGTAAGAATTGACGGCAGTATTAAGAGATGAGAAGGGTACAGACATTTTACGCAAATGTCGAACCGTTATGTCGAATACTTTAACTGATATTTTATTGAATATCGGAACCTCGTTCCAAACAATGGAAATGCAGTTCTGCATCAGCTACTAGTATTTCCTTACTCCGAAACTTTAAAAGGTGCTGTACGTTTCGTAGATATAGCGTATCAGGGGACGTTTGTACGTAGAATGAGCAGTTCGTAAAAAACCTGCGATGCTAGCGCTGACGTGGTAGGCCTTACTCCTATCACCGCTAGGCGGCAAATGCATCGTTTCCACAGCAGCCTGGGACTCCACTTCGTCTTAGCTCAGCCAATTATCACCAAACATTTGTAAATTATCAACACAAACCTTTCTCGTGAAAATCTCTACCTGTTACTGAAAAGCAATACAAATCCCTGCAGTAGTTCCTGAGATTTTTGACACATTAAGAATGCAACATAAGTTCGTAATGCCATAAAAGAATTTCTTATGTGATACAATTACGAATTAACAATTTTCGGATTTTTTCTTTTACTTGCACTGTGAAACCTTGCTTCTTGCCAAATTTCATGATTTTAGGTCAACGGGAACTACGGTATAGGTTTTGGTGAGTGTGTTTACAAGTGTTATAAAAAGGCGTGTCTTTTCATTGACTGACAAAGAAGCTCAAATGTTTTACACCGTCACTGGATTGTAGCCTAGACCATAGTACCGGACATATTTCGACTTAAAACCACTACTCGTCTAAGAGAGGAGGGGATCTTAACAGTGAGACAGGCGGACAGGCAGACAGACAATCCTAAAAGGATTCCGTTTTTACTGATTGAGGTACGGAACCGTAAAAAGTGCATAAACTGTCGTTACCTCAAATGACTCTGCTGACACGTTTCGACAACTACGTTTTATCGTACTTTCCATGTTTACATAATATGTGACATAACTGAAATGAAGATTAGAAATAGGATTTCTCTGTCTAGTCGCTTGAGCAACCGTACATTCTTCAATTACAGCGATTTTGTGGCGTCTAGCGACAGAAGTCAACAGCACCAGGTCAGTCTCAAATGTTACAACTCAGCACAGTATTTAGACTTTGTCATCCAAACAACTGTTAAAGAGATAGCATGGAAGGACTCACGCGACTCACGGCCGTAAATGTGCCTGTCTCGTGTGGATGATTGTAATGAGTGCGTGCATACCATAGTGTGTGTGTTGTTGTTGTTGATGTTCTTGTTAAGGGCGATATCAGGAAAGGGAGAGGTGGAAACCGGTACCAGAGGATAGCATACTGTTCTCGAAAAGCCGCCCAGCTTTAAGCACCGTCCCTGTCCCGGAAGAAGTCGCAACGACTCAAGATGCTTGTCGTTGTAGTCCAGTCAATGAAGGAAAATTAGGGGAAAAGTTTTGAAGTCGCAGATTTTTGTGTAGTGGCAGCAGGGAGTGTCATGAAAATCGTTCCAAAAATCGCCACCGGTGGGCTGTGAGTGTGGGGAATGGGGGAGGCGGGGAGGAGGGGTACATATGAAGATCACTATTTAATGCTTTTCTCGAATAACTAGACAACAGAGGTGTTAGTACAAATGTTTCCAGTACGAAATTAAATTACATTAAATTTCCCAAAATTGTGCTGTTCATTCATTTTTCTACGACTAATAGTTTATGCGTTGTACGGGATGGAAAAACGCAGATTATTAAAAATAGTGTTTCAATGGTATAAAATTAATGTTTATTGTTAAAGAAGTGGGTTAAAACCGATATTAAATGCGTGTACAAAGTCTAAGTGCAGTAGATCCGTAGTAAGGAGTAAATTGTGTTCAGGGGGTGTAACAGGACTGTAGGTGGCGGGGTTGGAGGGTACAAGCGCGAGAGAACCGAGGTCGCCGGATTGTGGTCAGTCATTTTCCTCCTTCATAGGTCTGCAAACTGAAGAGCAAGCAGGTTATTTCCCACTCTACCTACCTTACTACGTCACAAGAGGCGACTACAGGCTGCTGCACAAAAGTTATACCGACGCTCTCCACAGTGCGCCTTATGAATCACTGGAAACCCAGTGAATAGACCTGCAAGGAAGTATTCTATTGTCCACGAAGCGTATTAACACTGTATGGAATACAAACACGAATTACGAATAATATTAACGCAAGAAAAGTATGTGCACAGGCTCAGCGTAAATTTCTGTACAATTTTCTGTAGTGCTAGAGGGTAAATACATTCAGAGCCATCCTGTACGAAGTTGTTGCGTTCTTCTAAGAAAGGCAACCTCCCTCGCCATGAGCGTTGCTCGCTTTTCAGTTTGCAGACAGAATGTATTGCCAGCATTTCCTGCCCAGTCCTCTTATGTGAGAACACAGAAAAACTTCACTGAGCTAGTTTTTATATTGAGGAGTTGTATTGTGTTGTGTAGTGTATTGTGTTGTGTTGTATTGTATTGTGGTCTAGAAACGACAGAGAGACTCCGTCCCCTCCGCAGCCGCAGTGCTCCACAACCCCACGACTACCGCAGTCCACTTCACCCCTCCGCCGCCCCACACCGAACCACCACTCACCACTCTTTCGGGGTTATTGTGTGGTTCGGCCCCCGGTGGACACTGGACACCTCCCTCCCCCCCCCCCCCCCCCCCCCCGCCGCCCCAGGGAACGTCTCACACCAGACGAGTGTAACCTCTATAGAATAATGGTGGTGTACGCGTACGTGGAGAACTTGTTTTCGCAGCAATCGCCGACATAGTGTAGCTGAGGCGGAATTAGGGGAACCAGCTCGCATTCGCCGAGACAGATGGAAAACCACCTAAAAACCATAGACAGACTGGCCGGCTCACCGAACCTCGACACAAGTCCGCCGGGCGGATTCGTGCCAGGGACCAGGCGTTCCTTCCGAATCCGGAAAGCCGTGCGTTAGACCGCACGGCTAACCGGGAGGGCTTATTGTGGTGTTACTTTCAGTTTATTAAATGAATACTTATTTTCAGTTGTTAAGTGAGGTTTTAAGTTAAATATGTTTTTAAATACGTTTCTATAAACAATGACTGATATATAATTTGTAAGTGTGATGTAAGTGACCTTTCTAGTGTTGGCGGGAGAGGTACTGCCTTGGTAAATGTGGCACTTTGCTGCTGTCTGTTGTTGTCAGTGTACTCTAAAGCCATATAGTTGTATTGTTGTCACTTTGTGGTAAATTAATGAATGACCTGGAAGTTATTGCACTTCTCTCACTATTGACTGTGTTACTAGTAGTCTGCATAAAACTCCTTCATTTCCATTCACTTCTAGAGAGGACTGCAGTGAGTGGAGCCACTTAACCACAAACCCGTGGTGTGCCTTCCAAGGTGGATGTAATACATCTGATGGAAAGGGGCTAATTATGTTTAAGTCTAGACCAGTAGTCTGATGAATTGCATTGCTTGACTTATGTTGAAGTACCTGCATTTCCATAACATCTAAATGATCTACTTCTGTTTCCAAGAACAACAATTTAAGCTTCTGGACCTATCCAGATGTTGGGAATCCTGAGGCTGGAGTGACTCATTTTATAGATCTCCTGTTGTGAAAAGTATTCCAGCCATTGATAGTGTAGACAATGAAACTGACATTGTCAAATACACATTGACAGCACGTTATACTTGGTATCGGCCCTTGAGCGTGGTAGACAGCTAACAGCACCAGCTATTGACCTTTGTTTTACACAGTAACTCACTTAACAATTCCAAACACGTACTCATTTAGTAAACTAAAAGTAACCCACTATATAGACACCAACTCAGTGAAATTCCTTAGTCCTCACATAATAGTACTGGACAGAAAATGCTGAGAAGCATAGTCTGTCTGTATAGTGAAAGTTACAAGCGCTTTTCCGGAACAACGCTACAGCTGCGGTAGAGGGTGGCTAATAATCAGTTTCCCCTCTAGCACTGTAGAACAGTATGCACAGATGTTCACTGATTCTGTCCATACACGTTCTTACCTTAACATATCTGCATTCCATGTGATCTTAATGCACTTTGTAGAAAATAAACAGTCCCAGGCATGTCTGCACGCTACGTTCCCAGTGACTCATAAGGGTCGATATAGCTTTGCGCAACACCCTGCTGTTGAGTCTTGTGACGTAGAGAGGTGGACAGAGTGGGGAATCGCCAGCTCCCTCTTCAGTTTGCTGAACTATGAAGGAGAGGAGCGCGTGACTACAATGCAGTGACCCACTTTCCTACTCGTGCTGTGCATGAGGCTAGGGCACTTTTCTCTTACTATGCGCCTCGCCACTCTGACAGCGGACATCTCGTGGTGCTACCGAAGTACGGCACAGTAGGCAGTTGAGACAGATGCCTGTTGGAGGTGAAGCGAGGAGAGTGGAAACAGACCTCTCGTTCGCTCGCTTCCGCCCTCTGTTTCTCTGTGGTCTATGAAACTGGCCGTCCGAAAAATATAGTTTTGCTTGTATAGACTTCACTTTCAACCTTTCTACGGTACGTTTCAGTGTTTGCCATTTATAGTCCCACAGATTTTTTGTTTTTTATTTAAAGCAAGGCGGCCGAAGAGGAAACATTCTAGTGAAATGTGCATGGAGACATGACACCCACATTAAAGTCTGTAAACAAACAAAAAATTCCCCCATTGGCTATGTTTTAACTAAATAAAAATCACACGTATCGTGGAAAAAAAACATATTTCAACAGTTGCGTACACGGTGGCAATACCAATAGCATATACACACACAAGGGGAGAACTGGACCGACATTATTTCGGAAGTACCAGTGTACTGAAGAGATTAGATGATATAATGTGCTCACATAGATCAAGGCTCTTCAAGTCAGTCACGGTTATAATGTTGACGTGATTGCATTCATGAAACTGATTTTACTACAGCAGGTACTATTCTAAATGATAATTAATTGAAACCCTCGGCTGCCGACAAGTGTTGTTGATATACTTCGATGGGGATAGCTGAAAATGTGTGCCCCGACTGTGACTCGAACCCGGGATCTCCTGCTTACATGGCAGAGGCTTTATCCATATGAGCCACCGGGGACACAGATGAATAGCACCACTGCAGGGACTTATCCTTCGCACCCTTCCCGTGAGACCCACATTCCCAACTCTCCACAATCTACATACGTAATGTACCTAATAGATATGTGCCCGTCTAGTCATTACTTGCGCACACTAAGGTGACGAATCCCGTAAGAGTTCAGGCAACCTGTGCGCATTCGCACAGACGAAGGTCAATGGCTAGTAGCCTTTAACTATATATATGAAGATAGTAACTCTTCTCCAAAGAACAGATACCGTTGATGACCTTGCAGCTTCTCTAGAATAAATGATAATTAATTGAAACTCTCAGCTGCCGACAGGTGTTTTTGATATACATCGATGGGGACAGCTGAAAATGTGTGCCCCGACCGGGACTCGAACCCGGGATTCCTGCCTACATCGCAGACGCTCTATCCATCTGCCTGAACTCTTGCGGGAATCGTCACCTTAGTGTGAGCGAGTAATGAGTGGATGGGCAAATGTCTATTAGCTACATTACGTATGTAGATTGTGGACAGTTGGGAATGTGGGTCTCACGAGAAGGATGCGAGGGATAAGTCCCTGCAGTCGCGCTATTCATCTTTGTCCTCGGTGGCTTACATGGACAGAGCGTCTGCCATGTAAGCAGGAGATCCCAGGTTCGAGTCCCGGTCGGGGCACACATTTTCAGCTGACCCCATCGTTGTATATCAACAACACCTGTTGGCAGCTGAGGGTGTCAATTATCATTTATTCTAGAGAAGCAGCACGGTCATCAATGGTATCTGTTCTTTCGAGAACAGTTACTATCTTCATATATACAGGGTGTCCCAACTATCTTGTCCACCCAAAATATCTCTGGAACAATAACAGCTATTGGAAAACGACTTTCACCGGTATCAATGTAGGGCTGGGGCCCATGAATGTACATATTTGGAAACATTCTAAAACGAAAGCATATGTGTTTTCTAACACAAACTTACGTTTTTTTTAAATGGACCTCCTATATTTTTTTCTTCAGCAATCCATAGCATGACAAAGCACATACACAATGGCATTGATTGCATCGCAATATTCCCATTACATCCCGAGATATTGAGACGCGAAGTTGACGCTTGAAACACCCGACATGCGCTGCTAGTGCACGTCCCTTCAGAGGACGAGTCAACCTATCTACGTCGGCCGGCGACCGCCCGTAAAGCAGACAGCATTTGCCCGAGTGAAAGGGAGAACGACCCCTTGTTCGGCTTAAAAGCAAATTCCGATAGATTGTGTGGGAGCGCCCAGCCTATGCTTTCTTTACAAACATAGCACGCAGTTTCAGAGGTCTTCACAGGGAGACAGCAAACGCCAAACGCCGATGCTACAGATTTCCAGACTGGTCGCCTTAAACGAAACGTCATTCTCCCGTTTTAGAAGAGCAACGCTGATTGGCAGACAACAAACCTGACGACTTGAGTTGAAGGAGTAATGGAAGAGACCGAAAGACATACCCCTTCACGTCTGGCGTGGAGAGGGGCTGTTCCGTTGTCGCTCTTGGAGCGAGAACATGTAACGAGAGCGTGTGCACTCGTACGTGTACTCAAAGAGCAAGGAACAAGTCTCTCCTCAGTACTTCACTGGGAGAGCCTCTCTGTCGAGAGCGAATTGGATTGCGACTCGATACTGAGTCCTTGCGATTAAGCGTTTTTCACTGTGTTGGCTGCCACACTTATTGTGCGATGTGAATGGACAGAGTTATAGTTAAACGCCTGCGAGCGAATTTTTGAGCGGCATCGCGGTGGACTGGTTATCTGACCGGTGTACTACGCCAATAGTTAGACTAGGGATGAATAGGAGTCCTTGACTTTATCAAGGCGTAGGAAGAGTTTGATGGGCGAAGGTCAATCCAGATAGAACGAGAGTTATCTTGTTTGTCAGCAGTGATCGGTGGAGACAGCAGTCATCGCAGCTTACGGTATTGTGCACTATAGCTCTTGTGAGCCCCTTATTTCCTCCACAACAGTACACTTTACTGCATTTCACACGTGACAGCCTCGACCGTACCTAGCACCATTCTAACGGATAATTATTCAAGTTGAGTAGGTGCGGCTCTCAGCCATTCTGCCAAGTCAGTAACAATCCTATCCTTACGAGGTAACTTCACATTCCGAAAAGGACCCGGAAATAACTCGTTCAGTTCATAACTAAAAGTGCCATTGTGCTTTCTCAGAATTTTTGCAAAAAAAATAATTTTCGTTAGTTTCATGTTTTTCTTACACAAACTAGCACGACTCCAGTACCCAAGTATCCCACTAGTTACGTAAGAAATTTATGAATTTTTGTGTCATTTCCTTACAGCAGACGACTCCAGAAGATATTTATTGCTGAAGGTTTTTCAGGCATTTCTCTTTAGAACGTTAGGACCGTCTGTCTGACTTCTGTAATAGTGTGGAGGTGGAAACTGCATCTTGCAGGAGCCACAGGGTAAAGGATACATCTCAGATTAATCTGTTGCGCAGAATGATAGAATAGCACCCACATGTCACTCACATAGCAAATGTACGTAAGTTTAACGAAATTCATGAGTTCTTTCAAGTCAGCTGTATAGAAGCAGAAAATAAAACAACTGCTCTTGTATAGGAATATTTTCCAGCAAACAAATGTTGATGTTTTGAAATGTTTGGGCGACACATTTACTCTTCTTTCATTTCTCAGCAATATGGAAAAATTATCATGTTATGTTTGTCGAGATCATCCGTCATGAATTTTGCATTGACCATTAATAAATTCTACTGTCATTGCTAGTCTATCAATTCTGATAATATATTCCAAATTTTTTTATCATGGAAGGTTATCTCATAAACTCACTTTCTTCAGTGAGCTCTGCGCGAAGGGAAGTTACATAGTGTTGATGATCCGTCTCGTACGAACAAAGCTCGGTCGGCAGAGGACTTTCCCATGGAAGGTAAAGATCCCGAGTTCGAGTCTCGGTACGCCACACAGTTGTAATCTGCCAGAAAGTTTCATTGGAAGATACATTCGAACAATGTTGACATAAGATAAGATGTACGGAATACCATCAAAATCAGAAATTAATAACCTCTTCCATTCCGGTGAAGGCACCATGAGACAGCAGTTTTCTATAGTTTCACTAAAACATCTGTGTTTATTGGCCGTCGTAAACCTGTAGATTTACTAATTGTGGTAGTTGTCCCAATTTTACGCCAAGGTTATTTTTATAGAACTTTCGTAGTACACAAGGTGGAAGCCACATCTGTGAATTTCAATGACGTGTTAATTATGTCGATAAACAACATAATTAAGGCTTTGCCTCAAAGTATTATCCCGATTGACAGTCTTTTGATTTTCAGAGCTTCAAACTGCTCTTTAAGTATATTTCCTCACAAAAATGGCTCTGAGCACTATGGGACTTAACATCTGAGGTCATCAGTCCCCTAGAACTTAGAACTACTTAAATCCAACTAACCTAAGGACATCACACACATCCATGCCCGAGGCAGGATTCGAACCTGCGACCGTAGCGGTCGCGCGATTCCAGACTGAAGCGCCTAGAAACGCTCGGCCACCCCGGCTGGCTATTTCCTCACATCTACGTTTTTAATTAAAAACGTAATGTTTCGCTAAAGTAGTACAAGGAAGGGTGAAGTTCCTTCAAAAGTGGGTCTGCAGCTTTTGGATTACCTTTTTCAGTACTGTGATGTCAAACATCTCACTACGTTCAGTTCGAACGAACAGATAACTTAAAAAGATGATAGTGAAAGATAAATATACATGTACAGCTTCATACGTATCATTATAACTAAAGTTCCAGGGTCGTTTGACTGAGGTCTCCTTTTGATCCTTCACCTGAAAGTGCCAGTTGACAGTATTATGTTACAGTTTATTGGATAAATTTATAGACCTTTAAAAGTGCCTGATGAGGTTAAGAGTAAGCAGTCAGCTCAGCAGCACAACATACTGCGCTGTGTAGAACATTTTTGCTGAATTACAAATCATTGTTGCTTAAATTCGTGAACTATGACAAAAGAGTCTAGAATGGTTCATTTTTTAACATTCTTTATAACCCAAGAAGACTAGAGTCTGGTTGGAAACCTTCATGTCGTTTAAGAATTATCAGAAATTTCCTAGGATATTCGAAATTTTTTTGTCAATACTTTCATACACACTGTCTGATAAAAAAATGAAGCACTCACAAGGGAAACTCCCTATCGTAACCCTCCCCCCCCCCCCCCCCCCCCAGGATTTAGTGATAATAGGGTCCAATGAACAACCCGTCAAAAACGGAACACAGATCAAACATGAAAACAGGAATAAGATGTATTGCACTGTGACAAAAAAAGAAAGAAATAGAACCAGTGAACGGTCCAAGAACAAGAAGTCCCATATAGAACAGGCGGCAAGGGAAATGGCGTGAGGGTTAAATGGTTAACCGGCACAGTAGCTCAGCTTATTCGGTCAGAGGGTTAGGTGCTCTCTGTAATAAAAAACTGAGTGATCGGATGAACTTGAATGGATGTCATGGGATGTCCGCCCCAAACAAATGCAGCGAACCATAACGAACAAAATGTGATTGAAACAAAAATGGTTACGGTGATGGACTACCAAGCGTGCCAGCCGTGTTCACACCATCCTCGTACCAACTTTTTTTTTCGCTATTCCCCTTATTCAAATTTGTGTCTGTGTCGCAGTGTAAATTCTATCTGCAACAGCGAGGTGTAAGGGAGGGACCTATAATGACAGTTGATTTTGCACGACTACTTTATTAGCAGCCGAAAGAAAGTGGCTTTCGAATGGGAACCGCAAATGTTTGATGACAATGTGACAAATCAACCGAATCCTCCACCGGAAAACTCGTCTAATGTGGCATACACGGCATCAGTGACAGTACGTGTGTCATATGATAGGAATCTCTTATCGACGCACGTAATCTGTACGACTGGTAAGTGAGTGAGATATGCCTCCTTGAGCGATTCTAGGCGCTACAGTCTGGTACCGCGCGACCGCTACGGTCGCAGGTTCGAATCCTGCTTCGGGCATGAATGTGTGTGATGTCCTTAGATTAGTTAGGTTTAAGTAGTTCTATGTTCTAGGGGACTGATGACCTCAGAAGTTGAGTCCCATAGTGTTCAGAGCCATTCCTTGCGCGACGTAGGTTTTTGTAGGAATCTGAATATGATCACTCCCGAGGAAATGATGAAAACGTACTGTTTGCCACATAAGCTGCAGGAAATGGACGCAACAGTTTCACACCTCATACAGTAGCTCTGTGCTGTGTCATAACACATGTTTTTAACGTTTTTGTTGTTGCGTTCCGTTTTGGAAGTCTTGACTCTTGAATTCCTTACTTATAGTATTGTTCACATCCGTTTATTTGTTGTTTTCATTTCTGTGAGACGTGTATATGGTATCTCGCCTGCCTTCACTATTCATCACATGTACTTGCGATGGTAACGTATCGTATTCTTACCACACGACTCATATGCTATACCCAATGTATAGTATGACAACTGCCAAGACTACAGAGAGAGAACAAAAATTTCAATGACTGGACGGACAGTTCATAATGTTGTGAAAAAAAAGTGACACGAGGTAGTTTTGAAGATGGCTCGTACGCTTGGCAATCCAATACCATGACAACTTAACCTACGACGCCATTGCTGCTTCAGGCTGCTCTTTACTGCACTTCTTGTTCTTGGAACGTCCACTGTTTCTACGAGTGTCGTCCACAAAGTAAATTCCGTTTCTATTTCTATCCACGGCAGCGCTACGATCGCAGTTCCGAGCATGCGCGGCAGTTACTGTGACTCAAGGAGAAGACATGTGCGCCATTTTCAGATCGCTGCTGCCGTCGTGTGCTTTGTAGTGGTTCTTTATAATGTCAGCCGTAGTTGAAAATGCCGCAGCGTGTGAAATCAGATATGTGATTCGTTTTCTAAATGCAAAGAAAGTTAAACCAAAGGAAATTCATCGGCAAATCTGCGAGGTTTACAGACAAAATGCTAGGAGTGATTCAATGGTTAGAAGATGGGTCAGACTGTTCAATGAAGGACGTGTTCAAGTGCATGATGAAGAACGAAGTGGACGCCCATCCGTGGTTACTGATGAACTGGTTCACACAGTTGAAGAGAAGATTAAGCACAACCGTAATTTTACACTCAGTGCCCTTGCTATGGAAGTTCTGCAAATCTGACGATCACTAATCCATGAAATTGTTACTGAAAAACTGAAATTTCGAAAACTTTGCTCACGTTGGGTACCCGGAATTCTTACTGAAAAACACAAAGACAACGGATGGGCAGTGCAAAGGCGATGGTTTTCTTTCTCGGATAGTCACGGGGGATGAAACTTGGGTATCGTACGATACCCCTGAAACAAAACTGCAATCAATGGAATAAAGGCACACTTGATCCCCAACGAAGGTTAAGCCCAAGAAAACCCTGACACCTCGAAAAATCATGTGCACCATTTTTGGGACAGAAAAGGCATTTTGCTGATTGATTTCTTACCACGAGGCCAAACAACCAATGCACATGGTTACAGCGAGACCATTAAGAAATTGTACCACGCAATACAGAACAAGCGCCAAGGATTACTGTCAGAAGGTGTTTTCTTTTCCACGATAATGCCCGACCTAGCACGGCGAATGTGACCAAACAACTCTTACGGGAATTTCACTGGGACGCGTTTGATCGTCCTCCGTAGAGCCCGGACTCCTAGCGACTTTCATCTCTTCTTACACCTAAAATCTGTCCTTGGTGTTCAGCACTTCAACGATGATGACGAGCTGAAAGAACATGTTACCACATCATAAGTGCCTACAAAATTTCGGAAGCTATGTAGAAATGTAGTTTAACAGTTACAGATTTTTGTACAATAAATATTTTTTCTGTATCTATACACATCTGTTTTATATAACCAAACGGAACTTCCTTTGCGGACATACCTCGTATTTTGCTATTTTTACACAGTTCAGTACATCTTTTCCTGTTATCATGCTTAATACGTGTTCAGTTTTTGGCGCGTTATCCACTGGGTCATCTTACCACTAAATCTGAGGATGGGGGTGGGGGGTTGCGATGGGTAGTTTCCCTTGTCAAAATACAAAGTCGGATGGCAGTGCAAAGGCACGCGATTGGTGGGTATGTAAGTGAGTAGACATGCAATTCTGTGTGACAGCTAGAACTTCCATCAGAGGCCATTAGCGTTATTTGTGTTTAATGTTGTTACCTGGTCTGGTAGGGTATAAGGGGCGTAAACATTTACAGACACCGAGTGAGCACTTTGAAGGGCACTGAGATTTCCCGTACTCGTGTGAGACAGCATTATCAGTACACGAGAGAGTTCGAAACGGGACACATTTTGCGTCTCAGTTTCTTCCGGCTGGCCGACTCGTGTAACATACAGAATTGTGGACGACTCAGAGATGACAGTGGCCGTATGACTGACTGCCTGGGAACACGAGGGCAGACATACGGTGCGTGCCATCTGACAACAGGTAATGGACTCCTGCAACATTCCGTGTCATCCCATACAACTGCTTGGTGACGTGCAGCAGCCAGATTAGAGAAATACGTTCCCCTGCCTAGGCTGCCGTTAACATCAAAACACAAACTGATGCGTATGGAGTTGCATCGTGAACAGGAAGCGTGGACTGCTGATGAATGCCGTCGCATTGTGTTCAGTGATGAATCTAGATTCTGCACTACCGCGGATGATGATTGATGGCGGCGATCTGTGAAGAGGCCCCATTCTGACAACGCTTTGGAGAGACATAGCTCTTTTACACCTGGCATCAGCCGTCGCGTATGACTTCAAGTCACGACAGGCAGTGATTAAGGGAACTCTGACGACGCCCCGACATCCTGCACCTCTCACGTGACGAT
Organism: Schistocerca cancellata; assembly: GCF_023864275.1. NCBI lineage: Eukaryota > Metazoa > Arthropoda > Insecta > Orthoptera > Acrididae > Schistocerca > Schistocerca cancellata. Next base: position 852,660,048 of record NC_064626.1, read on the forward strand.
AGTGGGGTGCCATTTTTCAACAGAACAATGGTTGTTAGCATATGACAGGTGTCTCTATGAACTGTTTGCGCTATTTTGAGGCACTCCCGTGGGCAGCAAGATGTCCTCATCTGTTCCCGATAGAACACGTGCGGGGCCAGCTCGGACGTCATTTCCGTCCAAGTGCCAGTATCTAGGATATCAAGAACCAATTACACCAGTTGTGTCCCAGCTTACCTCTGCAGACAATACAGCGACTTCATGACGCCCTTCCCGGTAATTTCGAAGAATGATTGCCTATCGAAGTCGCGGGGTCCAAACGATACATATCGTATGTGCGATTGTAAATCGATCATGCGACTCTGGTGGCGGGCGTTATGAGTGAGTTTACTGTGGTCACTAGAGCAGCGACAAAAGAAGAGCGTTACAAAAATACTTGTAATTACAAAGGAGACGACTTACCGGTCTCGACGTCGGTGTTGTCGTCATGTGAAAGTCCATGTGACGTGTACGCTACAGGGACAATTCCCTTTTTGCCATAGCCTGGGCACACTCTGTCAATATCACGCAAGAATATCGGCAGTGTGTCACATACGTTAACTTTTCCCTGCAAATGCAAGTCATGGAAATAGAGGTACTGAAACAAGTACAGTTCGTCTCTTTCTCCTGGACACCATTCTCTTGTAATGCAAGACTTCACAGATTTCCATAGCCGCTCGATGTTCTGCGTGTGGACACTGGGGTCATCCGAAGACACGAAGTCTACAGAGTGGTTCACGAACTCGTGGTCGAATCCTTCAGCTTTCAGAGTCTTGTAGGACTGAAACCCGTCTGCAATGTCTTTAGTACCAGGCAGTATGAAGTACTTTATCTGACACATTACTGTGACCTTGTCTGTGGACAATACTCTCACAACGAAACACTTCCGGGACTCTCTTTCTATTCCAGCGAATACCCAAATATGATCGATTTCACTCTTTGAAGGTCGTTCTCTCTGGTTCTTCCTTCTAGCTATATGAGATTCGTCCACTTCCACAACTTAACTCGGCCCACCACATAACACACTTCTCTGCAAAACCCGAAATAGTCACACACGGTATTAGCAGATACGTCAGATTCCGATGCTGCTGCTTGCAAGGTGTAGTCTGAATACAGCAAGATAGAAGAACTACGCTGGTCTGGATGGATAATTTGGAAGAGTCGAACCACGTATTCTTCCTGATACTCGTTCGTTTTCCGCACTGTCCGCAATGAAACTGCAACGGTATTTCAGCATCGAAACTCCTCTTACGAAGTTCTGCACACTTTACACCACCACAGTCTACACGGTCCCTCCTTTCCTCGTCCGGTAGTTCTCCATATTTGCGACAAAAAGTCAAACAATTTTCTACGCTGGATGAGCATGGAATTAGATTTTTCCATGTGAGAGAATCCGCCGAAGAAACGCCAGGAATACCATACATCACAATCACTATCGACAGAAATTGTCTGGGTTTCCCAAGCAACTCACAAATCTTTCGCGGAGGTATGTAATTTAGAGCAACTAAAGGAACGATGGAAAACAGATGAAAGTGACGATAGCAAATAATTGATCATAACGCCCGCCACCGGAGTCGCATGATCGATTTACAATCGCACGTATGATATGTATGGTTTGGACCCGGCGACTTCGATAGGCAACCATTCTTGGAAATTAGCCACTTCCCAACCAAATCAGTGCATGTATCTAAGTCAGAGGGGGTGCAAGTAGTATCATACTGTCAATGCTTTGTAAATTTGACTCGATTTTGTAATCAACCAGTGAAGTTTCATTTCGTTTCCACCTTCCGTTCTATGTGCCTCACTATTTTTTTTTTGTCGGACAGTGTACATCATATTGTAAAAGAATCCCTATATGAATGAAAGCATGGAAAGCTTCTGAGAATTATACGTGATAAATTTATTTGTTACAAATGACTGTTCAGTGTCTGCTACAGTGCAAATGTGCCTTCCGATTTCAGCAAAACAGGAATAATAACTCTACTAAACCTACCACCAGCGTTGTGAAGATGTTGGTTTTTCATAATGTGACACTCTCTAATGTACTATTGGACAAGGGATTACCCCCCCCCCCCCACCATTGCCCTTTAAAACCAGGTAACACTGAAAGAAAATGAAACCGAAGTTGCAAGCAACCGATAGAGATGTTAGTAACAGATTAAATATTGAGAACAATATGACCGCAGGCTCTTCTACATATTAGTATAAATAAGAGGCACGTAAACACTACAAGATACTAATGTCCGCTCTTCATTGGAGTACACAAGACGGAAGCACTCCTCACTGAAGCGACTGTAAGCAACAAATTTCTCAAACTAGCTGATCTTATAGCAGATATTTCCGGGTGCTATGCTTTCAATAACTGAACATACAGCGCATGACACGGTTGAGTGTTGCATAAGCATAATGAGTCAGTGGGGATTCGTATATTTAATGTCGCACTTAGTCATAGTTCACAGTCTTCTTCAACGACGTCACTAGGTAGTCGTAGTAACTGTTGTTGGGACAGCTCTCAGTTTGCAGCAACATTGGCCGCTGATAATCAGCAATGACGCTGCCCCTCGTACTATCGTGATCATTGCTCATATAATGCAATTATTTCTATCAAACGCGTGTTGGAATATGACAACTGCCCGACAATGCAATCACAAATGCCGTGACCGACATTCTCCTTTGCCATTGGCCGTACTGACAAACGAAACCCACTTATCCTTGGTACAACAGTGATATCTAGTTTCTGTGTTTTCTTTGACACGTCAGACGGAAGAGCTGACAGGGGTAAACGTACGATGCACCTTTGATCCAGACTGTAATCTAGGCTACTGTGATGTGCTACTGTTTCCAGCTGCACTTGTTTGTTCTGAGGACGTTGTAAGCTACAATGCCCGGTGCTTTGTTGAGCTAATATGTTTTCGACTAAATATGTGTGTGATATGTATAATAGAATGGCACTCAAAAATATTAGTAATGAAATGACATACCCAGCTAAAGTTAATCTCACTGAAACGTAGACGAGTCTCGATAGACAGCCTTTCTGGACTAATGACGTAACGGAAAGTAGCTCCTAACGCTCTTAATAATACTGTTGACAGTAAAGTAATTTATAAGTCACAAAGCCGACCTCGTTAGCTGGGTGGTCAGCGTGTTTAATACCCTACAGCGGGCCCGGGTTCCATTTCCGGCTGGGTTGGAGATTTTCCCCACTCAGGGACTGGCTATTGTGGTGTCATCATCATCATCGATACGCAAGTCGCCCAGTGTGGCGTCAACTGAAAGGACTGGCAATTTGACGACCAAACTTCCCGAGGTGGGGACTCCCGGCCATCAACGCCATATGATCATTTCATTATTTTTTTTTCATTAGTTACAAATTTACGTTTTTCTTGCGGTTCATTTGTGATGCGGCAAATTTGTGTCTATTTTGTACAGAAAACTGATCAAACGCATGGAAAATTATTAGTTCATACTAGCGCTGTAAACATACGGTTTGATGAGTTTTACAAAGCATATAACCACTACCATGTAGTGGGGAATGTGTCGTACCTGGATGATACTGTGTGCAGGAACACATTATGTTTAATGGTCGGTGCTTCAATCTAGTGAGCAATTTCAGAATGACGTAAAGGAATGCGCACTATGAACCGACATAAGCAGTTTCCGGCATTTTGTACTGTTTTCCTGTTGTCAGAAATAAGGATGTGTTCTGTGCAGTGTTAGGAAACAATACAAGTTTGGCATATTTAAGTGCTGCATAATATATTAAAGCTACTGAAAGGATAACATTGACTCTCCACTTGCTGCGTTTTACGGTGAGCTACATCCAGTGTATTTTTAAAACTATTAACATAACGTGTGGGCAGTTGAACCTCACTTCGTCCACTGTGCACCATCTTATCTTTTAATATAAAGTCTCTTTACCATGGAACACGTGATATTTGCAAATGAACTGAGCTTCATTAACGCATTGACAATTTTCCCTGTGTTAAAAACGGAAATTTTGTTATTTGTCAATAGCTTCTATTTTAAAATGTTTTTAACTTGTAGCTTCTTTTTGATAATACTTTTAAATTTGATTTCACTTAATGATTATTGGACGTAGTAGGTAAAAATGTAACACACAGATTATTAAATGTAGTATCGGCAAGATTTTCTCGATTGTAACATTACCATGTTGTACCTTGGAAGAGTCTCTCACGTTTGGGAAAGCTCCACTTTGCTGGAGTAATTTTTGTAATGTCGGAAAAGCACACAGAAAATGTATACTATCATTTTAAAACTGAAAAAGAAAATATATTAAACCTCTATTACAGGACTGGCTAGAGACAGAAGTCTGATAAGGTTTCCAAGGTACAGCACTCTCCCCTACATGTACAAGGAAAATGGAAAGGTGAAATGTTATACAAACAATGAAGTGGAAGCAGCATATCGACGATAACGTAGCGGGAGAACAGTCGTTACTGAAAATAATCAAGTGGTATAGATCTTAAATTTTAAGACACCTTTGATGAAGTATTTATGGGAGACAACGGAGTAAAGATTTTAAGAAACTGCGTCAACAATATCAATGCTCACAATTAATAAAATATTCTGGACTATTACGCCGTGGTGGAATTCACTTTAAAACTCAACGTCTCGTCCCCATCTGCGGAGTACATTTTCAAGGGGGATCGTAGCTTTGTTGAATGTCCGATTCACCCCCTGGCACACTACTGACTGCAGCAAAATTCCGCTTCCGCACAGTGGCGTGACGTCACATGTTTTGAATACTCAAGCGCAGCTGGCCGTTGTCGACTGCCGTCGTCCGCTGTTACTGTCATTCCGTGGAGGAAGACTGGTACACATCTTCTTCAAGACCGGAACACAAATTTCATTCAGTTTTACGCCTTCCTTCCTATTAAATGTCCTGGGGTGTTTCACAACTTCTGTGGCCTCTCTGTATAACCTTTCGAGGTATCCGTTTGTGGCTGCCAGTACTTGAGTCCGGTCAAAATGAATGTGGTGGTCTCTCGGCTGTAAAGCATTTTCCGCAACAGATGATCTGCCAGTCTCCCCTCTTCTGCAGTTGTTCTTGTTGTCATCGAGTCGTTTTTTGACTGTTCTCTTTGTAGTACCCATGTGCACCTCCCCACAACTACACGTAATCCTACAAATTCCAGGATTTTCCAGCGGTTGGCGAGCATTCTTGGCCGATTTTAGATTATCTCTTATCTTCCGTGTAGGTGTGTAAATTACCGCGATGTTCCGCTTTCTCAAGACTTTTCCTATGTAGTCAGTCACGTCCTTAATGAATGGAGCAAAAACTTTCGATTTCACCGGCGCTTGAGCATCATTACGATTTCTACGCGGTGGTCTTAACGCTCTTTTCACCTCAGCGAACGAATAACCATTCTTGAGCTAGACAGTGGAGAGATGTTTTAATTCTGCGTCAAGCAGATCTGATTCACAGATTTTCCTCGCTCTGTCCACCAACGTTTCTATGGCGCCTTGCTTTTGTTGTGGGTGGTGGCTCGAATCCCGGTGCAGGTAACGGTCTGTGTGCGTGGGTTTCCGGTAAACTGTGTGGACCAAGCTACCATCTTTTTTTTATTGAAAACTAGTACATCACGAAAATTTAATTTTCCATCCGCCTCCTCCTCCTTGGTAAACTGAATCTTCGGATTGATCCCGTTCAGATGTGAAATTGAATGAAATTTGGCTTCCGCTTATGAAGAAGATGTGCGCCAGTCTTCCACCATGGGATGATAGTAACAGCGGACGACGGCAGTCGGCAACGGTCTGTTACGCTAGCGTATTCAAAACATGTGACGTCACACCACTGCGCGGAAGCGGAATTTTTCTGTAGTCAGTAGTGAACCAGGGTGCGAATCGGACATTCAACAAAGCTACAATCTCCCTTGAAAATGTGCTCCGCAGATGGGGACAAAACGTCAGGTTTTAAAGTGACATCGGCATAATATCCCGGAATATTTTATTAATTGTGACAATTCCTGTCTTGAAAGTTTACATTTTGCAATATCTTTGCTATGAATTCGGTTTTACGTTGGTAAATTCCTACTTATAATTCGTTGACTCACTTCCTCCATTTCTAAGATCATGCAGAAAATCGTTTTCTTCGTGACCAAATCAATAAAAACAGCGACAAACTGAATGTGAAACTGTGGTCAAATACTTTACATATAAAAGGCAATGCCCCGACTCACTGACTCACTGCCTCACCATCGCCCAGCTCAAACCACTAAGGATAGAAACTCCAAATTTGCAGAGGGTGTTGATATCATGCCGTAGGTGTCATTTCAGAAGGGATTTTTTTGAAATTCCACCCTCAAGGAGGCGAAACAGTGGATGAAACGTCTTTTGAAAATATTTCGCTATTAAAACAATTTTGAAGCAGCACCTACGGAAATGGATATTTGGTTTCTCGGTCAGAAATAAAAAAAATACGTGTTTCAGCAATTTTGAAAGTGTAATGCGTAAAGGGGTGAAATAGTGGTGAAAATTCTTCTTAATAAATCATTATTAAAGAACTACTGACGTATTTTTAAACCTACATCTACCAAAGTTGGTACTTGACTTCCGGTTAGAAATAAAAAAAACATACGTCTTTCAGTGTTTTTGGAACTGCAACCCCCTAAGCGATCGATATGTGAGATGAAAGTACTATGAAATTATTAACCATAAAAGCCTTTCCAAACCTAAATGTATGGAAATTTGTATTTGTCATCTCTGTCAGATATAAAAATATGTGTTTCACTGTTTTTGCAAATTCAGCCCCCAAGAGGGCGAAATAGTGGACGAACATTTTTAAGAAAATATTTCGTTGTATCTAAGAAAAAAAGGTTAATCCATGAAAATTGATATTTCACTTCTCGGTTAGATATAAAGAAATCTGTGTTAGTAGATGGAAGTTCGTATGGAAGTATCACCAAAAGAACGGAAAAGGCATGATTAACAAAAACTTTGGGCCCCAGCTACCAGGATAGTTTTTAGTCAGAACTACATTCAGAGAACACCATACATTGAGAGCCTTAAATAGCGAGAAAGGTTTAGAAGGTGTTGGAATTTTTGGAATTTGTGAACTAAATCAAAGAAAGCTGTTTAACAGTCACTACAACAAATTGACTTTGTCAGAATTATGTAGAAAAAGAAACGGTTCATAAATACATTAATTTTTCGGTAGGCCTAATTTGTGTTTTTAAAGTTATTTGTTATGTAATACTACGCAAACGCGAGCGATGCAGCAGGCGCTAAGCTAGTTCCAGACAATTGGAAGACGTAATCATAACTGGTGACGAAGATATCAAATTTTGTTTCAAATGACTCTAAGCACTATGGGACTTAACATATATGGTCATCAGTCCTCTAGAACTTAGAACTACTTAAACCTAACTAACCTAAGGACATCACACAACACCCAGCCATCACGAGGCAGAGAAAATCCCTGACCCCGCCGGGAATCGAACCCGGGAACCCGGGAGCGGGAAGCGAGAACGCTACCGCACGACCACGAGCTGCGGGCGAAGATATCATAAAGAATGAAAATTATATATAACCGGCGGATTTGCAGTCACATTGAAACTGAAATTGAAAGAGATGAGGGCGACAAATACAACGTTTCAGAAAAAAGACTTGGCTACTGTCGTATTTCATAACGTCAATAGAGCGAATAAATTACTGGTGAAAGGCGTTCTGGAAGGATCATGGAGCAGAGACTAACGCCGAAGACGTAGTGGAGAAAGTATCTGGGGCATGGAACGCCGGAGATGACTTGCGCTCGTTCGGAGGAACTTCGGGAGATCTCGCTGACAAATCGCAAAAGCTCCTCTGCGAAGCCGTAACTCCCGCAACTTGTTCTTCGTGTCGCAGTCTTTTCTCATATTTCCGTACTGCCGAGCAGAAGTTTCGCTCATCTAACGTCTGGAATTAACAACTGGAAACTTGAAGCTGATTTATGTTTTGCTAAGAGTACTTGCTGCTGCCACTGCAGAATGTTCGGCAAGCACGGTTAGGTCGCTTCGCTGTTAATGATAAGTAGCCAGTGGCTGCTGACACAATATGTTTACGAATTTACAGCGACTTTCGTTTCAACTATGTAAGAGTACATAACCTGAGAACACAGCTGTCACGCACTGACGCCAAAATTCGTTGCTTACTATGCTGGATTGCCGAAATGCGGTTAAAGTAATCGCTAAATATGGAGTAGTCTCACACTGGTATTTGTAATTTACGAAAACTAATATCATCATGAGACGAATAAACGAAATAAATTTCCAGTCTGAGCCCATGATCGCCGGCCGATGTGGCCGAACGGTTCTAGGCGCTTCAGTCTGGAACCACGCGACCGCTACGTTAGCAGGTTCGAATCCTGCCTCGGGCATGGATGTGTGTGATGTCCTTAGGTTAGTTAGATTTAAGTAGTTCTAAGATCTAGGGGACTGATGACCTCAGATGTTAAGTCCCATAGTGCTCAGAGCCATTTGAACCATTTTGAGTCCGCCATCACTGTAAATATTTTGTGTTCCTAAATGTGTATAGATCGCTTGATATATTTCTTTGTTTATAACGCCGTTTCGGCTACTGCCAACTTTATATCACAACTTGTAGCCTGCAAATCCTTCTTTTACAAGTTCTAGGTTCGATCTGATGATAACAGTAGCCGAAACAGAGTTCTAAATAAAGACATATGTCGAGTGGTCTAGGGGGATTTATGCACAAAATATCATGAAGTTAATTACGTATGAGAACACACATTGTACAGAAACGTCTCCGTATACTTGCCGAACACAAAAGCTAATCCTTAGGCTGTGATGGAAAGCACAGTATATACACACAATGTTACGTTTCAACATCGAACTTACTAATCACCCTATAAAGAAATCTGCATTACGAAGCAGTACGAATGCACTTGAAAGTTTTGTTCAAGAACTCCGACAAAAAACGTTACGACCGCCATTCAACGCAATCGCTAACGCTAATACGATGTTACGAAGCGCCTGCCTCTCTCCTTTATCTAAGTATTTTTTTCTCTATACTTGCATTCTACTGAAAACATAATTATACAATGAGGTAAGAAAAGGTAAGTGATATCTCCTAATATCGTGTCGGATCTCCTTTTTCCAGGAGTAGTGCAGCAGCTCGACATGGCTTTGTTTCAACAAGTCGTTGGAAGTCCCCTGAGGAAGTATCAGCCATGCTGCCTTTATAGCCCTCCATAGCAGTAAAGCGTTGCCAGTCCAGGATTTTGTGCACGAATTGACTTTTCAATTACATTCCATGAATTTTCGATAGAAGTCATGTCGGGGTTTTCGTCAAATCATTCGCTCGAATTGGTCGGAACGTTCTTCAAAGCAGTCGCGAACAAATGTGGCCAAGTGACATGACGCGTTGTCATGCACAGAAATTCCACCGTTCATTCGAAACATGAAGTCAATCAGTGGCTGCAAATGTTCTGCAAGAAGCCGAACATAACCAGTTCCAATCAGTTGTCTGTCCATTTTATGTAAACACAGCCCACACTGGTATGGAGCCACCACCAGCTTTCCCAGTGTCTTGTTGACAACCTAGGTACATGGCTTCGTAAGGTCACACTCTAACCCTACCACCAGCTCTTACCAACTGAAATCGGGGCTCATCTGACGAGGTCACAGTTTTCAAGCCGACTAGGGTCCAACCGATACGGTCACGAGCCCAGGAGAGGCGCTAAAGGCGATGCCGTGCTGTTAGCAAAGGCAATCGCTTCGCTCGTTTGGTGCCATAGCCCATTAACGCCAAATTTCGCTACACTGTCCTAAAGGATATGTTCATCGTATGTCCCACATTGATGTCTATGGCTATTCTACGCAGTGTTGCTTGTTTGTTAGCACTGACAATTCCAAGGAAACACCGCTATTCTCGAATCCTTAAGTAAAGCGTTCGGGAGGACGACGGTTCAATCCCGCGTCCGGCCATCCTGATTTAGGTTTTCCGTGATTTCCCTAAATCACTCCAGGCAAATGCCGGGAAGGTTCCTCTGACAGGGCACGGCCGACTTCCTTCCCAATCCTTCCCTAATCCGATGAGACTGATGACCACGCTGTCTGGTCTCCTTCCCCAAACCAACCAACCTTAAGTAAAGGTCGTCGGCCAATACATTATCCATGGTGAGGGGTGCTGCCAAAAATTTGGTATTCTCGGCACACTCGTGATACTGCGGATCTCGGAATATTGAATTCCCTATCAATTTCAGAACTGAAATGTCCCACTCGTTGCGTTCCATCTACTGTCCAAAGTTAAAAGTCTGTTAATACTCGTAGTGCGGCCATAACCACGTCGGAAACATTTTCACAAGAATCTCCTTTCATTTCAACGTCCTTAGCCACTATTGAGTAGTGTCCACCCTTTACCCAAGTGCGCATGCTCCTGTCTCTCGAGAAAGAACGCGTTCTGGCGCTCAGCCACCAGCCTCACTTTATTACTCGCCCTTTGGCTAACCACCGAGAGCTGTCTCAGCATTCACCATACTTGCAACGTTGTAAGAAGTAGTTGTTGCTGTTGTTGCCGTTGTTGTGTTCTTCTGTCGAAAGGCTGGTATGGTGCAGCTTTCTACGCTAATCTGTCCTGGTAAACCATTTTCATCCTTGCATAGCTACTACAACCTTCACCAAGCTACATATGTTTCTTGTGGTCAAGCCTCGTTCTCCCTCTGCAGTTTCTTTCCCCATACTTTGGTATCGAATTCCCCATTCCTTGATGCTTCAGGCTATATCTATCAGTCGATGTCTTCTTTGAGTCATGCTATACCATAAATTTCTTTTCTCCTCTGATTAGATTCAGAAACTCTTTATTAGTTACGCGGCCAACCCATCAATCCTCAGCATTTTCCTATAGTGCCACATTTTAAGAGCCACTGTTCTTTTCTTGGGTGTATTGTTTTTAATCCTTGTAGCACTTTCGTACTAGGAAAAATACTTTCAGGAAACACTTTTCAATATTTAAATTCGATGTTAAAGTATTTATTTTTTCAAAAACGCTGTTCCTGCTATTGCAAGCCTATACAACATTTCCTCTATCCTTCGGCCATTGTCACTTAGTTCGCTACATCAACAGCAAAATCCATGTACTAGTTTTACTGTCTCACTTACTAATCCAATTCTCTCATCATCGCCTTATTAAATGCGACTACATTCCATTACCCTTGTTTATCTGTTATTGCTATTCGCCTCATAACCTCTCTTCAAGAAACTATACATGGCGTTCAAATGATCTTTCAACTTCTTTGTAGCCTCTGAAAGAACAACATTGTCTTCAGCTAAAATGAAAGTTTTCATTTCTTATCATTGTAGTTGAAAAAACTTGTAGATAACATTACAGTCGCTGTATTTTACCCCGGAGTAACAAAATGTATAGGGACACGTGTATTTGCACCCGCGCTAGAGATCATCAAAGACAAAAATTTTTATTGTGAGTTCCTTTAATTTTCAGTTACAGTTTAATAAAAACTCCAAGAGAAAATAGACATTACCATAAAACTTTTATCCATTATGGCTACTGCAACTCTTGTCAATAAAGTTTTCCGGAAATAGCTGCAACCAGTTGGTTTGCGTTATTGTTTAAATTTTTATTACACCGTACCGTCCTCGAATCACCATTTGATTCATCTTCAGATGGTACACACTGTTATTGTTTGTTTGTAGGATTGTAGAGGTCGGCTAGCTGTGGGAAATAGGAAAATCTTTAGACATTGTTATAATTATTTCTAAAGTGGAACCGAAACCTGGAAACGCATTTCGACAGTAGTAGTTTTGAGAGAATACATTAATTTAGTCAAAATTACAGCAATCATTAAAAGCTCTTCAAATTTTAAAAGGTTCCTTGTAACCTCCCAATAGAAAAGTTCCGCAACCTACCAATAATACAATGTGACTAACTTCTCAAAAAATTGTCGCTCACTTATAACCTTTCAATAATGACTGTGAATTTAAACTCGTGAATTTTGGACGTCAGCAGCGCTGCGTCATGGCCCTGAAAGATCATACTGAATAAATTGAAAATTCTTACCTCAATGAAGTCGCCGGATAACGCATATATATCTGCTCTTACAATTAATTTTTGTGGCACAGCCCAGTGCAATGCTGGCCGACAGATTTGTCATGTATAAAAAGAACAACTGATTTTTCTTAGCAACAATCGGGATGACCATGGATTGGGGAAATTAGTAAATTCTTTAAACTGAGATGAGTGATTGTCAAAAGTTACTTTTTATAAGAAAGATTATTATCAAGCGATTTTTGTAGAAACATTTACATGGGACTTTCTGTAACAATACTACATATGCGCGAGGCTGCTTTTACCTTATACTACAACGCTCAGGCTCTGCCATCGCTCCGCACGACCGGCCCAGCCAACTCCACACACACGACTGCTCGCTAGCAACTACTTACTCCTACTGATACACAGTTCCTACTGCAGACAACACTGCTCTCTGGTCTGAGATTCTCTTATACCTTACATATCGCAGGCAGCGCATGAGCAATCCATCGAAATTACATCTGCTCGAGTGCACTAGCAATACATTCCTTATCATGGACCTCTTACATAACCCTCACTGGGGGGGGGGGGGGGGGGGCAAAAATTTGGCAGCGATGGTGAGTCAATTGGACTTGCCATGAGCCACAAATTTTTCTATAATCTATTTAGTTTACTAAGTCTACAGTCAGAGAGTGTATACATATATATATATGTAACATTACTGATAAATAATATAAGTACGGAACATATTAAGAAATGAAATAGAGTGCACACGCACTGAGTTCAGAACATATTAAGAAATAACACAATGTATACACAATGAGTACAAAATATATTAACAAATGACATAAAGTGCACACGCACTGTATAAGTCTTTAGCATTTTTACAAGAACTGAAAACATTAACAAATGAAATAAAGGGCACACGCAATGTAAAAATCTTTAGCATATTTCCGACAACTGATCATATTAACAAATGAAAGGAAGTGCACACACACTGTATAAGTCTTTAGCATTTTTTACAAGAACTGAAAACATTAACAAATGAAATAAAGTGCACACACACTGTAAAAGTCTTTAGAATATTTAGGACAACTGATCATATTAACAAATGAAATTAAGTGCACACGCACTGTAGAAGTCTTAAGCATTTTTCAAGAACTAGGAAGGGAACAGGAAGGATAGCATCATGGTTGTAGCACAGTGGGTTGCACATAGCTGCACTGAAAGTCCATATCTTCCTACAGAAGCATAACACCAAATGAGACAATCTGAAGTTCTCTTCCCTGAAGTATTTTTCAGTGTAGCCAGGACACTGAAATGTTGTATTAATATTGTATGTCATCATTTTGGTAGTAGATTAGGTACACCAAACAGTAGGACCATAATAACATCTCTATCGTTCAAGGTGGTGGACAGCTTGATATGTCAACACCACACTCCTGTAGAATCCATACTCTTACATCAACGTAGAGTTAGTGCAAAAACCAAATATAGTGCTCCATAATCATGAGGATGGACAGGACGTATGGATATTGCAGTAATTGCTGGTAATTGTCAGAAGGTGAAGGATACATTAAGTGTTATGCTAGTCATCATAGAATTACACTAGTGTATCAACCGATCTGAATAATTATTGGCATTCATTGGCTAATTACACAGCATTTAAGTAGATTATATATGGAGTATTACAAAACATTATTCATAAGTCATCTCATTGCACTAATTATTGGCATTCATTGGCCAGTTACAAAGAATTTTTTTATGCATTGTTCAGAAGTCATCATTCAAAATGAGTTAATTATAGGCATAGCATTTATGCATAAGTCATCTAATTATAGTAATCATTGGCATCATAAGTCATCTCATTACAGTTTACAGTAATCATTGGCATTGCATTTATGCATAAGTCATCTTGTTACAGTAATCATTAGCATCATAAGACACCTCATTGCAGTAATTATTACAGAACATTATTCATAAGCCATCTAATTACAGTAATTAATGGCATAGCATATTCATACCTCATCTCATTACTGTAATTATTGGCATTCATTGGCCAGTGACAAGGCATTTATTATGCATTGTTCAGAAGTCATCATTCAAAACAAGAGTTATTGCATGTAGCATCAAATTGTTAGTGACCGAGCGAGGTGGCGCAGTCGTTAGACACTGGACTCGCATTCGGGAGGACGACGGTTCAATCCCACGTCCGGCCATCCTGATTTAGGTTTTCTGTGATTTCCCTAAATCCCTCCAGGGGATTCCCTTTCAAAGGGCACGGCCGACTTCCTTCCCCGTCCTTCCCTAATCCGATGAGACCAACGACCTCGCTGTCTGGTCTCCTTCCCCGAAACAACCAACCAACCAACCAAACTGTTAGTGTTTATATATGATACCATGCAAGTGACGTAAGACATATTTAAAATGTAAGATATTGGAAACAGTATTCAAGGTGTTTAGTCCAATAATACATATACATAATGGATTCAATACATCAGAGAAGTTTGCATTATATTTAGGACTAGAAATATATCTTAAACTGGTAGCATTATTTAGTTGTATACTAGTAATAGTTGGGACTAGTAATAGTTGGGACTGGTAATAATTATTTTTTTTTTGTGCTAGCAATGCATTGCGTTGGGATCAACAATCAACTGATGGGACATGAAAATATTTGATTTTGACTTATTCCTGGAAATAAGGATTAATAACGTCATTTGTCATGAGTCAGCTGTAGCAAGGTTATGAAACAAGTACAGTATATGTGATCACATTCATAAATGATAGACACAACTGGGTAAAAAAAATGCAAGTACTAGAACAGGTTTAATAACTAATAGCTTATGGCATATTAATATCATGAAAAGCTTCTCCTGGAAAAGATACAAAATGGATTATTGAACTAAAAGAAGAAATGCATATTATGCTGAAAAGTAGTGAACTTCGAATTAACAGGTAATGAAACATGTACTCAATATGTATGAACTCTAGCTGTCTTTCCCAAAACATTCAGTCATTATACTATGCGACATAGACATACTGTCAAAAGGAACTGCAACAAATACTTAAATAACTACATAGCATTTCTTAACTAATAGAAATTATATAAACTCCATCATTTTTCATCATCTTCAAAGAAAAACTTTATTATTCACATCACCATAACTTCGTATAACTATTCATCATCATTTATTATCATCCGCAATCATTATTCATTATTCATATTACCATTTACTTCATACAACTATTCATAGTATAGAGTTTCTTACTTCTAGCATTTTTCATCACTAAAATTAACATGTGTAGTTCTGTCTAACAGCCTGCAATAATCGCCTCGTATTCTGAAAGAAAAATAATTAGTCAAGACTGCTATCATATGATGTGTATAGTATATGCCTGTTAATGCTTGTTAATTCTCATCCATTTACTCTTCATGACACGGTATTGCCTTTTCTTTCGTTCATTCTGATGGTGACATTTCCATTTCAGAGTATTTCTGGTACACGTTATTGCTTTCTGAAAATGATGAATAAGGATTAATATCTTGCATTTAAATCACGTAACCATTAAATGAAAACTTGTTTCTAGTGATATGACTAAGCATACAGCATAGCATGACAGAAAATGTATTATGTCAAAAACATAGTTTTCAAGTGCAAAAAATGTAACACAGTATCATAATGTAGTAGCAAAAAACGTAAAATAGTCTCGATGTTGAGATATCATAAGACAAAATGTCAATGTCAACGGTGTTTGTTACATCTTAAAGATTTCATAGTACATACAAAGAAAAATTCTACTTTCGATAGGAAAACAATCATACATACACAAAAAATGGATGTCTAACGACAAGAAAAGCGACCTGCTAACCATACCTTGCTGGGCACTTGCCAAGAAAAAATACAATCATTATCAGTAAGTAGTCACATAAATATAATTGCATAAGTGGCCATATAAATTTCAGCAAATGGCATTACAGTGTGATAAATTATAAAGTATGTTCATTCAATAAAAGGTTTAATATTGGAGACCTGGTGATTGCCCTTGCTTTTTCTGGTTCTCAAAGTTTCGACGTGCACTACATTAGGGTGAGGAATGCTTCGTATTCTATATGGGCCTGCGTATAGAAGCTCAAATTTACTGCATCTACTCTTTCCTCTGTTGGATAAATAATGCGTGCATACTAATATCTTCTGTCCAATGTGAAAGTCACGGCGTGTACAAACCTGTTTCTGCTGTCGTCTCCGGCGCTCTGCGGCACGTTTGATCTTGTTGAGCGCAATGTCAATTATTTCATGGTGACGTAGTCGACGAGATGTAGGAAAAGATACTAATTCTTTAATTTTGTTAGGTGGTTCAACATTTTTCAATATGACAGTCGGAGATAGCATAGTAGATTCATTTGGTATGGAGTTAATTACATCCTGGAATGAGAGTATGTGTGTGTCCCAATCAATATATTTTGGCAGAATATTCTACATAGTTTACCAATTTCTTTCATTAGTCGTTCAGAAGGGTTCGAAGAAGCGTGGTACCTGGATATATAGATTGGAGAAATGTTTCTAGCTCGTAACATACGTGTCCATACCGCAGATCGAAATTGTGGTCCACTGTCGGAGATTACTTTCAATACATGACCTACATGAAATAAAAAATGTTTTACAAATGCATTCGAAACAGATTTAGCAGTAGCTTTACGTAACGGAGTAAACGTAACAAATTTCGAAGTGAGTTCAACAGCGACAAAGATGTAGCAAAAACCTCTATTAGTTCTGGGAATCGGTCCAAAAATGTCTACAGCGGCCATGTGTCTCAATATAACAGGTACAATGGGATGTAACGGAGGAATATGTGAAGTCGTGTCTGATTAAGCTTTCTGTCAGATTTTACATGACGCTAAAACTCGTCGAATACGTTTCTCCATGTTGCCAAAATAACAGTTCTGTCTCAGTATAAGAAAACATTTTCTGGCTCCATAATGTGCGTAACTTAAATGAGTATACCAAATTAATTTGTTAACAAGTTCGTCAGGAATGCATAATTACCAGTTGTTGCTGTCAGGGTGAGAGCGGCGAAGCAGAATGTTATTGCGTACAGTGTAATGGTTTCTAATGGTAACGTTATTGTTATCTTGCCAAAGGTGTTTAATTTCTTTCCACACATTGTCTTTGCTCTGCTCTTGTGCTATGTCTCGTAATGACGATGAAATGAAATTTTCAAATGCGACCTGTTGAATATAAATGACGCTAGAATTTGCTTGGCAGAAGTTGGTTGCGATGTCTTGCTGATTGTTGCTGAGAGAACGGGATAGTGCGTCTGCTACAATATTTTGTGTACCGGGAATGTGAACAATTGTAAAATTAAATTCCTGTAAATAAAGTTTCCATCTGCTTAACCTGTCGTGTGTAAATTGATCTGTGTAAACGGTCGTATGTCTTCCATAAAGAAAATTCCTAAATCTCGTAAATGGCCATACAACACATAATGTTTCAAGTTCTGTGACAGAATAATTGCGTTCAGCAGGTGACAGAATGCGACTTGCAAAGGCGATGTTTTTAAGTACTGTAGTACCGTCTTCTTCAATTTCCTGAGAAATGTGTACGCCTAAAGCTGTGTTAGAACTGTCGGTGGCAATGGAAAAATTTCTGGTAGGATCTGGGTGTGATAAAAGTGGTGCGTTCAACAAAGCTTGTTTCAGATTGACAAATTCAGACTGTGCTTGGCTGTCCCAGGACCAAATAGAGTTTTTACCCGTCAAATGGCATAATCTAGGGGTGTCTAAAGCAGAGTAATGAATAAATTTACGGAAAAAGTTAATTAATCCCAAAAAGCTGCGTAGTTGTTTCTTCGTCGTTGGAACAGTAATGTCACGTAAAGCCTGAAGTTTTTCCGGGTCAGGCGCAATATCTTCTGCTGAAATTACATGTCCAAGAAATTTTATGGAAGTTTTGCCAAAGTGCGATTTGCTAAGATTAGCTATGAGTCCTTGTGCACGAAAAGTTTGCAACAGTTGTTCACGAATCAGATTGTGTTCAGACCAGTTAGCTTCTGCAATAAGAATGTCGTCTACATACGTTGTGATTCTGTCTTTCAATTCTGTCGGAAGTATAGTATTCAAACCGCGAATAAACGCTGCTGAAGAAATTGTTAACCGAGCGGTAATTTACAAAATTGATAACTGTCACCAAAACAGAGAAATGCTGTGTACTTTCTGCAGTTCGGATGGAGCTGAATTTGCCAAAATCCCGATTTCAAGTCTAATGTGGAATAAACAGCAGTATCATGAAATTTCTGTAGAAGTTCTTCTAGTGTTTGAGGGCGAACTGTTTCATTAATAATAATGTTATTGATGTGACGCGAATCAAGTACGAGCTGAAGTGAGCCATCCTTTTTCTTAACAATATGGAGCGGGTTTATGTACGAGCTAACTGCCGGTTCAATAATTCCTTGGTCAAGCATAGCTTGCAATTCTTTCTTAACTTGCTCTCTGTGAATATATGGAATGGGATAATGTTTGGCTTTAAACGTGTCGTGCTATTTAACTTGAAATTCATACATGAAACTGGACATAGTACCAGGAATGTTGTCAAAAACTGGAGCTTGCTGTAAAAGAATATTGCGTAGCTCTGTACGTTCGTCTGTATTTGCACTGCTCTGTTTTACTTTCTCAGAAATCATTTGCATAACGTCATAGTCGGCTTGGTCTGGTGTATTGTAGTTGTGAACATATGTATCTGGTGGAATGACAGTCTATGTTACGTGATGCAGAAATGACCTCTGTCCGATTAATTGTTTGTTCTTCTGCAGATAAAGAGTGCTGAAATTCTAATGCCAGTTGTACATTTTCATCCTTTAACATTAAATAGGAATTTTGAAAATCAATAATTGCGTCGTGTTGTACCAAAAAATTCGTACCTAGAATAACGTCTGTTGTCAGTAAGGGAACAATCCAAAAATTTGAGTGGAACGTACGACCTGCAATACAAAACGATAAGTGTGTCTGTAATTTTACATCTACTCCTTTACCAGATACTGCTGCTTTTACTTTAGTTTTGCCTAATGGTAACGTAGAATAGGTATTCTCTTTGTTACATTCGCTGAAAGTTTCTTCATTTATAACTGACATTGATGATCCAGAATCGATTACTGCTGAAAATGTGGATGCTCCAATCTTTACTTCAATTACAGGGTGGGAAATGGCTTTTTGAATAACTGGTTTTTCATGCAAAAGTGTGTCTCGGATGTCGTCAAAAGTAATAACATTTTCGTGATCAAGATTTTGTCTATCTGAAGTATTGCTTACGTTGCTGGAGGATGCACCCTGTACTGTATCTAGTCAAGTTCTATCTGACGTGCTGTTATTTGCAGGAAGATGCTGTGGCATTTCGACTATTTTTACTGTCCTGTTACTTCGTCCGTATTAGGTTCGGGATGATACCTACTGTCTGGTTCATTCATGATAATCTGTTGTTGTGGTTGATTCTGCTGCTGGTAAGACCGACTGTTACGCTGAAAATTGTGCTCATTACTTTTACATCTGTCATGATAGTCATTGCTATACGGCGCGTTGCCATTCGAGTTAAAATGATGTGTCTTCTGTACGTAGTGATTTCCTTGTTGCTGTGCGTTACTATTTGGTGCGGCGGACGCTATACGTGTAGGCGGCGAAGCATTAAAGCTTGGTTGACCTTGCACATTACATTGTTGGTTAGGTATGCTAACCGGCTGGTTTTGTTGCTGTTGTGGGGGAAAACCTCTATTGTTGCCAAAATGTGTCTGCGATTGCTGAAAATTCGTGGAGACTGATGATTAAAATTTTGACTGTTATTAAAATTATCCTGGTATTTCTTGTCATTTCGGGAGTGTCTAATGGAAACTGTCACTTTCGGTAAAACTTGTCATATCAGGTTTTCTTTACCCATTCTTAATCCTAGATAGATCGATAGTTGAAGAGCTGTTTTGGTAGATATAAAGGATAGTAGAAGAGAAGGCAGCAGTGCAGAAAACTAAAGATGAAATAGCACTTCTACGGCTCGGAGCCCTGTGCACGCTACGGCACATATTCATTGAAGCGTAATGAATCCCCTGAGGACACTTACGCGCTGCAAATAAATTTTAGTTTCTGCGTTACAGGCAATGCCGGTGAAAATTCAAAAATAAATTGTTACATCTAGTCCAAAGAGTGTATCTGTGTTCTGTCATTCTTAAATAGGCCTACCTTAAATTTTCTCACGGATAGAAAGTGCTTATAATCAAAATTGTCGTCTGTGTACGTCTGAACACGTTCAGGATTACATGAGAATCTATTTGTGTGTGTCTGTTCGGATTATAAGTCACGTACTCTCTGTAAATTCCTTAAATTAAACTGGCTGTGTGAGTCTGACAAATGTTCGGAATGTGGCATATGCTGTGAGGTGTTAGAGGCTGAAACATTTTTCATTTCTGTCACTTCTTGCTGTAAAGACGACACTTTTCTAGGCAATGTATTATTGGATGAACTTATCTCACTGATTGTCTGCTGCAAGTTTTCGAATTCGGGTGTTTGACTGAACGAAATTGGTGATGTATGGTCTGATTTGGTGTCATTGTTATTTTCGATAACATCAATACGACTGGCCAATTCAACAAATTTTTCAGTCAATGCTTTAACCTGATCATCATTTTTAGTGTCACAAGCATTAATTTGTTTTTGGATTTTACGTGTGGTTTTGCTTAATTTCTTAACGACTGCTTTAATGGCACTGGGATCCTGTATTAATTCCAATTGTTCAAATCTGCTGGTCACTGTCTGAAAGTCTACTGTGTGTGTGTCTGTTTTTGTTTTAAGATCAGAGATTTCATCATGCAATTCAGTGTTCAACTGTTTGATACTACTGATTTCGTCTGATAGTGCAGCAATGTTGTTGTCTACGTATGTTTTTGCTTTCGTAAACAATTTACGCTTATCTTCCTGTCTCTGTGCAGTAATTGTTTCCATGACTTGTTTCTTTACTTTGTTCTGTTCCTGTACAAATTTACGGTAACGCGTTTCACTGTTTTGTAGGTGGTGATTAAAACGTTCGTCAATTTGGCTGTTTTGTTGTTCAAATTTCGTATCTACTTTCGCATCCAGTGTGCGTGAAAGTTCTGATGACATTAGTTTAAACTCGTCGCGTAACTGTGTTGCGTTTTCAGAACTTTGTTTAGCGACTGCACTAATTTCATCTCTAAGTAATTTCGTTGTGGCTGCATGTGTATTACTTAATTCTTGTGCAACAGATCTAAGTTCTTCACTACTAGTCCTAGCACAAGCCTTAATTTCCTCACGTAATCATGACATTGCACGGCAACGGCTGCAATCTGTTCATTAATCTGTTTAAAGTTCTCATTAATTTGTTCGATCGACCTGTCGTGTTTTTCATTCGACTGTTTGAAACTTTCGTTAAGTTGTTTGAAACTGTTGTCGTGTTATTCATTAAGTTGTTTGAAATTGTTGTCTAGTTTTTCATTCGACTGTTTGAGATTTTCATTAAGTTGTTTGTTTGATTCATGAAGTTGTAGCAATAATGCCATATCTTGATCCATGCCAATATTACCTACTCTATTCTCTGTGCTGTTTGATGGCGTATCTGCAATTGTCACGTTTTGTGTAACCATTTGGTTATTCTCTGATTCTTGAAAAGGTTTGCCAATTGGATGTGCACTGTTGGTCACTACACCGGAATCGAATAAATCTGACATATTTTGAGTACATTGTTCACCTTCGTTAGAAACATTTGTCTGTTCACTGTGTAAAATTTGCCAATCATGTGTGTCAAACTGAAAAGCGTTGATTGTAACGGATCGTGCCGCGTCATCAATTGCCGTTAAATTAAGTGTGGACATAACTGAATGTGTTTGTTCATCATCTGGAATAAAATCATTACTAGTGATCGGTACGCACTGATTACTGTAATTAGAGGATTATCACTATTACACTGAGTGTCGCTAGTATTATCGGTCAAACTATTCGAGTCAGCTTTTTCACTCATTGCACATCGCGATGTACTGTTAGCAGTTTTTCGCGGCATTTTCACATATCAAAGTTAAGCATAAAATGAAACAGAGACAAAGCAAAAATGGAACAAAAACAATTACAACAAAGAGCAATAAATTGCCGATGATCTGTGAAAGAAAGAGTGACAAGTTAGTAAATGCGTTGCGCCAGGTGCAAACTACCTTTAACAATAGTGTAAATAAGAGCAGATATATGACTACTTCTCAGAAATTCACAAAGAAAATACGATCCTGGCCGGTTGTCGACAAGTGTAACCTCCCAACTGAAAAGTTCCGTAACCTAACAATAATACAATGTGATGGTTCAAATGGCTCTGAGCACTATGCGACTTAACTTCTGAGGTCATCAGTCGCCTAGAACTTAGAACTAATTAAAACTATCTAACCTAAGGACATCACACACATCCATGTCCGAGGCAGGTTTCGAACCTGCGACAGTAGCGGTCACGCGGTTCCAGACTGAAGCGCCTTTAACCGCACGGCCACACCGGCCGGCCCAATAATACAATGTGACTGTTGTTGTTGTGGTCTTCAGTCCTGAGACTGGTTTGATGCAGCTCTCCATGCTACTCTATCCTGTGCAAGCTTCTTCATCTCCCAGTATCTACTGCAACCTACATCCTTCTGAATCTGCTTAGTGTATTCATCTCTTGGTCTCCCTCTACGATTTTTACCCTCCACACTGCCCTCCAATGCTAAATTTGTGATCCCTTGATGCCTCAAAACATGTCCTACCAACCGATCCCTTCTTCTAGTCAAGTTGTGCCACAAACTTCTCTTCTACATCTACATCTACATCTATACTCCGCGAACCACCTTACGGTGTGTGGCGGAGGGTACTTATTGTACCACTATCTGATCCCCCCTTCCCTGTTCCATTCACGAATTGTGCGTGGGAAGAACGACTGCTTGTAAGTCTCCGTATTTGCTCTAATTTCTCGGATCTTTTCGTTGTGATCATTACGCGAGATATATGTGGGCGGTAGTAATATGTTGCCCATCTCTTCCCGGAATGTGCTCTCTCGTAATTTCGATAATAAACCTCTCCGTATTGCGTAACGCCTTTCTTGAAGTGTCCGCCACTGGAGCTTGTTCAGCATCTCCGTAACGCTCTCGCGCTGACTAAATGTCCCCATGACGAATCGCGCTGCTTTTCGCTGGATCATGTCTATCTCTTCTATTAATCCAACCTGGTAAGGGTCCCATACTGATGAGCAATACTCAAGAATCGGACGAACAGGCTATTCAATACCTCCTCATTAGTTACGTGATCTACCCACCTTATCTTCAGCATTCTTCTGTAGCACCACATTTCGAAAGCTTCTATTCTCTTCTTGTCCAAACTAGTTATCGTCCATGTTTCACTTCCAAACATGGCTACACTCCATACAAATACTTTCAGAAACGACTTCCTGACACTTAAATCTATACTCGATGTTAACAAATTCCTCTTCTTGAGAAACGCTTTCCTTGCCATTGCGTCTACATTTTATATCCTCTCTACTTCGACCATCATCGGTTATTTTACTCCCTAAATAGCAAAACTCCTTTACTACTTTAAGTGTCTCATTTCCTAATCTAATTCCCTCAGCATCACCCGACTTAATTTGACTACATTCCATTATCTTCGTTTTGCTTTTGTTGATTTTCATCTTATATCCTCCTTTCAAGACACTGTCCATTCCGTTCAACTGCTCTTCCAAGTCCTTTGCTGTCTCTGACAGAATTACAATGTCATCGGCGAACCTCAAAGTTTTTACTTCTTCTCCATGAATTTTAATACCTACTCCGAATTTTTCTTTTGTTTCCTTTACTGCTTGCTCAATATACAGATTGAATAACATCGGGGAGAGGCTACAACCCTGTCTTACTCCTTTCCCAACCACTGCTTCCCTTTCATGCCCCTCGACTCTTATAACTGCCATCTGGTTTCTGTACAAACTGTAAATAGCCTTTCGCTCCCTGTATTTTACCCCTGCCACCTTCAGAATTTGAAAGAGAGTATTCCAGTTAACATTGTCAAAAGCTTTCTCTAAGTCTACAAATGCTAGAAACGTAGGTTTGCCTTTTCTTAATCTTTCTTCTAAGATAAGTCGTAAGGTCAGTATTGCCTCACGTGTTCCAACATTTCTACGGAATCCAAACTGATCTTCCCCGAGGTCGGCTTCTACCAGTTTTTCCATTCGTCTGTAAAGAATTCGCGTTAGTATTTTGCAGCTGTGACTTATTAAACTGATTGTTCGGTAATTTTCACATCTGTCAACACCTGCTTTCTTTGGGATTGGAATTATTATATTCTTCTTGAAGTCTGAGGGTATTTCGCCTGTCTCATACATCGTGCTCACCAGATGGTAGAGTTTTGTCATGACTGGCTCTCCCGAGGCCATCAGTAGTTCAAATGGAATGTTGTCTACTCCCGGGGCCTTGTTTCGACTCAGGTCTTTCAGTGCTCTGTCAAACTCTTCACGCAGTATCTTATCTCCCATTTCGTCTTCATCTACATCCTCTTCCATTTCCATAATATTGTCCTCAAGTACATCGCCCTTGTATAAACCCTCTATATACTCCTTCCGCCTTTCTGCCTTCCCTTCTTTGCTTAGAACTGGGTTTCCATCTGAGCTCTTGATATTCATACAAGTGGTTCTCTTCTCTCCAAAGGTCTCTTTAATTTTCCTGTAGGCAGTATCTATCTTACCCCTAGTGAGACAAGCCTCTACATCCTTACATTTGTCCTCTAGCCATCCCTGCTTAGCCATTTTGCACTTCCTGTCGATATCATTTTTGAGACGTCTGTATTCCTTTTTGCCTGCTTCATTTACTGCATTTTTATATTTTCTCCTTTCATCAATCAAATTCAATATTTCTTCTGTTACCCAAGGATTTCTATTAGCCCTCGTCTTTTTACCTACTTGATCCTCTGCTGCCTTCACTACTTCATCCCTCAGAGCTACCCATTCTTCTTCTACTGTATTTCTTTCCCCCATTCCTGTCAATTGTTCCCTTATGCTCTCCCTGAAACTCTCTACAACCTCTGGTTCTTTCAGTTTATCCAGGTCCCATCTCCTTAAATTCCCACCTTTTTGCAGTTTCTTCAGTTTCAATCTGCAATTCATAACCAATAGATTGTGGTCAGAATCCACATCTGCCCCAGGAAATGTCTTACAATTTGACTTACAATGTGACTAACTTCTCAATAAAGTTGTCGCTCACTTATAACCTTCCAATAATGACTGTGAATTTAAACTCGTGAATTTTGGACGTCAGCAGCGCGGCGTCATGGCCCTGAAAGATCATACTGAATAAATTGAAAATTCTTACCTCAATGAAGTCGCCGGATAACGCATATATATCTGCTCTTACAATAAATTTTTGTGGCACAGCCCAGTGCAATGCTGGCCGATAGATCTGTCATGTATAAAAAGAACAACTGATTTTTCTTAGCAACAATCGGGATGACCATGGATTGGGGAAATTAGTAAATTCTTTAAACTGAGATGAGTGATTGTCAAAAGTTACTTTTTATAAAAAAAGATTATTATCAAGCGATTTTTGTAGAAACATTTACATGGGACTTTATGTAACAATACTACATATGCGCGAGACTGCTTTTATCTTATACTACAACGCTCAGGCTCCGCCCAGCCAACTCCACACACACGACTGCTCGCTAGCTACTACTTACTCCTACTGATACACAGTTCCTACTGCAGACAACACTGCTCTCTGGTCTGAGATTCTCTTATACCGTACATATCGCAGGCAGCGCATGAGCAATCCATCGAAATTACATCTGCTCGAGTGCACTAGCAATACATTCCTTAATCATGGACCTCTTACATCCTTCCTCTTCCAAGTAGAGACACAGGAAATAGTGAGGATTGCTTTTCCGGCGGTTGCGATTGAACCGGAGTGTGAAACTGTTTGGCAAAAGACACGGTCAGTTTCTCATGCCACAGCGGGTAAGTTGGTAACGGCTCTACTTTTTGGGAACAGAAGCTCACTGGATGGCGACGCCTGCAGAGCCATAAAAAGGTCGGACCGCAGCCACACCGTGATTCCTTGCTAGTCCAGGTGCCCACTTCTGCTGTTTAGTTTGGGAGATGTCAATTCAAGTCAACGGCGGACTGAAGTCTATCACAAACATGTCACTGTTTTTTTTACCATTTGTCACACTTAAATATCAGTTTATGATATACAGCCATTAAAAAGCCTTCAGATCGTTCTGAAGATTACTGTTAAAGTTTATTTACCTAAAAATACCGGCTATAGCGTAATGTGAAGAGTCAGGCAATTTAGAAACACAAGACAATGAGTTCGAATCTCAAAAAGTGCTAATTCTTTCTCACCTTTGCGTTTGTAGAAGATTCTCGACTTTCGTATTAATCTAACAGAAGTGTGACCTGCAGTATTCGATGTTATTTACGTATAAGAGTGCTCTCTCTCTTAAGAGTCACTATTAGATTTTGTGACATCAGTCTCATTAACAAACGAAAGCTTATGTGGCTGCGAGTGAGACGGGGAGCAAAGACAATTATATTCTTGCTTGCCACGAATATTCGCTATTTATTTTCGAATATGTCGCCATTTCTGAGTGCGTATATGTACATAACATGAATCAAAATACTATGCTGTTGCTAAAAATTTGGAAATTTGTGGTGAGGTCTTATGGGACCAAACTGCTGAGGTCATCGGTCCCTAAGCTTACACACTACTTAATCTAACTGAAACTAACTTACGATAAGGACAACACACACATCCATGCCCGAGGGAGGACTCGAACCTCCGACGGGGAGAGCCGTGTGGTTAAACGAAGTAAGACTTTAACTCTTATATTAACAATGAACTAAAGGCTTTTTAGCGCCGAATTGTCATTAACTGACATTTAATTGTCACAAATGGTAAAAAAGTGTGGCGTGTGTCTGGTAAATCTTCAACGGGCTGTTGTCTTGAATTTGCATCTCCTGATGTAAAAAGCAGAAATGGGTACCCGGGGCTCGGAAGTTATCATGGTAGCGTGACCGTGGAGACATCTTCTGTATTGCTCGGTAGTTGAGCGCCCCCATTTCTGTTGGCCCTGGACGCCTGTCCTCAGGTACAGAACAAAAGACACTGCTGCATTTGGAAACAGTTTAGCTGTTCGACACCTAGAACGGAAGTCGGCAGCGTCCCCCACCTACGCAAGCCGCTTCATTCGCGCGGCGGAGCGACAATCTCGCGCTATGGCCGCAGACCGACGGCACAAGTCATGCCGTTAAGATTTCACTGAGACACAATGTATAGCTTTGTACAGCGCAAGTAAATTTGCATGGAGTAGTATACTTTCTCAGCACTTCAGCTGAGTTTTCCATTCATGTCTATACAGGAATGTTTCCCACGTTTTACTTTGTCGAGGACAGCATAGATAATCAATACTAAAATACCAATGGCCTATTGACCTTTACCGCCTCTACAGAATGGGGCAAGTTGTTTTCATATTAGCGGCTTGGGGTAGGAGCGATGCTAACAGCCTGAGAGGGAAAACAGCACACGTGCTGCCTTCAGAATTTCAGAGTATATTCTAGCCAACACTGTCAAAAGCTTTCCCTAAATCTACAAATGCTAGAAACGTCAGTCTGTGTTTGTTCCTTCTGTGTTCTAAAATAAGTCGTAGGGTCAGCATTTCCTTTCGTGTTCCTATATTTCACCGGAAACCAAATGGGTCTTCCCAGAGGACAGCGGCTATGGCTTTCAGTCCTCTTCTAAATAATTTGTGATGATATTATGTATCCACCACGTATTAAATAAATGTGTCTGCAATGTTCAACTCTGTCACCACCTGCCTTCTTCCGAATTGGAATTAACACACTTGAAGACTGAACACTGTTGGATGATCCATGTAGGAAGAGTTAGCAATGGCTAGGGGCCCTGCGCAGCAGTTGCAAGCCTGAGTTTGGAAAAGTCTATCAAGTTAGATACGAATGTCATTCCACTTACCGTCCAACGAAAAGACGGTGGTGTCAAAATTTACAATGAGTAGCAACAATTTTAGCTGATTTCTAAGAGTGAGTGTTGGCCACACTGTACATTATCTGTCGTAAAGTTGACAGCACCACAAAACTTACAGGGGAATTCCATAATGTTTCCGTCGTTAGTCGTAATAACACGGCCAATTAGAATAGGGTTTTATTGATTAATATAAGAAAGTAATTCGTGGACATCGTATTTATTTTTGTAAGTCTAAAAGAACCATCAGCAATAGCAGCCGAAGAGTTCCGGCATAAGAAGTCACTCTCATTCCACCAATGGCCTCGTCAAAGAGGGCGGAGGAGCGGAAAGAGGTTCAGGGCACTCTCTTGTCCTTGGAGTGGGAAAGCGCCCCTAAAAGGCGGAAGAATCAGCAATGATCAACGGCATGAGGAAGCAGAACCCATTGCATTAAAGACACGGAACTTGTATTCACAGGACATGTAGCGTGTAACTGAAAAAGTGTCATGATGATCTCTCCATTCGCAAAAGATTCCGGACTAGTCTCCCATTCGGAACTCCAGGAGGGGACTGCAAAAGGGGCGGTGACCATGAGAAAAAGGTTAACGTTCTACGAGTCGAGGCGTGGAACGTCAGAAGTTTGAAAGTAGTAGGGAAGCTAGAAAATATTAAAAGGTAATTGCTAAGGCTCTGTCTATATTTACTGAGTGCAGTGAAGTGAAATCGAAAAAAAACAAGGATTTCTGGTCAGATGAGTATAGTATAACATCAACAGCAGCAGAAATTGGTAAACTTGAAAAAGGTCGGAAGATACAGGAAGATTTAAATTAACTTACATCATGGTCAGCCAGATATTCCGAAATCAGATATTGGATTGTAAGGCGTACGAAGGGGTAGATAGACTCAGATCACGATTTGGAAATGATAAAGAGTAGGCTGAAGTATAAGGAGCTAGTCAGAAAGAATCAGTGCACAAAAGAAGTTGGATACGGAAGTATTAAGGAATCAAGAGAAATGCTTGAAGTACTGCGAGGCTATAGATGCTGCTGTAACGAGTTGCTCAATAGGCAGTTCAGCTGAAGACGAATGGACATCTCTAAGAAGGACAGTCACAAAAGTTGGAGAGAAAAACGTAGGTACAAGGAAAGTCACTGCGAAGAAGCCATGTGCAACGGAAGAAATATTTCAGTAGACCGACAAAACAGAGAATTACAAAAGTGTAGGAATCAAATGAATAGGAAGTGCAGGGAAACTAAGGCGAAATGGCTCCATGAAAATACGAAGAAATCAAAAAACATGCGGTTGTCGGAAGGACTAACTCAGCATAGTGTCTACAGGAAGCAGCAAAACAACCTTCGGTGGAATTAAAAGCAAGGGTGGTAACATTAAGAACGCAATGGGGAAAGAGAGTAGGTAGAAAGAGTACACTGAACGTCTTTATGAGGGGGAGGACTTGCTTGATGAAGTGATAGAAGAAGAAATAGAAATCGACATGGAAGAGATACGGGATCCATTATTAGAATCGGTATTTAAAAGAGCTTTGGACGACTTAAAATCAAATAAGATAGAAAAATAGATAACATTCCATCGGAATGTCTAAAATTGTTTGCAATAAGTGACAACAAAATGACTATTCACAGTGGTGTGTAGAGTATATGAGACTTTCAGAAGAACATCATCCACACAATTCCCAGGATTGCAAGAGCGACAAGTGCGACAATTACCGCAGAACATCTCATGCGTCAAAATTGCTGACAAGAATAATATACGGAAGAATGGAAAAGGAAACTGCGGCTCTATTAGATGACGATCAGTTTGGCTGTAGGAAAGGTAAAGGAACCAGGAAGGCAGTTCTGACGTTGGTGCTGATATTGGACGCAGGACTGAAGAAAAAACAAGACCCGTTCATACGATTTATCGATTTGAAAAGAGCGTTCGACAAAGTAAAATGGAGCAAGACGTTCGGAATCCTAAGAAAATAGGGTAAACGATAGGGAAAGACGAGCAGTATGCAATATATACAAGAAACAAGGGGGGAACAAGTCGAAGATCAAGAACCAAGTGTACGGAAGAACAAGACTGTAGGACAGGGATGTAGTCTTCCGCCCTTGCTGTTCAGTCTGCACGTCGGGGAAGCAATGACGGAAATAAAAGAAAGGTTCAAGAGTGAGAATAAAATTCACAGTGAAAAGGTATCAACGTTAAAATTCGCTGATGACATTGCTAGCCTCAGTGAAAGTGAAGAAGAAATACAGGACCTGTTGAATGGAATTAACAGTTTAATGAGTACACACTATCGATTGTGAGTAAATCGAAGACAGGCGAAAGTAATGAGAGCACTGAGAAGCTTAACATCACGGAAATCACGAAGTACATGAAGTTAAGGAATTCTGCTGCCTAGGTAGTGAAATAACCCGTATCGGAGAGAGTAATGTGGACATAAAAAGCAGACTAGCACTAGCAAAAAGGCGTTCCTAACCCAGATAAGTCTACTAGTATCAAATACAGGTGAGAGAAATTTCTGAGAATGTGTATTTGCAGCACAGCATTTTATGGCAGTGAGAGATGGACTGCAGGAAAACCAGAGCAGAGGAGAATCGAAGCATCAGAGATGTGGTGCTACAGAAAAAAATGTTGAATATTAGGTACACTGATTATGTAAAAAAAAGAGGAAGTTCTGCGCAGAATCGGCGAGGAGATGAATATATGGAAGACATTGACAAGGTGAAGGGACAGGAAGATGTCAGGGAATAACTTCCATGGTACTAGATGGAGCTGTCGAGGGTAGAAACTGTAGAAGAAGACAGAGTTTGGAATACATCCAGGTTGCAAGTGCTACTCTGAGATGAAAAGGTTGACACAGGAAAGAAATTCGTGGCGCATCAAACAAGTCAGAAGACTCATTAAAAAAAAAAGCCTACCACTGCAGCCGTTCATTCCTTCCATAGCATGTTTACTGTTCTTACAGCACTTATGATACGAGCCGTCTAGACTGAAACCGCTTTCTTGTTGGTGGACTATTGTTGCATAATGTTTTGTAGTTTCGCGGTTTCTGCATTTCTTTTGTGTCGTTTCTTTGACGTTCGCTGTGGATTAATAGGACAAAATACTACTGTTGAACAACAGTAGAGGATATTATGAGAGTGAAATATATTTTTATCTTGCGTCTGTGAAATTTACTGACAGGAAAACGAGAAGTACTGAAGAATAAGGTAAGTTTACTTGTTTTTTTACATACTCTACAAAGTGGAAAGAAACCAAGTAGGTCCTATGCGCAGTGTAGTAACAATGTAGTTATCAGCTGTTGGTGTTTGATCTGATAATAAAATGTTATCGTTATAATTCATTTAATTCTAGTAAATAATTATTTGCCACTGAGACTCCAGGGTTGGGACTGATTGTTTGAAACCATCCATACAGCGTTATTTTACAGGGTGTCAGGTTTCACACGGTGCAGCCATCCACCACGGTGGACCCTCGTTTGTGAAAATTGACTAAAATAATTTATCGTGAGACACTAAACGATTAAAAATAGCGTGAGTTTAATCAGTACCTCTGTCGCATAATGGTTAATGTTCTAGACTCATAAGCTGAAGGTCGAATGTTAACTATTTACAGAAAGGTAATATCTTTAAATCTATATCAGAACGATTGTGGTCTTTATTATTATTCGTTTAATTTGGTTTTAAATATAACTCTTTTCTTAAATTTAATTTATGATGCTTGAATGCCTCATTTCAATCCTTTTATTAACTGTATTATTTGGCACGAATTTAATAAAGTGAATTTGTATTTAAAAATGCGATTGTAGTAAGGTAGGATTTATAATTTGATCGCTGTGCGTAAAGAATTTGAATTTTAAAGGCTTTTATGACGATAACCATCCAATATAACGTACACATCGTTTTGGAACCAAAGTGAAGTGCTGTTTTATTTTATATTCTAAACTCTGAGGCCTTAAGCAGACCAAAGGCCTCTTCTTAGCATTTGCTACGGGCCCTGCCCTGGCTGAATCCGACAATGAGACTGATGGCACTAGAAGGAACTGTAGAAGGCAAAAACTGTAGAGGAAGACAAAGATGGGAATACATCCTGCAAATAATTGAGGACATAGGTTGTAAGTGCTACTCTGAGATTAAGTGGTTGGCGCAGGACAGAAATTCGTGGCGCGCCTCATCAAACCTGTCAGAATACTGATGACTACCCCCCCCCCCCCAAAAAAAAGGGTGGCACCAAGCTCAGCCATTGATGTCAAATCCTTAAAAAAAAGTAAAGTCTTCTCGCGGCTCAGTACTTCCTGTCTATATCTCAAGTGTTAGTAGAAAACTGTCCATAACTTCAATCGAGAGAAAGGCTCCGCCACTGAGCATGACCTACTTCACAAATTACTTAATCATTTATTTGCTGCTGTAGTATGGAAAATGTGGAAATAAAGCCGAGAATTTGTCGCAACACAGATATGAAAAACATTCAGGTTTTGTGCATTCATAAAGGAACGTGGCTCACTGGTATACCTCAATCACACAGACTGAGTTTTTCCTTGGTTTCCCTAAGCCACTTCAGATTACTCGGGGTGGGGGTAATTTTCTTTAAGAAGACGTAATTCTTATACAGCTATGTTCTTGTCCAATCAAAGCTTCTGCTTCGTATGTAACGACTTTATCGTCAATGAGATGTTAAACCGCAATCTTTAATTAAATCTTCCTTTTTCTGTATGAATTAGAAATTAATGCTAAGCAACAAGACCGCATGTTCTTTGAGATTATCACATGTCTTGACCTGGGAACAGATACCCTACTGTGTCTTTTGGTACAGAGTAGCGCTAAGAATCGAAACGGACGTATCTCACTGTACTATTATAAATCTTAAGTCAGAAAATAAACAGCAACTGTTTAATATGAGGGTGCACTCCGATAAGGCTCTCTAATGAGAGGAGTTAGGTAACTGATTCTTTGAGAGTAGAAAGGAAGCTTGGAACACTTTTTACATCGATTTTTCTTGAGGCGGAGCTTCCAGTCTTTCAAGTTGTTCTGCAAGAGAAACTTCCGTAATTACTGTCTTAGACAGCTTATTAATCACCTTCGGCCAGTTGTTCACACTTATTCACATGTAACGTGCTAGAAATGTCTGTGCTAACTGGAGCCGACGCAGGTGGCTACCGTGGAATCACAGGCTGGTAGTCACGAAAGTTTTTCTCGTCGTGGACTGTGCAAGTGACAGATGTGATTCGCCATCAGACATTTGGAACAATGCCGATCTTTATGCAGTTAGATACGTTTTCTAGTTCCTTGATGAAAACACCGCGTGTTTAAGGAATAGAAACGCTTCATGATCCTTAATTTGTATTTCGACGAAAACAAAGGTAACTGAGAAAACAGGAGAACTCCTTGTAGCGGAAGCAAATGAAACCCTCAAGGATGTTTACAATTGACCAGTACGCAATAAAAGAGTCATTGAAATGAAAGAACAAATGCTATGTATTTAAATTTGTAAAATGAAAATGACACTGTTAAACTGCAAGTAGATGGCGCTCCTACAGACTGCGCATCAAACAGAAAATTTCTAGGAATGAATATTCATTCTTACTTGAAGTGGTACTTGAAACACGATATCATCATCATGTTATACCTTTAGAATCCTCTTACCGGCGCGTAACAGCCAGTGCTATTTATCTGCATAGTGTTCATGCATACACTCAATTCTTAGCTTTTTTGGGGAACAAGTACCCAAAACATGAACACATTTTTCAAACTACAGAAAAAGGCCATAAGAAAAATAACCAGAAACATTAGTCGCGTTCATTGGAAGGATTCGCTCGAAACACTGGCAATTTTAACTACGGCACATGAGTACATTCACCAGTCAATTGACACATAAAAATGACATTGAGAATCACTGCACAAACAATTCTGAAACAATATCTAAAACGAACTTACATTTACCAAGAATACATAAACATGAAACTCGAAACAGCGTTTCCTGCCAAGGAATAAAACTGTACAATAAATTGCCTAAGGAGATAAAGAAGTTTACTAATGACAAGGAAATGTAGGAAAACTTTTAATGTGTTTTTTTTATAGTCTCTTTATTTTCTTCTGGTCTCTTTGTGCTTAAATCATGCCATGCTCTTCTCTCTTTCTCAGTTACATGATATTCACCTTTTTTAAATAAAATTTCTTACTAATGTTTCAGAAATGTCAAATTTTTTGAGCAACGTACGAATACAGCATATTATTTACCTGCCGATTTGAGTATTAAGATAATGTATGAAGTATGTCGGGAAAAACGCTATGAAGAAGGAGAGACCAGCAATTACGGATAAGGTGGCAGATATTCGTAACGGAGTGTAACCTGAAATTCCAGAGACCACGAAAAGACAGCATGACAAATATTTAAAATTTGCACATCTTTCGGCTGGGAAAACGGAAGACGAAGCTTTGAGAAGGGAACAGATAGATCATATGAGAAGGAAATAAATGGCAAAGGTGTTTAGGAACTTTTAGAAAGAAAGTGAAAGGCAAGGCGAATCCGTGCTGGCAGAATTTGACTTTCAAGTTGTACTTTACTGCCCTAAAGTGAATAGAAAGGAAAGATTCGTAAGAAGGATCTCCGTAGAGGGTCTCACGGTTCCTAATGTAGGAGAAAACTAAACCGACTGCCACAGGTGGTATGAGACAACAGCCAAAAAGATTTACATGGAGGTGGCTTCATTTTTGTGTAAATATTGGAAAAATGAAGCAAAAGGAAAACCCGTAACCTTTTTTTTCTGAGACATGTGGGGAGAATAGAAATGCCAACATTATCATTATGTGTTAGTATGCAGTGAATTCATCGGATATTCCAACTATCAACCAATGCTTTTATGAGTCTGGATATTCACAAATGCAAGTACGCTAACTGCAGTCAGCGTCATACGAAAAAGTAAACATGGTATGTTTTTGATGCAACTGCGTGGTATACTATTGTAAGAATGACGTTCGAAGCGTACGGAATGATAAAAATGGAAATCCTCAAATTTTGTATTCCAACCAGCTTCAGATGAAATTAATCTGGAATACTAAAACTGCTGAAGATGGAGAAACTGTAAAATTACTTGCGACTGGATTCAGTACCGAAAGGATCAGTCTGTCATGATATTTTTGAAGTATTCCTCTGATAATAGAGATTTCCAATTTAGCACACCAAGAAAAGACCTAGCCTACGAAATTCATAGAATTCGGGACCTGAACAAAATATTATGTGCCATCACATGAGGTTCTTTCTGCCTACGTAAAGGAAAGAAAAAAGATCTTACAGATTAATGTAAGTATCATATTCTATAATAAGGACTTAATACTGCTGACGGGTTACGAATTGAGTGAAACGTGGGGGCATCACAGGAATAGACTTAATCTTTTTTCCTTTTTTTAGTCTCCATTATTTGTTGCTAGTTAATCATCTTAGCTATTTCATTTAAACCACTTTCGGCCTACACTACTCAGTTAAACGTCTGTATTTTGTCATATTTGACACACGAATGCGCAGATAGAAACAGCTGTGAGAAAGAATTTTTTTTTCGTCATCTAAATGTCCCTTTCTTTGTTACGTGGAAAGAAAACAACGAGAATCTTCTTTCTGTTAGTTCTAAATTTAGTGCAGTCACTGAATAGCACTGACAGAGATCGCCACTGTTTGTTCTTTAATCGGTATTAATTAAGGTATTACGCACTGAGGTGACAAAAGTCATGGGACAGTGCAACACACGTATACAGATGGCGGTAGTATGGCGTATAAGACGGCAGTGCAGTGGACGGAGTTGTCATTTGTACTCGGGTCATTCATAAGAAACGCTTACCGACGTAATTATGGTCGCATGATTGGATTTAACAGACTTAGAACGCAGAATGATAGTTGGAGCTAGACACGTGGGACACACCATTCTAGAAATCGTTAGGAAATTCAGTATTCCTAGATCCACGGCGTCAAGGGTGTTCCGTGAACACCAAATTTCAGGTATTAGCTCACGCCATGGGCAAAGAAGTGGCCGACGGCCTTCGCTTAACGACCGAGAGCAGCTGCGTTTGCATGGAGTCGTCAGTGTTAGCAGACAAGCAACACTGCGTGAAATAGCACCAAAAATCAATGTGCTACGTACGAAGAACGTTTCCATTAGGAAAGTGCAGCGGAATTTCTCGTTAGTGGGCTATGGCAACAGACGACCGAGGCGAGTGCCTATGCTAACACAACATCGCCTGCAGCACCTCATATCGGTTGGACCCTAGCCGCGGCCTGTCAGATGAGTCTTATTTCAGATGATAAGAGCGGATGATAGGGTTCGTGTGTGGTGCAGACCCCACGAAGCCACGGACCCAACATGTCAACAAGGCACTGTCCATGCTGGTGGTGGGTCCATAATGGTGTGGACTGTGTTTACATAGACAGTTGACTAGAAATGGTTATGTTCGGTTACTTGGAGACAATTTGCAGCAGGTCATGGACTTCATGTTTCCAAACAACAGTGGAATTTTTATGGATGACAATGAACCATGGCACCAAGCCACAACTGTTGGCGTTCGGTTTGAAGGACATTCTTGACAACTCAAGCGAATGATATGACCATCCCTATCGTACGACATGAAGATCACCGAACATTTATGGGACATAAATGCACAAAATCCTGTACCAGCAACACTTTCGCGCCTCTGTAGAGACAGCGTGGCTTAATACTTCTGCAGAGGACTTCCAACGACTTGTTGAGTCCACGCCTTGTCGAGTTGCTAGACAACGCCGCCAAAAGAAGGTTTGACATCGTATTAGGAGGTATCCCATGATTTTTGCCACCTCAGTGTATACACAGCTGCAGTAATCTCTAATTTCATAATGTTACCTAAAGCTCAATAGTACTTCTCATCTCGTAGAATTGGGAGTACTGCTAGTGGTCTGCGTCTTCAAGACACAATATTTTGATGTCATACTCGGCGTATTCGTCAGGTGTATCCTGCGTCGCAGGAAATACGTAATGAAGACGGCGATTTACGACGTCGAAATATTGTGTTGGGAAGACGCATGCCACAGGTAGTACAGCCGATTCCACGAGATGACACCGAAACGTTGTGAATGTCCAAGACATTACATTCGATGTTACTTGTTTATGTTATACAGTAGCAGCCGTTAAGTTAAAGATCGGACAAAAAGCTGTGTGCATAATTCACAAAATATTTCCTTAACGTCTACCGAGTGACTGTTGAAAAGTTTGCGACAGCCTATTAGAAAGTACTTAGCTTTAAGGAGAAATCCTTTAAACTGACTTACGTCAAAACACAGTTTTTCCAGTTACGTCTGTTTGTTCCTAAAATCCTGGTTTATAATAGTTGAGAAGATAACCGCTGTTTTAGTACTTACATTTAGTCTAAACTGTAATCAGTCTGCAAGACTTCGAAATATTGTATTTTTGTTAATATCAGAGAGAGAGAGAAAGAGAGAGTCAGCGAGAGTTTAGTATTGTATCGATAGGTAGTAGTTGAATCGATAACAGTGTAAGGGCAGTAGTAGTGAGTGGTCGTTGTTAGCCGGTTAGCAAGGAATGGCATTATGTACGAGTAACAATACAGATTACTTTAAGAATATAGAGCGGACCATGAACTTTGTACATTCATGTATCATGACCGCCTGCTTAGCGGCTTGTTTGTCTGTCTTTGGAAGGAAACAAATCACTGATCTGCGTATCAAGGACCTGACTGTTTGCTGATACGTTTGTGGAGGTATGTGGCATTAGATGTCATGTAATGCGCATAAATAACGGGCCGCTGATTTGCGTACTCGGTAATGGCGCTCGACAGCGACCCACATGGGTTTCATAGGATTTATCTCAGACGAATTTGGTCGCCGAGACATTAACGTGAGTTCACTATAATGATACCCAAACCACTATAGCACTGTTCTCGCTCCGCGACACAGCCAGTTATATTGCTGAAAAATGACATCGCCGTCGGGGAAGACAAGCATGATGCAGGTGGTTCGCAGCTGTCAGCGTGTCTTCGTTTATTACTACAGGTTCCATGCTACCGAAGGAGAATGTCCCACAGCATAATATTACTCCCACCAGCCTTTGTCCGTGGCGCGCTGCACGTTTTGAGCCGCCACTTACCTCGATGACGGCCTTTGTGGAGACGACCATCGACCTAGTGCAGCAAAAATATACACTCCTGGAAATTGAAATAAGAACACCGTGAATTCATTGTCCCAGGAAGAGGAAACTTTATTGACACATTCCTGGGGTCAGATACATCACATGATCACACTGACAGAACCACAGGCACATAGACACAGGCAACAGAGCATGCACAATGTCGGCACTAGTACAGTGTATATCCACCTTTCGCAGTAATGCAGGCTGCTATTCTCCCATGGAGACGATCGTAGAGATGCTGGATGTAGTCCTGTGGAACGGCTTGCCATGCCATTTCCACCTGGCGCCTCAGTTGGACCAGCGTTCGTGCTGGGCGTGCAGACCGCGTGAGACGACGCTTCAACCAGTCCCAAACATGCTCAATGGGGGACAGATCCGGAGATCTTGCTGGCCAGGGTAGTTGACTTACACCTTCTAGAGCACGTTGGGTGGCACGGGATACATGCGGACGTGCATTGTCCTGTTGGAACAGCAAGTTCCCTTGCGGGTCTAGGAATGGTAGAACGATGGGTTCGATGACGGTTTGGATGTACCGTGCACTATTCAGTGTCCCCTCGACGATCACCAGTGGTGTACGGCCAGTGTAGGAGATCGCTCCCCACACCATGATGCCGGGTGTTGGCCCTGTGTGCCTCGGTCGTATGCAGTCCTGATTGTGGCGCTCACCTGCGCAGCGCCAAACACGCATACGACCATCATTGGCACCAAGGCAGAAGCGACTCTCATCGCTGAAGACGACATATCTCCATTCGTCCCTCCATTCACGCCTGTCGCGACACCACTGGAGGCGGGCTGCACGATGTTGGGGCGTGAGCGGAAGACGGACTAACGGTGTGCGGGACCGTAGCCCAGCTTCATGGAGACGGTTGCGAATGGTCCTCGCCGATACCCCAGGAGCAACAGTGTCCCTAATTTGCTGGGAAGTGGCGGTGCGGTCCCCTACGGCACTGCGTAGGATCCTACGGTCTTGGCGTGCATTCGTGCGTCGCTGCGGTCCGGTCCCAGGTCGACGGGCACGTGCACCTTCCGCCGACCACTGGCGACAACATCGATGTACTGTGGAGACCTCACGCCCCACGTGTTGAGCAATTCGGCGGTACGTCCACCCGGCCTCCCGCATGCGCACTATACGCCCTCGCTCAAAGTCCGTCAACTGCACATACGGTTCACGTCCACGCTGTCGCGGCATGCTACCAGTGTTAAAGACTGCGATGGAGCTCCGTATGCCACGGCAAACTGGCTGACACTGACGGCGGCGGTGCACAAATGCTGCGCAGCTAGCGCCATTCGACGGCCAACACCGCGGTTCCTGGTGTGTCCGCTGTGCCGTGCGTGTGATGATTGCTTGTACAGCCCTCTCGCAGTGTCTGGAGCAAGTATGGTGGGTCTGACACACCGGTGTCAATGTGTTCTTTTTTCCATTTCCAGGAGTGTAATTTACCCGAAGAGCTGACACGTTTCCATTGAATGACGATCGATCCTAATGATCCCGTGCACACTGCAATCGTAACTGGCGGTGTCGTTGTGTCAACATGTGAACACATAATGGTGGTCTGGTATGACACTCCATGTTCAACAATGTACGACGAATGGGCGCTCCGGGACGCTTGTGCGTGCACCAGGGTTGGGCTCTTTCGGCAGAGATAACACAGATCACCATCTATTCTACTTTACATAGCAGACAAGCCTCCCAACCCCACGTTCTATGAAGAGTTGTGGACGTCGAACCATTTAGCGCCATTGGTAGTTTCACTGTTTTTCTACCTCTTTCCGTAGGTGCTCACGACAGTAGCACGTGCACATTCGACCAGCTTCGCCGTTCTCAAGATACTCGTTCACAGGTTCTGCGTAATAATAATAAGTCCTTTGTCAGAGTCGCTTATGTCAATGAATTTCCCCACTTACAACCCATATCTTCGCTAGGGTGACTCCCCCCCCCCCCCTCCTCCCATGTCTGCTCCGCCTACATACTTTTTTTACTGCGTCACGTCTCCTCAGCGACAGCACGCGGCATCCAACGTTGCGGTGGGCAGTATTCATAATGTTTTGTCTTCTAAGTGTAAGCTTATGTTGCTAATTATTGTTATCACACCTAACAGAACGATAACAACCTGTGAAACAAGTCTATTTTGGTGATACTGAGACAGAGAAGGAATGGACTGTTCGAGAGATCTCATATAACACAGGCGAGAAATTTCGCGTCTGAGTTTGTATGCAATACCTTATGCGCCCTCTTAGATCTATAGTTAAACTGTAATCACACACACATACACATACATATCAGGTAATAATTTCATATGTTAATGGACGTTACGTGCCTTTCGAAAGTGCTTGCGGGAGCTTACATACTACAATGACGGCCACGTTGCTTGCCGTGAGAGCAATGGTTATGGAAGACAGAGAGTGTGCTTGTGTACGTCATTGTTTTGCACTGTACTGAAGAATGCCCCAAGAATACGTTATCTGTACGTTACCAG
The DNA here is from genome assembly GCF_023864275.1 of Schistocerca cancellata. Taxonomy (NCBI): domain Eukaryota; kingdom Metazoa; phylum Arthropoda; class Insecta; order Orthoptera; family Acrididae; genus Schistocerca; species Schistocerca cancellata. The sequence continues at coordinate 852,700,716 of NC_064626.1, forward strand.
CGCGCATATACGTCGTTTGGTACCTGTTCCTGTCGGAAACACTGATCGGAGACACAGTTTCATGCTTGCGAGATGGAATCAGGAGTTACTACACGCAAGTCAGTCTAGCATCGTCGTACATATGCAGCCAATTTGCGTAAATCGTCGGGCTCTTCCCTCGTTCATTCCCTCGCCCCCCGAATGCTTCCACCACATTGGATTCTGGAAGGGCGCCTTTTATAGTACCACTGGGTTACAGAGCCGCCACATATTTCTCATTTCTTTAATAAAGGGAATAAGATGTCTCGACTTTATTGCGGAAAGTTTGCCTTTATGGTATTCGTTATATGGCGCCCCCCCCTTCGGCCCGTCTAATACCGAAGTTTGACGAGCAGACACGAAGTTATATCGTGAATCGATCTGCCGGTGGAGGGGGCGATGGCTGAGTCCAGATGTAATGCGCTATTCAGCCATGTGTAATGGCTCGCATTCAGTGAGGCGTTTCCACTGCTCGCTCGCCCAGTGTAGCAGCGCTGCCCCGCGCACAGACTCCGTGCGTGTACTCCGTAGACGCCCAGTGCGCGTGTTCTACTTCGCGGCCTCCCGGCTCACTTTTCACGGCCGTAATGTCCTTCAGATATGGCCTTTCATTCCTGGCGCCGCCTGCACAAGCGCGACCATTTCACCGTTAGTGACTTGTAAACTGCTCGACCGCACCGCTGAGGTTCCAAATGTACTGCCATCACTTTGTGTTACATTCTGCCGCACAGGCAGTGCACGAAGTATGCACAATACGAAGTATCAGTGTGTAAATGACGTTGTCGCGGTTAGCGCTCCGAAGTGGATGTCACATACTGGGTTCTTTCTTTTTTCATACTGATGTATGATGCCACGAAACTAATTCGGGAAGTATGCCTTGACGATACCCGTTTTGCTTTTCGGTTAATCCACTGCTCACATCCACTCAGTTCAGTCCGTCAACGAGAGGAAATAGACAGAACATTTCGAGAAATTATTCCATAATAGCCGGCTGGGGTGGCCGAGTGGTTCTAGCCGCTACAGTCTGGAACCGAACGATCGCTACGGTCGCAGGTTCGAATCCTGCCTCTGGCATGGGTGTGTGTGATGTCTTTATGTTAGTTACGTTTAAGTAGTTGTAAGTTCTAGGGGACTGCTGACCTCATAAGTTAAGTCCCATAGTGCTCAGAGCCATTTGAATCATTTATTCCATAATACTATTCACACAAACAAATGAATACACGTGCTCGCACGAGATTTTCGCATTCGTTGTTCGCACGGGAGCTCCCCAGTCATGCAATAAAATTGATCTAAAACTCTCTTTCGTTAAAGATTTGTCCAAGACATTTCGTTGTGTTGTAAGGCAAATACCAGAAGTGTAAATCATCTCCCAAATGCTACATTTGATTGGGACATTTTACTTCTCTCCACTTACAGCAATCTGGCTGAGAGCAATGGAGAGATCTACGACACTCTATCCGGACCACTTCCGAAGACAGAAATGTGTAAAACGAAAATAGAAACAGCCTGGTAACAGACAAGCTAGGACATCCTCAATGAAGGTAAAAAAAATCACTCCGTCTTCAGGCCACGAGTGGCCTACCGGGACCATCCGACCGCCGTGTCATCCTTAGTGGAGAATGCGGATAGGAGGGGCGTGGGATCAGCACACCGCTCTCCCGGTCGTTATGATGGTATTCTTGACCGAAGCCGCTACTATTCGGTCGAATAGCTCCTCAATTGGCATCACGACGCTGAGTGCACCCCAAAAATGGCAACAGCGCATGGCGGCCTCGATGGTCACCCATCCAAATGCCGACCATGCCCGACAGCGCTTAACTTCGGTGAGCTCACGGGACCGGTGTATCCACTGCGACAAGGCCGTAGCCCGCAATGAAGGTAAACTCTTTGTAAAATTCAGTCTGCATAAAGCAATGTAAATTAAGGCACAACAGTGTCGTTGTTGCAAAAAGAATTTGACGGTCACTCTATAAAGAAGGAAAGTGACATACTGTTAGCATAACACGAATTTTGAGCCGCCTTAACAATGGATGTTACATGAAACTCCTTCCTAATGTACACAGACAGTTTTCGTGCCGTTGCTAAGAACACATATTTATCAGAAACGAGCCTCGATATTTGACCAGTCGTCCCGACTTTTCGTTCCCACGATTTTCTTGAAATCCTTGTAGATATGCGCTGTGGTTCACAGGTGAAGCCGGCCGCTATGGCCGAGCGGTTCTAGCGCTTCAGTCCGGAACCGTACTTCTGCTACGGTCGCAGGTTCGAATCCTGCCTCGGGCATGGATGTGTTTGATGTTCTTATGTTACTTAGGTTTAAGTAGTTCTAAGTCTGATGATAGTCCCACATTCGGATCTCCGGGCGGGGAATACTCAAGAGGATGTCGTTATCAGGAGAAAGAAAACTGGCGTTCTACGGATCGGAGCGTGGAATGTCAGATCCCTTAATCGGGCAGGTAGTTTGGAAAATTTAAAAGGGGAAATGGATAGGTTAAAGTTAGATATAGTGGGAATTAGTGAAGTTCGGTGGCGGGAGGAACAAGACTTCTGCTCAGGTGACTACAGGGTTATAAACACTAAATCAAATAGGGGTAATGCAGGAGTAGGTTTAACAGTGAATAAGAAAATAGGAATGCGGGTAAGATACTACAAACAGCACAGCGAACGCATTGTTGTGGCCAAGATAGATACGAAGTCCACACCTACTACAGTAGTACAAGTTAAATGCCAACTAGCTCTGCAGATGACGAAGAAATTGAAGAAATTTATGATGAAATAAAAGAAATTATTCAGATAGTTAAGGGAGACGAAAATTTAATAGTCATGGGCGACTGGAATTCGAGTGTAGGAAAAGGGAGAGAAGGAAACGTAGTAGTTGAATATGGATTGGGGCTAAGAAATGAAAGAGGAAGCCGCCTGGTAGAATTTTGCACACAGCACAACATAATCATAGCTAACACTTGGTTTAAGAATCATGAAAGAAGGTTCTATACATGGAAGAACCCTGGAGATTACATAATGCTAAGACAGAGCTTTAGGAACCAGGTTTTAAATTGTAAGACATTTCCAGAGGCAGATGTGGACTCTGACCACAATCTATTGGTAGATTAAAACTGAAGAAACTGCAAAGAGGTGGGAATTTAAGGAGATGGGACCTGGATAAACTGAAAGAACCAGAGGTTGTACAGAGTTTCAGGGAGAACATAAGGGAACAATTGACAGGAATGGGGGAAGGAAATACTGTAGAAGAAGAATGGGTAACAGAAGAAATATTGAATTTAATTGATGAAAGGAGAAAATATAAAATTGCAGTAAATGAAGGAGGCAAAAAGGAATACAAACGTCTCAAAAATGAGATCGATAGGAAGTGCAAAATGGCTAAGTAGGGATGGCTAGAGGACAAATGTAAGGATGTAGAGGCTTATCTCACTGGGGGTAAGATAGATACAGCCTACAGGAAAATTAAACAGACCTTTGGAGATAAGAGAACCACTTGTATGAACATCAAGAGCTCAGATGGAAACCCAGTTCTAAGCAAAGAAGGGAAAGCAGAAAGGTGGAAGGAGTATATAGAGGGTCTATAGAAGGGCGATGTACTTGAGGACGATATTATGGAAATGGGAGAGGATGTAGATGAAGATGAATGGGAGATATGATGCTGCGTGAAGAGTTGGACAGAGCACTGAAAGACCTGAGTCGAAACAAGGCCCCCGGAGTAGACAACATTCCATTGGAACTACTGACGGCCTTGGGAGAGCCAGTCCTGTCAAAACTCTACCATCTGGTGAGCTAGATGTATGAAACAAGCGAAATACCCTCAGGCTTCAAGAAGAATATAATAATTCCAATCCCAAAGAAAGCAGGTGTTGAAAGATGTGAAAATTACCGAACAATCAGTTTAATAAGCCACAGCTGCAAAATACTAACACGAATTCATTACAGACGAATGGAAAAACTAGTAGAAGCCGACCTCGGGGAAGATCAGTTTGGATTCCGTAGAAACACTGGAACACGTGAAGCAATACTGACCTTACGACTTATCTTAGAAGAAAGATTAAGGAAAGGCAAACCTACGTTTCTAGTTTTTGCAGACTTAGAGAAAGCTTTTGACAATGTTGACTGGAATACTCTCTTTCAAATTCTAAAGGTGGCAGGGGTAAAATACAGGGAGCGAAGGGCTATTTACAATTTGTACAGAAACCAGATGGCAGTTATAAGAGTCGAGGGACATGAAAGGGAAGCAGTGGTTGGGAAGGGAGTAAGACAGGGTTGTAGCCTCTCCCCGATGTTATTCAATCTATATATTGAGCAAGCAGTAAAGGAAAGAAAAGAAAAATTCGGAGTAGGTATTAAAATCCATGGAGGAGAAACAAAAACTTGGAGGTTCGCCGATGACATTGTAATTCTGCCAGAGACAGCAAAGGACTTGGAAGAGTATGGTTTGGACAGTGTCTTGAAAGGAGGATATAAGATGAACATAAACAAAAGCAAAACGAGGATAATGGAATGTAGTCGAATTAAGTCGGGTGATGCTGAGGGAATTAGATTAGGAAATGAGACACTTAAAGTAGTAAAGGAGTTTTGCTATATGGGAGCAAAAAAACTGATGATGGTCGAAGTAGAGAGGATATAAAATGTAGACTGGCAATGGCAAGGAAATCGTTTCTGAAGAAGAGAAATTTGTTAACATCGAGTATAGATTTAAGTGTCAGGACGTCATTTCTGAAAGTATTTGTATGGAGTGTAGCCATGTATTGCATGGGGGCTTAATTAAATTTTTATTATGCAAATAATTTTACTGTCTGTCCGGTTACGCAGCCTCGTAACCGGTTGGCCCTGACCAGTATTTGTACGCAATCTGACTGCATAGAACAACAACAAAGAATGAAAGAAAACTTCCGTTAACACAATTAATTAATTAAGTCCCCAGGAACTATAAAACCTACGAAACAACAAAACACAAGTGTAGCTGTTCTGTGTGTGGAAGTGTGATTCAACGTACACATCTGGCACGGTTCTTCCTCAATAAGACCAGATATTTTAAACACCATTTATACTGAAGTAATTAAAAAAAACCAGAAATACTATAATTGCACATAGAAACCACAAATACTGTCTAATACAAGAACACGAGCCAGATGCTTTGTTGACTGAACCTGTGACCAAGAGGCATTATTGTTTAAGACATTGAAATAATAAAAAAAAGGAATTTTTTACCTTCATATATTTTGACGAAAAGCACACTCTGATCATTACAATATCTCTATCCAACAATATCTGGTGTCTAGTCCATCAAAACAATATGACAACATCTGAACAAGCACTCTCCATGGGAACTTCTCAACAACGACACGTGACTGCAACATCTCCACAAGCACACTCTACCACCGCTTCTCGACAAGCACTCCAGACGACTTCTCGACAAGAACTGCCTGTGGAGGTGGCTGAATAATACTCTCTGGCGCAATCTCTGGCGCTGTGACTCAGTGTAGCCACCTTTCAGTATGGAAGTGAAACATGGACGATAAATAGTTTGGACAAGAAGAGAATAGAAGCTTTCGAAGTGTGGTGCTACAGAAGAATGCTGAAGATTAGATGGGTAGATCACATAACTAATGAGGAAGTATTAAGTAGGATTGGGGAGAAGAGAAGTTTGTGGCACAACGACCAGAAGAAGGAATCGGTTGGTAGGACGTGTTATGAGGCATCAAGGGATCACCAATTTAGTATTGGAAGGCAGCGTGGAGGGTAAAAATCGTAGAGGGAGACCGAGAGATGAATACACTAAGCAGGTTCAGAAGGATGTAGGTTGCAGTAGGTACTGGGAGATGAAGAAGCTTGCACAGGATAGAGTAGCATGGAGAGCTGCATCAAGCCAGTCTCAGGACTGAAGACCACAACAACAACAACAAGTCTGATGATCTCGGATGTTAAGTCCCATAAGGCTTACAGCCATTTGAACCATTTTCACAGGCGGTCTGTCTTCCTTCCTCTCCTTCTGATATCTATTTCGCTGGTTCCAATGTTAAATGAAAAGGGTTAAAAAGCTGTCAGAATTTCTTGAAATACTGAATAGCAAGCTGTTGTCGAAATTTGATGAGCAGACACTCAGTAAATGAGCATGTTAAAGAGCGTGTACCGTTACGGTATGTAATATGGTCCCGTTTGTATTATTTACAGAAAAAAGTTTCGTAATACTAAGTGCTTCTATTGAAAAATCTCAGGATGTATCTTTTTCCAGTTGTCTCGCGGTAGCTTGAATGTTGAGCAGCTTCATTGTTCGAAGCATCCTTGTAATCTACATCCGTACTATACGTTCTTCTATCAAACCGCATCTTCACATAAAGAGAGTCTTTTCAAATAGACGAATGATATAGAGGGAACGCTCGAGAACTTTGAAGCCTATCACAGTTAAATAGTGGCAAATATGTTGGAGCATTTCCACTGTTCTTATAAAGTGTTTCTACTGATGTGGACGTGTTTCCGGATGTGCTCACTTCCACTGTTATAGATAATTTAAAGGATTTTTCATCTATATTGTTTCTTTATTGTAAAGGTACCAGATAGGAAAGTAGTCTGAAAATTTTCCAACCTAACAAAGAAATAAGGCACATTTTCTTCAAGTTTATTTTTATTTTTCGACAAAATCTCCTTGTAAGTCCACACATTTCTCTCACTGGCGCTCCCATGTCTTTAACCGTCCAAATAACAGCAAGTGTACCTCTCTGCAAAATAGTTGTTTACGAAAGAGATCTCCCCTTTGTTCGACGAAACTTTCTGTTCTATGGTCTCAACTTTTAGCCGAGGGAACAAAGAAAATGGCGGTTGGGCTAGATCTGAGTAAGGAGCGGGGTCAAACAGTCGAAGCCGCAGTTCGTGTGTTATCGCCACGGCGACCGCTGAGGTGTGAGACATCACGGAGTGAGAATCGTGGCACACAGCGTGCGGTCACCTTCCCCATCCATAAATTTTCAATCAGTACGTGACAAACACATTCTTTAGATATCCTCATAGCCTCTCCTATCTCTCTCACCTTTATTCGACGGTCAGTTGCACCATTTGGTGAACTTGAATAATATAACCGTCAGTGTATTCAGTTTATGGCATTTCCGAAGGTTCATTGTCATCCACACTCGTGTGGGCACGTTTCAATTCAAGTGTCCTGTAGTTCCAGGTTTTGCGGAGTGCCCGTAAGCGGCGTCTAACTCGTATTTAATTTGCATAGGTTTATTGCCTTTCAGAAACTAAAATCTACTGACTGTTCGGTACTCTATTTTGTCCATTTTCACAAAAAAAGCGACCGACTCAATAAAACGACTATTCGACAACAACTGCGCGTCCCCAATTTTGTCGACAAGTGATGCTCTCTTCATTTTGACGCCAGAAACTTTTCAGACTACCCTCGTATATGCAAGGGAGATAACAAGTTTTCATAGAGCGTTGCGTCGTTGCTGTTCTATAACTATGTGAACAATAGTAGTTTGAGGGTTGAACTGAGGTTATCGGCGAAGCATTGATTGGCCTCATAAAAGTGCCACACAGGCTGGTCAGAGAAGGTTCACCGACGAAAAGGAAAAGGGCGCCCAAACGTAGAAAGGTGCACCAAACCTGAGTGAGCGAATTATAAGCCCATATTTAACTTGGGTACGCCGTAACTGTAATTAATCTACTCATACTGAGTACGAAGGAGCGACCTGTATTTACTTTCTTAGGACAAGAAAAAACTTCTTAGCCAACAAGTGTTTAATTGCGATCTTGGCTAAGAACTTTTCTTCTTCGAATAAACTAAATCTATTATAAGAATTCTTAAATCAAGGCATCAGTGCTAAAGGGAGGCTATCTACATCACAGTCATCTTGTGATGTAAGAAATCCTGGTTTTGTCGCCCACATTATTAATATTCAAATACCGACGCATAATTTTACTTTTTCCCGTCATTTCCTCATATCATTAGAGACGATGTATTACGTGTTTCTATCGAACATCTTGATGTCCATAAAGACAAAAGTTTCTTCCCTGTGCAGACTGGATACTACAGGTTCTAACGACTAAAGGGGTCTTTTATCTCACCACATCTACCGCTATTAGTTTCTGTACCGCAGCCATATACTCCCATCAATCACCGAAGCAAAAGGTCCTCCTGAAAGCAGGCCTTTAGTGCCGTGAACAAACGCATCTGTTTAAGCATGGCACACCGAACTGAGTAGTCTTGCAAGGGGACCATCACACCTGTAAATCATAGATACTGGCGAGTCTTATTTAGGTTGTATAGCAAGGATTCCCAAAACTCTCCTCTGACGCAGCACATTGGGAATCCTGGTACTTTGATGGAGAACCTTGTTTATTCAGAAGGTTAATAAAGTTACTGAACTTTTAAAAAATGGTAAAAACTTCTTTTATTCAGTTATTACTTCAGTTTTAAATCTTGGTTAATAACACGTAAATCATAACAAAATTTTTAAAAAGTGAGAAAAAATGGCGATAAAGCAGCTATGTTATTAATAGGTTTTCGCGGAACACTTATTCATTTCACGCAGAACATCAGTCTTTCACGGAACACCGTTTGAAGAGGGACCTGTCCAGTATACCCGGATAGCGGCTTCTCTTGTGACGGTTCCTAACTTCTAAGAAAATCGATGTTGAAGTTTTATGGATACCTGCTGTGTCTGTAACTTTAGATATTTTTAGACCAAGTGAGCATAAGCAGCAGCTTACGTTCCCGACCACCATATCCGCTTGTGTACTTTTTTCTAATTTCATCGCACAGAATATCATTAAATGGTGTATGCTGTACAAAATTATTCAAAAATAGCCATTTTTGCCGTAGTAATTTCATTAATAAATCAATAATTACAGCAAACTATCTTCATATACACAGTATATTCCATTTGTTACAAAATGCTCGGTATAGCTATTCCGTTTGTTATAACATACTCGCTACAGCTTGCATCGCTTGCTGTACTAGGACAGAATTCCAGGTGGCATTTATCGTCGAAACAAACTAAACAGATTTCGGAAAGCACTAAGCATATTTAATGAAAGCTGTTGCCTTTCAGACAGACGGATTTTTCAGAACTGCAACCGGAAATCACAGTTCGATTAAATTCGAAAAGATTGTTCTTTATTCGATCAACTTTGATGCGAATTACACATGTTGGATCATTCCAGTGAAAGCGGTTGCTCTACGCTGCCGCAGAATTTTTACAAAATGTGTTTTTATGGAATCTTCCCTCGAAAACTACTCGTCTATTACTCCTTATCAAGTCTTAGAGCATTTTGACTACTTTTCGCGAAAATTTCGACCTGCCTGCAAAACTAATAAGTGATGTGCATTTCTGTGGGATAATATTTACGTTGCATGTTCATGTTTTTATTTTACATCTACAAAGATTGGACCGTAAAGTATCTGACCAGTCTGGCCTCCCCATGAATCAATAAGGTAAAAAAAATTTTCTTGTCCAACATACCAAAGAGTCACAGATCGTAAAAACTATTCGTGCACCAATTTCGTGAGCTTCCTTGATTTCGTGCGAGACACAGTTACATTTTTAAATTTGTTTTGCAGTCCGTCAACTCTTTTTTGAATAAAGTTCCTAGCTAGTTCTTGTACACATGAAATAAAGTACGGCAATATTTTTTTGGCGGTTATAGTATGTGGTGTTGTGAAGGAATGACAACTGTTGTTCAAATATTTTTCTGGACGGGGACGATTTTCGCTCCTTGTTCCACATACGCACTATTGTATGTCGATTGGTACTGGCAGCCGATTTCATAGGCTTGAATTACATAACCTGCCTCAAAATTAAGGATGAGGAGTTTTGCCTGTATCTGGAATCCTTTCGCAGCTCGTGCGTTCAGCATTACGAACTTTTCGTAGCTGACGAAGTACTTGCTGACGAATGGCAAACGGATAACACAGATGAAGAAAGTGGACTGTAATAATTGATTTATTAATGTAATTATTTATACTACGGCAAAATGACTGTTTTTGGATAATTTTGCGTGACATATACTATTTAATGACATTGCGTTCGATGAAATGAGTTCGAACCCACACGGCGAGCGTAATAGGTGTGAATTTTAGCCGCTTACTCGAAATTTGTTTTGACGTTACTGGCGTAGGAGTTACGCATGAAAATTCACCGTCCATTTTCTCGGAAACGAGGGACTGTCGCGTGAAATACCATTTGCCAGTTACTCAGGACAGGTCCCTCTACGATATACCTGAAGCTCATCAAATTCCTTGATTAACAGGTGCCCCTTGTTAGCCAAGCATAGTAGATGTTACCTCGAAGCACGGATGAAATGAAGTAATATACATGTTAGTAAAATGGAATTGTACACGCATTCGAGAGAAATGGGGCTGACGTCCGGTCTCAACTATTAATGGTCTGTCTGTAATTACCTCTGTGTGACTGGACGTAATCTCCAGCTCCGCTCCACGTTCCTGCGGAATGAGGATCGAAAATATTGGAATTGCAAAACTTCCCGGCGCTGTTAACCCTAATTATTTCGCTCTCAAAATTAACTGACCAACAGTTACGGGAAAACTCATAGCAAAAGGTTAAGAAAGAAGGAAGGAAGAGTAGAGTTTAATTCCCGTCCACAGCGCCATCATTAAAGACGGAGCACAAGCTCGGTTTACAAAAAGATGCCGAAGGAAATCCGCGGCGCCGTTGTCAAAGGAAAAGTTCCGCTATTTGCCTGGAGCGATTTAAGGAAATCAGGAAAATCCTAAATATCCTAAATATGGATGACCGGTTCTGCACCACCTCGCCAGGCACAATAGGTCGAGCTACTGTTTGTTTAAGCAAGTTCGAAACAGAACATGTCTTTCTGCCCTTTCCTTCATGATTACTATAGTGTACATTTTACAAAACTGCTAACTGAGCACGAATGACCGGTGTACGAGCCATATTTTGGAGCCTTCCGTTAAGGTACTTCGGGCATCTGAAAGAATGACAGGAAACATGCCAATAGAAGCAAGCCAGAGAGGGAAGAATTGAAACAGGTGAACCGTTTATTTGGAAGATAAATGACTAACATTTACCATAAGTTCACAGAGCCCCTCTTCGATTTGCACCTAGTTTACTCAGTTTTGGTAGACATCAAGCTGATAAACAGGTGCACTCTCTTCCTCTTATTGAAGTGCAATAGATCGTCTGCCATCGCATGCAATGAAATAAAATGCCCTGTGGTTAGGGCCTCCCATCGGGTACTGGACGCCACTTCGGCGACTTGCACGTCGATGGGGATGACATGATGATGATGAAGACACCACAACACCCAATCCCTGAGCGGAGGAAAATCTCCGATCCATCCGGGAATCGAACCCGAGCCCCTTAGCATGGCATTCCGTCGCCCTGACAACGCAACTATCGACGCGGACCATGCTTGTCCTGAGATATAGGCAAGTAGTACAATATACCGAAAAATATTCGAACTGAACGAATGCTCTGTCAACACACAAAAGTATGACAGAAGTGATGCTGTCAAACATGACTGTTTGCGGTTCTTATGACCCCCATATCTCGCTGCCCCCCCCCCCCCCCCCACTTCCAATCAGTATCACACCCTTCCGTCCTAAGGAATTCTATAATGTTACTTAAAATCCGTCTTGATTGCAAAAAAAAATTTTTTATTATTCATATGACCGGTTTCGGTTCATTGAGAACCATCTTCAGATCTGATATTTCAGTTACAGGAGTAACCCGTCCAAATCCAGCAACTTTCACATGCTACGTCACATGTGACGTAGCATGTGAAACATTAAATTTTTGTCCCCTAGGTTCTAATACATTCTAATCAGTTCTGTCTCTGGCACCTCAGTGTACATGTTAGAGTTCATTCTAGAGTTCAGCCAAGTAATGTATGACTTATCTTCAGCGCAGAAGGCTGCCCAAATCATAACACTTCCACCATCAAAATTTCTGACATTTTTACCTACTGGCCTTCCCTCAGATCATGTCAGCAATACTGAACTCCATCCTACCCATCTAAATTAAACTTCTTCTCATCACTGAAGACAACTTTATCCCTTTGTGAGTCCATAACATACGTTTCTCAGCAAACTCCAATCTAACCTGTTTATGTTTGCGTGTTTAAGCAGGTTTCTGCAGTCGGTCCTTGAATGCAAGATATTTGTCATGTGACAAAAATTTGTTGTAATCGTCTGGCAGTTACTGGCAGCTGTAATTCAGTAACAAGTTGAGAAGAATGACGGTGGCTCCTGATTTGGGCAAAAGTAGCCCTTTCTATGTCTCCCATAAGTTTCTACTTTGCCCATATTTTCCGTTCTGCTCTATCGTGCGCCCAATGAAACTAAATTATTATCAGTCATTACTTGAACAGTTGAACTTTTTCGCAATTTGGTGATTAGAGAGTTCCACTTCCTTCTAAGTACCGATTTTTGCTTTTTCGTCACATGATAATTGTTTTCCGCGTGGCACTGTCACAATCGCAATTTATGCACACAACACACAATGGCGTCTGTTTCCTGCCTGCAGTAAAAGCGCGTCCTACACACTAACAGCCCACAAAATTGATGGCCTTTATGGCGAATTCCACCCTTTACCAACTGACTCGTTGACGTATTCTGTATTACTGACGTCAAATGCGATACCATTTGACTGCATTTGTCGGTATACTGGATTTCGCACTATTGCATAGATAGTGTGCACATTATTCCAACCGATAATATTAATTTCTTGAAAGTACCTATGCCTTTATATCGATTTCCTTTACAATACTGGAAGCAGTGTAACAACTTAAGTGACTGGAAGAAGAAACGGCATCTACCACCAAAAGATAATGGCTGACAACGGAGAGTAAAACTAGGCATTGCTTTCAGCCGTTGATCTGATGACTAACGCATCTGTAGAGCTAACCTTACGGTGCTGGTCGCAATTGAGTTGACCTGACCTGAGAGCAAGGCAGTACTGGAGAGCGGGACGAGAAAGCAGATAAACCAAGACCACCAGTACCAACCCCGATGAACCCCACTTCTGACACTCTTCGGTGACGCTCTCCGAGTCACCTCGGCTCACAGATTGCTGCAACTGGGTAACGTGTCCATCATCAAAAATCGTACCATCATCAAGATTGCGATGAACCAATTTATAAGCGGCTTGTGACCCGATGGCTAAGGGTTCAAAATGATTCAAATGGCTCTGAGCACTATTGGGCTCTGAGCACTATGGGACTTAACATCTATGGTCATCAATCCCCTAGAACTTAGAACTACTTAAACCCAACTAACCTAAGGACAGCACACAACACCCAGTCATCACGAGGCAGAGAAAATCCCTGACCCCGCCGGGAGATGGCTAAGGGAAGCGATCTGTGATAGGATAGGTGCACTTAGGGAAATAATTGAAGAGATACTTCTGGTAATTTTACATAAATTCTTACATACACTTTTGAAATACTAGGATGATTAATTTAACTCGTGTTCCATTTGCAAGGGCTAATTTTCAATAGCCGTGCAACTTGTTACATAAAGCTCAAGTACAAAATGGCTGACTTGAATTTCATTTGACGCTTCTGAATGTGACTATGTCCAGTACTGTTTGGCGTTTAGCGAATATTTAATCACATATAAAATATTATGACTAGTTCATGTTGAAAACCCTCCGAACACATTCGCGGAATTAAATAATGCTAACAATGAAACACTGCACTTGCCCGCGAAAGGCAAAGGTCCCGAGTTCGAGTCTCGGTCCGGCACACAGTTTTAATCTGCCAGGAAGTTTCATATCAGTGCACACTCCGCTGCAGAGTGAAAATCTCATTCTGGAATGCTAACAGTGTATGACATAAGAGTGTAACATTACAGACATGGTACCGACAGACTCATTAACGATTTCTGGTCCAACTTCACGATTTAGAGTCGATATAAATCTTTCCAATTACTTACTCTATTCATGCGATATTTTTGTAGATAACATTCGTAGGCACTTCATAAGGACTATATTCGAGAAATATATTATTAGTTAAATAACATTTTATCGATTATCGAAAACTGTCATCAATGCATGCTTGCCATCAAATTTTGAAAAACGCATTTATTAAGGAAACATAAATCATACATATTGCATGTAACTAAGTCTCTGAGTGTTAACAAATGAAAATAGCCATGTTGCTTCCAATAACAAACCAAAAGACGGAAGTTACAAATTTTGCAATTATGTTAAATTATAATTTATTTTATATTTTGGAACTTCATATCATACGCGAAAGGTTGGGAGGTAGAGACAATGAAACACTATCTAATTTTAGTCAAATCTGTCCCAAATAGAAAACATACATATTATAAATGTGGAAACGGCGTCGTAATTTTTTGATTCACTAATATACTTAACTCGCGAAAGTATCCACGCCATACATACCAAGATTCCTTTTATAATTTGTTATTCCTGACTCTGAAAGCTAATATTATGTAACTGATTTTTGAAAAACACAAAACTGCAAAACACACAGTTGACGAACAGGTTGAAAAACACACAATAGTCAAATTATGCATACCATTGAGAACACAATGCTGAAATTGACATTCCTAAACAAGTACCAATAACGATGTAAGCTTTTCTGACTACCTAAATAATTATTACTGTACTATTTTTCATAACGTTATTAACTTTTCACAAAATCGTGTAAAAAAAGGCCAGCATAATAACTCCAGCCTGAACCTGGAGATTGTGCAATTTATCTGACTGCATAAAGCTGACGTATGCTGCGAAGCAGACGCGTTTTAAACTGACTCAGTGAACTGTTATATCATCATAATACGTATGAATTTTAGTCTCTTCACAGTATAGGAAAAACAATCACTCCTGTAATTCCTACATCGATGCTTATGGGACAACGAAGTGCTCTAAAATAACTACGAATACAGCTATTCACTGAAGGGAGCTATTGCACTATCAAATTTATTCGACAAGCTGTTAAACAATCAAATTTATTCGACAAAGATCTTTGACGACGCGCAAAAAGCTGATATTACGCTCTCATCCAATATTTCGCCAAAGTTTCAGAATGGCGCTCAAAAACTTGTTACATGTACTAAAATTGCATTGTATTTGCATTTGGAAGATGAATGGAAAAAAAGGAAAAGGAGACATACTTGGATGAATCACGGCTAGGTAATAAAAGCACACAACAAAATCTGTTACGAGAATTGTAAGTTGAGGATGTAAAGTCGCATGAAAATTACTTACGAATGGACTAGAGCACATTTCAGTCTGTGCTCAGCGAAGTGGCTCTCGCATTACGAAACAGAACACTAATGGTTCAAATGGCTCTGAGCACTATGGGACTCAACATCTTAGGTCATAAGTCCCCTAGAACTTAGAACTACTTAAACCTCACTAACCTAAGGACATCACACACACCCATGCCCGAGGCAGGATTCGAACCTGCGACCGTAGCAGTCCCGCGGTTCCGGACTGCAGCGCCAGAACCGCTAGACCACCGCGGCCGGCACAGAACACTAGCCTCGGAAATACTATATCCGCAAGGGCCAGATTTGTCGTAACACTGCGATTTCTTGCGACAGGAGACAGCTACTGCAGTTTACAGCATAGCATTCGAATACCGCAGCGAACACTGAAGGAAATAATTCTAGAAACATGTGAAGCTTTTTATAACACACTGAAGGAGGACTATCTTAAGGCAAATAAAATACTTCACGGCTAATGGGCTCTACAATGTGTTAATAGCTTTTCGGTTTAGATACGACGCACCATGCGCTTCACCGTGGTTTGCACAGTATAGATATAGATGTACATCTAGATATAAATTTCGAAGCCATGTTGGTAAACACTAGATGTCAGACAGCTGCAGCGATGCTAACGCTCCAAGCGGTTACATTTCTCATTGCAGTAAACAGAAGACGAACGATTCTTTGGTCAAACCTAAAACGAGGCGCTGGATTTGATCAAATAAACTGGGTGGACGGCGACATTCGGCAAAAGTCCTCAATTTCACTACGTCCAATATACTGGGCAAATCAGCTTTGTCAAATGGATTTGATAGTGTAATATCAGCCGAATCAACACTCCTAACGCACAAGAACAGCAGTGAGGTTTACGCATGCCATTGTTGTGTCAGTGTTGTCAACCTACAGAACAGAAAAAAATCGCTGATTTGTTGACTTGACCTCGTAGTTACGAAGAACAGCGCAGTGGAACATGTAAAATCAACATTAAAGTAATGGAATTACGACACAATTAGGCAAACACTAGCGAAAGTTCTCTTAACTACCTACGTCAGAATGCGCCTATTACATCGGTCATCTTGATCACATGGTCCTCCTCTTCAGGAGCGACATAAAGTGGAGGAGATACGTAGCACGACCTCAGATTGCTGTTACGACAGGGGATCACACTGCAAAGAGGGAAGTCGCCTGGCTGGGGATCAAAAGATGTGCCCCGAGCTGTATTAACAGCTTAGCTTAGCGTGCCGTGGAGCGGCGAATCCCCGGAGGACGCAAACGCCACTCTTAATCGTCGTACACTGCTCAATGAACTAAACACTACACGGAGATAAAATATTCAGAACTCGGGAGCAAGGAGCTGCAATTTTAATAATGAATTCTGAATACATTCGCATACGTTCCCAGCTCATGAATAACGCACACAATTTATATGCATTACCAGTCAAGCTCAACTTGCACTGCAAACAAAGCGTAAAATATGCAAGATACGTGCGCTCTTCCCGCTAGAGGACACGTGGGGTGCGGCGCCGAGCGTGGGATGTAACGAAAATAATTGATTCATTCGCGACAGTGCGCATTTCAACAGAATTACTGAAACCACAAAAAAGCGTTGTAGATTACTTCCAAATGTCCCGCTGGCCGGCTATTCTCGGGCACGGAAGGGACGCCGTAAATGAAGCTCGTTACGGCCGTAAAGGATCGGGCGACAGTGAGTAAACAACACGCAAATGACGGATCCTACTGCTTCCTCTCAACGGATATAATCAGGATGATTAACAAATGTGATTACTACAATCTACTCGCTGGAAATAAGAACTGCTGATTGCGCAGACAAATTTTAGTGTAAGCCAGTGTGAGATGTAATGGCTACGACCTTAGACATTTACATGGCAGAAACAAAAATCCCAATGTCGCCATCCTGATTCATACCACCGTAACGCTTTTGGTGCGTTACACGCAAGCCATCCTGGGCTTACATTTCAGCAAGATAATGCTGAATAATAATAATAATAATAATAAGGATGTAGAGGCTTATCTCACTAGGGGTAAGATAGATACTGCCTACAGGAAAATTAAAGAGACCTTTGGAGAAAGAGAACCACTTGTATGAATATCAAGAGCTCAGATGGAAACCCAGTTCTAAGCAAAGAAGGGAAAGCAGAAAGGTGGAAGGAGTACATAGAGGGTCTATACAAGGGCGATGTACATGAGGACAATATTATGGAAATGGAAGAGGATGTAGATGAAGATGAAGTGGGAGATATGATACTGCGTGAAGAGTTTGACAGAGCACTGAAAGACCTGAGTCCAAACAAAGCCCCGGGAGTAGACAACATTCTATTAGAACTACAGACTGCCTTGGGAGATCCAGTCCTGATAAAACTCTACCATCTGGTGAGCAAGATGTATGAGACAGGCGAAATACCCTCACACTTCAAGAATAATATAATAATTCAAATCCCAAAGAAAGCAGGTGTTGACAGATGTGAAAATTACCGAACTATCAGTTTACTAAGTTAAGGATGCAAAATACTAACGCGAAACTGGTAGAAGCCGAACTCGGGGAAGATCAATTTGTATTCCGTAGAAATGTTGGAACACGTGAGACAATACTGACCCTACGACTTATCTTAGAAGAAAGATTAAGGAAAGGCAACCCTACGTTTCTAGCATTTGTAGACTTAGTGAAAGCTATTGACAATGTTGACTGGAATACTCTCTTTCAAATTCTGAAGGGGACAGGGGTAAAATACAGGGAGCGAAAGGCTATTTACAATTTGTACAGAAAGCAGATCGCAGTTATAACAGTCGACGGGTATGAAAGGGAAGCAGTGGTTGGGAAGGGAGTGAGACAGGATTGTAACCTATCCCCCATGCTATTCAATCTGTATATTGAGCAAGCAGTGAAGGAAACAAAAGAAAAGTTCGGAGTAGGTATTAAAATCCATGGAGAAGTAATAAAAACATTGAGGTTCGCCGATGACATTGTAATTCTGTCAGAGACAGCAAAGAACTTGGAAGAGCAGTTGAACGGAATGGACAGTGTCAGGAAAGGAGGATTTAAAATGAATATCAACAAAAGCAAAACGAGTATAATGGAATGTAGTCGAATTAAGTCGGGTGATGCTGAGGGAATTAGATTAGGAAATGAGACACTTAAAGTAGTGAAGGAGTTTTGCTATTTGGGGAGCAAAATAACTGATGATGGTCGAAGTAGAGAGGATATAAAATGTAGACTGGCAATGGCAAGGAAAGCGTTTCTGAAGAAGAGAAATTTGTTAACATCGAGTATTGATTTAAGTGTCAGGAAGTTGTTTCTGGAAGTATTTGTATGGAGCGTAGCCATGTATGGAAGTGAAACATGGACGGTAACTAGTTTCGACAAGAAGAGAATAGAAGCTTTCGAAATGTGGTGCTACAGAAGAATGCTGAAGATTAGATGGGTAGATCATATAACTAATGAGGAGGTATTGAATAGGATTGGGGAGAAGAGAAGTTTGTGGCACAACTCGACTAGAAGAAGGGATCGGTTGGTAGGACATGTTCTGAGGCATCAAGGGATCACCAAGTTAGTATTGGAGGGCAGCGTGGAGGGTAAAAATCGTAGGGGGAGACCACGAGATGAATACACTAAGCAGGTTCAGAAGGATGTAGGTTGCAGTAGGTACTGGGAGATGAAGAAGCTTGCACAGGGTAGAGTAGCATGGAGAGCTGCATCAAACCAATCTCAGGACTGAATACGACAACAACAACAACAACAACAACAACAAGGCCCATGAAACAGGACTGTGCTACAACATTTAGGAGCTAGTTGCGTAAATAAAGTTCTGGATCAGGGTTGGTAGGACATGTTCCGAGGCATCAAGGGATCACCAATTTAGTATTGGAGGGCAGCGGAGAGGGTAAAAATCGTAGAGGGAGACCAAGAGATGAATACACTAAACATATTCAGAAGGATGTAGGTTGCAGTAGATACTAGGAGATAAAGAAGCTTGCACAGGATAGAGCAGCATGGAGAGCTGCATCAAACCAATCTCAGGACTGAAGACGACAACAACAACAACAATGCCAACCCGCACATGACGAGAGCTTCTACTGCTTGTGTTCATGCTTCCTAAACCCATCTTTGTCCAGCAAGGTCGCTGGATCTCTCCCCAGTGAGAAAATCTGAGGCATTGTGGGCAGAGCCCTCCAGCTACCTTGGGATTTTGACTAAGCGCCAATGGACAGAATTTGGCACTGTGTACCTCAGGTGTACATAAGGGCCAGAGATGGAGCAACGGGTTATTTATTTGCCCAATTGAATAAATCATCCAATTTTTCTGGAATTTTAACCATATCTACGGATTTCTATCCCATGCAGCTAATTCCTTACCAGTAGGTCGTTTTCTTTTCTTAGTGTGCAAATGAAGCGTGTAATAAATAAATAATTGGGTAAGGGCCTAATGTACAAATGAGTTGAATAGTAATGTAAACTAAACCCGATTGTTTTTAAATTTGAGCCAAAAGCTGATTTAACCAACTTACACATGAATAGGTAAAAGGTGGTCTTACTTAGATGAATTCAATAAATCTACTGGTTAGCAGCTAAATGAGCACTGGAAAATGTACTTACATCCTGGAAGTGGAGAATTTACAGACAGTAACATGTGCGTATGGAAACAAACACCGTCTGAACAGGCTGCAAAGACTCAACGGGGCCGACCGACCGCCGTGCCATTCTCAGACCTTAGGCGTCACCAGATGCGAATATGGAAGGCCGTTTTCAGTTTTCGTGAACGGCGCCGCTACTCCTCCTTCAAGTAGCTCCTCAATTGGCCTCACAAGAGCTGAATGCACCCCGCTTGCCAACAGCACCCGGCAGACCCGTGGTAGTAAGTGCTAGCCAAGCCCGTCAGCGCTTAACTTTGGTGATCTCACGGAATCGGAATTACCACTGCGGCGAGATCGTTGGCTAACGAGTGCATATAACAGCGCATTAATTTGTGAATAACCAGTACAAAAATCTCAGAGATAGCTGGCAAGCAATCTCACTGAAACTCACAGTGAAATCTACAGTTAACAATCGACAAACCAGTTTGAAATAAGAAATATGGAAAAGTTATTAAAATTCCCAGCTGATAATAAACAATTAAATTAATAAAGTTTACGTGGTTGCAAAAGAATCAAACACAGCAAGTGACTTGTAAATTCTAAGTACCGACCCACATCAGAGTCTCGAAATATTTAGAAATATTCAACTCCCGGTCACAAAATTTCTCACAAAAGCGATATTAGGTGATGCGAAGCTCTTGTCGCCCAACTGCATTCACCACCTGCTTGATCTGACTGCTCATTGTCTGAAGATCTTACCTCACTTGGGAACACTGTCCAATAGGCCGCCCACCTCCACTGTGCACACTTATTTAAGGATTCGGTCACCTCAGCACTACTCTGCCCGACACACTTACCTACAAAATGACCACCATCAAAAAATTTGAATATAAATTTCGCATATATACGAATTAGAAACATAATAAATACTCATAGTTAAATTGCGACCTCATAATACAACAAAGAAATCTAATTTTTCAGTAGGGAGTAACTTAACTTGCTCATATTGAGTAGAATGGGCGAACCGTAAATATTCACCATGAAGGAAGACAACTTCTTAGCTAAGATCGCATTTGTAAGACCTTTATTTACCATCACTGGCCTTGGTAAAATAGAGTAACCATCATTTGATCTGAGAATAGTGTACACAAAGCGTAAAATTTTAAGTATGAAAAACAACACACATTGTCATAAACACAGTTCATAGAGTGAATTGTTATTAAAGATCCTCAGTAAAGGTCAATACAAGTAGGCAATTAGAGCAATAAATGTAAATCATAACTTAATTGTATATATATTTGACGTAAGACGCATTGGCATCTTGAAGCTAAAATCCACATTTACAATACGTGTAATTGGGCTGCTTCTGTGTTGGCAGCGCTGTGTAGCGCTTTGCATTGGATCTCTGACACCACTTTGTAAGAGACTCTGTGGCTGGTTGGATTCGTTGTTGGAAGTTAATCGCCAGTACTGTTGGGCAGATGGAAGTTAGTCGCCAGCAGTGATGGAAGTACTGTTGGACAGTTGCAGGTGAACAGCCAGCAGAGATGGATGTTAAATGTGAGAAGTTAGCATTGATGGAGCGTAGAGGTCTGAAGTGTTAGCGCAGGCTAACGATCTGGAAGTATCCGACTTGGAGATAGAAAATTATTCATCATTATATATCTTTGTCAATGGCGATTTATATTCGTGTGTAAACTGGATATCACATTATTAAGGTAAAAAATACGTTATTTGGTTTGCAACAGAATCTTTCCTTTACTAACCGCATGCCTATTAGTAGTTAGTGGCTTTAGTAGTTAGAATATTTGGGTCTAGTGAAGCAGGGGATAACCCGTCGGCTTTGAACAATGACATCATTCCTTAGTCATAGATAGTAATGTCTTCACTTCGAGGCATAGATAATAAAGCAGTTCTGTGTTATAATAAGCGCTATCATTAAAATAATTGAATGTGAATCTAAAAGCGATCGCTTGATATTAGATACAGATGCTTCAGTAGCTGATAAATGTTTTTTGGCTTTTTAAAAAAAATCTCACGAGATAGAATAAACTGATCCTACTTTATTAAGGAATCAATAAAAAACTAAACTAAAACATAACAGCAAAAGACAAGTGAAAGACAAAGGTTAAATAAACAATCAAAACATATAAAATGAAACAGGTTGCAAATGTAAAGTATGTGTATTTCCACCTATTTGTAAGTAGGATCAGTTTATTCTATCTCGTGAGATTTTTTTTTTAAAGCCAAAAAACACTTATCAGCTACTGAAGCATCTGTATCTTAGGATCAGTTTATTCTATCTCGTGAGAATTTTTTTTAAAGCCAAAAAACACTTATCAGCTACTGAAGCATCGGGTCTAGTGTAGCAGGGGATACAGCCCGTCGGCTTTGAACAATGACGTCACAAGTCGCCAGAGAGCATGTATTACAAAGATGAAAGAGCTGAGGAGAATGTTGAGAAACAAAGGAATGCGAGAGAGATAAACTTTATTTCACATATGTAAGGGCCAGTAGTATTTTCACGTTAACGATATCGCGTGTTTGTATCTTAGTATTTCTCCGCAAAATACAATGGAAAGAAATGAATGAAATTACTAGCAAAGAATACATCACGTTACATGTATGTCAGTTGTATTTCGAAAGTCTTTCGAACTGTATTGCTTAACTGCAGTACGGGATACAAGTTCAGCGTAGTCGATTTCCTAGTTTCAACTAGCATTGCTGTCCTGTTGTTCACTTGAACTATGTATCCCCTGCTTCACTAAACCGCAAATGAAACCCGATACAAATTAAAAGCTCATTCGAAGTGTGTTGCTTAAGTGCAATCCGGAATACGAGTTTGTCGTAAGGCGATTTCTTCGTTTTGACTAGCATTACTGTCCTGTTCTTCACCTGAACGATGTATCCTCCGCTTCAGTAAACCCTAAGTGGAACACGGGATACAAATTGTAGATGTGCTGTTTATTTCGTCTCCGCTATTACTAACATAAAGTACGATCAGTTTATTCTATCTCGTGAGTTTTTTTTAAAAAGCCAAAAAACACTTATCAGCTACTGAAGCATCGTGAGATTTTTTTTTAAAAAGCCAAAAAACACTTATCAGCTACTGAAGCATCGTGAGATTTTTTTTTAAAAAAAAGCCAAAAAACACTTATCAGCTACTGAAGCATCTGTATCTTCTAATGGGTGCGGGAGTTCCGACTCCTGGGGAGGTGGGTGGGTGTGAGTTGGAACTCCCGCACCCATTAGAAGATACAGATGCTTCAGTAGCTGATAAGTGTTTTTTGGCTTTTTCAAAAAAAATCTCACGAGATAGAATAAACTGATCCTAAGATACAGATCCTTCAGTAGCTGATAAGTGTTTTTGGCATTAAAAAAAAAAATGTCACGAGATAGAATAAACTGATCCTACTTACAAATAGGTGGAAATACACGTACGTTAAATTTTCAACCTCTGTATAAGAAACAAACAATTAACTTAATTAAATCACATGTTTAATGATTTAGCGAATATCAAGCAATCGCTTTTAGATTCACATTTAATTATTTTAATGATAGCGCTTATTAGAACACAGAACTGCTTTATTATCTATGCCTCGAAGTGAAGACATTACTATCTATGACTAAGGAATGACGTCATTGTTCAAAGCCGACAGGTTGTATCCCCTGCTGCACTAGACCCGAATATTTTATTTAGCTGGCAGTATTGACGCTCGTTGTGTTACAGTAGTTCGCGTAATGAAGATTTTTGTTAGGTAAGTGCTTAATGAAATGTATAAGTTATTGTCAGGATTGCTTCTTATTCAGGGCCATTCTTTTGTATTAATTATTTGGGTCTAGTGAAGCAGGGGATACAACCCGTCGGCTTTGAACAATGACGTAAATCCTTAGTCATAGATAGTAATGTCTTCACTTCGAGGCATAGATAATAAAGCAGTTCTGTGTTCTAATAAGCGCTATCATTAAAATAATTAAATGTGAATCTAAAAGCGATCGCTTGATATTCGCTAAATCATTAAAAGTGTGATTTAATTAAGTTAATTGTTTGTTTCTTATTCAGAGGTTGAAAATTTAACGTACGTGTATTTCCACCTATTCGTAAGTAGGATCAGTTTATTCTATCTCATGAGATTTTTTTTTAAAGCCAAAAAACACTTATCAGCTACTGAAGGATCTGTATCTTAGGATCAGTTTATTCTATCTCGTGAGATTTTTTTTGAAAAAGCCAAAAAACACTTATCAGCTACTGAAGCATCTGTATCTTCTAATGGGTGCGGGAGTTCCAACTCACACCCACCCACCTCCCCAGGAGTCGGAACTCCCGCACCCATTAGAAGATACAGATGCTTCAGTAGCTGATAAGTGTTTTTTGGCTTTTTTTTTAAAAAAAATCTCACGATGCTTCAGTAGCTGATAAGTGTTTTTTGGCTTTTTAAAAAAAAATCTCACGATGCTTCAGTAGCTGATAAGTGTTTTTTGGCTTTTTAAAAAAAACTCACGAGATAGAATAAACTGATCGTACTTTATGTTAGTAATAGCGGAGACGAAATAAACAGCACATCTACAATTTGTATCCCGTGTTCCACTTAGGGTTTACTGAAGCGGAGGATACATCGTTCAGGTGAAGAACAGGACAGTAATGCTAGTCAAAACGAAGAAATCGCCTTACGACAAACTCGTATTCCGGATTGCACTTAAGCAACACACTTCGAATGAGCTTTTAATTTGTATCGGGTTTCATTTGCGGTTTAGTGAAGCAGGGGATACATAGTTCAAGTGAACAACAGGACAGCAATGCTAGTTGAAACTAGGAAATCGACTACGCTGAACTTGTATCCCGTACTGCAGTTAAGCAATACAGTTCGAAAGACTTTCGAAATACAACTGACATACATGTAACGTGATGTATTCTTTGCTAGTAATTTCATTCATTTCTTTCCATTGTATTTTGCGGAGAAATACTAAGATACAAACACGCGATATCGTTAACGTGAAAATACTACTGGCCCTTACATATGTGAAATAAAGTTTATCTCTCTCGCATTCCTTTGTTTCTCAACATTCTCCTCAGCTCTTTCATCTTTGTAATACATGCTCTCTGGCGACTTGTGACGTCATTGTTCAAAGCCGACGGGTTGTATCCCCTGCTACACTAGACCCAATTATTTGAAGTCAGGTTGTAATTTTTTTTTTTTGGGCTGTCAGACTGCGTTGCGCTAGAATATTGTGGGTCAGTGCTGACATGATAAGAAAAAGTATATAGAAAGTAGGCTCAGTACGTTCAGTTTTACTCAGCTGTTTCAGAATCAAATAACGTAGAAGTTTCAGCTTCTCAGTCGTTCAGTAGTTTGAGTGCAGATTAACACATTTAAATAAAGAAGTTTCATATGTTTCGCCAACTATATCCGTACCACATTATAAGTCACAGAGTACATCACTGATGCAAGAGCGCCGCTGAACTGACAAACGGCGGAAGTTGCTGGAGAGCCTGCTGACATTTAGTGTCGCTAGAGGTCGCCTGTAGATTCATGTCAATTGCAAATGTAAATGTGAAATTTTAATGAAATGTGGTAACTGGTAGAGAAAGTAGGCTCAGTACACAGTTATAAAATTTTTGTTGTTTCTTTTCAACTTTCACATGCCAGTGCATCTTATGCCAGATATCCAGCAAATTAAGATTAGGAGCATATTTATAGCTTCAATTTGGTACTTGCATTAACCTTTACCGAGGTATGTTTAGAAATAATTCAGTCTACATACCATATTTATGACATTATTTTTCATGATTTAATATTTTACACTTTATGTACGCTATTAACAAATCAGATGATGTAAACTGTGCTTTACCAAAACTGATCGTTGTAAATAAAGATTTTACAAATGCCATCTTGGCTGAAAAGTTGTCTTCCTTCAAGTACAAAGTCTTACGAAATGATAACCACATCCGGTGCTACTGTGTGCCTCTTAGTGAATTCCCGAAATTTAACTACATTATACACATCGAATTGTGGTTACCTTAACGCAGAAATTAGTTGGCTAAGTAACTGGGATACTCATGCTGATTTTATGTGTTTATGTCGCAGAATTCGTAGTTATGGCACTGCTTGAATGCATCTTAACAAATTGTTTATAATTATTAAAATATTTGTTTAGCAGCAATAGTAGATTGTTGTCGTAAATGCTGTCATCATAAGCTTCCATTTGATGTATCGTGCATGAAAATTGTGTAATAGATTCAGTAGCTATAATATTTATAAACTGTAATAATTATTAAAATACTGTGTTTGAACACACAGTTTAAATTGCAATGAGCTCATCTCACTTCCTCAACTCCCGTAGAAAGTCTGTAAGGCATTTTATGTATTTCCAGTAAATATTATATTTAATTCACTGGGTCGATCCTCTTAGCTCCCACAACAAGCACTGCTGTTCGCGTAGTAACACGTCCATCTGCGAAATTCTCACTGACCACTACTTCCTTTCTCAACACATCTCTCTCATGCCGCTTGCACTTCTCCAGGTAAGATATGGACGTCTTAGTACTAGAAACGGATAATCGGTATTCATTGTATTGATGTTTATAAAAAAAATACCAATATTTGGGACAAAAATATCGATACATTGATATTTCGATATTTTGCCCATTCCTCCGCGAGAAAAGTCTCGGTAGTGAAGTACTTCTGCTATGAGTTTTGTGCACGAAGCATTATACTTATCACAAACATTTCAAAAAACAGGAGTTCATTTTCCATTAAATATCAGTGCAGTAATGTGTGTGACGTTTGTGCCGAGTTTACATTACTTTAACAGTAAGTCAATATATTCTTAGTCCAGGCACTCAAGCGGTAACGAAACTGCACATTGTGCGTCAGTTGGGCGTAGGGGTTGGTAACTTCCACCATTTTCATTCAGTACATTAAGTTGCATGGGGGCTTAATTATAATAAAGATATAAGAATGCAATGCAAATACTTTTTAATTTTCTGTCGCTGTATGTACGATTACGCTGTTTCGTAAACGGCTGGCCCTGTCTAGTTTTAGTACGCAATCTGACTGCTTAGAATGACAACAAAGAATGTAAGGAAATTTCTGTTAGCACAATTAATTAATTAAGTCCCCAGCAACTATAAAACCTACGAAACAACAAACACAAGTGTAGCTGTTCTGTATGTGGTAGTATGACTCAACGCACATCTGGCACGGTTCTTCTTCAACAAGACAAGAATTTTTAAATACCAATTATACTGACGTAATAAAAGAAAATTAGAAATACTATAATTGCGCAAGAAAATCAGAATTACACTCTAATACAAGAACCCACGCCAGATGCTTTGTTGACTGAACCTGTAATGACACATTATTCAGGTCACTGAAAGAATAAAAGAAAATACCTCCATATATATTGACGAAATGCACTCTGACCATTACAATATCTCCATTAGAACAACATCTGCTATCTCTCCCATCAAACCACTGCATAAAACATGGAACAACACTCTCCACTACCACATCTCACTCTGTCTTCACGACAAGCAGTGTCCACCACAACTTCTCGGTAAGAACTGCCTGCCGCTACGTCTCAATAAGCACTGCCAGTGAAGGCGGCGGAACAATACTCTCTGGCGCGATCTTTGGCGCTGTGGCTCAGTGTAGCCACCTTTCAAAGTCAATTAGCAATTGCGAATATCGTCAACTGTAGAATGGAATGACGACAATGAAAATTTGTTCCGGACCATATTCGAACCCGGGTTTCCCGCTTGTCACGAGCGGTCGTCCTACCATTTGGATATCCGTGCACGACATACGACCAGACCCAAACTCCCACATGTCGTCAACCACGCGTCTCCGACCTGTACTCGTACATACATTATGTATATTCCCGTACAGGTCAGACGTTGTACTTGAAACTCGCTTGCCCGGTGTTGGCACACAAATACGATATTGCAGTGTCTGTTTTATTCCTATTACGATGGAAAGCTGCTTTGGAAATTCTTGCATGTCCAAAGAACCGGCACTGCGGCGACTACAGCAGTTACGAAATACACTAACTGAATTCGCATTTGCGAAGGAGGACAACCATCAGGTATAGAATGGAATGGCCGTAGGTGGTGCACGGATAGCCAAATGCTAAGGCGACCGCTTGCGAAAAGCTGGAAATTCGGGTTTGAGTCCCGTTCCGGCACAAATTTGCATTGTCGTCACTGCACTGTACAACCAATGTTCGTCTTTCTTCACAACGGCGAATTGAGTTAATGTATTTCATAACGACTGTGGACGCAGCAGTGCCTGTTCCTTTGGACATGCATGCATGCCCTAAGGAACTTTGATTCGTAATCGTAATCAGAATAACATAAGGCACACCAATATCGTATTCTCATACAGCGCCGCCACCGAACGATTCGCTTTGCACCTCGTGCCTGTCATTTGCAATGGCATAAAGGACACATGGAAGTAACAAACATTCATGAATATGCAGTACAGACACATTCATGTGCAACTATGCTGCTCGTTTGTAGTACTGAATGTGAAATTAAATTAAGCCCATTGTAAGACATTTATTATTAGACTGTAACGCTTGGTAATAGCTGGAATGGGCAAGAATTCAGTCGATGAGAACTACAGTGCCTATGAGGCAAGAAAATGCAGTCAGTAAAAAATATAACTTTCGATAAACAGTGTATAATATCGAGACATCGAATATCGATATATTGATACATTGATACGGTTTGCTTATACATACCCAGTGCCCAGCGGCAGCCATCAGTGAAGTGAAACAAAATTTAGTGCCTTTAGAATTTATGCTTGCTAGCCATTTGTAAAGACACAACTTGAACTGCGGGATTCAATCCATTACACTACGAAATCGCAGAACAAAAAAATATTTTCATAGCGAATGGCAGCGAGCGTTGATAATTATTTATAGGTTTAGTTAACCTGATAATCTTTATAGTAATACTGCTTGATATACCTCAAAATGCCGGAGACCGTAGTATTTACCACTCTTGAGGTATTCATCGGCAACGGCATTCAAATGTGCTACCTTTTTTATCCTGAATGGTCCTATGTAGTTGTGGTGAAATTCCCATGTTTCATCATTAATTTTTGATGATTTTGTGTGTGGAAGTACAAAGAATTAAATCACCAGCTTTATATGCGATATTCCTTGCTTAGCTTGGCATGCGCATTTCTGCGTTTAGCATCTTTTCGTTTTATGCTCGTCACCGCCACCTTCTGTTTTTCTACTTGCGTCATATCAGTCGTTGAGGGGACTGAAGGTGCTGTTCAAAATTACTGCTTGCATTCATTCCAAAGAAGATTGTGCATGGAGCAAAACCTCTGCTACTTGATGAGAATTCCGAGGGGGTGTTGTTGTTGTTGTGGTCTTCAGTCCTGAGACTGGTTTGATGTAGCTCTCCATGCTACTCTATCCTGTGCAAGCTTCTTCGTCTCCCAGTACTTACTGCAACCTACATCCTTCTGAATCTGCTTAGTTTATTCATCTCTTGGTCTCCCTCTACAATTTTTACCCTCCACGCTGCCCTCCTATGCTAAATTTGCGATCCCTTGATGAATCAGAACTTGCCCTACTAACCGATCCCTTCTTCTAGTCAAGTTGTGCCACAAACTCCTCTTCTCCCCAATTCTATTCAATACCTCCTCATTAGTTACGTGATCTACCCATCTAATCTTCAGCATTCTTCTGTAGCACCACATTTCGAAAGCTTCTATTCTCTTCTTGTCTAAACTATTTATCGTCCATGTTTCACTTCCATACATTGCTACGCTCCATACAAATATTTTCAGAAACGACTTCCTAACACTTAAATCTATACTCGATGTTAACAAATTTCTCGTCTTCAGAAACGCTTTCCTTGCCATTGCTAGTCTGCATTTTATATCCTCTCTACTTCGACCATCATCAGTTATTTCGCTCCCCAAATAGCAAAACTCCTTTACTACTTTAAGTGTCTCATTTCCTAATCTAATTCCCTCAGCATCACTCGACTTAATTCGACTACATTCCATTATTCTCGTTTTGCTTTTGTTGATGTTCATCTTATACCCTCCTTTCAAGACACTGTCCATTCCGTTCAACTGCTCTTCCACGTCCTTTGCTGTCTCTGACAGAATTACAATGTCATCGGCGAACCTCAAAGTTTTTATTACTTCTCCACGGATTTTAATGCCTACTCGGAACTTTTCTTTTGTTTCCTTCACTGCTTGCTCAATATACAGATCGAATAGCATCGGAGAGAGGCTACAACCCTGTCTCACACCCTTCTCAACCACTGTTTCCCTTTCATACCTCTCGACTGTTATAACTGCCATGTGCTTTCTGTACAAATTTTAAATAGCCTTTCGCTCCCTGTATTTTACCCCTGCCACTTTCAGAATTTGAAAGAGCGTATTCCAGTCAACATCATCAAAAGCTTTCTCTAAGTCTACAAATGCTAGAAACGTAGGTTTGCCTTTCCTTAATTTTTCTTCTAAGATAAGTCGTAGGGTCAGTATTGCCTCACGTGTTCCAACATTTCTACGGAATCCAAACTGATCTTCCCCGAGGTCGGCTTCTACCAGTTTCGCGTTAGTACTTTGTATCCTTACCTTATTAAACTGATAGTTCGGTAATTTTCACATCTGTCAACACCTGCTTTCTTTGGGATTGGAATTATTATATTCTTCTTAAACTCTGAGGGAATTTCGCATGTCTCATATATTTTGCTCACCAGATGGTAGAGTTTTGTCATCACGAGCTCTCCCAAGGCTGTCAGTAGTTCTAATGGAATGTTGTCTACTCCCGGGGCCTTGTTTCAACTTACGTCTTTCAGTGCTCTGTCAAACTCTTCACGCTGTATCATATCTCCCATTTCATCTTCATCTACATCCTCTTCCGTTTCCATAATATTGTCCTCAAGAACATCGCCCCTGTATAGACGCTCTATATACTCCTTCCACGTTTCTGCTTTCCCTTCTTTGCTTAGGATTGGGTTTCCATCTGAGCTCTTGATATTTATGCAAGTGGTTATCTTATCTCCAAAGGTCTCTTTAATTTTCCTGTAGGCAGTATCTATCTTACCCCTCGTGAGATACGCCTCTACATCCTTACATTTGTCCTCTAGCCATCCCTGCTTAGCCATTTTGCACTTCCTGTCGATCTCATTTTTGAGACGTTTGTATTCCTTTTTGCCTGCTTCATTTACTGCATTTTTATATTTTCTCCTTTCATCAATTAAATTCAATATTTCTTCTGTTACCCAAGGATTTCTACTAGCGCTCGTCTTTTTACCTACTTGATCCTCTGCTGCCTTCACTACTTCATCCCTCAAAGCTACACATTCTTCTTCTACTGTATTTCTTTCCCCCATTCCTGTCAATTGTTCCCTTATGCTCTCCCTGAAACTCTGTACAACCTCTGGTTCTTTCATTTTATCCAGGTCCCGTCTCCTTAAATTCCCACCTTTTTGCAGTTTCTTCAGTTTTAATCTACAGGTCATAACCAATAGATTGTGGTCAGAGTCCACATCTGCCCCTAGAAATGTCTTACAATTGAAAACCTGGTTCCTAAATCTCTGTCTTACCATATTATAATGTATCTGAAACCTTCTTGTATCTCCAGGGTTCTTCCATGTATACAACCTTCTTTCATGATTCTTGAACCAAGTGTTAGCTATGATTAAGTTACGCTCTGTGCAAAATTCTACCAGGCGGCTCCTCTTTCATTTCTTAGCCCCAATCCACATTCACCTACTACGTTTCCTTCTCTTCCTTTTCCTACTGTCGAATTCCAGTCACCCATGACTATTAAATTTTCGTCTCCCTTCACTACCGTAATAATTTCTTTTATCTCATCATACATTTCATCAATTTCATCATCATCTGCAGAGCTAGTTGGCATATAAACTTGTACTACTGTAGTAGGCGTGGGCTTACTGTCTATCTTGGCCACAATAATGCGTTCACTATGCTGTTTGTAGTAGCTTACCCGCACTCCTATTTTTTATTCATTATTAAACCTACTCCTGCAGTACCCCTATTCGATTTTGTATTTATAACCCTGTATTCACCTGACCAGAAGTCTTGTTCCTTCTGACACCCAACTTTACTAATTCCCACTATATCTAACTTCAACCTATCCATTTCCCTTTTTAAATTTTCTAACCTACCTGCCCGATTAAGGGATCTGACATTCCACGCTCCGATCCGTAGAACGCCAGTTTTCTTTCTCCTGATAACGACGTCCTCTTGAGTAGTCTCCGCCCGGAGATCCGAATGGGGGACTATTTTACCTCCGGAATATTTTACCCAAGAAGACGCCATCATCATTTAATCATACAGTAAAGCTGCATGCCCTCGGGAAAAATTACGGCTGTAGTTTCCCTTTGCTTTCAGCCGTTCGCAGTACAACAACAGCAAGGCCGTTTTGGTTTGTGTTACAGTGCCAGATCAGTCAATCATCCAGTCTGGGGGTGTAACAGGTAATGCAGCACATTTTTTGAAAGTAGGTTGTTTGTATTCAGGATTACAGTAGGCCGTATTATTCCCCATTCCTCTGACTACAAAAATCTATTTTTCAATATAATCTCCATTCAATGCGACGGACTGACGCCACCTTACTGGGAGGACCTGTACACCCGCATGGTACTACTCCACAGGTCGACGTCGGAGCAAACGTCTTGCTGCATCAATAACCGCCCCGTCATCCACATACCAGATATAGACTGGGACACTCAGATGTTTAGGACGGGTGGTAGGGACAGAGCATCGAGTGACATTATACTGAGTGCACTATCCGAAAATTACCTCGAGCAATTAAACAGAGAACTGACTCGTGGAGATAATCTGGACCTACTGATAACAAACAGACCCGAACTTTTCCACTCTATAAGCGCAGAACAGGGAATCAGTGATCACAAGGTTGTTGCAGCATCCCTGAATATGGAAGTAAATAGGAATATAAAAAGAGAGTAATAGAAGGCAGATTTCAGACTACCTAACAGATCAAAACGAAAATTTCTGTTCCGACACTGACAATGTTGAGTGTTTATGGAAAAAGTTCAAGGCAATCGTAAAATGCGTTTTAGACAGGTATGTGCCGAGTAAAACTGTGAGGGACGGGAAAAACCCACCGTGGTTCAACAACAAAGTTAGTAAACTACTGCGAAAGCAAAGAGAGCTTCACTGCAAATTTAAACGCAGCCAAAACCTGTCAGACAAACAGAAGCTAAACGATGTCAAAGTTAGCGTAAGGAGGGCTATGCGTGAAGCGTTCAGTGAATTCGAAAGTAAAATTTTATGTACCGACTTGACAGAAAATCCTAGGAAGTTCTGGTCTTAGGTTAAATCAGTAAGTGGATCGAAACAGACAATCTGGGATGATGATGGCATTGAAACAGAGGATGACGCGCGTAAAGATGAAATTTTTCCAAAGCTGTTTTACAGGAGAAGACCTCACTGCAGTTCCTTCTCTAAATCCTCGCACAAACGAAAATATGGCTGACATCGAAATAAGTGTCCAAGGAATAGAAAAGCAACTGAAATCACTCAACAGAGGAAAGTCCAATGGACCTGACCGGATACCAATTCGATTTTACACAGAGTACGCGAAAGAACTTGCCCCCCTTCTAACAGCCGTGTATCGCAAGTCCCTAGAGGAACGGAAGGTTCCAAATGATTGGAAAAGAACACAAGTAGTCCCAGTCTTCAAGAAGGGTCGTCGAGCAGATGCGCAAAACTATAGACCTATATCTCTGACGTCGATTTGTTGTAGAATTTGAGAACATGTTTTTTGCTCACGTGTCATGTCATTTCTGGAAACCCAGAATCTACTCTGTAGGAATCAAAATGGATTCCGGAAACAGCGATCGTGTGAGACCTAACTCGCTTTATTTGTTCATGAGACCCAGAAAATATTAGATACAGGCTCCCAGGTAGATGCCATTTTCCTTGAATTCCGGGCCGGCCGCGGTGGTCTAGCGGTTCTGGCGCTGCAGTCCGGAACCGCGGGACTGCTACGGTCGCAGATTCGAATCCTGCCTCGGGCATGGGTGTGTGTGATGTCGTTAGGTTAGTTAGGTTTAAGAAGTTCTAAGTTCTAGGGGACTTATGACCTAAGATGTTGAGTCCCATAGTGCTCAGAGCCATCTTTGAACCTTGAATTCCGGAAGGCGTTCGATACAGTTCTGCACTGTCGCCTGATAAACAAAGTAAGAGCCTACGGAATATCAGACCAGCTGTGTGGCTGGAATGAAGAGTTTTTAACAAACAGAACACAGCATGTTGTTCTCAATGGAGAGACGTCTACAGACGTTAAAGTAGCCTCTGGCGTGCCACAGGGGAGTGTTATGGGACCACTGCTTTTCACAATATATATAAATGACCTAGTAGATAGTGTCGGACGTTCCATGCGGCTTTTCGCGGATCATGCTGTAGTATACAGAGAAGTTGCAGCATTAGAAAATTGCAGCGAAATGCAGGAAGATCTGCAGCGGATAGGCAATTGGTGCAGGGAGTGGCAACTGACCCTTAACATAGACAAAAGTAATGTATTGCGAATACATAGAAAGAAGGATCCTTTATTGTATGATTATATGAGATCGGAACAAACACTGGTAGCAGTTACTTCCGCAAAATATCTGGGAGTATGCGTGCGGAAAGATTTGAAGTGGAATGATCATATAAAATTGTTGGTAAGGCGGGTGCCAGGTTGAGATTCATTGGGAGAGTCCTTAGAGAATGTAGTCCATCAACAAAGGAGGTGGCTTACAAAACACTCGTTCGACCTATACTTGAGTATTGCTCATCAATGTGGGATCCGTACCAGGTCGGATTGACACAGGTGATAGAGAAGATCCAATGAAAAGCGGCGCGTTTCGTCACAGGGTTATTTGGTAAGCGTGATAGCGTTACGGAGATGTTTAGCAAACTCAAGTGGCAGACTCTGCAAGAGAGGCGCTCTGCATCGCGGTGTAGCTTGCTGTCCAGGTTTCGAGAGGGTGGGTTTCTGGATGAGGTGGCGAATATATTGCTTCCCCCTACTTATACCTCCCGAGGAGATCACGAATGTAAAATTAGAGAGATTCGAGCGCGCACGGAGGGTTTCCGGCAGTCGTTCTTCCCGCGAACCATACGCGACTGGAACAGGAAAGGGAGGTAATGACAGTGGCACGTAAAGTGCCCTCCGCCACACACCGTTAGGTGGCTTGCGGAGTATAAATGTAGATGTAGATGTAGATACTGTTCCCTGCGCAGTACGTCCTTCATTGTCCCAAACAGAAGGAAGTCAGATGGTGCGACATCCGGAATGTGGGATGGGTGAGGAAGGACAGTCCAATAAAGTTTTGTGACCTCCTCTAGGCTGCGCATACTTGTGTGAGCCCTTTCGTTGTCAAGTAAGAGGAGAGGTTCGTTTTCATTTTGTAGCAAGTATGACTCTGAAGTCTCTTCTTCAGTTCCTGAGGGTAGCACAATACACTGCAGAGTTGATGGTTGCACCATCAGGGATGGCATTAAACAGATAACCCCTTCAGAGTCCCAGAAGACCATCGCCATGACTTTACCGGCTG
Source organism: Schistocerca cancellata (assembly GCF_023864275.1). Lineage (NCBI taxonomy): Eukaryota > Metazoa > Arthropoda > Insecta > Orthoptera > Acrididae > Schistocerca > Schistocerca cancellata. The sequence continues at coordinate 852,736,106 of NC_064626.1, forward strand.
AGGGCGCACCTCTGAACTTCTTTCTTCGGAGGAGAGGTGGTGTGATGCCACTCAGTTATTGGCCGTTTTGTTTCCGGAGGGAAGTGATGAACCCATGTTTCATCGCCTGTGACGATGTTCTGCAAAAAATTGTCACGATCAGAGACGTAACGAGCTAGAAATTCCGCACAGATGTCGCTTCGCTGCTCTTTGGTGGCCGAGTGTCTCAGCGGTACCAACAGACGTCCAGGAATGAGAGTGTCCGCACGTTCTAACATTGCAAGAGTCACAGCTGTGTGCCGTCGGCTGGCACGCAAAAGACCGGACATGTTTGCGCAACCTTGTTGCGATGATAACAGGCGCTTAACTCAGCGACTCACCGTGCTTTTTCACACTAATAGGTCTCTGTAGACATTCTACAAGTGCATATGAATAACTACGAAGCTCTGGTATTCCACAAAAAGAAACTCAATGACAGTTCTCTGCTTGGGAAGCATCTCCGTTACGGACACCATTTTGAAGGCCATGTACAGCCCCGCCACCTATCGGGACTACATGAAACTGTAGCGACTGAAGCGAGAATATGCCAAGATAACCCACAACAAATTCCGCATTTTTTTCAACAGAAATTTGCCGAGAAAAAAATGTGTTGCATTACTTATTGAACGCCCCTCGTGTTAATCACCGGGGTGGCCGAGCGGTTCTAGGCGCTACAGTCAGGAACCGCGCGAACACTACGGTCGCAGGTTCGAATCCTGCCGCGGGCATGGATGTGTGCGGTGTCCTTAGGTTGATTAAGTTTAATTAGTCCTAAGTTCTAGGGGACTGATGACCTCAGAAGTTAAGTCCCATAGTGCTCAGAGCCATTTCAACCATTTTTTTGTTAATCACATCTTCAAAGTCTGCCGGTTTCCTGGCCCAATTCTTTGTGGCTTTTCACAATGTGCTTTGCAGAGACGCAGGAATTCTCTGATCCCACTTTCCATAGGGCATCATCCTGGTCGATATGTGGAAATTAAAATCGGCTTTGTACTGTTCTCCTCCAAAAAACTTTCAATTCTCGCGACCTAAACAGCGATCCGTCATGTGACATGATGCTGCTGAAGTTGACTGTGTTCATAAAGTAATCGTCTTCGAGATTTTTTGATGGTAATTTTTGTAGCGACCTTCCACAAATAGTAGAATGTAACATACTTCAAGAAAGTCTCCCGCACAAATAAGTACTTGAGCAACTTCAAAATCGTGCTGCTTAAGCGCCAGCGCCCATCGTGTTGGGTGATTTCAGGTCATGTTTCATTTCATAAGAAACTCCGAGCCAACAGCATATTCGCTGCTGTCTCTCTCAAGGAAGAACTGTTGGTCTAAATTGAGACAATACAGAACTGGTACAGATGATTAATCAAAACGTCTTTCGTTAAATGTTTGCTGCTGTTCATCTTGTGTGCGTGTGTGTGCGCGCGCGCGTGTGTGTGTGTGTGTGTGTGTGTGTGTGTGTGTGTGTGTGTGTGTGCTGATGGTTATTCAGGGCAAGTTATAGGAAGGTGAATATTAATGTAACAGCGGTCAGAGAGTGGTTGAAAGTTTTGGTGTTCAGCAGATTTGAGTTTTGCTTCAAATGTTTTGCCGAGGGTTTCATGCACAAGTGAGCGGAAAGGGGTTGGTGGTATTATTATTACGATAATAATCCTCTGCTGTAGTGGTACTCTTATTTAATAGGACACAGAATTCTTTCATCATTGACCTGTCATACTTGCTCTAGCTCTATTTCCAAGTGTGCTCATTTTTCTTCTACTTCAGACACAGTCTTTATAAGCGATTGTTTATTTCTTTAACAGCTGCATTTTGTGTCTGCGATCTCCACGATTTGTTCATTTGTTTTTACTGCTACTTAATCGAATAAACACTGTACGTTCTTTCGATCCTTTTCTTGCTGTTGTACCTTGAGCAAGATCAGATTTAATTTCTTTCAGCTCAACGTGGACTTCGTAACATAAATCTGATCGTTTATTTGTGAATGTTTCTGTAAGTTCTTTCGATGTATCCTCAACCATCTTCCGAATTTCAAGAGTGCTCATCTTGAGTCTGTTATCTAACCTTTCGAATCTATTATTGTTTTATCCGCAGCTCGTGGTCTAATGGCTAGCGTTGCTGTCTCTGGATCACGGGGTCCCGTCTTCGATTAACGTCCGGGTTGGGAATTTTCTCTTCCCGGTGACTGAGTGTTTGTGTTGTCTTCATCATTTCATCATCATCATTCGTGACAGTGGCTACATTGGACTGTGTAAAAAACTGGACTGTGCAAAAATTGGGACTTTATACGGGCGCTAATGACTGCGCAGTTGAGCGCCCTACAAACCAATAATCATCTTATAATTGTTTTGGTTTAGTTCTCGTTTTAGTTCACGACTTAATTCATTGTTTCTCTGTTGAATAGTTTGTTCAACTGTTAACAGACTGTGGTTCATATTATTTTTGATTTGCTTCATATTATGGCTCATTTTCTTCAAACAATAAATTAATTAAGGCGGACACTTGCCAGTCCCTGACTAGGCGGGGCATGATTGATTTCTTTGTTGAGCTTAGTAACGGTTCCCCAGTTTCTAGACTGTTACACATTATGTTTTCATTATTCATGCTGTACCGGTGCTTTTACGATGCCTAACACTCGGGGGACCGTTTTCAGAAGGACGACACCACGCTCTGACCATTCACCAGGAGGTGACCCAAGTGCCACTCGAGGTCGCAGGCTGCACGGACCCATTCTTCTTAGTAAGACAAGTAATCGAAAATAGGCCCATCTGTGTCCTACTGTCCCGTGGTTTGTTCTGAGTGAGTTGTCCTGGGCCACGCCCCAAGTCCATAAGGACTCCATCAATCAGGATTGAAACTCGAGAGATGCCTCTATGATGTCGCTGCTATTCACGTCTGACTTTGCTACCCAAGGAGCTGCTATCAGTGGACTGAGAATGCTTCTGGTATCATTGCCAAAGAAGGCGGGGATTCTGTCGCCGTGACAGACTTATGGGCTTCTAAATTTATTTTTGTTTGACTTGCTAATAGCTACATGCTGGACTTAGTTTATCTCCCTGCAGGACTTAAAATTTGTCCACTCAGTTTGTACCGTAACTCGGAGCCTCCTATGGGACTGTGGTCTGTTTAATTGTGTGTTTAATGAACTTAGACTCAGTGACGATTTAACTGATCTTCAGCCACCAGAAGTATTATTGTTCTCTTTACAGAAGTGACTTATTTTTCGTTTTATTTCAGTCCATATCGCAGTAGACATGCTATTTATTTTTGATAAATAAACTCTTTCCATCATTGCTGTTTGCGTATTTTTTGGGCCACCATCAGCGGACATACAAATTCAAATCAAGTAAGAATCCGCGTTTGATTTTACACGAGCTACAGAAGCGCTCCACATATTTACAGCTTCAGCATTGTAATTGGTACCACTAGTGTCGTTCATTGTTAATACTATTACAAGATCTTTAGTCTTGTTCCCATATAGTCACATTTCACAGCTAACTGTCACACCCCTATTTAATGCCTTTTCCATGAAAACGACGTGTGGCTATGCTGAAATACACTAGATAATGTAGTTTAGCAGCATCTACTGTCTCCAAGGACTGCACTGACATCAAAGCTCTGTCACGGTCGTATTTGTGACGTCCCTACCATTATACTCTCGTTGCTTGCCATGCCATAGGTCACTTCCATCTCTCCTGACCTAAAGAAGGATGCAGTGCAATCGAGATATTAATTTGGATTTACACCGTGTTCCCGCATGGTAATAAACATTTATTGTTACTGTTAGTTTCCTCAAGTGTAACAAAACTTGACTGAAAATTGTGCGCCACCGCTCTTAAACAAGCAGTTTAAGCAGTTTAACCAAACCTGAATCATTTCGTAAGAGCACTTCTGCTATCATTGACAGGCGAGTCATCTCAAACTATCACTACTGACCTGCAGGACAATTTTCGATGACCGTTCGCCAACGATCCCATTGACCGATTCCTGCTGCCTGCAGCTCTAAATACAGGACAGAATCTACCAATTGTTGTGGCCAGGGATATAATTCTACTTACTCACACAACTCGTTGATGCCAACGGTCACTTGATTCGAATGCAAAAATCGATGTTCGTATGAGCTGTGATTACAGTAACGTTCCAAGATCTAAGTTACGACCTTTGTTCACAACTTTGAAGTTAATGCAATGATAAGAAATGAAGTGAACAGCAGTTCCTATGCGGGTTTGCGTTTCAAGTTAAAGCTTTACATTGATTTCCAATAACACCTGAAGCGAATTTCGGAGTATCTTTTACGAACAAGCTGTAGTGAACAGTCTTCGATCCGTCTCACTTTTCAGTACGAATAAGTAGGTTAGAACATGGAAATATGATGATGCCTCTGTCTGGAACATTAGTTGAAAAGAAAGTGCCACCACTAAAGTTACTTTATGACACTGTTTTCTGCTATTTGATTAAAGTGGAGATAGTTACTAAGCTATTTTGAAAGAGGAAAAGAGGGATACCAAAAAAGCAAATGAAATGAGTCGAAAACACCTATAGCAGCGGAACAGGGCATCGTGTACCACGCAGTACACTTAATTCTGAACATCACCGGCTTAGGAGGAGGGGTCATATACCACAACAGTAAAGTGACCTTTTTTCCTTCTCTACGTACAATATACAAGATCTCTACTTATAAACACCAGGTGCTTCTTTTGCTGTCCCACACACAGAAAGAATATGCAGAAAATGATATTGTAGTTCCATGCGCTTAATGAAATAGTTGCGTATTTCAGGTGACTTCTAGTTAATAGATGGAAGTAGACAAACTCTATTTCACTGTCAAGTCTGGAGGTTACGCTGGCGGTATTTCACAGAAGCATCATCTCCTGCTACAGCGAAATGAACATTTGCTCAGATACTGGAGTCGCTTAGAGCTGCACTGGCTTATCGAAATCAGATGTAGGTGCAGTTGTACTTGTCAAATCACGATGGACATTTATTTATTTTTTTGTTTCTTTCTTCCAGTGTAGCGTGGTGCCTACAATTTAAATCACCTTACTATATAGCAAGCAGTTCATCGTCTTGTGCTTAGACCCGCACGGGTCAGGGATTTTCTCCGCTCGGGACTGCGTGTGCGTGTGTGTGTGTGTGTGTGTGTGTGTGTGTGTGTTTTCCTGATCATTATCGACGTGCAAATCGACGAAGTGGCGTCAAATAAATATACTAGTATATTAGCACCAGGCGGCCAAACATCCCAGATGGAATCTCCTGGCCAGTAACGCCATACGCAGACAATTACTATATGATAAAGTTAGTAAATATAAATGGAATTATGTAAAAGAGGTTACAACACGTACGGATCTCTTTTTGTACATTCTTCATTCTTAATTACCAAAGCGCTGTAGATAACCACTCCTACCACTAAAGCAACTGTCCTAAAAGATATTTTAAATATTTCCTTTAAGGTTCACGTTTAGATTAATAAAATGAGTAATTCACAAAGGGAAGCTGATAAACGATGGCTGGAAAATGATAAATGTTAACTATAAGTTTGCTGTATGACTAAAAAGTAATGGTCTAATACCTGGCTGGTGTATTCCGTTTTTGTTCTACCGACAAGTGTATTGTGCCCAAAAGGAAAACTAATGGCACTAGTTCTGGTCGTGTACATAGTTTTAATCCGCCGCGAAGTTTCTGAATAGCGGACACTCCTTTGCAGAGTGAAATATTCATTTTAAAAAGAACCGCCTAGGGCTATGCCATTTCTCCGCTGCATCCTTTCTTTCAGAAATGCCAGTGCAGCAAAGCATGAAAGAGGTTCTTGTGTGAAGTTTAGTTAGTTCCAAAGAGGTACTGGCAGAATTAAAGCTGTGTTAGAGGGCCGTCATTCTTGCCAGTATAGTTCGTTCGACTAGAAGATGCCCACGACAGGCAAGGTAGCGATTCGAAACCCAGTCCGATACCCCGTTTAAATGTCGGAATGTTTCTAAACAGCAAGCACTCAGTTCAGATATTCATTACTGACTATGGATTCTCTCTGATGCGATTGTTTGAAAGAATATCTGTTACCTGAAGAACACAAGTTATTCAACTTCTTTCTTCGCTCTCTTTGATACCTTTCTAATGCTATTTTCTTTATGCATATCAGTTTGGTGCCAATGATTTACTGATTTCTGAATCGAAACCTCACTCTTACATTATGGTTTTCTGTACGTCGACCCTTTCCGTTGATTAGTGTCTTCAGTATTACCCTTGCTGTTTATCAAGATACCAGTACCTATTTAGTGAATTTACGAGAACAAATAAATCTAATACCAAGATGTTGACAATATGCCGTTTGGCTACTCGAATCTCATGTCAGGTTCTTTATTTAGGAGACACATATCGTCACAACCTCTGTCATTTCGGCTATCAAATCCGAAGATTTCCACTGAAGAACTGTTGTTCAGTTCTGTCTTTCTTTTGCATTAAAATTTCGAATTAACAACTGTAGTGACATTTGCTGTCATTTATCGGTTTCTATAGGTTTCTGCTACAAGACTCTAAGTGCGCTGGTGCACGGACTTCGCGTCTAAATTTCGTAATTGTGTTGCAGATTCCGCCAGTATGGATAGTTCTAATTTTCTTGCTGACAATAAACCCTACTCCTGAGCTGCCTCCCTGATCCGCCCCTCTGTGATAAAACCGATGTCTACAATTTAATTGTATTGGCTCTTACTTCTTTCGCAGGATTTCCAATCACACTATGTGGTCTTTGATGTTGCCTAACTTGTCTTTCAACTCCATCAATCTGGCTTCGAATCCTAAAGCGCAGCAGTGCATCGTCCGTAAATAAACAGTGTAGAAGCAGATGGGTGTCGAAATTCCGTGTTATTGTTTATTTAGTCGAATTCGTAAAGCAGATGCATGCGCAAATGTAGATAAACGTTCGCTCTCGCCTAAAGTATTGCCTGAATCCCCTCAATCCACTACCAACATTCTATAGCCGAGTCCGGAAAACCGACGTCATAGAAGCTTGCATGTGGCAGTACGTTAGCCTCCCAGTATCCGAAGGATGGGGCCAATCTGTGAACAGAACTCAATCACATATGAGTCACATTCGTAGCAATTTCAGATTCAGCTTTGAATCTCAAATACTGGGATCAACACAACCAGTGTTGTTGGTGAACAGCCCCGCTATATTTGTTTTCTAAAAAGCTATCAAGATGATTATTTTATGGACACTACCGAAACTGCACAGTATGACGCCAAGATTGATCGCATGCTTTTCCACTAAATCCTCACTTAGCTTCAGCTAAGTGCTCTCCTGCAGCTCTTACATTAGTAGAGTGGCGATTCCTCACAGAATATCGGCACTCTCGTCGTTTCGAGGTGGCAGAATATTGTGTGAGAACTGTGGGAGAGCGATCACGTGATGAATTTAGTATCCTCATAACAAATAAAAACAAACGTCAATAGAGACACTGAAGATCTGGATACTCAGTGAAAGTTGCATAAGACCCATTTTCATCTCGTAAATTATGTGAACAAGTTACACTGTTGTTTCTCAGCCGAAAGTAGTCATGGTGAGGTTAATTAACGCCCTTTACGTAACAGCATAGGGACGGGGTGGTGTGCAGTTTCGTTTCACTGGGTTATCGACACTTACTTCTTCGAAATTAAAAGTTCATCGCAGACTGTCACTGTGGATAGATTATACGATGCTGCAACCTTTTGTTTAACATACATTGAACATCATGCACTCCTTCATGGCACCTGATTTCCAAAGATTTGATGTTATGGTACTTGGTCACGAAAAACTAAGAAAAACTGATTTTCGGCGTTTGCCGTTTTACTTATGGGAGTACCTGACAATTCAGATCTTATGATTCGAACAATATAATCGGGTAAATTAAAAAAATAGATTGAAAATTAATTTTTGTTGTATTGCAGGTTACACTCGGCAATAGGTAGATATGGAACTTAATTCAGCTTGGCAGAAGGACGCTTTCTGTATGTCATAATTTCCAGACAATGATAATTTAGACCACTTCCTCTTTAAGAAATGCTGTACACATTTAACTTTCTTACAATGAAATACGTCGATTCGATTTCTTGTAGTTTCTAGGATTTTCTTTTCTTTTATCAGAAGTTCCCGTTCTTCATGTCATTTGCATTTCTGAGATCTACTTTTTATTTTAGTTGCACGTGCGCCCGCTTTTAAGATTCTTCAACTTTTGTCATTTTAGGTTTTCCTGCAACTTGTAATTCGCTTTCGTATTGTGGCGAAATAAATAAAAAAAATTACTTTATTGATTTTTTTGAAAAGAAAAAATATGGATATGGAACTTTAACTTTAGAATTTATGAAAGGCTTTTAAAGAAGACTGCAGTGACTGGCTTAGAATGCGGACAAATTCAATGCTGATTGAATTTTGCCTGAAATATAATGCACATATCCGATTAACAATATTTTGGAATTTTGGGCCGTTGTCGATTTATTCTGACACCTTAAACGGGGAATTAGTTCTTCTGCCACAATATTAATTCGTAGGTCGCCATAACTGTCCCTCTCTTTGTTGACCGTGCGTATCTTCCTAAGGCGGCGTCGGCTTCTTTAGCGAAGACGGTAGAACAAAGTAATACAATGCTACGTCGACTGAAATAATTCTCACAAGACTGGAATATTTTTCACTATTTTACTCAAGAGACATTAAGACTTTTCTTACACTCGTCGCACAAATCATGAATACTGACAATATGGCTGCCTTGCAGCTCACTAAAAAAAAAAGAAAAAAAAGTCGCATCCGTCGCATACAAGGTAACAAGCGAGAGTGGTTTTTAACCCCTTCTTGGAGTACAAAACAAAAGTGAATCAAATATGAACATTACAGACATTATTTTCTACATTCCTCTCAATTTAATCTTAGGCGCAGAATTTAAAGTATTGTATCTCTCTGCGTCGTAATGTGTCATTACAGTATATAACTGTGATTTTAGAAAATCAGAGTTAACGATTCAAAAAACTCCGTTATTTCAGAGTACGCGATATTTACGTTTATTGTTGAGCGATTAAATCCAATACACTTTTAATATTTTCAGTTTCAACGTGATGCGTTGCTGTACTTTTCTGCGAACTGCTGTCTATAGGTGGGTAATGGAATAAAACTGCAGTGGGAGATGGCTGTGCCACATAGTCAGTGAACAGGCACTTCTTTTTAAAGCAAGCCCGTTAACCCGTGTGAAAGGTACAATAGAAACGTGTGAAGATTATGGACGGTTTTGAGTTTCGACAAGTTTCAATACAAATATCCGCTTTCCTCAGTATATCGCCTGTGACCTCAATGGGTCTCTGAAAAAGGGACGGTATGAAACGGATTGGCTTGTGTTTTTTGTGTCGCAACTGTACCGGAAATTTTTCCCGCAGAGATTTATCTGGAGTGCAGTCTAATGGATCATCGTGAAAAATTTAACAAGGAGAAGCAGAAAGGAGCTTTTATCGTGTGAGATGTTAACAGTAAATTATGCTTACGGACTGAATCAATATCAAAATATTCCCTCCGCCAATGTATACTCTCTGAACGATAGTAGTGTATTACACATTCCGTTTCAGAAGGTCTTGCACGTTTTAAATATGCATGTACTCGCCTGATTTCATAGTCAGTTCGCATCATAACTTATTTAACAGTTTATTCCACCGGTATGCTGGGAAGAAATGCTCCCCAAAAAACAAGTGCGTACCGGACAACGAGCGTACGAAACAGCGTAACTTAGCTACTTCGTATTCTATGTGAGGGAAAACAGGTGTGCTAGAAACGCAGAAACGGGATGACGCACCACCGCACCACCGCCAAATTCCCGTGTTGTAAAACGGAACTGACAGGACGAGCCGCGGAAGCATACTAAGTAAAATGAAATCTCAGACTACGCGATAATTTTTTACACCGTAAAATGCATTGAAACCAATACTTTATTCAGACTCAATTAAATACTCAACATCACAGCAAAAGGACGGTTTTATGCTTCTAATCCGATGCAGAATAGTATATGGGTGTACAGCACAATAACGATGTGTAGAGGGATCCATATTTTCGTCACCGCTACAGTTGCGGCACTTTGTAAAGTATTTTCGATTGTTGAATGAATTACAGCTTCACTGCCCCAGTTATGACTGCATCCGTTCCATAGCGCCACTCGCCCACATTACCCTTTAGTTCGTTAAACTCCGAAAGTCGCATGTTGATACGTTAGGGATATAAGGGAGATAATCTATTTTCTTCCAATACACCTCCGAATCGTGTGGGACGCTGAGTGGTTCGACACAATATGACAACAAAACGGCTACTTTAGTCAAACCTCTCGGTCGCTTGTTTGTAGCGGTTCGCGTGAGTACAAAAGACTTCTGTGTGTGGAACAGACGTGACAGGTTGTTCTTTCACCATGAAATGGCCCAGAAAACGACAATATTAGTCAACAGACAGTATTAATCTCTCCTTTAGCTTTGTAGGATGCAGCGGAATGTCACGTTTCTATAGCACGCTGCGTCGCTATAAGTGAAATTCATAATGCGTTCAATATATTTCATACTGTGTCATCATAAGAGCAAAGAAGTAATTATTCTTCTGCGTACAGCACATTAAATGTTATAAAATCAGTCCGAATCAATGACATTTCTTTCTATCTGGCAGACATGTTAGCCCCCAAATCTCGCTTCTTCTACGGTACTGCTGCAGTCATGACTGACACAGCACACACTTCAGGCTTGACTAACGCAAAGTTTGTGATACACGTTGTCAAGTTCCGCTTTTGTACATCTCAGATCAGACTGTCTGCTACGAATTGTCTTTTAATTGTTTTTGTTATTGTAGTCTTCAGTTATCTAGCCCTTCCTGTGGGAGCATTTTATTTTCTGCATAACTATCGCAAGATACACCCATTCAAACATGCTTATTGTGTTCAACCATTCGTCTCCATCTTCCATTTCTACCCCCCATCCTCCCCTCCCACATTTTTTCCCATCAGCAAATTTGCAGCCTACATATTCACAGAACCGTTTGAGCCTGTGATTCAGATCCTCCACTCGGATCTGTACCAAAGGATCACAGTTGCTGACAGCTGTTACTGACAGCTTGGGGATATCAGGTCCAGTGAACAGTGCAATGGAGCATCTGAGACCAGTGTTTAAAATAACCTCAATAAAATGGAAATGACACTCATGTCATCCAAAGAATCAGCATCCATCGTAAAATCCTTAAAATCTAAGTATTCCAGTAGGTATAATAACATATCAACGAAGTTATTCAAAGAGTGCTCATACGAGTTGAGTTCTACCTTAAGTTATTTGCGGAACATTTCCATACAGGCTAAAATATGCTGAACTTGAGACTCTTTACAAGAAGGGAGATAAAGAGATACCATCAAACAACCGACCAATTTCACTTTTGGCGGCATTCTCAAAAAGATTTGAAAAGGTTGTGTTCAAGCGTCACCTAAAGCATCTGACTGCAAATAATATATTGTCCAAGTCACAGTTTGGATTTCTTAAGGGTTCTGATATAGAGAAAGCTATTTACACTTACAGTGAGAATGTACTTCATTCATTTGATAATAAATTAGAGGCTACTGACATCTTCTGGTACCTGTCAAAAGCCTTTGATTGTGTGAACCACACCATTCTCTTAAGTAAATTAGAATATTATGGTGTCACTGGTAATGCTGCGAAATGGTTTGAGTCTTATCTATCTAACAGGAAACAAAGGGCGTCGTTGCGAAATACCTGTACAGTAAGCAGTCAGTCTTCACTTGACTGGGAATTAATTACATGTGGTGTTCCTCAAGGTTCCATCTTGGGTTCATTGCTTTTTCTTGTGTACATTAATGACCTGTCATCTGTTACATTGCCAGATGTTAATTTTGCTTTGTTTTCAAATGATACAAACATTGCAATAAGTAGCAAGTAAAGTACAGAATTAGAAACAGCTGCTAATCAAATTTTCACTGACATTAATAAGTGGTTTAAAGCTAATTCACTGTCATGAAACATTGAGAAGACCCGCTATATACAGTTCAGAACCTGTAAGAGATTTCCTTCCAACATGTGAATAACATATGAAGAGATGCAGATCGCAGAGGTTGACAGTGTTAAATTTCTGGGTTTGCAACTCGATAATAAGGGCATATCATAGAAGTGCTTAAGCAGCTAAACAAGTCTGTATTTGCCGTGAGAATGATGTCAGATGTAGAAGATATAAATATAAAAAAAAAAACTTGCATACTCTGCTTACATTCATTCTGTTATCTCATATGGGATCATATTCTGGGAAAATCATCAAACCGAGTAAAAGTTTTACGGTGCAAAAGCGTGTGATAAGAATCATTTGTGGTATAAATTCAAAAACATCATGTAGAAACCTGTTCAAGGAACTTTGTATTCTAACCACTGCTTCTCAGCATATTTATTCCTTAATGAAATTTGTTGCACGTAATTCATCTCTGTTTTCAACCAATAGCTAAATACTTAGTATCAATACTAGGAATAAGAACAATCTACATAAATACCTAAAATCACTTACCTTGGTCCAAAAAGAGGTCCAATATTCAGGAACATACATTTTCAATAAATTGCCAGCAACCATTAAAATCTTGGTTTTGATAAATCACGGTTTAAACAGAGTTTGAAAGACTTTTTGATAGGCAACGCCTTCTACTCCATAGATGAATATCTTAACAGAGAATGTTAAGCCAGATTAAGTAAAATTATCTGTTAGATTTCAGTTCTGATGGCACTTGATGACAACAGTCAGGATTAGGTATTTTGTGTATGATAAATTTATTAATAGTGCTTAACAGTGTTTCATTCTGACAGCATGTTAATTCTGTAAATATTAGCTGTTCCAGTTTACCGCATTGTATTCACCTGACAGATGATCCGGGTAGTAAGTGTTAGGTTCTAATGCTTTACGTTTTTATGATATAATGTTGCACACTCACGAGAATCATCTCATTTTTTGTGTCTATGGAACAAAAACTGAATCTAATCTAAACAGTCGATTTTGTCGACGATGCTACAGATAGTGAGCTCTAACTTCATCTCGCGAGCAAGACTGCCAGTCTTTGTCACTGCAGCAAGCCGCTCACAACCAGAGAGAATTTCTTATGATGCTAATTATTGCACGTCATTAGTACTGGCATGAGTCACAACCTGCAGGTGGCTGCTTCCTGTGTTCTTTATGGCATCAAGAAGCATCCTGAGCTGTGTCTGGCTCATGCGTTGGATTAAACCTTGATTGCTATTGTGTGTTTAATCTCCCGCGGTTATCGCAATTATGCTCTTAACCTCTCTCTCCGTGAGTGGCAGCAGCGGTGTGTATCGACATTCCCTATTCGCACCTTGTACTATCTTTGGCCTGGCGCTTATAGTTTCCGGCTGTGCTGTGTGCGGGGGCGGGGGGTTAGTCGGTTGGCGTAGAGCAGCGAGGAAATCTCCATGGCGCGTGGTTTGGCTGGGGCCGCTGGTGACATGCGGTCGGAGTGTGTGGGGCTGCTCCTATTGCTATGAGGACCATGCCTCACCGATCCAGGATACGAAAGTTGAGTTTTGGCTTGATCTACCAGCAAGTCACGACTGTTCACATTGTGTCGTTTGGATTTCGTTGTCGGCTGTTGAGACATTCCCGCGAGCAACAACGTGTCTTTCCAAGCTGTCAAATTTTAGCCACCCTCCGGTGGAGTTTAACTGTACATGGTTATTTGAATTGAAGTGCACCAGCGGAATCTTCTGCCTTGTGGCCGTTAACGTTCCGGTTACCTGCCCTGGCTGTTGATGTAAATTCAGGCAGTGTGTTTACGGCATCATGTTGTCGCTGTCCAGCATGGTGTGTAGTTTGATGGCTCAATGTATAATTGGTTGTGGACGCCAATACTTTCTACATTGTTCTATTGAACTCCCTGTTGTGTGCTGGTCGGGTGGAGCGCAAGTTATCTTGTTGGTGGGTCCGTAGACCGTCTGTCAGTTGGGTTCTCCTCGGATCGAGAATGGTTGGGCCGACTGCCTGTCTCACCTAAGTGAGCGTTAGTGTTTGAATTCCAGGCCGGCCGTCAGAAACTTCTGAGCGCCATTGGGTGTACTGCCTTTTCTTACTTGTTCTTTTTGTTTGTATTTGTATGGCTTCTAGCCGATTTTTAAATTAAGGTTGTTTTGCCCTTAAGGCATAAGATTGTTTGGGCCTTCAGCCTAATTTAAAGAACTGTTTTAAGGTAAGGATTCACGTGCGCCGCTTCCCTCCCGCTCCACAGTGATGCCCGTTGGCAACAGCCTCAAGCTGCATGACCGAAACTAGCACCACCTTGAAGTGTGAGTGAACGCTCACCAAACAGAGCAACCAAATATCTCCTTGGTTTGCTTTACTGCTTGGTAATTTTACAGCTTAGATAACATTGGAGACAGGCTAAAAACGTGCCTTTCTCCCTTCTCAACTATGGCTTGACTTTCAGAAACTGTGAAATTAATGACATACCCTCATCGCTTCCCACACCCGGGTTCCCGGGTTCGATTCCCGGCGAGGTCAGGGATTTTCTCTGCCTCGTGATGACTGGCTGTTGTTTGATGTCCTTAGGTTAGTTAGGTTTAAGTAGTTCGAAGTTCTAGTGGACTGATGACCATAGATGTTAAGTCCCATAGTGCTCAGAGCCATTTGAACCATTTTTGAACATACCCTCAGACCTCAAAAAGACTGTAACCAACAGGTGTATATATTACTAACCATCAGTTGAATAAGTCACACTTGCAAAATACTGAATCAGATTATTTACACAAGAATGGTGGAAGCCATCCTCGGGGAAGATTAGTTTGGCTTCTGGAGAAATACAGGAACACGCGAGGCAATAGTGATCCCAAGTCTTAGCTTAGAAGATAAACTGACGAAAGACAGAACAAATTTATGGGATTTGTAGATTTAGAGACAGTTTTTGACAGTGTTGGCAGGGTTACTCCTTTGAAAATCTGTTGGCAACAGTGATAAAAGACAGGCAGTGAAGACCTATCTACGACTTGTACAGAGGCCACATTTTCTGTTTTGAGAGTCGAAGAGCTACTTACGTAAGTGGCCAAAAGTCATTTAAAGACACTGAACGCCGGTCTGTCATCGACTGTTCAAGGCTGTGTGGTAATTTTGTCTCCCTGCAGTCCTGGCAGAAATGAGTTCCTAACCTGCCGTATTGAAATCGACGGCGATCTTACAGTAGAGCGTCAATCGTTCCCTACAGATCCGCGTATGGCTAAGTGGCGTCCATTCGTGAAACACTTCTTGTCCCGTGCGGAGAATTACGCTTGTGGGGTCATTGTCTCTGTCTGCGAATTAGAGGTCAATTCCATACACTGTCGACCTTGCGATATGCCAAGACATTAGGCTCTTGCTCCGATTATCAACCCATCATGTCTAAACCTGCATCACACACATCTGGTAGCAATATTTCGGTGTTACACGCAGCACATATTCAAATGGAGCAACTCTTCCCGTGTGTTTTGGCCACTAAGTTTATTTTCCTAGTAGGAGGGGGGATGATCAGAGTGCGAGTCACACACCTGTGCTGATCATCTTCGTTACTACAACGTTGCACACTCGTACTCACGCGAGAAATTTGCGGTTGCCCACATACACCTCCCTCGCATCTTGATGGGTGTCAGTTGGTGAAATACCTTCAGCAGTTAAAAACTGTGCCACACTTATCTAACAGATCTTAAACCTTCCCACCAATGTGTAACAAATATTGCTGTGAACGCGTACTGCAACGTCTCAAAGTCGGTATAGCACAGAGCCAAACAGCATCAGTTGTCAAACTTTGTATTATGATGGGACTAGACATTTGGCATCCAGTTTCTCATTTTGACCTGCATGATTGTTGCAAAAATAGCCACCCTGGAGACAAGTCTGTGAGTGAACATCCAACGCACCCTAAAAGATGTCTACAGAAAAAATAAGGCCCGAAAGATCTTTAGCTTGTGTACAGATTTAACGTCCCATCGACTACGAAGTCATTACAGTCTAGCTTGTTCACTAATGACGTAACAGCAAGTTGAGTATGTCAAATAATGTCACACATTTCTGTAATAAGGCACCTCACTTTTTCCTGGGAACACTGCTAATGTAATTCCGTATGATTAATATTTAAAATCGTATAGACCACACAGTTTTACTTCTTCTTTTTTGACCTGGAAATGCATTTCCCACTAACCGACTGCTAAAAAATTGATTGTCTCACAGCTACTTATTAAATTCACTCTCAAGTCAATTCGTGATTAGTGAGCCCCACTTGAATAGTTTGTTAAAACCAAGGTAGTGACAGTGGTAATTTCGTCAACATCAACGAGACGTTGCTGTTAGTGAAATACAGACGAAAATCCAGTAACTTGCTACAGTTTCACTGTACATTTCTGGCGATTTACGTACAGTGTCACAAGGGCATGGCACTCAGTGATTTAGAAGTCTCCTTCAGTTGACATAACAGAATAGAAAATAATGAAAGAAGCTGAAGAAATTGACTGAAATGTGTGCCACAGCACGGACTTGAACACAGGTCTACTTCTTACTAGGCAAATGTGTTAGCCATCACACTATCATAGCCAGTATAGGTATCGCAGTGCATTTACCATCCTAGTCCAGTGTCCTCCCTAACACAAAACTTCATTTCAGCCCTTCAGCCTATTTTCCCCTTCTTCGTACGTCCGTGTGATCCAGGCTTTCCAGTAGTCTGTGCAGCTGAGGCACCTGAACTACTACAGTCGTGTACTGGCTAACACTTCCGCCTAGCAAGCGGGAGGCCTGGCTTCAACTCTTAGTCGTAGCACAGATTTCAATTAATTTCTTCAGCTTCTGTCGTAGATAAAGTTGAGATTCATACGTCTCAATGAAAATTTAACTATGTAAAATAGAAAATGTTGCAGTGGAAAAGACCGACTCTTCTGAATGGCTGCCTTTAAGTGTAACTTTACAAATGTTACGTCTGCAGGCACCAAATACATTGAGCTGACAAATGTCTTAAAGTGGCAATATGCATATATAAAGTGGCATTAGTATCGCGTACACGTGGTATAAACCGGCAGCGCATTGGCAGAGCTGTCGCTTGTACTCAGACGATTCATGTGAAAAGGTTTCGGAAATGATTATGGCCGCACGATGGGGATTGTCCGCAACTCGTGGTTTAGTGGCTAGTGTTGCTGCCTTTGGATCACGAGGTCTCGGGTTCGATTTCCGGCAGGATAGGGAACTTTCTCTCTTGTTCTCACCATCTCTCTTGTTCTCATCATCTCATCGTCATTCGGGTAGCGGCGAGACTGGAATTGGAAACGTTGGAACTTGTACGGGCGCTGATGACCACGATGTTATTCCGAAGTACCTCCACAGTTTCAGAAGTTCGCTAGAAGGAGACGTCAAGACGTATAGAAAATAGTCTCATATAAGTCGAGACAGCATCTCTCCAAGTATTTTGCTCAACGTCAATACAGGCAGAATATCATGTGCATTCATGGAAGTCGGTGGTACGGCTGCATGGGAAGGTGCAACTGCCGCAGCCAGCTTCGGGAATCTGTTCTCTGAGATGCCTATCTGCAGGCGCGAACTAATTCGCTATAAAAATACGGAGCAGATAATTTGTCTGCAAGTTTCGACGTGTCTGCCACCTGTAGTCCACAGGGTGTAAGAAGCTCCCCTGCGAACCTCCAACGGCTGCAGGCCAAAACAGTTGCCATCTTCAGAGTTGTGACAACACTGAGGCGTTCCATAGAGACGTTTACAAAATCCCGTTACGTTATTTATTGAGGTAGGCCCACGCAGATGCTGCGCCCAGCCCATTGCAACTGTCAGGGGTCAGCTTACGCCTTGTCAGCTACAGTGGTGAGCTCCGCTACAACGCTATGGCACGTGTAATGAATCGAAAAGTATAGAGATGCTCTATCCACTGATAAACTTAACCATGGCACTACATCGTTCTATGTACTACTAGTAGCTACTCGTCTATAAATCATTTTGCTGTGATGCTAGATATGTCATCTTCATAAGCCAATAAAAATTTTTAAATATCAATAAACATGCATCTCTAATTGTTACGAACCTAATGAAACACTATTAAATCGCTTTTCATCATGAGACACTGCGCACATTGCCCTTACTGTTCAAACTACGCCCACACTCTATCGATTGACATTAGGACAATGATGAAAACCCTGCCTCTCCATTACCCTCATTGTGCTTTGCCGTTAGTCTGTCTGGAAAACTGAACTATCGCGCCGGCACAATGAAGGGGATGTTGAGCTCAGGAAGACGAAAAGCGGTTTGAATTTTCCAGTAGGTCTCTTCGGCATACAGCTTTGCAGTGTCTGCCTCTGCATCTATTGCCGTTAACACCCTGTGAAGTGGATGGCAAGAGTGCTTGTCATTGTACCACTTATAACCATTTCTTCCCGTTTCATTCACGTGTGGAGGGCAGGGAGACTGATCCCTCAGATCCCTCTGTGAGCGCTGCAGTTAGTCTGATTTGTCTTCGCAATGCCCACCAGAGCGATACGTCGGGATTGTAGCATATTTGTAGGTTCCTCATTTAAACTTTTTTCTTCAGACGCTGTAGGTAAGCTTCCAGCTGAGAGTTTGCATCTATCTTCATAGGTCTGCCATTTCAATTTTTTTAACATCTCCGTGACACTCTCCCATGGGTCAAACAAACATGTGACCATTCGTTTTGAAACTTCTTTATTTAAAATAGTGTGTCTGCACTTAAACTGCAGAGTGACTGAGAAGATGAAACAGCTGAGTAAAACTGAACGTACTGATCCTACTTTCTCTTCACTTTTTCTTGTCATGTCAACACTGACCCACAATATTCTAGCGCAACGAATTCTGACTGCTCAAAGAAAACTAGAAAAAAAATACAACCTGACTTCAAATAATTAATTCAAAAGAATGGCCCTGACTAACAAGAAATCTTAACAATAACCTATACATTTCATTAAGGACTTACCTCACAGATTTCCCTAAATCGCTTCAGGCAAATGCCAGGATGGTTCCTTTGAAAGGGCACGGCTGATTTCCTTCCCCATCCTTCCCTCACCCGAGCTTGCGCTCCGTCTCTAATGGCCTCGTTGACGACAGGACGTTAAACACTAATCTCCTCCTCCACTTACCTCACAAAAATCTTCATTACGCGAACTACTACAATACAGCGAGCGTCAATACTGCCAACTAAATAAAAGATTCTAACTACTAAAGCCACTTACTAATAGGCATGTGGTTAGCAAAGGAAAGATTATGTTGCAAACCAAATAACATATTTTGTACCTTAATAATGTGACATCCAAACACGAATATAAATCGTCATTGACATCTAGTACAAAGGTATATAATCGTGAATAATATTCAATCTCCAAGTCGAACATGTACAGATCGTTAGCCTATGCTAACACTTCAGACCTCTACCCTGCGTCAATGCTAACTTCTCACATCTAACATCCGTCACTGTTGGCTGTTCACCTCCAAATGTCCAACATAGCTTCCATCACTGCTGGCGACTAACTTCCAACCGCCCAACACTACTGGCGATTAACTTCCAACGAGTCCAACCAGCCACAGAGTCTCTTACAAAGAAAGTTCAGTCAGAGATCCAATGCAAAGCGCTGCCAACACAGAAGCAGCCCATTTACATACCCCCCCTGCTCACCCTCAAAAAATTTTACTAATTATTTTGGGCAGTGGCCACGATCAATTTGTTAAAACTTTTTATATTAACAATCTCAAATAGATCATATGCACACGATGATTAACGCACTGTTGGTCAAAAGCAAATATTGTCCTCACACTCCCTAAAGACAATCCTAATCGTACAACTAACAGGCAAAACGTAAACACACTAAGACAGTGTCGTCTGTTCGCTATAAAAACGCACTAGTAAAATTGTTTTAATAAGTTCCATAGGTTCTTGACTGGATATTTGACTTCAAAACACTGTTGCATGCTAACAGTTTCTAAGTATGACAAAGCGCAATAGTACCGTGAAATATAAAAATTTTATAGCAAAGACTAAGATAGAAATCAAATCATCTCTCAATAAACGGCTTTACATGAGAAATGTGGTGTAGTCCTTTACTTTTCTTAGTGCGCAGAGTTTCAACTTCAACAAAATTATCATGCAGTATACGTCGGATCCTATAAGGTCAATCGTAAATCAGAAATAATTTGTGACTCAAATGTTTCTTCTTATGTGACAATGAATGGGCTTTAATGAGAACTTTCTGACCAATACGTTCTTTGCATTTGTCTTACCGTGTAATTTTCTCCTTTTGTCTACAGCAGAATTTATATTTTTAATAGCCACATCAATTATGTCTTTATGTAGAAGTTTATGTGTATTTGGAAAAGGAACAAGCTCTCTAATTCTGTTCGGCGATTCCTCATTCTTCAGTACAAGAACAGGTGGTAAAGCAGTGGAGTCATGAGGCATTTCATTCAGCACCTTTTGAAATAAATGTAAGTATCTGTCCCAATACTGATGCTTCCTGTGACAATAAAGTCTGCAAAGTTTATTGATTTCTTTCATAATCCGTTCACACGGGTTACAATGTGGTGAGTACATTGAAATAAAGACAGGTTTGATTTTACGATTCCGAAGCATGTGTGACCAAATAGCACATCTGAGTTGTGGTTCATCATCTGAAATAACTTTAGCAACATGTCCAACTTCACGTAAGAAACTTTTAACAAAGACGTTGTTTACAGACCGTCCAGTGGCTTTGCGTAACGGTGTGAAAGAAACAAATTTTGTAGTAAGCTCAACAGCGACTAGAACGTACGAAAATCCATTAGATGTTCTGACAAGGGGTCCCAAGAGATCAACAGCAGCAAATTCTTTTAATTTAGAAGGAATAATAGGAAACAACGGAGCACGATGTGAGATAGTAGATGGTTTCGCCTTTTGACAAAGTCTACAAATAGACAAGACTCTCCGAATTCGCTTTTCCATATTGTTAAAATAACAAGTCGTCCGAAGAATATGATAACATTTTCGTGGACCAAAGTGTGCGTAGCTGAAATGAATGTACCAGATGAGCTAATTAACAAAATCGTCAGGAATACAAAGTACCCATAACTTATCATCAACAGTGCAACGTTTGAACAGTATGTTGTTTCTAACCGGATAATAATGCCGAATCTGCGTGTGTGTCTTTTCATGCCATTTACTTTTGATATCTTTCCAAATCCGATCTTTGTCTTGTTCATAAGCAATGTCCTTTAAATATGCAGTGATGAAGTTTTCAAAGGCTTCTTTTTGAATGTAAAGAACACTGAAATTTTTCTCAAGGCTGCCTTCTGTGTTACTTTTCTCAAGCCCAACCGGAGCAAGTGACTGTGCGCCCGCAACAATGTTTTCCTTGCCAAGATTGTAGACTATTGTGAAGCGGAATTCTTACAGAAACAATGCCCAACGTTTCAGCCTATCATGATTTAATTTTGATGACATAAGAAATCGTAATGAACGGTGATCGCTATAAACTTTTACGTGTTTCCCAGAAAGAAAGAAATGAAATTTGTCAAATGTCCAAACGATAGGTTCAAAAAATGGTTCAAATGGCTCTGAGCACTATGCGACTTAACTTCTGAGGTCATCAGTCGCTTAGAATTTAGAGCTAACTAAACCTAACTAACCTAAGGACATCACACACATCCATTCCCGAGGAAGGATTCGGACCTGCGACCGTAGCGGTCGCTCGGTTCCAGACTGTAGCGCCTAGAACCGCACGGCCACTCTGACCGGCACCAAACGATAGCTAAAGCTTCTAATTCAGTGACGGAATAATTTTTTTCAGATTTTGTTAGCACGCGGCTAGCAAAAGCAATGATTTTCTGAACAATAGTGTCATTTTCTGTGGCTTCTTGAAATAAATGGGCACCAAGACCAACTTTAGAGGAATCCGTGCTAACGCAGAAATCTTGTGACAACTCTGGGTGAGCTAAGATTGGCGCATTAAGCAGCGCTTCTTTAAAAGAATTGAATTCCAACTGTGCCTATTCGTCCCAATTCCTAATTTTATTTTTCCCAGTGAGAGAATAAAGTTTGGTGTTACTAGAATTTGCATATTCAGAAAACGACGGTAAAAATTCACAAGACCTAGAAAACTGCGGACTTGTTGCTGAATGCTTTCATAAACAATGTGTCCCAAAAACTTCACCTTTGTCCTACCGAATTCAGACTTTTACAGGTTAACTGTGATTCCAGATTCTACAAAAATACGTAACACATTGTTGAGGATACGATTGTGTTGTTCCCAAGAGGCTTCTGTATTAAAAATCGTCCACGTATGAGGTAATGTACATTGAACAAGCAATAAAGGAAACAAAAGAAAATTTCGGAGTAGGTATTAAAATCCATGGAGAAGAAATAAAAACTTTGAGGTTCGCCGATGACATTGTAATTCTGTCAGAGACAGCAAAGGACTTGGGAATTTATAATGTCTTGAAAGGAGGATATAAGATGAACATCAACAGAAGCAAAACGAGGATAATGGAATGTAGTCGAATTAAGTCGGGTGATGCTGCGGGAATTAGATTAGGAAATGAGACTCTTAAAGTAGTAAAGGAGTTTTGCTATTTGGGGAGCAAAATAACTGATGATGGTCTCAGTAGAGAGGATATAAAATGTAGACTGGCAATGGCAAGGAAAGCGTTTCTAAAGAAGAAAAATTTGTTAACATCGAGTATAGATTTAAATGTCAGGAAGTCGTTTCTGAAAGTATTTGAATGAAGTGTAGCCATGTATGGAAGTGAAACGTGGACGATAAATACTTTAGACAAGAAGAGAATAGAACCTTTCGAAATGTGGTGCTACAGAAGAATGCTGAAGATTAGATGGGTAGAACACATAACTAATGAGGAGGTATTGAATAGAATTGGAGAGAAGAGGAGCTTGTGGCACAACTTGACTAGAAGAAGGGATCGGTTAGTAGGATATGTTCTGAGACATCGAGGGATCACCAATTTAGTATTGGAGGGGAGCGTGGAGGGTAAAAATCGTAGAGGGAGACCAAGAGATGAATACACTAAGCAGATTCAGAAGGATGTAGGTTGCAGTAGGTACTGGGAGATGAAGAAGCTTGCACAGGATAGAGTAGCATGGAGAGCTGCATCAAACCAGTCTCAGAACTGAAGACCATAACAACAACAACAAAGGAAGTGTGGGGCAGTTGTTCTGTTTGTTGCAGTTCCTTAAATCTGTTTCACTAATTACTGAAATAGGACTGCCATAGTCAAGTACAGCTGTAAATTTTATGTCATTTGCTATGATGTGAATTACAGGATATGCAATATAGTTCTGATTTATGTCGTTTTCCTAGAGTAAGATGTCCCTAATGTCTACCATTTTCGCGTAATTAAAAGTCGCGGCAGCTACGTCGTCAGCTTCATAAGTACATTTTGTGGCTGCCAGTGGTGCGAGTCATTGTCTCTTACCTCTTTGTTCTCGCGCATCATTACTGGGATCTGGAGATCAAACCTCTACAATTTCAACTTGTCGAGAGGGCCCTGCCGTCTTTGAATCCCACCAGTTCTGATTAAATTCAGATCTGTCGACATGATTATATCGTCTGTCGTCATGTCAATTGTTTCTTTCTTGTCGGTTATGTGGTGGAGAATTTCTCCCGGAATCGTAACTGCGAGGTGGACCGTTGCGTCTGAGGTTATTCTGTCTCCCTTGATAATAATTATTCTGGTTACGACATTGTTTGTTTCCACGATTGTCTCTGTCATAACCATTACCACGAAGACGTGATCTTTCCCTGTAACTATTGATATTAAGTAGTCTTGTCATGTCCGGTTATTATTTCTATCGTCACGGAATTGTGGCGGATGTGACCTGTCATTGGTGTTTTCCTGTTTTCGCATCCCGTGACAGTCTTTGGGGACTTCCAATTCTTGTAAAAGTCCCTGAAAAGCTTCGATGTCGTCTTTACAACGTCCTGCCAAAATAATATTTCTTAAATGTTCAGGCAATTTAATTAAGCAAATGCGGATGAATTCTGAGGGGCTGTACGGGTTTGACAAATACTGAGGTATGTGCAACATATCTTCAAACTATTTATAGGGCTGGAGAATTTAGACTGTACAAAATGTTTCATCATTATAATGCTGTGTTTTGCTCTATCTTGAGTAGCCTGTGACCAATATGCAGAAAGGAAGACATGATAGAAACCTCCTTCACTGTGACAGTCGCGAAAGACCGATCGCATTCTTACTGCTGGTTCATTTTCTAGATAGGCACACATAAATTATAATCTGTGCTCCAATGACCAATTAGGAGGAAAGCAATGAGCAAACTGATGAAGCCAAACTTGTGGATGTATATCATTACCGGAATTTTTGAATGTTTTAAATTTACGTGTATTGATAAAGAATTTATAGTCAAAATCATCGTGTCGGCGAGTTACAAATCGTCGTGTGGGCGATTCCGTCTCAAGATTCGGTGCACATTGCCAACTTCTTTCAAAAACTCCAAAATACCATGTGTTGTTACTTTATGACTTTTCCTTATTTCTGAATCCCTCTTCCCGTGTCAGAACGCGAGTGCCCTGAAATGTGTAATACTTGTATTACGTGAGACAACTGATCTTGCACTTCCTGCATTTCTCTTTTGTTCTGTGTATTGATTTGATTATGATTTTGTTCGAATTTCCTAATTTGTTCGTACTCTTCTGTGTCAGTAAAGGCTACCGGTCTTATATCATTCAGATCATCATCTACCTTCGTAGATAAATTAGTTAGTTGGTCCGAAAGTTCGACTACTTCTTTCGCTAGTGTACTGATTTCCTACGTGTGTTTTTCTGAACCAAGTTTCAAAGTGTCCATTTGTGTCGAAATCGTATCTACTGTGTTCTTTAGGTTTTCCTGATTTTGTACAAGTTGCCTGCCTTTGCATATGATCGGAATTCATTTGGATCATGTGAGAGATATTTCGATAAGATTGTACTGCAATAGTCGTTCAAGGCTTCGTGTTTAGTCCTTTTGACAGACAAACACGTTCCATTTAGCAGTTTTGTGTGTGTAACCTGCTTCTTTAGAAGTTTCTTGACACAGGCCGTATACTAAGGTGGGTCCCTTCCGTCACAGTCTTCTATTGGGTACATAAATATCCAGTGCTTGGTGAACTATTCTTCTAAACTTTAGCCGTACTTACTCTACACGCTCCTGTCAAGAGTTAAATGTTTCAAGATCTTTATTGAGATATGGCACTACCATCTTTTTATGCAATTATGCAAATACTCTGAAAGCATACTGTCGAATAACATATATAGTTTTCTTTTTACAGTATTTTGTGGAATAACATATATACTTTGCTTTTAACTTTTTTTAGTAATTTATTAGTCATTTTGCGTCTGTAGTGTAACATATCGTCCTGAGATTTTTGATAAACTTTTCCTGGTTGCGTATAAGCTGTTCCATGTTCATGAACAGAGCTGTTAGTGCGATAATTACTAGCATTTTTCTTAACGTGCGTAATGAATAGGTGGATGTACTCAGGTGGCGTAATTAGAATTCCCAGTTCGCGAAACAGATTTTTATCATTAGCCAGATAATTGATATTTATTATTTTTATGGCTCTCCGCAGAAATCAAACTATTGTGACCTTTCGTGTACTTGATCCCAAAATGTGGTACCATAGTTATGGTACGAATAGTATGTAAGTACGAGGCACTTGTTGATACAGCTTGATGATAGGACACTTAGGACATAATCTACTAACGCCATTTTCTTTGTTGAAAATTTTCAGTTTCCATACACTCTATGGACTTATCAAATGCAGGGTGTATCGTAATAACAGAAACTGACACGTGTTAAAATGTACGCTACAAGAAGCAAAAACGTTCCGTATACATGTGTCCGCAGACAAGCTGTTTACGAGATAACTGCCAATGTGTGGTTACTAGCCGCCACTGACTTCAGCACGTAATATCGTCCTAGTTGGTAGGATTGCATTTGAGAAATATATTTTTAATTAACTGCCCATGTTACTGTGCTAAAATGTTGCTCTTGACTAGCAATAAAAATAATATAATACTACTTCAGCGCGTTACATGTTACAGTTTATTCTAGGCTCGTCCGTTTTAAATCATGTATTCCATGTGTAGCCTGCACAATAGGTTGCAATACTGCAGTCGACAATGCAGTGTTCGTTCAGACAAGCCTGAATCTTCTGGTAAATCTTCACAAAACGGTACAGTTTAATGCTCTAGTTCTCCAACCGTATAAATGATGGCTATATACTTCACTTTTGATACGACACCAGACAGGAAAATCGAGAGGGTTGAGGTCAGATGATGTCGGAGGCCAGTTTACAGGTGCTGCATGATGCATCCAGCTTGAAACATATTGGCGCGTTAGATGTCTTAAATCAGCAGCAAAATGTGGCGATACCGTCTTATGCATCTATGACATTCCATACTCATGGACCGTGAGTGAATTTTGAGTGCAGCTAGATGCAGAATTAATGGAATTGTTTACATTTTCAGTATATTTTTACTAATCAGGACAACATATCATACTTAAGTCCGGTGGGAACGCGCAAACATACATGGAATTATCTTGTAAACGGCTTGTCTTTTGACCCCTGTTTGCTGGCACATTTTGGCTTCTACTGCTACATACTTCCGTCCCTGTCAGTTTTCACTATTACTCGTATTTGTGATACACTCAATATATTTAATGTGACAGTATTACTTTCCCTCTTCAAACTGAAATCCATGCAAGCCGTTTCCTTTACGTTCAGCGTCAGTTTATTGCTTTAACACCAACTGTAAATATTGTTGAAGATTCCACTTGTCTTCTCTACCAGAAATTCCGTTGTTATCACTAATTACGATGTTGGTGTTATCTGGAAATACAATATTTTTCCAATACATAACATGTACTGGAATGTCAATGCCATTCATCAAGAACAATAATAGTCCTAAGGCTGATACTACAGTGTCAAAGTTCTTAGATCGAAGATGTTTGTCAAAGATTTTGTCAAACTTCTGTGATCAAACTACTTCACTGCAGCTATTACACTACAGTAAAATTTTTCGTCACAGTTAATGGAGACTGGATGCTGAGCAGTTAATCGTCTCTAAAGCGACATTTAATGTAATATTGACGGCGAGCGCAATGCTTAAAAAGAAGGAGGAAATGAAACAGTTAGAGTAACAAATAAATATACTTATTTCACCTATTTACACTCTATTGACAACCCTTTTATTTCCACATCACCATAGGTACCTTGATTGGTTTCAATTTCTTCCTTAACATCAACCACAGCACAGCCACTTCGAATACAGCTGATGGCTGCAGCTATTTCTTTATGGCAGTCTAATCGCTAATTGAGGTTTTTAGAATCAATGTGTTTGATGTTATGAAGAATACCGATTTTTTCATACTTGAAAATTATCATTGTGGTGGTAGCCACACACGAAGTAAAGTCTGAAGTCTTTTAATGTTTGAATAAACGGAAGCGAGTAAAGCAATTATAGAATATGGCAAACTTTGATCAAAGATAGGCCGTCGATCTAACTTTGGAGAAAAATCTTTGACCAAAGAAACCTTTGATCAAAACTTCCCCAGTAGACTGACAAGGATTTTACCAAAGAGCTTTGATCAGAGATCTTTGTTACATAAATTTGATAGTGTAACACGGGCCTAAGATACTACAGTGAAGATGTCTTGTATTAACGTATTTTAGTTTTGAAAAAGTTTCTACTAAAATTTCTTTTCAATGTCGTCCATTTTTCAGATATTTAATAAGAATCATTCATTTTCTTCTCCCCTTATTCCTAATGATTCCAACATGTTTAATATAATTTTATACTCAACAGTATCAAGATATAAAAATATGTGGGTTATACAGATATCGCTGTCTAGTGTTTGAAGTGCACCATGGCTGATTCTGTACTTGTGCTACTTCGAATACCAAACTATGCTTCGCTGAAGAGATTAATTTGATCGGTTAATTTATTAGTCTCCCCCTGCCAGAAGCAATAAAGGTGAGTAAAGGTTTTCATTACAGCTTTCACACGCCCACTGCATATAGTCAGAAAGCTGGAAGACACTACCCAGGATCGACAGCCACGTACAACAGCTCCGCTTTCAGTGGCGTAGGTCGATTCCGAGAACGCTCCTTATAATGACGGCTGGCACCAACTGGCGCGCCGCATCTGATCTGGAAGCCAAGTTTCCATACTGTAAAGCGGCTGTAATTGCTGATTTAATCGTCAAGTTAATTAAGTCACGCCGAAGGGCCCGAAACGAACGCCGTTGCACTTGCCCGTAAGGAAGACGACGCAGCGACTCAAGGAATGCCGCCTGGCCGATCGATGACGTCCGCGCGAACCTGCCAGAAGCTTCCGACAGGGTATTCCCCATCCTCAGGGGGCGTGCTAAACAGTTCCTTTGGCCGACACCACAAGTGATACAACACTCCTCGCCACTGATGGTTCTTTCCACGCAGTGTATTCGATAAGTAATGTAACAATCGTCGTTACGCCAAACAAATAATCTGCGAGTCGTTCTGTCATTCAGATTCAAAATGACTTCTCTGCAGATGCTCACGATATTAACACGTGTCTGTGAGATGTTCACTGTAACGCTGGGAGCACATTAAAGGGCGAATCCTACAGTCTGGGTGTGCCTGCATGCTGATTATACTGAATGTGACTGGAACCTTCCGCATTCAGGAGACGTAATCCTGAGGGAAAAGGAGAGAACTAACGGAATCAAATCTGGCAGACGAGACGGACTGTCGTTCACTCAGATCACTTCTGAAGATGCAGCCTGATTGACACGCAGTGCGTAGTTCGAGGGCGCGTCCTGAGTCCTCTCCCAAGGGAAACCGGCTTCATGTGTTCGAAGGACATACCACGTGAGGATCAAAATACTCTCCATTACATCTACCGATGTCCTTCGATGCTTAGGGTGACGTAATTGTACCTGAACAACGATTCTCTGTTTCGTAATGCGGAACCTCACTAGTTCATCTGCGAAGTGAGGGAAGAGTGAAAGCTAAAAATTACTTTCCACGTGTCAGAAAATCTTTTAAGATTTGTTGCGGTCGTATTTTCTTAAGGAAGTCTGTATGGAGGCAAAAAGTATTTTATTCTGAGACATAAGAGAGTAATAATGCTTGTAAGTCGATGAGCAGAAGTAAATGGAAAGTAATATTTGAGTAACTGGCAAGCACATAGTTATATAACTGTTTTAATGACACTTTCCGTATAAAAGTATTTGTCGTAAAAAGGGACTATGTGACATGCAGGTCAATAATTAACATTTAAGAATGTAGGTTTCGTGAAGCTCCATCATTGACGTGGGTTTTTAAATTTCGCCTTCTGCAAAACTCATTGTATTTCTTGCTTCTGAGCTCTTTTTGTCACTTCTCAGAAGGGTCAACTAAGGACCACGTGCCTGTTTAAATTCCTTATTCGTTGTTCTTTTCTCCCAGCAGTGTATAATCTATTCACTATGTTTTTTCTCCCCGTCTTGTGGCCACTTCAGGCAAGTGTGTTTCACTCTCCTACTGTGGATCCCTTCCACATTCAGTATGTTCTCCCTAAACATTTCTCTGTCAGTTTTTTCTTCAGCTTTTGCATTTTTTCCCAAATCCTTTGCATGGTTTCACACTTGTTATTGACTTTTTATTCCACAGGTAATTGAAGATCTACTGTCTCGCATTCGACACAAAGGTCCACAAAATATCATCTTTCTTTTTCTTGTTACTTCTGATATGATTTTTATGTTATTATAAATTTCATCGTTAATTCGTAATTTCCAACCTTCCTTAGTTCTTTGTGGCTCTAATATATTCTTAATGATTCACATTTCTAGTTTATCTAAATTATAGTTTAACGCCAGACATTCGCTTGCATGTAGACATTCTGGTTTCACTACTGTAATTTAATGCTTTGTTTTTGCATTTTTAGACAGCCGCTTTTTATTGTAAAGGTCTTTAATTATACCACATGCTCTTTTCGTTTTACGTAGCCTTTCTCCTGTAGCCGCTTGAAAGTTGTCTGTTATATAATGTAACATACCGTTTCAATAATGAATGTGTGGCTCATGATTTCCGTCATTTTTGATTATAACTGAAATGCATGCCTACTATTATAAATTAATGTTTTGTTACTTAGTTGCTTCTATTGCTAGCCTGGATGTCTTATTTTCAGGGGTCTGATGGTCTCGGATTCTTTCTGTACAAAGACATCAAAATTTTCCAGGATTGAAAGCACTAACTACGAAACAAAAATAAATTTTAACTTTTATATTTGCACATTCTTCAATCAATTTATTGAGAAAATTTGTATTCATTCGCTTCCAAACCACATGCAAAACGTAACTACTCCCTGTAAATGGTTCCACGCGACTCCTCTCAACAGCTACTCCTTCCGTCAAACGCGAGCCCGAACAGAGATTACGCTTGACGGGAAGAACGTTACATCATTTACAATGCTGGCAAAGACACTGTTTAGGTTAACTGATACATAGCTAACAAAACATGGTTACAATAAATTTACTTAATTTCACGATAAATCCAGAATTATTCTGACCACATGAAATGTAAACAGTAACGTGTGAAGTACAGCATTTCTGTACAGACAGTTTTGTCTGACGTTACTGTTTTACAGATGAAATAGTTGACATCCAGCAATATCAGAGTACACAGATTGCATTACGCTTCATTACATCACAGTAACCACTATCAGTCTTCAGTTACGTTCGCACTTTATTAACGCGATCTAGTCGTTATAAAATTTTTGCTGCGGTGATACTGCGGTGATACAATATCAATTACAGATAGTCCATATTTTTGTGGTGTTCTTCCTGTGAGGTTTGGGTGGAAGCATGGTCACGTGTCATCTGTGCACTTCAGTCAACGAACGGCACCCTAACACGTGCTACTACCATTTCGAAACACTTTCTGCATTGGTTCCTACCTCGGCGCGGTGTAGATATATCCAGCAGTTCTCGGCGTCAAGTTGATTGCCACCGTGGTGCAACAACCGAGTTAGAAAACTGCTACGGAAGCAAAGAGAACTTCACAGCAAACATAACATAGCCAAAGCCTTGCAGACAAACAAAAATTACGAGAAGCGAAATGTAGTGTGAGGAGGGCTATGCGAGAGGCGTTCAATGAATTCGAAATTAAAGTTCTATGCACTGACTTGGCAGAAAATCCTAAGAAATTTTTGGGTCTTATGTCAAAGCGGTAGGTGGATCAAAACAAAATGTCCAGACACTCTGTGACCAAAATGGTACTGAAACAGAGGATGACAGACTCTTTTTCCAAAGCTGTTTCACAGAGGAAGACTGCACTGTAGTTCCCTCTCTAGATTGTCGCACAGATGACAAATTGGCAGAATCGAAATAGACGACAGAGGGATAGAGAAACAATTAAAATCGCTCAAAAGAGGAAAGGCCGCGGGACCTGATGGGATACCAGTTCGATTTTACACAGAGTACGCGAAGGAACTTGCCCCCCCCCCCCCGCCCCCCTTCTTGCAGCGGTGTACCGTAGGTCTCTAGAAGAGCGTAGCGTTCCAAAGGATTGGAAAAGGGCACAGGTCATCCCCGTCTTCAAGAAGGGACATCGAACAGATGTGCAGAACTATAGACCTATTTCTCTAACGTCGATCAGTTGTAGAATTTTGGAACACGTATTATGTTCGAGTATAATGACTTTTCTGGAGACTAGAAATCTACTCTGTAGGAATCAGCGTGGGTTTCGAAAAAGAGGGTCGTGTGAAACCCAGCTCGCGCTATTCGTCCACGAGACTCAGAGGGCCATAGACACGGGTTCCCAGGTAGATGCCGTGTTTCTTGACTTCCGCAAGGCGTTCGATACAGTTCCCCACAGTCGTTTAATGAAGAAAGTAAGAGCATATGGACTGTCAGACCAATTGTGTGATTGGATTGAAGAGTTCCTAGATAACAGAACGCAGCATGTCATTCTCAATGGAGAGAAGTCTTGCGAAGTAAGAGTGATTTCAGCTGTGACGCAGGGGAGTGTCGTAGGACCGTTTCTATTCACAATATGTATATAAATGACCTTGTGGAAAGCATCGGAATTTCACTGAGGCTTTTTGCGGATGATGCTGTAGTATATCGACAGATTGTAACAATGGAAAATTTTACTGAAATGCAGGAGGATCTGCACCGAATTGACGCATGGTACAGGTAATGGCAATTGAATCTCAATGTAGACAAGTGTAATGTGCTGCGAATACATAGAAAGAAAGATCCTTCATCATTTAGCTACAATATAGCAGGTCAGCAACTGGAAGCAGTTAATTCCATAAATTATATTGGAGTAGGCATTAGGAGTGATTTAAAATGGAATGACCATATAAAATTAATCGTTGGTAAAGCAGATGCCAGACTGAGATTCATTGGAAGAATCCTAAGGAAATGCAGTCGGAAAACAAAGGAAGTAGGTTACAGTACATTTGTTCGCCCACTGCTTGAATACTGCTCACCGCTTTGAGATCCGTACCAGATAGAATATCTAATATCAAATACCGGCCTTAATTTGAGGAAGAAATTTCTGAGGATGTACGTCTGGAGTACAGCATTGTATGATAGTGAAACATGGACTGTGGGAAAACCGGAACAGAAGAGAATCGAAGCATTTGAGATGTGGTGCTATAGACGAATGTTGAAAATTAGGTGGACTGATAAGGTAAGGAATGAGGAGGTTCTACGCAGAATCGGAGAGGAAAGGAACAAGTGGAAAACACTGATAAGGAGAAGGGACAGGATGATAGGACATCTGCTAAGACATGTGGGAATGACTTCCATGGTACTAGAGGGAGCCGTAGAGGGCAAAAACTGTAGAGGAAGACAGAGATTGGAATACGTCAAGCAAATAATTGAGGACGTAGGTTGCAAGTGCTACTCTGAGATGAAGAGGTTAGCACAGGAAAGAGGAATTCGTGGCGTGCCGCATCAAACCAGTCAGTATACTAATGAGAAAAAAAAAAAACCAGATAGAAGAGATAGAGAAGCTCCAAAAAAAAAACAGATAGAAGAGATAGAGAACCTCCAACGGAGAGCAGGGAGCTTCGTTACAGGATCATTTAGTAATCGCGAAAGCGTTACGGAAATGATAAATAAACTCCAGTGGAAGACTCTGCAAGAGAGACGCTCAGTAGCTCGGTACGGGCTTTTGTTGAAGTTTCGAGAACATACCTTCACCGAGGAGTCAAGCAGTATATTGTTCCCTCCTACGTATATCTCGCGAAGAGACCACGTGGATAAAATCAGAGATATTACAGCCCACACAGAGGCATACCGACAATCTTTGTTTCCACGAACAATAAGAGACTGGAATAGAAGGGAGAACCGATAGAGGTACTCAAAGTACCCTCCGCCACACACCGTCAGGTGGCTTGCAGAGTATGGATGTAGATGTAGATGTAGATGTAGAATGTGGCGACGCTGGCTATCAGTCTGGTAAACTGTAGGCATTGGTTACTCACAAACTGAATTCTTTCGGTGTTCGTAAACTATTTATAGTGCGCGGTCGGATTTTAACAGATTAAAGTAAATAGCTTGTATCTGGCGCGAGCGGAAACCATCTCGAGCTGTTTGTCGTACGGGTCTGTAGCTTCAACTCGGTACAGAATTCGAATGTAGTCATTCAGTCCCAAGAGAAATTCAGTCAACTAAGTCACTCTCCGATTCTATTTAAATTCTTAAATGTTTTGTGGGGCGTGTGCACTTTGGTTCATATGTTGTCCGCATATCAAGTTTACTCGCCATGTGTCTGCGTGTTGCTGAGAACCCCTATATTTGCAAATGGCAAACTTTCTTGCATTTAGACTTTCTTGATCATTGATTTGATATTGCTACATGAGCACTACTTTATTTCGACCGCCATTACGTGAATGTCTGTTGTCATACGTAATTTGTTCCCTGGTAAATGACGTAGTTGCTGATTTACAAATAACCTTTCACGTCTCGGATAGCAACCCCTGTAATAAATATTGCATATTACCATTCTCTGCGTAGTCCTTTCTGTTGAAAGATAAGTATCGACGCAGATGCTGCTCCGCAAGACGCTGTACGTGCTCTGCACAAATATATCTTTCAGTGTTCTGGAACTAATTAGAGTGATTTTTGCAATGTTTTCTAGTATATCTTGATGATATATTAGATACACATCCGTGCTAGGATATTATGAATGATTTTCTCTGTTCCCTCATATTAAGTAATAAACAGTACATCTAGATCTACATCTACATGGGTACTCTGCAAATCACAGTTAAATGCTTGGCTTCATCGAACCACCTTCACAATAATTCTGTATTACTCCACTCTAGAAGAAGGCTCGGAAAAACAAACACCTACATCTTCCCGTGTGAGCCCTGATTTCCCTTATTTTATACTGATGGTCGGTTCTCCCTATGTAGGTCGCCGTCAACAAAAGTTGGTGATTGAAATTTAGTGAGAAGATCTCCCCACAACAAAAACTCCTTTGTTTTAATGATTTTGACCCCATATCCTCTATCATCTCCGTGACACTCTCTCCCCTATTTCTCGATCATAGAAAACGTGCTGCTCTTCTTTGAAATTCCTCGATGTACTCCGTTAATCCTATCTGTTAAGGATCCGACACCGGCAGAGGACGGACAAGCGTAATGCACGCTGTCACTTTAGTGCATTTGTTGCATTTTCTAAGTGTTCTGCCAATAAAACGCAGTCATTGCTTTGCCTTCCCCACAAAATTTTACATGTGTTCTTTCCAGTTTAAGTTGTTTGTAGTCCTAATTCCTTGTTATTTAGTCGAAGTTACGGCATTTAAATTTGGCTGATTTATCGTGTAACCGAAGTTGCATGATTCTTTTCAACACTCGTGTGGATGATCTCACACCTTTTATTATTTACGGTCAATTGCCAATTTTCGCACCATACAGACATCTTATCTAAACCGTTTGCAATTGGTTTTGATGACTTTATTAGACGATAAACGACACCACCATCTGTAAACAACATAAGACGGCTGCTCAGATTCTCTTAAGTCGTTTATATACGAGTAAATGAGAAACAACAGACGACCTGTAACACTATCTTGGGGAACGCCAAAAATCACTTCTATTTTACTCAATGATTTTCCGTCAGTTACTACGAACTGTGACTTCCCTGACAGGAAATTAAGAATCCAGTCGCATGACTGAGACAATATTCTATAAGCACGCAATCTGATTACAAGTCGCTTGTGAGGTACGGTGTGAACATCCATCTGGAAATCTAGAAATACGGAATCAATTTGAAATTCAGCAGGCCAGCTGCAAAAGTCATATCGCCAGTCCGTTCTGAAGCAAGCGTGGTGATTATGCTGCTCACCTTTGAGTCATGATGTGATCCGCTGTTAAAACAGCCCCATCTTCGGATCTCCGGGTGCGAGCTGCTTTAGTGTCACAAAATCCTAAGTCTACAAAACGAGAGACGCTATGCCTTCAGTTATGTACGTACAACTGTAGTACGCTAGTGGGAGATGACAGATTAACGGGTATAAAAGGGGAACTAGAGAAAATTAACTGGGACATCGTTGGTTTAGGCTAAGTACACCGTAAAGGCAAAAACTGCCTTTGCTTGAATTCAGGGAATCTCTTATATTACGGTGGAGAACCAAATGGAAAATTAAATGGAGCTGGATTTTTAGTAAACAGAACCATTGTCGACAAGATAACAGTATTAGAAGGAATTTCAAACAGAACTGGTCCTAAAAATATCAGACAGGTATAAGCATATTCACCTGCGTCTACTCACTCAGATGAAGAGGTAGAATCTTTCTACGAATGACTGAAGGAAACCTATGAGAAAGGCAGATATTTTTTTATAAATTCATAATTGGAGACTTTAATGCCAAAGTAGTAACATACAAAGAAGTTTATTCAGTTGTTGGCAAATATGGAATAGACGAAAGAAATGACAGAGGTGAGAGACTGATACAATTTACAGAATGCATGAAAACACCTATTATCAATGCGTTTTTCAAGAAGCACCCATGTCGCAAATGGACTTGGAGGAGTCCTAACTTTCAAGTGAAAAACGAGATAGACTTCATTCTCACCAACATGCCTCAAAACATTAAAGATTTCACTGTGTTAAACAGGTACAAGACAAGCAGTGATCATCGATTAGTAAGAGCAAGATTTGAATTTAATAAAAAATATAAAAAATTAAAAGTAATTAAACGAAAAAGTAAAATTTTAAATGTCAAAACTCTTGAAGAACGGAAAGAGGAATTTCAAGAAAGAATTCAGAGAAAATTAAAAGAATGTGAAGCAGAAGAAGTATCAAAGGTACTAATCAACATATCTGAAGAAGTGGGTGGCTTATGTAAATCTCAGAACCAACCCAAGAAACTGGCAACTAGAACAACAGGTTTCATGGATAAGAGAAGAAGAATGAAAGTTGATACAGACAAAGATAAGATATAACATGCAGAGCTGTGCAAAGCTCTGAGAAAGACCATGAAAGACGACGTCAAGAAGTACGAAGAAGACACGCTAAAAGCCAATCTTGAGGATAAACCTAGTTTAAGGAAATCCTAGCGAATGCTTATGATTGGAAGGAATCAGCTAAGAGCATTAGACACAGATCAAGGTCGAGTTATAGACAAGGAAAAAATACTTGAATATGTTGAAAATTTCAGTACTAACCTATACAGTAAAATCAATGATGATACCCTGATCCTAGACGAATTGGATGCTTCTGTCTTCCACATCCCAGAAATACTCCCATCAGAAATCAAACATGCAACAGACAATATGAAAAAAGGGACTGCTCCAGGCAGTGATGACCTCCCAGTCGATGTTCTAAAGCTGATGGATGAGGAATCCATAAAGCATTTAGCTGAGATATTTTCATGTTGTTTTCACCATGGAACATTACCAAGTGACTAGAATAAAGCCAAAATAATTCTAATACATAAGAAACGGAGTACCAAACATATAAAGAACTATCGCCCTAGCAGCTTACTTTCCATAGTGTGCAAAGTTTTCACTAGGATCTTGACTACCAGATTGAGCACTACAGTTGACCAGGCTCAACCGATTGGGCAAGCCTGTTTTCGATCGGCATTTAGCACAGTTGACTATATCTTCATGCTACGGGAAATAATTAGAAGCACAAATGAGTACGATCTAGCCCTTTTCCTTGTTTTCGTAGACTTTGAAAAGGCCTTTGATTCGATCCGTCACCCAGATATACAAGAACAAGGAGTAGAACAGAGCTGTATCAAAATCCTACAAAACCTCAACAGCCTTCGTGAGCGTTGCCGAAGATACTAGTGAATTTCTCATTTAAAAGGGTGTAAAGCAAGGTGATTCTATATATCCCAAACTATTTTCAGTAGTCTTAGAAAAAGCCATGTCTAAACTGAATTTCGTAGAAAAGGGAGTTAAAGTTTTCGGAAAAAGACTGAACAACTTGAGATCTGAGGATCATATTGTCTTATTTGCAAATGACATAGAAGAACTTCAAGTATTAGTTAACGAACTTGCATTAGTGTGCTCTGAAGGTGAACTAAAAATGAACATTGACAAAATCAAGATAATGATCAAATGAATGGACACCTGAGGGAAGTACGTATATCAGCTGGAAGTACACACTCGAAATAGTCACAGATTATATCTATCTGGGTCAACTGATAACCATGAAACGAGATTTAAAACCAGAAATATTACGATGAATTAAATTGGGCTGGCAAGCTTATGGGAGGCACTCTTCAATTTTGAAATCTAAGATGTCGGTTGAGCTGAAGAAATCTATTTTTGACCAATGTATATTGCCAGTAATATCTTATGGCTGCGAAACATAGACATTAAATTTCATTGTTAGGAAGCTAACAGTAGCCCAAAGAGGAATGGAAAGATCAGTGTTGGGTAACACGAGAAAGGAAGAGAACATTTGAAATAAGACGAACAAAGAAGGTCACCGACATTATGAAAAGAGTGAATACATTGAAATGGCAGTGGTCTGGTCATATTGCTCGAACGAGAGATGGTAGGTGCCCTAAGCAAGTCCTAGACTGGAGCCCAATTTACCACAAAAGACCTAAAGGAGGACAGACCACCAGACAGGTGGGACAGAGATAAAAGGAAGGCTGTGGGATTCAATTGGAAACGGGAAGATCAGGATCGGAAGAAATGGAAGATCTTACTGGCATGCTTTGTTACACACCGACTCAAAGAGGCCACATCATTAAGTGATAGAACTGGCTGATGATGATGATGACCTCTTCAAGATATTTACTTTTTTAATCTTATTTGATCAACGTATTTTCTGTCGATTTTTCTAGTGTTTATCACGTTTGCAGAAATAAGGAACGCGCAAGTGGAGACTCGGTGCACCGGTGCACTTAGGCTAAACCACCAAATGGGAAGGGACAGCGCAGCTACGAGTAATCAGCAAGGCATATGACAAGGAGCATACTATTGATGTGTTTTCTTGTTTGGTTATAGTTAGATACAATGTATTTCCCTGTTCCTACACGTCACTCTCAACTGTTATAACAGTTTTTCTTTTTAACACAAAAACGAGTTTTGCGATGTCACCTCTGAAGCCATAATCGTCGAGAGACGTTATGTTCCCCGACTGATGAAAATTGTGAGCCGAAAAGGGAGTATAAATCCACATCCGTGCCTTTCGCGAATAGTCATGTTACCGACTATGGTATTCTGCAGCGATACGCAACACTACTCACAGCTTTAATCCACCCACATCTTCCTCATACCTTGCAAAATTGAAACACGTTCCGGCTGCGTATATTTATCACGTTTGCAGAGATAAGGAACTCGCAAGTAGAGAGTCGGTGCACCGGTGCACTTAGGCTAAACCACCGAATGGGGCAGGGCAGCGCAGCTACGAGGAATTAGCAAGCCACATGATACAGGAGCATACTATTGATGTGTTTTCTTGTTTGGTTACAGTTAGATACAATGTATTTCCCTGTTCCTACACTTCACTCTCACTTGTTATAACACTTTTTCTTTTTAACACAAAAACAAGATTTGCGATGTCACTTCTGAAGCCATAATCGTCGAGAGACGTTAGGTTCCCTAAGTGATGAAAATTGTGAGCCGAAAAGGGAGTATAAATCCACAGCCGTGCCTTTCGCAAATAGTCATGTTACCGACTGCGGTATTCTGCCACGATGCGCAACACTACTCACAGCTTTAATCCACCCCCACCTCCCTCATACCTTGCAAAATTCAAACACGTTCCCACTGCATATATTGCTTTTTTTAGATTAGATTAGATTTACTTTCATTCCAATTGATCCATAGTGAGGAGGTCCTCCAGGATGTGGAACATGTCAGAAAAACAACAATACATGACAAATAATTGCAACTAAAACAAATAAGGTAATGTACCATTCCACAGGTCCCAAGTGGAATGATCGTCATTTTTTAATGAACACTATATGAAAGAGTCATTTTACAAATACTAATGCACTAAATTTAAAATTAAAAACTTTTTTATTTATTTATAAGGTAATTAACATGTAATACAACTACTATAATACTTATCTACATGAGACCGATGACCACGCTGTCTGGTCTCCTTCCCCAAACCAACCAACCAACCAACTTATTTACAGTGAACACATTACTGCACTGAAATGGAGCAGAAGTTAGATTGTACTTACACACACACACACACATATTTACAATGAACACATTACTGCACTGAAATTGTGCAGGAAAAAAAAAATATATATATATATATATATATATATATATATATATATATACAAATCAGTTGGTTTTACTGAGAAATTCATCAATGGAGTAGAAGGAGTTGGCCACCAGTAAATCCTTTAGGCTTCTCTTAAACTGAATTTCATTGGTTGTTAAGCTTTTTATGGCTGCTGGCAAGTTATTGAAAATGTGTGTTCCTGAATAATGCACACTTTTTTGTACAAGACTAAGTGACTTTAAATCCTTGTGAAGATTATTCTTATTTCTAGTACTGATTCCATGAATTGAGCTGTTGGTTTGAAAAAGTGATATATTTTTGATGACAAATTTCATTAAGTGCTGGACTAGCACTCAAAGAATATTCCTGAGCCACAGGTTACAGAGAAAAAACACACACACAAAATTTTGGACACTCAAAGAGCGAATGCTTCATTCTGGAATTGGTGAACTTATGATGTCACACCGCCAAAAAAGATGGCCGACGTTGCAGTCACACGCTCAAAAAAGATGGCCGACGCGGCAGAGAAAGTATTGGGGGCAAGCGTACTGACACAAAGAGGTTGCACATTGAAAGTGGCCTTGCCGTATAAGCGTTGTCCAAATCGACCACAACACACACACATGAAACGGGGAAATGAGGATATGTTTTAGAATAACTGAACATCCAGTACACAACGCTACCTACAGAGCTGAAAGAACAGGATGATAGCAGCTTGTTTCGGTTTATCAGCTGCAATGAACTCGACGGAAAATAAACAGATTACTTACAGACGAGAGGGTGGATGACAGAAAGGGATAAAAGCTTAATTTGCAGAGGGGTGCAGAGGAGGACGTCATTATGTCGGCGACAATGGAGGGGGGCCTCGGCGCTGTGGGCGGGCCTGTGCTGGGCAGGCGCGCCGAAGACGACCGCGGGGCTGCGCCGGCGCTGCTGGACCAGCCGGAGGGCGCGGCTTATTGTGCGGACAGGACAGGGAAACGCTTCCTGAAGGACGCGCCGCCGCACCTGGCCGCGCTGGTAATTACTGCGGGCACTGAAATAACGGCTCCGGCACATTCCGCGAGTACACTGTAATATGAAATACGAGCTTCCTGCTGCATAATCCCCCACAAACAAGAAACCAGCAAGTACAGAAACAGCGCACTAGTAATTAACCGCCGAATGAGACGGGGCATCGCAGTAATGAGAAATTAGCGACGCACGCGATGTACACTTCTCGGCATTTAAACTGCACCACCGGCAGGCATACCAAATAACGAAATCTGTAGGTGATTTGAGGGATTGCAGTACACTGTATTATTCCCTTCCCTTTTCGGTAGAAAATTATATTTCAGCATAATCTCCGTACAATGCGCCACCTTACAGGGGTGGCCTCTATGATCACATGGCACTACTATAGTGGTCGCCGTCGGAGCCTACGTCTTGCTGCATCAATAACCTTCCCATCTTCCAAGTACTGCTTCCCGTGGAGTTCATCCTTCATTGGACCAAACAGACGGCAGTCGGAAGGCGTGTGATTCGGGCTATGGATGAGGGTCGAAGGGTGGACGAGGAATAAAAGTCCAATGAAGTTTTGTGAGCCCCCGTCTGGCGCGCAGAATTGGGTGAAGCCTTGAGTTGTCATAGAAAAGGAGTAGTTCATTTGCATTTTTTTTTTTTTTGCGACGAACACGCTCAGCCGGTTTTTTCAATTCCCTGAGGAGAGCGTAATATACTTCAGAGTTGATCGTTGCACAGTGAGAGAGGACATCAAACGCAATAGACCTCCAGAGTCACAGAAGGGGGTCGCCATGTATTTACCGGCTGAGCGTGCAGCTTTGAACTCTTTCTTAGAAAGGAGATGGTGTGGGGCCACTCCATACATTGCCGTTCTGTTTCCAGTTCGAAGTACTGAATCCATTTTTCATCGCCTGCGACGATGTTCGACAAGAAATTGTGACGATCAACTTCGTAACGCCCAATCAATCTCGCACAGATGGTCCTTCGTTGCTCTTTATGGTCTCCTATTAGACGGAAAGGAACTCACGGGGCACACACTGTTGAGTACCCCAACTGGTAAACTTGTGAATCACCGGTACCAACACAGACGTCTAACTGAGCAACGACGTGTTTGATTGTGATCCGTCGAACACCTCGAATGAGAGTGTCCGCAGGAGTCAGAGCTGTGTGCGGCTGGGCGACACGCGGGAGGTCGGACAAGTTTGCGCGACGTTCTTGCGATGATGACAGATGCCTCGCCCAACGTCTGCCTATGCTTTTGTTCTCTACCAGGTCTCCGTAGACATTCAGCAAGTGCCTATGAATACCCGTGTGCTCTGGTTTTCCGCCAAAAGAAACTCATTGAAAGCTACACTACTGGCCATTAACATTACTACACCACGAAGATGACGTGCTACAGACGCGAAATTTAACCGACACGAAGAAGATGCTGTGATATGCAAATGATTAGCTTGTAAGTAGGCTGTTGATGTTTTCTTATTGGCAACGTTACGTAGTGCTCTGTGTGCTAGTTTACATTGTTGTCTGCCATTGTAGTGTTGGGCAGCGGCAGCTGGATGTGAACAGCGCGTAGCGTTGCGCAGTAGGAGGTGAGCCGCCAGCAGTGGTGGATGTAGGGAGAGAAATGGCGGAGATTTG
The DNA here is from genome assembly GCF_023864275.1 of Schistocerca cancellata. Taxonomy (NCBI): domain Eukaryota; kingdom Metazoa; phylum Arthropoda; class Insecta; order Orthoptera; family Acrididae; genus Schistocerca; species Schistocerca cancellata. The sequence continues at coordinate 852,778,479 of NC_064626.1, forward strand.
AAATTTGTAAGACTGGATGGCATATATATTATGATTATTAAGGTAAATACATTGTTTGTTCTCTATTAAAATCTTTCATTTGCTAACTATGCCTATCAGTAGTTAGTGCCTTCAGTAGTTTGAATCTTTTCTTTAGCTGGCAGTAGTGGCGCTCGCTGTATTGCAGTAGTTCGAGTAACGAAGATTTTTGGTGAGGTAAGTGATTTGTGAAAGGTACAGGTTAATGTTAGTCAGGGCCATTCCTTTGTAGGGATTTCTGAAAGTCAGATTGCGTTGCGCAAAAAATATTGTGTGTCAGTTTAAGCACAGTCTTGTATAATTTTTCAAAGGGGACGTTTCAAGCTTTTCAGAGCATTCACACATGGTTGGCGCCGGTGGCGACACCCACAACGTGCTGACCTGAGGAACGTTTCCAACCGATTTCTCATATACAAATAGCAGTTGGCCGGCGTTGCCTAGTGAAACGTTGTTGTGATGCCTCGTGTAAGCAGGAGAAATGCGTACCATCACGTTTCCGACTTTGATAAAGGTCGGATTGTAGCCTATCGCGATTGCTGTTTATCGTATCGCGACATTGCTGCTCGCGTTGGTCGGGATCCAATGACTGTTAGCAGAATATGGAATCGGTGGGTTAAGGAGGGTAATACGGAACGCCGTGCTGGACCGCCGACCGCCTCGTACCACTAGCAGTCGACATGACAGGAATCTTATCCGCATGGCTGTAACGGTTCGGGCAGCCACGTCTCGATCCCTGAGTCAACAGATGGGGACGTTCGCAACACAACAACCATCTGCACGAACAGTTCGACGACGTTTGCAGCAGCATGGACTATCACCTCGGATACCATGGCTGCGGTTACCCTTGACGCTGCATCACAGACAGGAGCGCCCGCGATGGTGTACTCAACGACGAACATGGGTGCACGAGTGGCAAAACGTCATTTTTTCGGATGAATCCAGATTCTGTTTACAGCATCATGACTGTCGCATCCTGTTTGGCGACATCGCGGTGAGAACACATTGGAAGCCTGTATTCGTCATCGCCATACCGTCGTATCACCCGGCGTGATGGTATGAGGTGCCATTGGTTACACGTCGCGGTCACCTCTTGTTCACATTGACGGCGCTCTGAACAGTGGACGTTACATTTCAGATGTGTTACGACCCGTGGCTCTACCCTTCATTCGATCCCTGCGAAACCCTACATTTCAGCAGGATAATGCACGACCGCATGTTGCAGGTCCTGTACGGGCCTTTCTGAATACAGAAAAAGTTCGACTGCTGCCCTGGCCAGCACATTCTCCAAATCTCTCACCAATTGAAAACGTCTGGCCAAGGGTGGCCGAGCAACTGGCTCGTCACTACTCTTGATGACCTGTGTTATCGTGTTGAAGCTGCATGGGCAGCTGTACCTGGACACGCCATCCAAACTCTGTTTGACTCAATGCCGTGGCGTAACAAGGCCGTTATTACGGCCAGAGGTGGTTGTTCTGGGTACTGATTTCTGAGGATCTATGTACCCAAATTGTGTGAAATGTAATCACACTTCAGTTCTAGTATAATATATTTGTCCAATGAATACCTGTTCATCATCTGCATTTCTTCTATGTGTAGCAATTTTAATCGCCAGTAGTGTATCTGTTTGTAACGCTCCTCTGTTACACACGCCATTTTGAAGGCTACATTTAGCGCTGTAGTCCATCGGAAATTCGTAGAACTAAAAGGGCTGAAGTGGAAATATTCCACGATACCCCACAACAAACTCCGCGTTTTTTCTGCCGAAATCGGCCGAGAAAAAATGTGTTGCATTACTTATTTGCACGCCTCTCTTATACACGCAACTCCCATCTTTGTCTTTCAGACACGTTAACTCCATTTATGTTGTCTACCATTTCCTAGCTCACTTCAGGAATCTGAAGCGATAGTTCCCCCGACATATCCCCTACTGATAATCTCCCCCATGTGGAGTCAGTGCTTCTTCTCTGATGCTCTCTCTTTCTAGACCACGCTAATTACTTGATTACTTCCTTTTACCTATCTTGGTCCTTGAAATGAAACATAGAAGAAGTATATTCTGAAGAAGCTAGTGAAATCCGAAAACAAATTAAACAGGAGCATTCAGAGAGAAAATGGAAGGCACCTTCACGTCGTTGAAAAGGATCTCAAACTTAACGAAGTCAGGCATCACACGAAACCAAGCCACATGCGTTATCATAGGAAAATGTGGTTCGACACAACGTTTGACAACTATTCGACATATACCTACTGGAGTATGTTACACCTGACTATAACAAGCTATTAGCTAGTACCGCCCCTCCCCCTCCCTCTTCTTGATCAACATTAGCGCCTCACTAAACTTTAGAAGGAGCAGTTTTTATTTTTAAAACATGAAAGATAAATGATATTTAGGTTCTGTAGCTGTTTTATTAAATCACTAACTAATGAGTCAGTGGGATAGCTGGCGCTACTGCTTTCTAAGAACATCTTTAAATAGAATGACGACGCAATTTCCAGTACATTGCGAGTGCTACCTACAGCTCCTTCTCAGAAAAGAACGCTAACTTCTCGCATTGCGAATGCACACTTATTACAAAAGATGCTTCCTCTGCACTACTCTTTCTAGCCACACTTGTTTGACCCACATACTTCACCCTCATTTAAAGTCAGTATGTCAGGAGTCCACTACACGCAGAAGGCGACTACTGGATTATCAGGGCATGTGTGGCGTGGACTGGGAGATTTTTAGGTCAGAAGGTCTCGGACAAACACAAAAAGGGCTTCAGTCGCAAAATGTGCAGGCCGAACACAGGAAGCTAGTAGATCCAGGAATCATCGATATAATAGTTAAAAAGTGTCGAATGTGTGTAGGGAAAGTAGCAGAGCTCCAAGTACTAACACAAAGCACTGATGCTCAAATCGTTATAGGCAGTGAAAGTTGGCTAAAGCCGGAAATAAGTTCAGCCGAAATTTTTGTGAAGGACCTAACGGTGTTCCGAAAGGATAGGCTAAACGCAGTAGGCGGTGGCGTGTTTGTTGCTGTCAGAAGTTTGTAGTTTATCTTGTAGCGAAGTTGAAGTAGATAGTTGCTGTGAGTTAGTCTATGGGTAATTCTTGGAAAATGGAAATACATAATAATAGGGTCCTTTTACCGACCTCCCAACTCAGATGACACAATTGCTGTAAGGTTTAAAGAATACTTGAGACTATTTTAAAACTCACACCAGGCACATACAATTATAGTTGATGGTAACTTCAGTTTGCTCTCGATATGTTGGTGGAAACACATGTTTAAATCCGGAGGTGCACATAAAGCAATGCCCGAAATTGTGGTAAATGCATTCTCTGAAAATTATTTCGAGCAGTTAGTTCATGAGCCCATTCTAATAGCAAACGCTTGTGAAAACACACTTGATATTTTAGCAGCAAATAACCCTGAGCTAATAACAAGCATCAAAACGGATATAGGGATTAGTGAACACAAGGTTGTCGTGGCGAGACTGAATACTGTAACTCCCAAATCCTCCAAAAATAAACGAAAAATACACCTATTCAAAAAGACAGATAAAAATTCACTTGTCGCCTTCCTAAGAGACAATCTCCACATATTCAAAATTAACACTGTCAGCGTAGACAAGATGTGGAATGAATTCCAAGAAATGGAATCAAGAGCAATTAAGAGTTTTATACCAGCTAAATTAACAAACGAAGGAGCTGATTCCCCATGGTACACGAAACGGGTCAGAACACTGTCGCAGGAACAAAAAAAGCATGCCAAATTCAAACGAACACAATATCTCTAAGGTTGGCGATGTTTTACAGAAGTCGAAATCTATCGCGGATTTCAATGCGAGATGCTTATAATAGTCTCCACAACGAAACTTTGTCTCGAAACCTCGGAGAAAATCCAAAGAGATTTTGGTCGTATGTAAAGTATGCTAGCGGCAAGACAAAATCAATGCCTCCTCTGCGCAATAGCAATGAAAATACTATGACAGTGCTGCTAAAGCAGGGTTACTAAACAATCCTTCAGAAATTCCTTCACAAAAGCAGACGACGTAAATATTCCGGAATTCGAATCAAGAACGTCTGCCAATGTGAGTACTTACAAGTAGATATACTCGGAGTAATGAAGCAACTGAAATCAATCAATAAAAGCAGTCTTCCGGTCCAGATTATAGACCAATTAGGTTCCTTCAGAGTATGTTGATGCAATAGCTCCACACTTACTAACCATATACAACCACTCAGTCAACGAAAGATCCGTACCTAAAGACAGGAAAGTTGCACAGATCACACCAATATTCAAGAAAGGCTGCAGGAGTACTCCACTAAATTACAGGCCCATATCATTAACGTCGACATGCAGCAGGATTTTGGAACATGTATTTTGTTCGAACATTATGAATTACCTCGAAGAAAACGATCTATTGACACATAGTCGCCGGCCGCTGTGGCCGAGCGGTTCTAGGAGCTTCAGTCTGGAACCGCGCCACCCCTACGGTTGCAGGTTCGAATCCTGCCTCGGGCATGGATGTGTGTGATGACCTTAGGTTAGTTAAGTTTAAGTAGTTCTAAGTTCTAGGGGACTGATGACCTCAGATGTTAAGTCCCATAGTCCTCAGAGCCATTCGAACCGTTTTTGACACAGTCAACAAGGATTCAGAAAACATCGTTCTTGTGAAACACAACTGGCTCTTTACTCACACGAAGTGTTGAGCACTCTTGACAATTCGCTATTTCTAGATTTCCAGAAGGCTTTTGACATTGTGCTTCATAAGCCGCTTGTAGTCAAATTGCGTGCTTATGGAATATCGTCTCAATTGTGTGACTGGATTCGTGATTTCCTGTGACAGAGGTCACAGTTCGTAGTTAATTGTTCAAATGTGTGTGGGTTCCTAAGGCACCAAACTACTGAGGTCATCGGTCCCAAGACTTATACACTAATAAAACTAGCTTTAACTTACGCTAAGAACGACACACACACTCATGCCCGAGGGAGGACTCGAACCTCCGGCGCGGCCACTCTGTGTGGTTCGTAGTATTAGGCGAAAAGTCATCGAGTAAAACAGAAGTGATTTCTGGCGTTCCCCGAGGTTAGGTTATAGGTCCTCTGCTGTATCTTATCAACACAAACGATTTAGGAAACAACGTGAGCAATCGTCGTAGGTTGTTTTTAGATGATGCTGTCGTTTATCGCCTGGTAAAGTCATCAGAGGATCAAAACAAATTGCAAAATTATTAAGAAAAGATATCTGTATGGTGCGAATATTGGAAATTGACCCCAAATTATCAAAAGTGTGAGGTCATCCACATGAGTGCTAGAAGGAATCCGTTCAGCTTCGGTTGCACGCTAAATCAGTTAAATTGAAGACCGTAAATTCAACTAAATGCCTAGGAATTACAATTACGAACAATTTAAATTGGAAAGAGAGCACAGGAAATGCTGTGAGGAAGGCGAACCAAAGACTGCGTTTCATTGGCAGACCACTAAGAAGATGCAACAGATCTAGTAAAGAGACTGTCTACACTATGCTTGTCTCTTTTGGAGTATTGCTGTCCGGTATGAGATCCTTACCAGGTAGAATTAACAGAGTACATCGAGAAAGCTCTAAGAAGAGCAGGACGTTTTGTGTTGTCGAGAAATAGAGAAGAGAGTGTCACTGACGTGATACATGATTTGGAGTGAACATCATTAAAACAGGCATTTTTCGTTGTGGCGGGATCTTCCCACGGAATTTCAGTCACCTGTTTTCTCCTCCGAATGCGAAAATACTTTGTTGACGCCGACCTACATAGGGAGAGATGATCAGCATCATAAAATAAGCGAAATCAGAGCTCGCATGGAAAGATATAGGTGTTCATTCCTTCCGCGCGTTCCTGGAGAGTAGAATAATAGAGAATTATTGTGAAAGTAGTTCGATGAACCGTCCGCCAGGCACTTAAGTATGATTTACAGAGTATCCATGCTTATGTAGACGTAGATGTTAAATGTGTGCACTATAATTAATTTGTATATCATTTGATTTCTGGACTCGTTACCTGCTTAACTGAACAGAAAGTGGAGGACTTCAGTCTGCCAATACGTAGTATATGACCACTGCCACATAATAATAAGATTTAGTTACTATTGTGTTGTGCTGTCAATTGATTCGTTTGTCTGTTGCTAAGCGAAGAATGAAACAATGTCTTCTTTATTGCGGGAACTACCTATAACACGGAGAAGACATTTTCAATATATTTTTAAGCACACATGATGTACGTGTCTCAGTTTTACTGTCATGAATGCGTGGTACAAAGTATGCGGGTACTGGGTGTATTATGTGAGAAAGAACATTGGTTTCAGAAACTGCAACCTCCACCATATTGTGTCACGAGTTAAAGGTAGTATTTGAAGAAGTATGTATTATTAGTGACCCATGTAATCAGTTTTATAGTCTCATGAAATACTGATTACAACAATAATATTTTAAAATATAATTTAGTTCCATGACCAAAACACAGTCAGACTCTTTTGTTTTTACCCCCCAGAAAATTACATTTTACCTCTCGGGGAGTAATTATCCTCAGATTGGGAACAACTGTTCTACTTGGTCGAACATTCAGTTACGTAATAAGACGATACGTAACTGCCTCTTTTCTTGTAATCTTCTCTGTCTGCATAAGAAAACTATCAATCTCCACATTCATCACTTTGTAAGAGATATGTTTCTCTTGTGTGGTTAGTCATATGCTGTACTATTGATAAGGGTATTTTATGCTCGTTTGTGAGCTTGAGAGACGATGCAGTTATTCACGAGTGCTTTCCCCCGATCAGATGGGGGAACCTTCCTGAGACCATTACTCCTGAATGCAATCACGTATTAGCTAGTAACTTCCCACCATCACCGCCACCTCTTCCTCGCCACCGCCACCACCGACACCTCCCCCACCCCCTTCTACACTCTCCCTACCATCATCAACAGTAGCGTCTAACTAAACTGTAGAATGAAAAGTATTTTTCTTTGAACACTTTCATTTTTAAAACGCCGAAAGATTTATCTTCATACTTAGTTTTAGCAGATGTTTTATTAAACCACGAACTAATGAGTCATTGAAACAATCGGTACTGCTCATTTTAGCAGCCTCTCCTTTACAAAATAATGAACCAATTCTCAATATATTACCAGTGCTACCTACAATTTCTTCACAGAAAAGAAAGCTAATGATCCACACTGATGATAGACACTTGTTACAAAACATCCTCTCCCTCTCGACACACGCTTCATCCACATCATTCACCGCCATTTAAAATTTGTACTCTATACGTACTCTGTGTAAATCGCTTGATTGTCGTACTCCTTACTTCTAGAGTGACAGAAATTGAAAGCCTTCACGCTGCCAGCGCTTTGTATCTGACCACTGTCACTAATAATAATAACAATAAAACTATGTAAGCCAAACAGCAGTGTAGTACATAGCTTGTACATAGATACTGTTATGTTGTGTTGTGCTGTCAATTTGTTATTCTGTTGTTGCGAAACGAATAATGAAGCATTCTGTTGTGGGACCTACCAGCCACTTGCAAAAAGCATTTTCATGAGGTACTTAAGAGTATGTGATATGCAGGATATAGGTACAGACATTGTGATAATTGGTACCGTAATGTGTACCTTCTTGAGTGTGTTACTTATTTTTTCTCTACATCTCACAGTTTTCCCGTAAACAAATCATATAAATTACAACCCGATGTTTTCATTACAGTCGTAACTGCGCCGTGAAGTGGGTTACACCTGTCAGTATAGACTACAAATTTTGCGTTCACGTGCCCACTCTTCAGCGAACTGTCTGCCCAAGGGAAAGTAAACATTAATAGCTTGATTGTGCGTTGCATACCCGCGAGTTACATCTCATCAAAACCATTTTAATCGTAACAGCTATAATAATTAGTTTCCAATTGAAGTAATACTGCTGTAATGTCGTACGTAACACTGTTCTCAGTCATCAGTAGAAGTATATGCTCTTATACTCGTAAGACCCTGTATATTCTCACTTCTACTGTTAGAGATGCATGGTACAAAATACAAAGCATGTACCTAGTGTGTGGGCTATGTGCGGTAGATATTCATAGATTCGTTTCACAAGCTGTAACTTGTGTCGCGCATTAACCGAAACACAATTGAGCCCTTTTTGGTTTTACCCCTCATGAAATTTAGTTTTACCTCTCAGGGGTTAATTACTCCCTTGGATGGAAACATCTAGTGTACTAGGATGCAACTGATATACACTGATGAGCCGAAACATTATGACCACTGCCCAGCGCGAAATTGAATGCCGCCTGGTGGCGTTTTGGACTCGCAGCGAAATAAGAAAAGTAAATAAGTAGAGCAGAGACGAACAACGATTCAGTCTACCGACGAGACAGACCACAAACAGGGAAATCTACTGACATAAACGACTGTGACGTAGGGCGAATTGTTATCACTCTGTCCCTGGGAACGAGCACCTTGGAAACGGCGAAGCTAGTCAGCTGTTGGCGCATTACGTTGTGAGTGCCTGTGGGTAGTGGTTGATGGACAGTGAAACCACCAGTAGGCGACCAGGTGTTGAAAGTCCACGCCTCACCACACAACGCGATAGCCGAAGGTTTTGCGCACTCTGTAAGGCAGGCTAAGCAGAGGTCTCTGGCAGATTTAACGACGGAGTTCATTGCTGTTGCAGATCCAAGTGTTTCAGAGCATATCGTTCTGTGCACATTCTTGAACATCGGACTCCGCAGCTCACGATCCCAACGATTTGCCAAATTGAACCATCAACATAGACATTTACGGTTACTGTGGCCACAGGATCATCGACGTTCGGCAATGGACCAATAGAAACGGGTCGTATTCTCGTATAAATGACCTTTCATGTTTAGAGAGGATACCGCGACATCCAGGCAAACGGCTTCTTGAAATATGCACCGCGCCACTGGCGTAGGCAGGGAGCGACTATTATGCTGTGGGGAACATTCATTTTGGCTTTCGTGGAAGCTCTGGTAGTAACAGAAGACACCATGACAGTTGTGGACTAAGCGAACATCACTGAGTACTGAGTACCACCTGTAACCTTTCATACTTCATGTCTTGCCCAACGGCGGTGGTATCTTCCAATGGATAACTGTCCCTGTCACAAGGCTAGCTTTTGAGGTGCATGACATTCAACTTAAGTTGATGTCTAGGGAATCAAATTTGCCTGCTCTGAGACCGATGATGCACGTTTGGTAAGCTGTTGGACGCTAGCTCCGCGCCTACAAACCATCACACCGTAATTTGCACGAACTGCGAGACCAGTTCTTAGTCATCTGATGCCACGTACCTCCGCAAACCTTACGAGAAGGTGTCGAGTCCGTGCTACGCACAACTGCTGCTATATTGCGTTCCATTGGTGGACTAACGAGCAATCAAGAAGACGATCATGTTTTCTCTCGTCAGTGCATATAAGTTCTGAACAATAAACAGTAGGATTAACGTATTAGTAAATTAAGTCGAAAAGATCTTCACGAATCGTGCAGCTGCGTAAGCACTCTGGCGTCTGTCGGAACCAATGCGTGACCTCTCTGTCAGTTCTACTACATGCGAAACACCACCAGTTATGTATAGCAGTCAATGAAGTGTCAAGTGCAGCTAAGTACCCTTTGACCGACTCTGATGAGTACTTGCACTCGGAGGTCTTGTGTTTGTATTGTTACGGGTGGGTAGGGAACTAACTAAAGGGAAACTATCGAGTCCGTTGCAGGGGACATGGCCTATATCTCCCGAATAGCACGAAATCGACTCTGGCTTTAGCGTCCCTATCAGTAATGTCAAGTGCACTGAATCCAAGATTTCCTTCGTAGAGATGACTCTCATGAGTAGCTTCCTGGATAGGGATCACGCACCCGTCTGTCCAAACTAGACCACAAAAGCTCAGTAATATGAGAACTGGTAACTATGGTGGCCAGGAGGGATGCGACAATCCATTATTTTGTTCAGAAAACCAGTTTTGGACGATGCGAACTGCGTGAACAGGTGTCGTCTTGCAGTACAGCATGACCACTTGAGAACAAACATTTTACTGTTGTATGAGCCTGGTCAGCCAAAATGATAATATAATCCTGGGCAATAATGCGAGACTGCAGAGTAATAATGGTGCTCATGGTGTACCACGATATAAAATAGCTGCCCACATCATCAACGAACCCCCGACACCTTTCACTCCTGGGATCTCCTTTATATTCTGCAGAACAGTCCGTCGTAATTACTAACAGCCTATCGGAGTTTTCGAATTTCGCTTTTAGTAGATAGATTGCCCATAAATCTCTAAATTCATCTGCCTCTGCTTTCATAAAACTATTCACCATAATTAATCTACAATGTTTCTAGCAAAAACAACCTCTCGGGCAGATTGTGATAAGCGCCTGTACCCATTCTTTCCCCAAAGTGGCTAAAATGAATCTCGTGCCCATACGTCACTGAAAAATCACGAAGATAATGATAACACAAAAAGTTATGTGCCCTTTATCACGAAACGTAACAAAACTGAAACTAATAACACTCCCTGACAAAAAAAGAAGCGAAACACCCCTAAGACATGACTGGATGTCAATGTAACTTCGCACACGTATGCACCATCGACGGGTACGTGAACGATTGAACTTGCAATTCTCTGTGACAGTTATAAAGTTCACCAGACTACATGAAGGTTCTTCCTGTTTTGTGTTTTTACCTGGGATGGTAGGGTAGAATCGTGAAGACCTTTTGACATTAAATGGTCACTGTGAGTGGCACTCACATTCCGCGTACTCGTGTGAGATAGCAATACCAGTGCATTACAGAGTTTTAAAGGGGTCTCAATATGGGATTCCTGGCAAGTCCAATCGTGCAATATACAAATTTGTGTGGCATTCAGATGTGACAGTGGCCCGATTATGGACTGCTCGAGTATGTGTGGGCGGGTCGTCTAGGTTATTGACCACCAATTCTGATCATCACAAGCGAGGATCACCGTATTGTGCACCAAGCACATTTTAAAACGTTCACATCTGCATCTGCCATTTGAGAGCAAGTGATGATTCACAGTATGTCTCATCTCGCACCATCTGTCGGATACTAGCAGCAACTGGACTTAGGAATTACCATCTCATGCATAGGCTGTCGTTAACACCATTAACACAAACGTCTGCGTTCGGCGTTGTGCTGTGACGGGGAAGCGTGAGCTGCAGATGAATGGCGTCACAGTGTGTTCAGCGATGAATCACCGTTCTCAGCTACTCCGGTTGAGCATCGTTGGTGAGTACGGTGGCAATCTGGGGAGAGGTCCCATTCTTCCTATGATTTGTAGAGGTGCAAGAAAGTTACTGTTGCTGTTATGGTGTGGGACGCCATCGTGTTTGACATCAGGTCACGGTTGGTAGTGACGATAGTTTTCTGACGGCGCAATGATATGTCACATACATCCTGTGGCCTGCAGGGTCAAGCCTGCAATGGTAGAGTGCGCCCGGACATGCGGGGAAAAGCTTGGCAGTTAGTTAGGTTCAGGCATGAACGAGGACCTCCAGGTAGGCACCCTGAAGTCGATAGAAGTCTGTCAGCAGATGGTCCCCGGTTGCAAGACATCAGACCGACTTCTGGTGGCATCAGGACTAGGGGCGGCCACTAGTTCGGCAGCTAGCGAAATCAGAACCTCCTTGTAAGAGTTAGATGACCCATTTCATATCTTCCACTGCCATGGAGTACCTCTTGTAGCATGCGGTGATAGATACTGCTTGGCTGAAAGAGGCAGTTCTTGTGGCAGCTCGATCAACTATGGTTTTAACAAGCCATCTGTCCTCGCATGTTGAACAGGAAGTAACCCCGTGCCGAGCCTGGAGCGTGTTGAAATGCATGTCGCCGTGGCTGCTGTCTACTTCTAGGTTTGCGCGATGTCGCTGGTGTCACCAACCCGGGAGCGATTCTTGCTGGGCTGCCAGAGTCCGCCTGTGGTCTCTTGAGATTGCACGTCTGCTAGCTTCTGCCTTCTTCCCTTTGCTAAGGCCTCTTGTCCCAGCCCATAACAACATTTTTCTGCTGATCTGCCAATGTATCTTTGGCGGATGCTGTAGCACAACGGCTTGTACGTTGTTGTTGTCGCTGTTGTTGTGGTCTGCAGGCAGAAGATTGGTTTGATGCAGCTCTCCGTGATAATATATCCAGTGCAAGCTTCTTCATCTCCGAGTAACTACTGCAACCGACATCCTTCTGAATCTGCTTAATGTATTCATCTCTTGGTCTCCCTCTACGATTTTTACCCTCCACGTTGCCCTCCAATACTAAATTGATGTCTCAGAATGTGTCCTGTCAACCTATACCATCTTCTAGTCAGGTTGTGCCATAAATTTGTTTCCCCAATTCTATTCAGTACCTTCTCATTAGTTACGTGATCTATCCATCTATTCTTTAGCATTCTTTTGTAACACCACATTTCATGAGCTTCTGTTCTCTTCTTCTCTAAACTGTTTATCCTCCATGTTTCACTTCCGTACATGGCTTTATTCCAGACAAATGCCTTCAGAAAAGACTTCCTAACACTCAAGTCCACATTTGACGTTAACAGATTTCCCTTTCTCAGAAACGATTTTCTTACCATTCCCGGTCTTCATTTTATATCCTCTCTGCTTCGATCATCATCACTTATTTTACTGCTCAAATAGCAAAACTCATCTACTACTTTAAATGTCTCATTTCCTAATCCAGTCTCATCAGCATCACTTGATTTAATTCGACTGCGTTCCATTATTCATGTTCAGCTTGTATCTTCCTTTCAAGACACTGTCCATTCCGTTCAGCTGCCCTTCCAAGTCCTTTGCTGTCTCTGACAGAATTGCACTGTCATTGGCAGCTGGCCGGTGTGGCCGAGAGGTTCTAGGTGCTTCAGTCTGGAACCACGCGACCGCTACGGTCGCAGGTTCGAATCCTGCCTCGGGCATGGATGTGTGTGATGTCCTTAGGTTAGTTAGGTTTAAGTAGTTCTAAGTTCTAGGGGACTGATGACCTCAGATGTTAAGTCCCATAGTGCTCAGAGCCATTTGAACCATTTTGTCATTGGCAAACATCATAGTTTTTATTTCTTCTCTCTGAACTTTAATTCCTTCTCCAAAATTTTATTTGTTTTCCTTTACTGCTTGTACAGAACGAATAACAGTGGGGATAGGCTGCAACCCTGTCGCACTCTCTCCTCAGTCTTAGTTCCCTTTCATGCCCTTCGACTCCCGTCTGGTTCCTGTACAAGCTGTAAATAGCCTTTCCCTCTCTGTAATTTACTCCTGGTACCTTCAGCATTTTAAAGAGAGTATTCCAATCAAGACTGTCAAAAGCTTTCTCTAAGTCTATAAATGCTATAAACGTAGGTTTGTCTTTCCTTAACTTACCTTCTATGACAAGTATTGCCTCGGTGTTCCTACATTTCTTTGGAATCCAAACTGATCTTCCCCGAGATCGGCTTCTACTAGTTTTTCTACATATACATACAAATTCTAAAAATAAACTCCATCCGACTAGGTCTCGGAAGACCCTAACGTTGCTGACCGACCGCCGTGTCATCCTCAACCCATGGGCGTCACTGGATGCAGATATGGAGTGGCGTGTGGTCAGCACACCTGTCTCCCGGCCATCGTCAGTTGTCGTGACCGGAGCCACTACTTATCAATCAATTATCTCCTCAATTTGCCTCACAAGGGTTGAGTAAGCCCGACAGGAGTTAACTACGGTGATCTGATGCGAACCGGTTTTACCACTGCGGCATGCATGCAGCTACCTCTACATATACACTCCACAAGCCACCACACAGTGAGTGGCCGAGGGTATGCTGTACGACTACTAGTCGTTACCTTTCCTAATCCCCTTGCAGATACAGCGAGGGAAAAACGATTGTCTGATGTAAAGAATTCGTGTTGGTATTTTGTAACCATGACTTAAAAACTGATAGTCCGGTAATTTCCACGCCTGTTAGCACCTGCTTTCTTTGGAATTGGAATTATTATATTCTTATTGAAGTCTTAGGCCTGTCTCATATATCTTGCTCACCAGACGGAAGAGATTTGTCATGGCTGGCTCTCCCAAGGCTGTCAGTAGTTATAACGGAATGTTTGTCTACTGGCAGGACTTTGTTTCGACTTAAGTCTTTCAGTTCTCTGTTAAATTCTTCATCCAGTATCATATCTCGCATCTCATCTTCATCTACGTCCTCATCTGTTTCTATAATATTGCCTTCAAGTACATCTCCCTTGTATAGACTCCACACGTACTCCTTCCACCTTTCGGCTTTCCCATCTTTGGATAGGACTGGTTTTCCATATAAGTTACAGATATTCGTGTAGGTGGTTGTATTTGCGCCAAATGTCTCTTTAATTTTGCTGTAGGTGTTATCTATCTTTCACCTAGTGACACGTGCCTCTAAATCCTTACATTTGTCCTCTAGCCATTCCTGCTTAGCCATGTTGCTATTCCTGTCGATCTCATTTTTTAGACGTTTGTATTCCCTTTCGCCTGCTTCATTTACTGCATTTTTATATTTTCTCCTTTCATCACTTAAACTCAGTTCCCCTTGTGTTACCCAGAATTTCTAATAGCCGTCGCCTTTTTACCTATATGAACCTCTGCTGTCTTCACTATTTCATCTCTCCGCTACCCATTCTTCTTCTTCTGTATTCCTTTCCCCTCCTCCTGTCAATCGTTACCTAATGCCCCCTCTGAAACTTTCAACAACCTCTGGTTCTTTTAGTTTATCCAGATTCCGTCTCCTTAAATTCCTACCATTTTGTAATTTTTTCGGTTTTAATCTATAGTTCATAACCAACAAATTGTGGTCAGAGTCCACATCTCCCCTTGGAAAATGTCTTACAATTTATAATCTGGTTCCAAAATCTCTGTCTTATCATTATACAGTCAATCCGAAATCTTCCAGTATCTCCAGGCTTCTTCCACGTATACAACAGTTTTTCATGATCCTTAAACCAAGTGTTAGCCATGATTAAATTCTGTTCTGTCAAAATTCTATCAGGCGGCTTCCTCTTCCATTACTTTCCAATTCGCCATCTTCACCTACTATTTTTCCTTCTCTTCCTTTCCTTCTATCGAATTCCAGTCCCTATGACTATTAACTTTTCGTCTCTCTGAACTACCTGAATAATTTCTTTTATCTCATCATAGATTTCTTAAATCTCTTTATATATACCGTATGTATTCTGGCCGGAGGCAGTTCGCTCCGCGCTCTTGTATGTGCAGGTGCTGAATAAACCTTCGTTAAGTGAAGTTAGTGTTCGTCATTCACACCTTCCATGCCATGGGTAACAACATATTAATGACAGGGATCGCAGATTGGCCGCAGGCCACCGCGCTGCATGCTGTTCAACACCGGCTAACAACACTAAAGAAGTGCTGTTTGAAACTTTCCCAACGTAATAATTGCTTCATCGATTCACGGGCGTCGAGTTGGATAATGGTCTGAAAACCGCACAGTATTTCAAAGAGACAGCTGCTCGTCATCTTCAGCTGCTTACTGGCGTGTTGCTGCTGTGGCTCGCCAATATATGGGCGTATATTGCAGCAACATTTCATTAAGTACCTGAAGATGACGAGCAGCTGCCTCGTCATAATACTGTGCAGCTTTCACAACATTATCCGTCGCGACGCCCGGGAACCAATGAAGCCAGTAATGGGTCGGGAAAGTCTGAAACAGCACATCTGGTACATCTGCTGGGAGGAGATGGCCAACAGAATACGCGAGTTTGATAAACTCTGCAACATGAGAAACAGACTGTTGTACTCTGTAGCATATTTATTGAGATTTCAGCAGGGAGCACTGGATATCGCCGTGCTTCATGGTTCGTCTACGATGACGTTACAGCCCATCCTTGGCGCCTGCGCTTTACTGGTGAGCCATCGCGTATACTGGCGAGCCACTGCAGCAACACATCAGTAAGTATTTGAAAGAGCAGCTGTCTCGTTGAAATATTGTACAGGTCTCACAACATTATCCGACACGACGCCCGTGAACCAATGAAGCAACGGTACAAATATTCGAAATTCACAAGAAGATGGGCGTAAGCTTTAGGGAAGTACGGGTAACGTACGATATGTATGAGAATCGGGAGACAAAAATAAAAGTGAAATTCCAAGAACGAATTGCTCTAATTAAAAAAGTTGTAACACAGGGTGGAGTCTTTCGCCCCTAACGTTCAATCTTCACACTGAACGAGTAATAACGGAATTAAAAGGATTCAAGACTGGGATTAAATTCAGGGTGAAGGGATATCAATGACAAGATTCGCTGACGACATGGCTCTCCTCAGTGAAAATGAAAAAGAATTGCAGGACTGTTGAGAGTAAACCGAATATGCATTGAGAGTAAACCGAAGAAAGGCTAAAGTAAGGAGGAGCACTAGAAATGAGATTAGCGAATAACTTAACATGAACATAACGACCACGAAGTGGATGAAGTCTAGGAATTATGCTACAAGGGAAGCAAAACAACACTGCACGACGAAGCAAGGATGACGCAAAAACTAGACTATCACAGGCAAAGATATGTGTGCCGAGGGAAACAGCAATAGAAAAAGCACAGAAAATATGCTGCAAACAGAGACAACTCTTAAAAACATACTATAACGTACAAGAAATAAGGCAGTATGGAAGTATCCACTGAAAACTATATTCAAAAAACAAAGAGTACAATTGTAATAATGTGTTACAGTGATTATGTAACTATGTTATTTTCTGCACGTTTTAGATTTAAAGAACCTACTGGTAACGGCGATATTTGTCGCTGAAACTAGTTTGGGGCATAAATAAGTAAATAAATAAGAAAAAGTGTTTTGCATCAAGCCGGACTCTCAGTTCCTATATTGGTGTTTCTCTATGTAAACACAGAACAGTAGGAAGAGTTCCAAGATAATGTTATTAGATCATTTTTGACCAAGAGAAGTGTACTAGTGCCTAGCATAGGACTTAATTAGTGGACGAAATTTCCCATAACTCACGTTTGGAATGTAGCATTCTATGGAGGTGTATCATGGACTGTAGGAAACTGGAGCAAACAAGAATTGAAGCGTCTGTGATGCGCTGCTATAGAAGGATGTTGAAAACTAGGTTGACTGATTTGGTAAGAAATGGGAAGGTTATTATCAGAAACAGAAAGGAGAGACAGATGTGTTAAAAATTGACAAGGAAAAGAGACAAGATGATAGGACATGCGTTAAGACATAAAAGAAGAACTTCCATGTCACTCGAGGGAGCCGAAGAGGGTTGAAACTGTAGGCGAAAGTCGAGATTTAAATGTATCGAATAAACACTTGAGAACATTGGGTGCAAGTACTATTGTGAGATGTAGGGGGTGGCACAAAACAGAGATTCGTGGGGGGTCAAAAGACTGACGACCAAAAAAAAAGGTAAAAAACGACAACTACCGATGAGCAGGTGCAACACTAGAACTGCAGCGTTGAAGTGGGCAAACGCATCGCTGGCCACAGTACATAACAGAGCACAGGAATGAGCATTGTCGCTCATACCGTGAGACAATGTGCTGTTAAGAGATACAAAGGTGGAAACGGTCGAGATAAATGCACATGTTGCGTTTTGTTATGCAGCTGCACGATTTCTATAAGGAGCTGCACAATTTTCCAAGTACTGCGAGTGCGAAACTCTCTTTGGAAGGTTCATGATTACCCCGTTGCTTTTCGAGTACAAAGGCAGCTTTGAAAGCAAAATAAATCTTCTGCTGAAGCGCTTTCCCTCTCATCGGTACTGCAGCTCTTTGAATCTCGTGTAGCCTTGAAAGAAAAAACTTTTTTCTTTTGCATTTACGCACATAATTCCTACCGATGAGACTCTATACAATTGCAACTCACCTCAGGGTCATGGAAAGCGGCTTGAGTGAGAGCTCTAATGAACAGTAAATACATCTGGAAAGTAAAAGTTCACGTCTTCCAGCAGTCGCTTTATGTCGTCCTTGGTAGCTGAAAATAAGAAAAGTATCTAGGCAAAAATTCTGATGTTTAACTGATTAGTGAAACTGTCGAAAGTAAAGTTTCAGACGATCAAAATGCCAGTCGAGAATTTCAGCGATTGCTAACTAGCTCTTTAAAAGCACGTACGAACAACAGGGACGCTGCGAGAGCATCTAATAACACATGAAAATTACACGCCGGTTTACGAAGTTCATGGTGGAAGTGTCCACCAATAACGTACAGCCTTTCTGAATTGGTTTCGAAAGACGCTAACGTATTTACAGGCTAACAGAGAGTAATTTTTCATTGTTATGTTTCTTCTGCGTAATGATGTAATAGTAACTTAAACTTGTTTTGATACGCTTGATCAGTTTGCTTCAATGATAATTGCTAAATAAGCATGGATCCTTGACATCGACTTCAGAATATATTTCCATGCGTTCTACATGCAAAGGTCGTTCACAATGAAATATTGGGTAGAAATAAAATATTTCCTTAACATTCCAAATTCTTTTAAGTTCTGTTAATGAGAGAGACGCACTTGTCACAGCATCGGCAACACGGCTGCTGCAGTGCAAAGGTGTACATCGTCCTCTCGGTTGTGACCTTAAAGTAGTCAGTTAACCGAGTACTGACAACCAAGTCGTGTTCCTTCCTCACGTTGGAATTATTTCCAAGTAATAAGCCGAAGACTACTTGAAAAATAACGTAAGTTATTGGCAAAGGCTAAGAGCAGGCGTGTCCTGCATTTCGCCCAGACGATGAAAATTTGTCTTTCACCTCGGGTGATAAAGCTAAGAAAGTAAAGCAGTTTCGTAGTATTCATTAAGCTCCGCGAGACTTGCTATTTGATAGCCCTTCAGAAGGAAACTAATTTCGTTGGGCTACAGTCAAGAAACTTTACCTTAGTAGCAGAACAAGCGCACTATTCATTACATTCTATTGACGTATCTCTATATTGGGAATTAATTACACCGCAGTCCCGAAGTGACGTGCACTACTATAATGCAAAATAAGAGGACGTCGACGGCTTCCAGAATTACCTCTCACGGAATCAATATTGAGGCTACAACGAATCTTTCACCCTGCGCTGTAGTGTACAGTGCAGGGAAAACTCTTGGCAAGTCTTACGGTGTCTCAGACCACGAAGCATGCTTGTAGGGAACGATTACTAGCGGCGTTAACTGCGAAATGTTATAGTTTACTTTTCATTCGGAACTTAATTTATCACCGTTTATTAGAACTCTTAATAATGTTCCTCACAAAAAAAGTACTTAATGAGACCCAAGACTCTTTTTACAGCCTGCGGAAATGATAAAGTGGGCAGTATAGAAATCGTAATATATCCTGCGCAGAGTGCTGGATCTTGAGGAGTTACTAATGCAACAGCTCAGTACGACTAGCCTCTAAAGGAACGGGAATGCTTTCAATCCACTCAAGTAGAAACGTCAGTCACACAGCTGTTACGCGTCGTAGCTGATTAAGTACTACAGTTCCGAGAGCGTCGGCATTCGGTCCTAGAGCTTATCTTCTTGCTAGTATGGTCGCCGTAAGATTTCAGCAAGGTGAGGTAGCGGAATCTGAACCGTTTGTAGCATAGACACTATGCGAGATAGGAAATATCATTACAGCATCCTAAAATGAAACAACACTATCTTCATATAATAAAACACATTTGAAAAATACCAAGGTTGTTCACGAGCTTTTACAGCCTGAGACGATCGTTACTCTTTCCTCACAGCCTATCGGGAAAGCCAAAAGAATGCAGCTAACAGCATCAAAAATGGTTCAAATGGCTCTGGGCACTATGGGTCTTAACAGCTGAGGTTATCAGTCCCCTAGAACTTAGAACTACTTAAACCTAACTAACGTAAGGACATCACACACACCCATGCCCGAGGCAGGATTCGAACCTGCGACCGTAGCAGTCGCGCGATTCCAGGCTGTAGCGCCTGGAACCGCTCGGCCACCCCGGCCGGCGCTAACAGCATCGAGCCGTCCAAAGCAACTGTATCCTGCATGTCATCCCAGTTTGACTGCTATTGTATTTGTGATATCCATGCAAGTATTCCCACTTTCGGCTGAGGCTGAAGAGTGTATGAAATTTATTGCCTAACATTAGAGAACGTTTAAGAATAAACGATGCTGAGGGGAGCATGGGGGATCGTTTGGAGATGGTATACAAACTCTTACTGGGTTACTGGGGAAGGATAGGAAAGGAAACCGACAGTGCCCATTCAAGGGAACCATCTTGGCATTCGCCTTAAGCGCTTTAAGGAAATTGTGGGAACTGAAATGACTTGATGGAGATATGGACCCCCGGCCCTCAGAGGACAAGTTTATTTTATGGGGTGGCACAGTCATTAATCAATACAAATACAAATCCAGTGTAGAGAAAGAAATGGTTCAAATGGCTCTGAGCACTATGGGACTTATCATCTATGGTCATCAGTCCCCTAGAACTTGTTGTTGTTGTTGTTGTGGTCTTCAGTCCTGAGACTGGTTTGATGCAGCTCTCCATGCTACTCTATCCTGTGCAAGCTTCTTCATCTCCCAGTACCTACTGCAGCCTACATCCTTCTGAATCTGCTTAGTGTATTCATCTCTTGGTCTCCCTCTACGATTTTTGTGGTGTCACCGCCAGACACCACACTTGCTAGGTGGTAGCTTTAAATCGGCCGCGGTCCATTAGTACCTGTTGGACCTGCGTGTCGCCACTGTCAGTAATCGCAGACCTAGCGCCACCACATGGCAGGTCTAGAAATACGGACTAGCACTCGCCCCAGTTGTACGACGACTTTGCTAGCGACTACACTGACGAAGCCTTTCTCTCATTTGCCGAGAGACAGTTAGAATAGCCTTCAGCTAAGCCCATGGCTACGACCTAGCAAGGCGCCATTAACCATATCTGGAGAGAGTCTCATTTGTATAGTCAAGAGCGATGTACCACAAGGATGAATTAAAGTTAAGTAAGTACTTTTCTTTAGTGCATTCATACGTATCCTGTTCCAGACTTCACGCCCGTCTGCGTTAGACAGCGTGCATTTCGACCTCCTCTATCTACAAGGTGTTGGCACATTTGCCAACACATCAATTTTTACCCTCCACGCTGCCCTCCAGTACTAAATTGGTGATCCCTCGATGTCTCAGAACATGTCCTACCAACCGATCCCTTCTTCTAGTCAAGTTGTGCCACAAGCTCCTCTTCTCCCCAATTCTATTCAATACCTCCTCATTAGTTATGTGATCTACCCATCTAATCTTCAGCATTCTTCTGTAGCACCACATTTCAAAGGCTTCTATTCTCTTCTTGTCTAAAGTATTTATCGTCCACGTTTCACTTCCATACATGGCTACACTCCATACAAATACTTTCAGAAACGACTTCCTGACATTTAAATCTATACTCGATGTTAACAAATTTTTCTTCTTCAGAAACACTTTCCTTGCCATTGCCAGTCTTCATTTTATATCCTCTCTACTTCGACCATCGTCAGTTATTTTGCTCCCCAAAGAGCAAAACTCCATTACTACTTTAAGTGTCTCATTTCCTAATCTAATTCCCTCAGCATCACCCGACTTAATTCGACTACATTCCGTTATCCTCGTTTTGCTTTTGTTGATGTTCATCTCGTACCCTCCTTTCAAGACACTGTCCATTCCGTTCAGCTGCTTTTCCATGTCGTTTGCTGTCTCTGACAGAATTACAATGTCATCGGCGAACCTCAAAGTTTTTATTTCTTCTCCATGGATTTTAATACCTACTCCGAACTTTTCTTTTGTTACCTTTACTGCTTGCTCAATATACAGATTGAATAACATCGGGGAGAGGCTACAACCCTGTCTCACTCCCTTCCCAACCACTGCTTCCCTTTCATACCCCTCGACTCTTATAACAGCCATCTGCTTTCTGTACAAATTGTAAATAGCCTTTCGCTCCCTGTATTTTACCCTTGCCACCTTTAGAATTTGAAAGAGAGTATTCCAGTCAACATTGTCAAAAGCTTTCTCAAAGTCTATAAATGCTAGAAACGTAGGTTTGCCTTTCCTTAATCTTTCTTCTAAGATAAGTCGTAGGGTCAGTATTGCCTCACGTGTTCAAACATTTCTACGGAATCCAAACTTCCCCGAGGTCGGTTTCTATCAGTTTTTCCATTCGTCTGCAAAGAATTCGCGTTTGTGTTTTGCAGCTGTGACTTATTAAACTGATAGTTCGGTACTTTTCTCATTTGTCAACACCTGCTTTCTTTGGGATTGGAATTACTATATTCTTCTTGAAGTCTGAGGGT
The DNA here is from genome assembly GCF_023864275.1 of Schistocerca cancellata. Taxonomy (NCBI): domain Eukaryota; kingdom Metazoa; phylum Arthropoda; class Insecta; order Orthoptera; family Acrididae; genus Schistocerca; species Schistocerca cancellata. The sequence goes on from NC_064626.1 coordinate 852,800,745, forward strand.
ATTTCGCCTGTCTCATACATCTTGCTCACCGGATGATAGAGTTTTGTCAGGACTGGTTCTCCCAAGGCTGTCAGTAGTTCTAATGGAATGTTGTCTACTCCTGGGGCCTTGTTTCGACTCAGGTCTTTCAGTGCTTTGTCAAACTCTTCACGCAGTATCATATCTCCCATTTCATCTTCATCTACATCCTCTTCCATTTCCGTAATATTGTCCTCAAGTACTCCGCCCTTGTATAGACCCTCTATATACCCCTTCCACCTTTCTGCTTTCCCTTCTTTGCTTAGAACTGGGTTTCCATCAAAGCTCTTGATATTCATGCAAGTGGTTATCCTTTCGCCAAAGGTCAATTGTTCCCTTATGCTCTCCCTGAAACTCTGTACAACCTCTGGTCCTTTCAGTTCATCCAGGCCCCATCTCCTTAAATTCCCACCCTAGAACTTAGAGCTACTTAAACCTAACTAACCTAAGAACAGCACACAACACCCAGTCATCACGAGGCAGAGAAAATTTCTGACCAGTGTAGAGAGACGTAACTAACTGACAATGGCCCGGAATGATACTGATGACCATTTCATTTTGCAATGCCCATAACATGATCAATAAATAGATACTGTGCCTTTGTCGAGGCGAACACCTAAAAGTATCTTGGTGACGTGTGGATGAGTTGAGTGACGTTATACGACGGCGACTTCCTCAGCGTTGTAGGAGACGTTGATAAAATCCTCATCTTGAACATCGCGTGTAATGAAAGGTACCAGAACTGCTCTCATTAATAAACGGTCACAACGCCCATATAGTACTAGGGACAGAAAGTTGGCTGAAACCAGACGTAAACAGTAATGAAATCCTAAACTCAGATTGGAATGTATACCGCAGAGACAGGCTGGACAGTGAAGGGGGATGCGTGTTTATAGCGATAAGAAGTGCAATAGTATCGAAGGAAATTGACGGAGATCCGAAACGTGAAATGATTTGGCTGAAGGTCACGGTTAAAGCAGGCTCAGACATGGTAATTGGATGTCTCTATAGGCCCCCTGGCTCAGCAGGCTGTTGTGGCTGTTGTGGCTGAGCACCTGAAGGATAATTTGGAAAATATTTCGAGTAGATTTCCCCACCATGTTATAGTTCTGGGTGGAGATTTTAATTTGCCGGATATAGACTGGGAGACTCAAACGTTCATAACGGGTGGCAGGAACAAAGAATCCAGTGAAATTTTTATAAGTGCTTTATCTGAAAACTACCTTGAGCAGTTAAACAGAGAACCGACTCGTGGCGATAACATATTAGACCTGGTGACAAACAGACCCGAACTATTTGAAAAAGTTAACGCAGAACAGGGAATCAGCGATCATAAAGCGGTTACGGCATCGATGATTTCAGGCGTAAATAGAAATATTAAAAAGGGTAGGAAGATTTTTCTGTTTAGAAAAAGTGACAAAAAGCAGATTTCAGAGTACCTGTTGGCTCAACACAAAAGTTTTGTCTCAAGTACAGATAGTGTTGAGGATCAGTGGACAAAGTTCAAAAGCATCATACATTATGCGTTAGATGAGTATGTGCCAAGCAAGATCGTAAGAGATGGAAAAGAGCCACCGTTGTACAACAACCGAGTTGGAAACCTGCTGCGGAAGCAAAGGGAACTTCACAGCAAACATAAACATAGCCAAAGCCTTGCAGACAAACAAAAATTACGAGAAGCGAAATGTAGTGTGAGGAGGGCTATGTGAGAGGCGTTCAATGAATTCGAAAGTAAAGTTCTATGTACTGACTTGGCAGAAAATCCTAAGAAATTTTGGTCTTATGTCAAAGCGGTAGCTGGATCAAAACAAAATGTCCAGACACTCTGTGACCAAAATGGTACTGAAACAGAGGATGACAGACTAAAGGCCGAAATACTAAATGTCTTTTTCCAAAGTTGTTTCACAGAGGAAGACTGCACTGTAGTTCCTTCTCTAGATTGTCGCACAGATGACAAAATGGTACATATCGAAATAGACGACAGAGGGATAGAGAAACAATTAAAATCGCTCAAAAGAGGAAAGGCCTCTGGACCTGATGGGATACCAGTTCGATTTTACACAGAGAACGCGAAGGAACTTGCCCCCCTTCTTGCAGCGGTGTACCGTAGGTCTCTAGAAGAGCGTAGCGTTCCAAAGGATTAGAAAAGGGCACAGGTCATCCCCGTTTTCAAGAAGGGACGTCGAACAGATGTGCAGAACTATAGACCTATATCTCTAACGTCGATCAGTTGTAGAATTTTGGAACACGTATTGTGTTCGAGTATAATGACTTTTCTGGAGACTAGAAATCTACTCTGTAGGAATCAGCATGGGTTTCGAAAAAGACGGTCATGTGAAACCCAGCTCGCGCTATTCGTCCACGAGACTCAGAGGGCCATAGACACGGGTTCACAGGTAGATGCCGTGTTTCTTGACTTCCGCAAGGCGTTCGATACAGTTCCCCACAGTCGTTTAATGAACAAAGTAAGAGCATATGGACTATCAGACCAATTGTGTGATTGGATTGAGGAGTTCCTAGATAACAGGACGCAGCATGTCATTCTCAATGGAAAGAAGTCTTCCGAAGTAAGAGTGATTTCAGGTGTGCCGCAGGGGAGTGTCATAGGACCGTTGCTATTCACAATATACATAAATGACCTGGTGGATGACGTCGGAAGGTCACTGAGGCTTTTTGCAGATGATGCTGTGGTGTATCGAGAAGTTGTAACAATGGAAAATTGTACTGAAATGCAGGAGGATCTGCAGCGAATTGACGCATGGTGCAGGGAATGGCAATTGAATCTCAATGTAAACAAGTGTAATGTGCTGCGAATACACAGAAAGATAGATCCTTTACCATTTAGCTACAGAATAGCAGGTTAGCAACTGGAAGCAGTTAATACCATAAATTATCTGGGAGTACGCATTAGGAGTGATCTAAAATGGAATGATCATATAATGTTGATCGTCGGTAAAGCAGATGCCAGACTGAAATTCATTGGAAGAATCCTAAGGAAATGCAATCCGAAAACAAAGGAAGTAGGTTACAGTACGCTTGTTCGCCCACTGCTTGAATACTGCTCAGCTGTGTGGGATCCGTACTAGATAAGGTTGATAGAAGATATAGAGAAGATCCAACGGAGAGCAGCGCGCTTCGTTACAGGATCATTTAGTAATCGCGAAAGCGTTACGGAGATGATAGATAAACTCCATTGGAAGACTCTGCAGGAGAGAAGCTCAGTAGCTCGGCACGGGCTTTTGTTAAAATTTTGAGAACACACCTTCACCGAAGAGTCAAGCAGTATATTGCTCCCTCCTACGTATATCTCGCGAAGAGACCATGAGGATAAAATCAGAGAGATTAGAGCCCACACAGAGGCATACCGACAATCCTTCTTTCCACGAACAATACGAGACTGGAATAGAAGGGAGAACCGATAGAGGTACTCAAGGTACCCTCCGCCACACACCGTCAGGTGGCTTGCGGAGTATGGATGTAGATGTAGATGTAGATGTAATGAACGATGAAATCGCTGCGGCTGTATAGTCGGCTTCACTTATAACCACAAGAACAGTCGTGACGATGATGTCACGTGTCTGATGGCAACCATGTGGACGTGCATACATGCATGCAATGTTAGAGGGACGTTGTATACGTAGAGGAGAACTGGAGACACCGGAAGGTATCAGATAGCTTCTACAATGGTATCACAGAGATTCTGAAACCAGATTTTAAGTTATAGAATTTTTCTAGGGAAGATATGGACACTGGCGATAGTTAATTTTTTATAAATTGTAGATTGAAACTGAAGAAACTATGGAAAATTACAGATTAAGTAGATGCTACCTGGATAGATTGAAGAAACCAGGAGTTGTTCATAAAAAGCAGTAAGCAACGTGTGAAGGAAATAAGAAAGAGAAATAGAGCGGAAGATGTTTGAGTAGCTTTGAGAGATGAAATAGTGAAGGCAGGAGAGGATCCAATAGGCAGACAGCGCCGATAAAACATTAGGTGACACACATAGGATTTGCAGCACAGAAAGAGGTATATATGAATTCTGAAGTCTTAAAAATTAAAATGACAGAAGGTGGAAAATAGATAAGTAGGTGTGCCTAGAAGTCAAATGCAAGGCTTTAGAAGCAAACACGGGTAGGGGAAAGATAGACGCCACTTAAAGAAAAATTAAAGGGACGTTTGGAGAAAGAAGAATATAAAGAGCTCAGATGTCAAGCCAGTGATAAGCAAAAAAGGGGAACATGACAGGTAGAAGAAATATATACGCGGACTGTATACGCGAAATGAATTTGGAGTCTATGTTATAGAAGGGGAAGAGGAAGCAAATGGAGATGAGATGGGAGATATGGTACTACGAAAAGAAGTTGGTGGAATAGTGGAAGACGTAATTAGAAACAACGCACATGGAGTGGGCGACATCAGCCTCATAATTACACAGATCGCTAAGAGAGCCAGCCGTGGTGAAACTATTCCACCTGGTGAGCAAAATATATGTGGCAGGCTAAACACCCTGAGACTTCCAGATATATGTAAAAAAAACCAATTTCAAAAATGCAAGTGAATATAACCTAACTGTCAGTTTAACAAATCGTGGCTGCGGAATACTGACACAAATTATTTACAGTAGACTGGAGAAACTGGAACAAACCGACCTCGCGGAAAACCAGTCTAGGTTCCGAAGATATGTAGCGTACAGGTGGCAATGCTGACGCTACTACTTACTTGAGAAGAAAGGCTGGAGCTTACATGACAGATTCAAAAAATGGCTCTGAGCACTATGGGACTTAACAGCTGAGGTCATCAGTCCCTTAGAACTTAGAACTACTTAATCCTAACTAACCTAAGGACATCACACACATCCATGCTCGAGGCATGCTTCGAACCTTAGCGTAAATTAGTTTAAGTTAGTTGAAGTGGTATGCAAGCCTAGGGCCTCGCGGGATTAGCCGAGCGGTCTCAGGCGCTGCAGTCATGGACTGTTCGGCTGGTTCCGGCAGAGATTCGAGTCCTCCCTCAGGCATGGGTGTGTGTGTTTGTCCTTAGGATAATTTAGGTTAAGTAGTGTGTAAGCTTAGGGACTGATGACCTTAGCAGTTAAGTCCCATAAGATTTCACACATTTTTTGCAAGACTAGGAACCGATGGTTCAAATGGCTCTATGCGCTATGGGACTTAACATCTGAGGTCATCAGTCGCCTAGACTTAGAACTACTTAAACCTAACTTAATCTAAGGACATCACACACGTCCATGCCGAAGGCAGGATTCAAACCTGCGACCGTAGTAGCAGCGCGGTTCCGGACTGAAGTGCCTAGAACCGCTGGGCCACAGCGGCCGGCTTAGGGACCGATGGCCTCAGCAGTTTGATCCCATAGGAATTTTCCATAAAGTTCCAAATTTTTCCTTAAAATGATCGACGACATATTATGTGATAAAATTGCACGTTATCATAAGAATCGCCTGAAATTCAAACCTTTTGATGGCAATGTGGGATTGTGTCAATTGATCACGTGGGTCTCGAACTCCGCACTATTTAGTTTTTCACCTTTCCTTCGAGGTTCCGGAAGACGTCGTGGTCAATGCTTTACAACCACATGGGCACGTACTCAACCATATCACTGAAAAACGGACCACTTTTACAGCATACCCCGTTCTCAACAGAGTGAGCAAATTCGGACCGAGGTTACACGGCATGTCCTTTCTTACGTCGTTATTGGTGGCTGTAGAGCGATAATTGTTTACAACACACAGCCCCAGACCTGCTCGGGCTGTGGCAAGGAGTACCAAGTACGCTCAGAGTGCACCTAAAGGAGGGAAATTCAAGTACCGACGAACGAAGCTGTACCCACACCCACGACAGCATCCCTGCCAGAAATGCGATGTCGCAGGAAATCGGCAGACTGGTGGTACGATGGCCGCTTTTGTCTCTGACATCCAAGACGACAAAGCTTCCAGACAGCATTCAGACATGGATATGGACGTACGACAGCTGGAAAAGAGGGCACCAAATCGGAGCAAGAAAAGAAAGAAAAGACGTCGCACACCGTCGGACGGTTGCTTTCTTCGTACAGCAGAAGGAGGACATGACCGGACAGACGATGACGAAACCACAGTAGAGAGTGGTGGGGTCTTCGATGACGACTGACGTTACACCACCGACTGCGATGCTCTTCTCTACACAAGAGATATCTTTAAGATAAATCCCCAGGAAGCCCCAGAACGCAGTGCAGTAGAAGAAGACCTGGCCTTAACAGCTGAGGCAAGAAGGTCCGGCCACAGGATTCGTCTTGGTAGAACTGAGCGGCTGACAGTGAGGAAATCCAGCCTCCTGCAACCGCAGGTATCATGGTTGAGGTAACAGTCCCTACAGAGGCCACATTATAGCTAATGATGGCCAATTCACTGATACCATCGACAGAGACCGTATAGATGACAATGTACACCTAATATGCGCGCCCCAACATGTAGGATATCAACAGGCGGTCCGCCTCGCGTCCATTAATACTCATACCATACGATCATCTATCAAGACGACCTCCGTCAAAGGTATGCTACTTGTAGCAGATATAGATATCGCTCTTTTACATGAAGCTTACGTCAACTACTTCCCGTCCCTGTATGATTACTACAACATGATATCACCAGCTTCAAAACAAGTTAGTGATATAGTGATACTCCTTAAGAAAGGCATCGTAGCGGAGGACGCCACCTACCTACGAATTGGCTATAACAGTACTTGGAGTGCAGCTTATCAGCATCAATGCTCCTTCAGGCACAGACAAACATAGTGTTGCGGCCACATGTAGTAAGCGTTGCTTCACGCAGTGGAGAATGGAAAAACAGAGGCAGCCGGCGATCGAGGCGTTGCGAAGTAAGCATGGCACAGATAGCTGTGCTGACAGCAGCAGTCTACCAACAGACTGACGCAAGGATGCACACTGACCGAGGCCGAGCGAAGCCTGGAGAGTGCTGAGTAAGGGAAGTGAGGCCAGCACGCTAAGTTACACTGCAATATACTGCGGGAGTAATAACAAAAAGCTACCACCGAGGGTAAAAAACGTCCTCCTGCCGGATATAAATAGTGGAGCGCAGGCATCAACGGACACAAGCCATTAGGAAGCAGTTCAGATCTGAGGACGGAAGTGTTCCGTGTCCGAATGTTCAATCTTCGTAGGTGACGATTCCGGAAGCCTCTTCCAGCTCGCAGGAGTCATCCGTTCGCCGCCATATGGCAACTTCAGCTCTGGAGGTCGGCCCGAGTTCGGTCGGCACCATGACTGACTAACTATAGCGAGAACGTTCAGCAGGACCGGCCGCAGCGCGGTCTTGGTCACAGGCGTCGCTGGGGACTGACGCCCGGACTTCGCAGCAACTGGCCCCACGGCGCGTGGTCCGTCCATGACGGGACCTCGCGGACATCGCGTGTGACGGCTTCCCAGCCGCCGGTGCAGCAGGCGTCGGCAGCTGACCTCACGGCGACGAGTTAATCTCAATCACAGGGCATCCTGGCTTCAGCGGAGCACTGGTGGCCTGAGGCCCGAGTGCGATCAGAGGCGCGTTGCGCGCATTGTCAGAGAATCTGCACAGCGGCAGCCAGGCGGAGTGATCCGCAGGGCTGGGCAGCGACGACGAGGGAGAAATTGTAAAGAAAGTTCAATAAATAATTGTCAAACTCCACGCCGTCTCAGTCTTTGGCGCAGCCATTGTGTCTGCTGCTAACAACTTGTAACACCATGCTCTAATGCTGTACTGATTTATTTTGCTTTTGTTTCATTTAATGTTACATTGCTGTGCTTCTGTAAATGTGTTTGTTTGAATAGATAACACAAAACTGTATACTCCTTTCTTTGTAAAAGCTTTGAGTCATGGTCTGATTCTATGCTGTGTAGCATATCTTTCATTTAAACTCTTTGTCCCATTTGGAGGCAACAAAACTTACTGTATATAATTGTAATTTTGTGTGAATAATTTTTTGTAGAGATGTCAATATGTGTAAATGTTTTGTTTCATTTAATGTATTTGGTTGCTGTTATGTAAACTGCTGACCTTCACTTAGGGTTCTTAGTTAATTTGTATGTAAAAGGTGTAGTGGTTCCCCTCGGGAACGGAACTGTGTAGCGCGCGCAAATTGTGGTTGGCCCAGGTAGGAAAGGTGGAACTGATAGTCAGTCGGGGATGAGCTACGAGTCGGGGACGAGCTACGAGTCGGTGCACTGCCATGTAAAAGATGCATATTATGCTGGTTCCGAGAGAGGCTTTTCCTGCCGCTTTCAAATGCCTCGGAAGAATGGATAAATAGCTGGAAATATTCTGGGATTGGTATCAATCATCGCCACCAAGAAATGACAGAGTCCAGTAATTCTACCTAACAACATGCAGTTGCCACCACATTGCGCAATCATTACATCGGAATACTACAATGATGTACAGTGAAGGATCAGCTTAATGGGTGTGTTAGTGTGCTCAAATGTAAGGTAATTTATATCTGAATTTATGTACCTAACCTGATTTTTCTCCTCATCATAACACCTCTCAGGTTCCTCTCCGTTTGAGCTAAAGTGATATCCGAGTGTCCTTACTAAAAGAACATTAAAGCCCAATGTTTTGCTCATTAATGCCTCTTCAACATAGTAAAAAGAAAGTTAAAGTTAAGGTGGCAAGAGAGTGAGTTAAAGTAAATGTTGCTGGCTGAAAATATTCCTATTAAAACTGCTTATTAAAGTGCTGTTGTTAACTTCAAAATTAAAAGTTCTTAAGACTGAGGCTTATAAAGTAAATGATCACATTGTTGTCTGTAGTAAATTCTAAAAGGTGAGACAGTTTCTTGCAATTTTGTCAACATTGTGTTTCGCTATAGTAAAAGTGAGAAAGCTGCAGTTGTGAAACGTTATATACTCATGTTTGCTAAGTGTTTGTCTCTCTTGTGTATTAGAAGTGCATATTAATAGTAATGGGAAGACCACTAATTATAAAAAACCATAATTTCTTTAAAGCCTGAAAGTAATAGGGTGTTTTGGTATCTCTTATATTTTTGCAAATAGTTTGTGCTGCTCCAGTTGTTAGCTTCAATCTTACCGTGAACATATGTATGTGTCAGAGTTCCCTGCACTCGCGTGTGACAAAGTATAGGTTGTGTTTATCCATTAAAGTTACTAATAACTATTTTCTTGAATGAGAATGTTAATCATTCTCTTGCCTAGTTAGGCTGGCGACCGTTTTCTTTATCAGTTAAACAGTGCAGATAGGCAAAATTTTGTTTGTTACTGTTCAAATATTTACGTAATTCTGACTTTCATTTCCGATAAGCCACCTCCGTTAGGAACAACACGGTCAACCTAGCAAAATTCCTCTCAGAGGGTAACACTGTTCTGTTGCTTTATACCATTATTAATCCAACAAAATAATTCTGTTTTACAAATTGCCTCCAGTTTTGAGGTTAAGGTATAGCAGTAGCAGTTAGGAGTGTTATAAACTGGTGCAGAAGTCGTAACAAGTACTGCATAAGCCGTAACAAGTAGCGCCAGAAGGCGTAACAGTATAGACCGATTGCGCTGTTTCGCGGATGAAATAGCCTCGCTCTTTCTACGACGGTATGCTCATTGCATCCTCGGCGGCTATTTCAGTTGTGTGCCGACGTTCAAAAAATTGTTCGGAGCACTATGGGACTTAACTTCAATGGTCATCAGTCCCCTAGAACTTAGAACTACTTAAACCTAACTAACCTAAGGACAGCACACAACACCCAGTGATCACGAGGCAGAGAAAATCCCTGACCCCGCCGGGAATCGAACCCGGGAAGCCGGGCGTGGGAAGCGAGAACGCTACCGCACGACCATGGGCTGCGGACTGTGCCGACGTCGAAGGACCTAGTCCCACGTTGTAACCCGTGCCCAGAATTAAGAACATTGGTACGAATCTACAGCTGGTAGATTCATGGGAGCAAGTCAATGAAGACCGCGCCGGATACCAGCCACTCGGCCAGCCGCATCGATCGTGTGCTCGTCACGCGCCGTCCCCAACTTGCTATCTATGATGCAAAACTATGGTCAGCAGCCTTACCGGCCACGCGCTATATGTATACACCATCGCCCTCCAAAGACAAGCAGGTTTATCGAAACTGTGGCCTTTGGAAAATGAATGTGGCGACCTTAAAGCTCCCGAATGTCACCAAGTTATTGAATAAGTTTGGAAATATTGTCAAGACCGCCAACTAATATACCTTAGGCATTGCGTTGATGGTTGGAATGTACCAAACTAGCGATATGGCGTGCATTGATTGCGCTGGAGTGGCAACATTCACAGTGGAGATGGCAGACTTAACTTTTATTTCACGATATTGCGAGAATGCACCAACCAGTCCCCCTGTTCTGAACGACAGATAGTGGTACAACGAGCCAAGGAACGAATCATTGCTATTATGGATTCTCATCTGGAAGGAGTAGAGGCCCGTGCGTGGGCAATAGATTGGGTCGCGAGCGAAAGCCCTATAACTGCACCATGTCATTAATGGACGTAAGTAGGGCCGCAGAGATCTAACTCATGCCATTGACACAGAGGATGGCACACATCTGACGCGAAAAAATGACATAGCAAATGCCTCCGTTAACCACCATACCCGATTATACACCGAAGAAGAACTCAAGAGGACAGCCCTACAAGACGTTACTCAAAGTCTCTCTGGGGCACTCGATTAAGAGGCGGAGGCCATACTACTGGAGGAAATTAACGAGGACGAAGTGGTATAAGCTATAGGCAAGGGGGCGCTCAGTGAGTCACCGGGGTGAGACGGAATACCCTCAGAGTTTTGACAGACCTTGTTTTCTGAACAGTACGAGTAGTGCTAATGACAAGATGAGCATACGTTGTTATTTATATATACACTCCTGCAAATGGAAAAAAGAACACATTGACACCGATGTGTCAGACCCACCATACTTGCTCCGGACACTGCGAGAGGGCTGTACAAGCAATGATCACACGCACGGCACAGCGGACACACCAGGAACCGCGGTGTTGGCCGTCGAATGTCGCTAGCTGCGCAGCATTTGTGCACCGCCGCCGTCAGTGTCAGCTAGTTTGCCGTGGCATACGGAACTCCATCGCAGTCTTTAACACTGGTAGCATGCCGCGACAGCGTGGACGTGAACCGTATGTGCAGTTGACGGACTTTGAGCGAGGGCGTATAGTGGGCATGCGGGAGGCCGGGTGGACGTACCGCCGAATTGCTCAACACGTGGGGCGTGAGGTCTCCACAGTACATCGATGTTGTCGCCAGTGGTCGGCGGAAGGTGCACGTGCCCGTCGACCTGGGACCGGACCGCAGCGACGCACGGATGCACGCCAAGACCGTAGGATCCTACGCAGTGCCGTAGGGGACCGCACCGCCACTTCCCAGCAAATTAGGGACACTGTTGCTCCTGGGGTATCGGCGAGGACCATTCGCAACCGTCTCCATGAAGCTGGGCTACGGTCCCGCACACCGTTAGGCCGTCTTCCGCTCACGCCCCAACATCGTGCAGCCCGCCTCCAGTGGTGTCGCGACAGGCGTGAATAGAGGGACGAATGGAGACGTGTCGTCTTCAGCGATGAGAGTCGCTTCTGCCTTGGTGCCAATGATGGTCGTATGCGTGTTTGGCGCCGTGCAGGTGAGCGCCACAATCAGGACTGCATACGACCGAGGCACACAGGGCCAACACCCGGCATCATGGTGTGGGGAGCGATCTCCTACACTGGCCGTACACCACTGGTGATCGTCGAGGGGACACTGAATAGTGCACGGTACATCCAAACCGTCATCGAACCCATCGTTCTACCATTCCTAGACCGGCAAGGGAACTTGCTGTTCCAACAGGACAATGCACGTCCGCATGTATCCCGTGCCACCCAACGTGCTCTAGAAGGTGTAAGTCAACTACCCTGGCCAGCAAGATCTCCGGATCTGTCCCCCATTGAGCATGTTTGGGACTGGATGAAGCGTCGTCTCACGCGGTGTGCACGTCCAGCACGAACGCTGGTCCAACTGAGGCGCCAGGTGGAAATGGCATGGCAAGCCGTTCCACAGGACTACATCCAGCATCTCTACGATCGTCTCCATGGGAGAATAGCAGCCTGCATTGCTGCGAAAGGTGGATATACACTGTACTAGTGCCGAGATTGTGCATGCTCTGTTGCCTGTGTCTATGTGCCTGTGGTTCTGTCAGTGTGATCATGTGATGTATCTGACCCCAGGAATGTGTCAATAAAGTTTCCCCTTCCTGGGACAATGAATTCACGGTGTTCTTATTTGAATTTCCAGGAGTGTATTTGGCTATGCTGGTACTGATTTTGTTTTTAACATTTGACGATGCTACTATTGCTGCATTCATTACGACATTGTTTTTATAAAAACAAATGCGGAGATGGTCATTATAGACCAAAACCGGTAATCTGTTGACAAAAAGTTTATGACCATAGATGTAAAGTAGAGGAAATTTATCCTATATTGGGGTCACTGTTTTATTCGCGACAATGTCGCAGCTTGTGAGACAGAAAGAAGAGTACAATCGTTTTTATTCAAAGCAAAGAGTTCAGAGGAGCATTATACTTGTTTCAGGTGGAATTTTGAAGCAGTTAATGCGGTACAGCTAAATGATCTGTTGGAACTAAAAGCACTTCTTTATGTTGACGATTTTACACTAATTCCAAGGAAAGAAAATGAATTGCATTGGCTGTGAATTGAATAAAATATGCTACGAACATAGCCTGAAAATACGGTACAAAAAACTAACAACACCACGTTCTTTTTAGGTAAACACCAAACTCTGACTACAATCGCTATTAACAATAAAATAATGGAACAAGTCACACACTTCAGATAACTTGGCTGTCAGGTAACGTATGGTTATGATGAAGATACACGATATAAAGTAAATAAGTTTAGTAATATTAACGGAATAATCGGCAGATATCTGGAAAACAAAACTCTAAAATGATACAACTGAAGTTTTATATGACGCTCGCTCCAGCAACACTATTATGAGGAAGAGAACTACGAGTTACAAATAAGAAACAAGTTCTTACGATACACATTCTTACGATATCCATAGAAGGGTGATGGGGTTTCCAAGAAGGGTCAAGATCTGTAAAAATATGGACATAAATATTGATGTCAGAAATGAATTAAGCATATGTAGCGTTACAGAAATGTCGGGAAATAAGAGTGAGACCTGATCAAATGGTTCAAATGGCTCTGAGCACTATGGGACTTAACATCTGAGGTCATCAGTCTCCTAGAACTTAGAACTACTTAAACCTAACTAACCAAAGGACATCACACACATCCATGCCCGAGGCAGGATTCGAACCTGCGACCGTAGCGGTCGCGCGGTTCCAGACTTTAGCGCCTAGAACTGCTCGGCCACATCGGCCGGCGATATTTTTAGTAGAGGCAGTTATAATACAGGTTGTCCATAATTAGAGTTCCACTGCTTGAACCACTGTAAACACAAAACAGTTTATCATATGGTATCCAACATCATAGAAATGCTGTAAGACTATGCGCTGCAGGGTCTGCGTTGGTTGTAGTGTTAGTGTCGTGACTTGCTGTTAGGCGCCGGTACTGGTACGGCGACGTTGAGTTGGAACACAAGCATCAGTGTGCGTTACAGTTGCAGACAGTCAACACGGGTCTGGACAAGGTGAGCAGGGCATTGCTCGTAAAACTGTTTTATCAAAACAACAGCAATAGTGCTGCTGCTCCTCTCGAGTATCGGCGCATTAAAGGAGTACGGAGAGGTCCTCTTTCCGCACCTGGTGAAAGACATGATTTAAAAAATTCAGATTAACTTAGGATTTTGGGAACTACTCGTGGGAGAGGCCAACGGGCAATTGCGCCACAAATTGTTGAGGAAGCCACTGTTGCTGTGGCTGAGAATACTGGACGCAATGTGCAGTATTGGTTCAAATGGCTCTGAGCACTATGGAACTTAACTTCTGAGGTCATCAGTCCCCAAGAACTTAGAACTACTTAAATCTAACTAACCTAAGGACATCACACACATCCATGCCCGAGACAGGATTCGAACCTACGACAGTAGCGGTCGCGCGGTTCCAGACTGTAGCGCCTAGAACCACTCGCTCACTTCGGACGGCTGTGCAGTATTTAAGCGGTGCACGAGTTGTGTTATCACAGCTGAACATTTCATTGCCCATCGCTGGAAATGTGCTACTAACAATTGTGAAATGGAATCTGCACTGCGGTTCCAGGCTTTCGTGACCTGTAACGTAAACATGGTACTCAATTAACAAATTACCCTCTCATGTGCAAATTAAGATGCATTTCCTTCAGTAGTTCATTCGTTATTGCTCTCCCGCGTGTCCTTGGAAATGCTTCCGCTAAGTTTCATTGTTCTATGATCGCTCTTTTTCTCAAGCACCGAATATTTAACAGTAACTACTTGGTAAATGAAGGTGAAGATCTAGTAGACGTGCGATGAGCTCACGTGGCTGGAGCACTGAAGATAAGGTGTGGTGGTTTAATGGCAGGGCCCAAGCCAGAAACTGTGACGTGCGTAACGTTGCTTGCCTTTGAAAAGGGCAAGAGTCAACCTCTGCTCCGAATCTCTCACTCAACGAACACCAGACTGAATGTGGATTTTTCGTTCTCTTTCATCTTCCCATATTTGTTTTCTTCCATTTTGTTCAACTTTAGCTACCATTTCCGTGTCTGATTTAATTTTATAAATTATATTAAGGGTTATTATCATATTGTTACGCACTTGAAAGAAACTTGCGAATGCAGATACATATCACATATTTTAAACCAGTGGGAGCAACAATTTTACTGAAAATAAAAATTAAAATAATATTCCTCAAAACCCTTGCCTGCAGTATCAAAGTAAAATTTATCCTCTTACCATTATTGGAAGCTGTACCTTACCAATTAGTAAACCTCTTTAAATTATACAGAATCCAAGTCAGTTACCACACCACCAACAAAATACATTTCAAAGCCATTAACAACATCAATCAGCACACAGAACGCTTTGAAAAAACAGATATTTAAAAACTCACTCGTATTAACTGTGTCTCTCTACGCACTGAAAATTGCCTCTTCGTTCGGCATTTCATTTCCTCCCATTGTATTTTGCTAATAATATATAGAGGGTCTGTACAAGGGCGACGTACTCGAGGGTGATGTTATGGAAATGGAAGAGGGCGTAGATGAAGATGAAATGGGAGATAGGATAGTGTGTGAAGAATTTGACAGAGCACTGGAAAGACCTAATTCGAAACATAGCTCTGGGCATAGACAACATTCCATTAGAACTACTGATAGTCTTGGGAGAGCCAGCCATTACAAAACTCTACCATCTGGTGAGCATGATGCATGAGACAGGCGAAATATCCTCTGACTTCAATAAGAATATAATAATTCCAATTCCGAAGAAAGCAGGCGATGACAGGTGTGAAAATTACCGAACTGTCAGATTAATAAGTTGCGGCTGCAGAATACTGCCACGAATTCTTTACAGACGAATGGAGATACTGGCAGAAGCCGACTTTGGGGAAGATCAGTTTGTATTCCGTAGAAATGTTGGAACACGCGAGGCATTACTGAGCCAACGACTTATCTTAGAAGATAGATTAAGCGAAGGCAACCCTATGTTTGTAGCATTTGTAGACTTAGAGAAACCTTTTGACAATGTTGACTGGAATACTCTCTTTCAAATTCTGAAGGTGGGAGTGATCAAACACAGGGAGCGAAAGGCTGTTTACAATTTGTGCAGAAACCAGATGGCAGTTATAAGAGTCGAGGGGCATAAAAGGGAAGCAGAGGTTGGGAAGGGAGTGAGACAGGGTTGTAACCTCTCCCCGATGTTATTCAATCTATATATTGAGCAAGTAGTAAAGGAAACAATAGAAAATTTGGAACAGGAATTAAAATCCATGGAGAAGAAATAAAAACTTTTAGGTTTGCCGATGACGTTGTAATTCTGTCAGAGACAGCAAAGGACTTGGAAGACGAGCTGAATGGAATGGACAGTGCCTTGAAAAGAGGATATAAGATGAACATCAACAAAATCAAAACGACGTTAATGGAAAGTGGTCGAATTAAATCAGGTGATGCTGAGGGAATTAGATTAGGAAATGAGACAGTTGAAGTAGTAAATGAGTTTTGCTATTTTGGGAGTAGCGAGGATATTAAATGTAGATTGGCAAGGGTAAGAAAAGCGTTTCTGAAGAAGAGAAATTTCTTAACATCGAGTATAGATTTAAGTATCAGGAAGTCTGTTCTGAAAGTATTTGTATGGAGTGTAGCCATGTATGGAAGTGAAACATGGACGATAAATACTTTGGACAAGAAGAGAATAGAAGCTTTCGAAATGTGGTGCTACAGAAGAATGCTGAAGATTAGATGGGTAGATCATATAACTAATGAGGAGGTACTGAACAGAATCGGGGAGAAGCGGAATTTGTGGCACAACTTGACTACAAGAAGGGATCGATTGGTAGGACGTGTTCCGAGGCATCAACGGACCTCCAAGTTAGTATTGGAGGGCTGCGTGGAGGGTAAAAATTGTAGAAGGATGTAACCTCCCCCATACTAATCGGCCTATCCTGCTTACGATTTAAAAGATGACCGTGAATCGCGTGTATACCTAATGGAATTTCTCTAATTGGATTAGGCCATCTTTCGCGAAGAAGTAATATCGATAAGTAGGGGGAAAGTGTACAACCGATCTTTCTGATAGAAAAGTCTACTAAAATTAAAGAAAGTAATTAAACCGAACAGGGCTACAATTTGGAAAAAATGAAAGTTATTTTGTGCATTTACTCACAAACAACACTGGACAGATAAGGGGTACCACTGATCATGAGTGCAAAAGTTACACTAATGAGCGAAAAGGAAATAATTACGGTCGCCAGCCCACTATGGCGATTTACATCCAAAATCGTGTACAAGAAGATGGTAAAGAAAAACATTTATTATTCAACACTGACGTGGCAACTGAAGATTGTCGCGTGTTTTGACACTAATTTTAAGAGAGTATGTAATGATAAAGAAAACTGAGAAGTCACTTTTACGTTAAGTTTGTCATTAAATTTTGAAAAAGGCAATCGAGTAATAATTTTAAAATATCCACTTAAACTGTATGTTAGTATTGGACTTCGTTACGTGAACACTGACTAACGTTATCAAAGAAATTTAGAGAAAGGCAGGCACTTTTTACTTTGAAGTTACTTAATTTTCAAATTGGATTTCATATTATTGTCTGAACAACTGAGCCTTTTTTACTGACTTGAACAGAATTATGTACTAGAATATGTACCAAACCAAACAGCCATGTGCTCCAAGCTATACGTAAAATAAATAAAACTTCCGGACCCTTAATTTTTGCATTTTCATTGGATTTGGATTTTTTCCTGTGATAGATTCGCAAACCTCGGTTAGCATATAACGAAAAAAGGGAACAACGACCCTGCTTGGTAACAATGTCTGTGGGTAATGAGGGCACAATCGCCCTGAATTTAACTAATTATTGTTTAAATAAAGTTTATTAATCAAATCACATTCAGTTGTGCTGCTGGGTTAGCTGTTAGTACTTTCTACCAATGAACAGTCTTACTTCAGTGCTGTGCGAGCGACGAAACTTGGAGCCGACGAGAAATCTGTGTTGCTGGAATTGCTGAAGTTGTTGAAAACGATAGCATCTTGTGGGGCCACGGCTAATTACAGGAACGGGCAGTCGTAATTAATACAGCCTCTTCCGACCGTCCACTGTCCTTTCTCCTGCTACTAGTCATCTGGATGGCGCGCGTGCATGATGCCGCCGAAATGGCACACTTTCTACTGCGCGAGCGTTAACACCACACTTCCGCACACTACAAGTGCTGGAACCCGTCTCTCCCTCTCTTCGCGCGCTCTGCGCAACATCCCTCTACCCAAAGATTTTACAACGCACAAGCACTGCTATTATCGTTGCTAGTCGATGCAAATAACAATTCCTATGGCTTTTTCCCAGAGCTTGTAAGTTTCACAGTAAAACACAGAAAAATACAATGAAACATCAACAGACTTCTGCCTAAATGTGCACATACAATGAAGTAATGTCCTTACTTATTAACAGGAAGCATTTAAATTACAAATGTTTACATACAGTTCATATATATATATATATATATATATATATATATATATATATATATATATATTTTGGTAGCAGGTGCCATACATCCAGCATTTTCGGTGCTACAAGGAGACCAAGAGATGAATACACGAAGCGGATTCAGAAGGATATAGGTTGCAGTAGTTACTTGGATAGGAAGAAACTTGCACAGGATAGAGTAGCATGGAGATCTGCATCAAACCAGTCTTTGGACTGAAGACCGCAACAACAACAACATATCGTGGTAGCTATCTTTGCAGTACTTCATCTGTAGCTACTATGGTCAGTTACGATTAACCGATATAAGCACTGTGGGCATCGATTTTTCATATTCGCTGCACCTATTGTAAGTAGGCTGTTTAGGTTTTTTTATTGGTAACGCCACCTCTGTATGAAAATCAATGGCTGTGCTGTGTGCAGTCTGTGGCTAGTTTGCATTGTTGTCTTCCATTGTAGTGTTGGACAGCTGGATGTTAACACCGCGTAGCGTTGCACAGTTGGAGGTGAGCCACCAGCAGTGGTGGATGTGGGGAGAGAGATGGCGGAGTTTTGAAATTTGTAATACTGGGTATCATGAACTGCTATATACATTATGGCTTTTGAACACTATTGAGATAAATACATTGTTTGTTCTCTATCAAAATCTTTCATTTGCTAACTATGCCTATCAGTAGTTAGTGCCTTCAGTAGTTTGAATCTTTTATTTAGCCGGCAGTAGTGGCGCTCGCTGTATTGCAGTAGCTTGAGTAACGAAGATTTTTGTGAGGTAAGTGATTTGTGAAAGGTATAGTTTAATGTTAGTCACGGCCATTCTTTTGTAGGGATTTTTGAAAGTCAGATTGCGTTGCGCTAAAAATATTGTGTGTCAGTTTAAGCACAGTCGTATATAAATTGTTCAAAGGGGACGTTTCATACTATTTCATATATTTGAGGGTCGGTTTGTTTTTCGACCGATAGGAGCTCTCACGGATTATTGAAGGCCACGAGATGAGACAGTATTCACTAGTCTATTCTGTTCGGTTCTGTTCTGCTTTGTTCGGGTGTTGTATTCGGTGCTGTACTATTCTGGATGTCACTTCGTGGTCGGGGGGTGAGGGTGGGTGAAGGGGCGAACGGATCACGTGGTGGTAGCAGACGTATCCTCCGCCGGACGCCTTCTGGGGGCTTTCAGAGTACAGAAATAGATGCAGAAGTGCTTCCAGACAAAAAGCTGGCATTTTATACTACTTCGTGTCACCAGTTCTAAGCAGTCTGTACATGAAGTGCTTTTTTTTCGATTATAAGATAAAGAGTGCGTTTAATCTTTTCTACGAAAAACATTTACGTCGCAAACCAAGCTAAAATACACGTGAGCAAAGTCAAAGAGCTCGCTTGAACATGTGAGGTATCAGCAGTCGTACACCGACAGGAAAAAAGGAGAAGCGAAAAGTAGCGACTGGCGAACGTGTTGCGGCCTGGAACATGGCACTATGCGTGCGCCCACGACAGAAGGCATTTATCGTATGAAGGTCTCTCTGGCCGTAGAAGGCTGTTTATACAGGCTGTCCCCTTCATTTCCGGGCCGCAAGGTCGTAACTAAGGCACGATACAATTTGTGCTAACGACGTCCTGCGAAGATAACATTAACCAGAATGGCGTGAAATAGTTCTGCCGTAATCCTATCATAATCGTGTAACATCCATTTAACGGGCTTCAGTCCTGACGTAGCACTCCATATGCGGGCGGCCAGTTTCCGCCCCCTATACGGCGCTATATACGGCTCGGTACTGCCAGTCGATAAACGGGGCCCACACTTCAACCTCGTTTCAATGCTCCATGGGCTGAAGATTTACCTTTCCACCGTACCGAATATTCTGGTTTATAGTCGCACATTTATGCTACAACGACCGAATCTCAGCGACGCGCACTTCTTATAACAGGTGAGAGCCAGTTAGGAAACGTAGCTTACATCGATGTTACAAACATGTTTGCAACAAAATTCTGTTTAATTTTGACATCTATATTACGGTGTAACCAGGATTCCTCCATTTATTAATTTCCGTATCAGGAAATACGGTCTTCATGCAACAAACCAACAAAATTTTTCGAATAGCATTAGAAAATATGGAAGACACCTTGTTCTTACCAACGAAACAAGTAAAAATGCAGCTGCATATATCTCTGGAATAGTAGATTAATCATTAAAATGTATCAATATGAGTGACAAGTTCCAATAGTGGCTATGAAATACTGCAATATGATAATTTCTTATATGTAAAGAAACTTTACGAACATTTATGGAACATTTATCGGTTCTTGGAGGAACATGGACAAACTTCAATGCAGAGTACTATGTTCCACAGTGATATTTATTTAATCGTTAGTTATGAACAGGCTTTCGGCTTCTTAGACCATCGTCAGATAACTTTATTCCAAACAGATAGCTCACACAACTTCAACGAGAGTTCGTAGCTGTATAAAGACTGTTGTACAACGATATGTGACATTTTGTGACTGCATTGTTGCAAAACACATGCATCGTGTAATACCCAGAGAGACTGTGAAGACATAAATGTTATATTACAGCATGTTCAAATATTAAGACTATATGACCGTATAGACCAGGGCTTAACAACTGGTCGGTTTTGAGCGCGAGTACTCGCGTCTGCTCAAGCACGTGCTCGCGAGCAGGTGCAAGGTCGCGGAGTAGGGAGGGAGGGGAAATGCGTGTGCACGTTTGAATGTGATCTCGCATTCTTAGCAGATTTAACTAGCCGTCTGAATGCTTTGAACATTTTACTACAAGGTAAAGATCTGCTAATTACTCATTCCATAGATCGAATACGAGCTCTTAAAATGAAATTGACACTTTGGGTGAGTCAGCTGGAAACAGGAAACCTAGCTCATTTTCCTAAATTATCATCCATGCAAGATGTTCACAAAGGCTGTGAACGTTATTCACATAGTTTAGTTGATCAGCGCTTTCAAGATCTGACAGCACTAGACAGTGATTTTGATCTGTTCTCTCCATTTTCAGCGAATATTTAAGAGATTCGTCCTGAGCTGCAGCAAGCAATTATTGACCTGCAGTGTGACAGAGAATACAGAGACAAATTTCAGAACAAGAAAAACATTTTGGAATTCTACAGACACTTCCCTCAGGATAGATTTCCTCGTTTGCACGAACTGGCGGCTGCAATAATATCAATGTTCCGTTCCACGTTGTGTTGGTGAACAACTGTTATCTGCAATGAAATGTAACAAGACGCGCCTGAGAAACGCATTGTCTGGTCGAAATTTAAACTGCACGCTGCGCCTAAAATGCACAAGAACAATTACTCCGAACATAGACGCAATTGTAAAGGGAAAAAAGTACAAGATAACCGAGAATCCCACACTTCAGTGACACCTTTTATTGTGTAACAGTTCACAAATTAATACGAATGTAGAGGCATACACTAAGCCTATAAAATTATGTGGCACGTGTACATTCTCCTTTATTTGTTTCATTTGTCGCAGTAATAATTCGTGAGTGATATCCCTGCAGGTGGCCACGGATTTACATTGACTGGCGGCAGCTGTTGTGTGCCCCACGTGACTCTCCCCACTCTCCGCTCTGGTCCGGTAGTGGGGGTAGCGTGTTCGCGCTGCTCCGTGCTCGCGCCTTGCTTCTCACAGCTTGCTCCGCGAGCACGTATGTTGTGAAGCCCTGGTATAGACGAAATATGTTGTACAAGTGTTCCTGTTTATTCAGCACAAAACTATCCAGTTTAAAGCTTTCCTGCTGTCTAAACACTCTACCTAGGAAGTTAGAATATTCTGACCTCCTTGCATTCTACTCTGCTGTGATAGGTCGAAGCTAACTGGCTTGGTGCCGGAACTAAACATAGCATAACATTTAATTGACTACATTCCGTTATCCTCGTTTTGCTTTTGTTGATGTTCATCCTATAGCGTCCTTTCAAGACACTGTCCATTCCGTTCAGTTGCTCTTCCAAGTCTTTTGCTGTCTCTGATTCGCAACTGAACGGAATGGACAGTGTCTTGAAAGGACGATATAGGATGAACATCAACAAAAGCAAAACGAGGATAATCGAATGTAGTCGAATTAAATCGGGTGGTGCTGAGGGTATTAGATTAGGAAATAAGACACTTAAAGCAGTAAATGTGTTTTGCTGTTTGGGGAGCAAAAGAACTGATGATGGTCGAAGTAGAGAGGATATAAAATGTAGACTGGCGATGGCAAGGAAAGCGTTTCTGAAGAAGAGAAGTTTGTTAACGTCGAGTATCCATTTAAGTGTCGGAATTCTTTTCTGAAAGTATTTGTACGGAGTGTAGCCATGTATGGAAATGAAAGATGGATGATAAATAGTTTAGACAAGAAGAGAATAGAGGCTTGTAGTGGTACTATAAAGAATGCTAAAGATTTGATGGGTAGATCATGTAACTATTGAGGAGGTACTGAACGGAATTGGGGAGAAGAGGAATTTGTGGCACAATTTGACTAGCAGAAGGGATCGGTTGATAGGACACGTTCTGAGGCATCAAGGGATCACCAATTTAGTACTGGAGGGCAGCGTGGAGGGAAAAAATCGTAGGGGGAGACCAAGAGATGAATACACTAAGCAGATTCAGAAGGATGTCGGCTGCAGTAGGTACTTGAAGAAGAAGGAGCTTGCACAGGATAGAGTAGTACGGAGAACTGCATCAAACCAGTCTCTGGACTGAAGACCCAACAACAGCAAACCACTGCAAAATCTCACTAAACATAGCAAAGAAAGAGCAACACGTATAAACAGAGATAACACCAGTTTATATACAGGTTGTTTTACAAGTCATATTTCACACTTCTAGAGGCTGCAGAGGAGACTTTGTAGATCAAGTTTTACGCAAGAACCCTGGTGTGGGAACGTCATCCAACGACGCTACAGAGCGCCAAAGTAATAGGCGCCGACGCCTCAAATGTGTATATATACAGTGTGATTAAATGATGATGTTACAAACATTCAAGGATGATCAGGTAGGACGAATGTATCAATCTACATCTACATCTACATCTACATCCATACTCTGCAAGCCACCTTGAAACGTCCCCTTAGAACAACTTATACACTGCTTAGACTGACACACAATATTTTTTTAGCGCAACGCAATCTGACTATCAAAAATCCCTGCAAAAGAATGGCCCTGACTAACTTTAACCTATACCTTTTACAAATCACTTACCTCACAAAAATCTTCGCTACTCAAGCTACTGCAAAACAGCGAGCGCCACTACTGCCAGCTAAATAAAAGATTCAAACTACTGAAGGTACTAACTACTGATAGGGATAGTTAGCAAATGAAAGATATTAATAGAGCACAAACAATGTATTTACCTTAATATTCATAATTGACATTCAGTCTTACAGATTATCAAAACTCCGCCATCTCTCTCCCCACATCCACCACTGCTGGCGGCTCACCTCCAACTGCCCAACGCAATCTGCTGTTCACATCCAGCTATAGCAGTTCATGACAACAATGGCAGGCAACAATGCAAACTAGCCACATACTGCACACAGCACAGCCAGTGATTTTCATACAGAGAGCGCTACGTAACGTTGCCAATAAGAAAACATAAACAGCAAACTTACATAAAGAAAGCCTAAACAGCCTACTTACATAGCCCCCATGCTCCCCACAAAAAATTTTACAAAATGTTTTTGGGCAGTGGCCAATACATATTTGTTAAATTTTTTTTTTTCATAATTACAATAACAAAGAAATCAAATGCACACACTTATTTATACAATGTTGGTCAAAAGCTAAAATTTTCTCACAGTCCATAAAGACAGTCCAGATTGTTCATCATAATAGTAATTACAGTTTGTTTGCTCAAAGTCTGAGCAGTAAAATACAATGCACACGGAAGTAGTGGATTTCCATGCAGTCTTGAAGAAGCAGTGTTGTCCTTCCAACGGAAAGACAGTGCTGACTCGTGACATGCTGACAGGTAATGGGCCACAACAGAGCAAACCCACAGCAGAGTCAGTCGACGTTTCGAAGAATATTGGTAGGTAGGTCATCACTGAGCAGACCCACTGCAGTCCTGGTAGAGATTGTGGTATTTGTGGGCCAACAGAGGTGTAGACCCACTGTAGTCCTTGTAGAGATGGCCAGCAGCCATCTGTTGCGACTGTGCAGGTGCACAATCACCATTGAAGAGTCTTGCGGATAATAGAGCAAGTCCATAACCACCACTTGTGCACTCACAAAGTTTGTGGAATTGTCCTTAGAACCAGCAATGCTGTTATCCAGTCCCTTGCTGAATTATTAACACACGTGCAAACACTAACAGTCCCTACTTCTCACATATTGTCCATATACTATGACCAACAGAAATGTGTGCAGTGAAATGAATGCTTACAAGTTACTTAATTTGATTAACTGGCGTCAATTACAATTATATAACATAAGAATACAATTACAAAGATACAAAATACATCATTAAAAACATAACAATACAGATAACATTTGTAGTACAGGCTTTACAAAAGAATAGAAATAAACATATACATCAGTGTTACAGGAATGATGACATGAGTACATACATAAAAGATCAGAATCACTTTTGAAACGTCAACTTCACACATGAGCATTAAAACAAAACAGAATAAATAATGTCTAAGCATCTTTACAAAGAAAATAACAGAATATTAGAAAAATTCTACAACATAGCTCTCATCAGCTAAACACATAAAGACAGGAAAAAAACACAAATACACAAGGGTACACAAACACATAGTGGGATAACACCAAAAGGAAAGGACAACACACAATTACATATTTGGAAAAGGCAGCAAAGAGGAAAGGACAGGGTTTGGTTTACTGCAGTATATTGCTTGGAGAACTCCCTTCATTCCATAGATCGTTCGTCTCTTCAACCTTTGCTTCCACCAAAAAAATCCTATCCAAGCATGCTTTCTGTATTTATGTGTTCACATATTTCTTACCTCATTATTTATTTCCAAGATAATCCTACCTATACCTCCTTCCTGTATTCCATTCATATTTCTTTCAAAATAATTATTTCTGATTGTACAATACTCATTGGGGCCCAAATCTTTCTTCGCAATGCATTCTTTACCTATTCTCCATAGTCAGTTTCTTATATAGTCTACCCCCTCTTAAGCTAACTTAAATCTACTGAGCTCAGATATATATACCAAGGGACGAGGCAATGCAGCAAAAAAAAAAAATTAACACAAACATCAATGACAAAATATAGAAATGGCAAAGCAAGCAGCATAAATTAGCAAAGCAAGTGCAATATTACAACTAATATAAGGCAATGCAGGAAACAAGAAAAACTAGCTTAGAAGAGTAACACAAGGTCAAATTCAGTAACACTATGCCTGACAAACAGCAGCAACTTATACCTAAACATGACATAGCTCAAGCAGAAAAAATATTACAGGAAACAACAATGCAGACAAGGGAAATGCATATTCACATCTTAATGTCTATGTAATTAAAGTGGTGCACCATAACAACTGATTGTAAAAAAATATTACCATGTACCTGAAAAGAAAATTAAGTGTTACTGTTACTAGTTACTTCTTATTGTTCTTTCCTTTCCAAGTGCTCCTTTTTTAAAGAATGTGGATTACAAAATTATCATTTAATAGATCTGTTGACAGAAAGAGTTCACATTAGCAAATGCATCTCATTTTATAAAAGCAATGCTGCAACACAGCTGGAAACCAGATATCAAATGAAATAAGCAATTACACAAACCAAAGCATAAAAATATCATTCAGTAGTCATGTGACATTTCATTTCATAAGTTAATGGCTCTCAACTCTCGTAGAAAGACACTTGTCATAATCAGGTGTGCAGATGTAAAAATATTTCTTGTCATTTTGTTAGACATTTCAGTAAATATCATAAATTTTTAAGTAACGAGGGTGTCGCATTAGCGATGAAAGGCACATCCTAATGGCTTATTCTCCAGGTGTTTGACACAGCTGTGTGCCCACAAGGCATTACAAAAATCATATGTTTTCAAGTAACGAGCGTGTCGCATTAGCGATGCCCTCTACAAAGGTATGTCAACAGCGAGTTTAATGGCCTCCCTTTGTCCTTTTCTTCCACCTGTGCCTCTGGCACACCCTAATGGCTTTCTTTTCTACCTGAGCGTCTGAAAAGGCTTGTTCTCCAGGTGTCTAACACACCTGGGTGCCCACGTCGCATTATGTGCAGGTGGTCACTTAACTTTCTTACGGAAATATTTACGACAGCAGTTTCCGCTACAGTGACAGTCTCATATAAAAATATTTCACAGGTCAAGAATTTGCGTTACAAATCTGTAGAGACAAAATCCAATTGACATAACAGAGTCCAAAAAATTTTCGTCGGCATTGTAATACATTCACGCATTTACATACATTTCATAACTCTTAAAGTACGATTCTTGGTTTCCAACAACCTTTTTCACAAGTCAAGAGTCCCTAACTTCTATTCATTACACCTTACCTTATTCGTCGACACTTTTTCAATATTTCATCATAACAGATACATAGCATACTCAAATAACTCATATAGCATCAGCTTATTGATCATAAACATACCGCAACAGCATAATACACATAGTCATCGTAAAAATAACACCATAACACCTCAGTCAAATCTCAAAAACGTCGTAGCTTTCTGCAATTGTTTCAAAATCTAAAGAAAATTCTCTGCTCATTTCAGTAGTGTCATCTACCTCAAACGTACTTTAAAAATCATGATCTCATACCCAATACATCATTCAAAGCTCTCAACAGTATCACAATGGTTCCGAAAAAATATGAACAGTGCACAAAGTACAGACAAAGTACAATTTCTTAAGTGTGACGTAATCCAACTCTGTAATTGCGTAAACATGTGTCACTGACGTAGTAAAAGGATGTTTGTTTCTCTGTTAAATGATCAGATAGGTGTGTAATTTATGTGTTAGAGAAATATGGTACCGATGTGTAAAGTTGTATAAGCAAATACCATATTAGCTAGGGCTCCTTGTGCTTGCCAAACACATGGTACACAAAGTAGGCGTGTACCCCCCTGAGGTTTATTGTAATTATACCCTCAGGTGTTACAGATTTCAGCAATGGAATGAAATGTATTGCGAAAAACTTTCTTTGTAATTCAAAAATCTTTAAAAATAAATGTTTTAAGTACAAAATTAATCACTCAAATACGTGTCCTGTAGCGCTAAATGTGCGTCTTGCTGTAAGATAATCTCTGGGAAGTGTCGTAGTTATTGTCCTCCGAAAGCTAAGTTCTGCAGAAGTCAATGTACTTACCTCATG
Source organism: Schistocerca cancellata (assembly GCF_023864275.1). Classification (NCBI taxonomy): domain Eukaryota; kingdom Metazoa; phylum Arthropoda; class Insecta; order Orthoptera; family Acrididae; genus Schistocerca; species Schistocerca cancellata. The sequence continues at coordinate 852,828,221 of NC_064626.1, forward strand.
ATAAACAAAGTGAAATGCTTTGCGTATGGATATCATACTTATTACGCTTATTGCCGTGATGAAGAAAGTACTGTGCTGTAACATATTGTTGTGCTACAGAAAAGGCTGTCTCCTTGTAGCTACACCACAAAAGTTACTACTAAAACATGTCTCACTTTATAGAAGAATTCAGAAAAAACTGTGCAGATATAAAACAGATACACCGCAAAAGCAACATTGTAAATTGTCACGCATTAGCAGCGTCGTGATAAAATCGTGTAGCTGTCAAAGAAACCAAATACTAAGTCATCTTGAATCTCACAGAAAGTACTTCAAATCCTGAATCCACTCTCAAGCAAACCAAAATGTTGCATGAAAATTTCATTAGCAGTGCTGGTATATGTTCTAAGTATGTAAGCCGTATATTCGTTATGTAATCGTGCAACTAACAAGGAAGAATGTATAAATAACAACACTGTGTCGTCTGTTCGCAATAACAATGCATTCGCAATTACTTGTCTAAGTTACCTATGTTCTTGACTGGATGGTTAGTTAACTTTAAAAACATAGTTGCATGTTAACAGTTTCTCAGTCTGACAAATTGTACAAGTAGCGTGAAGTGAAAATTGCAAAGACTAAGTTAAAAAGCAGATTATCTGTCAATAAATGGTTTTACATGAGAAATGTGGTGTAAACCTTTTGCTCTTCTCAGTACGCAGAGTTTCAACTTGAATGCAATTATCATGCGGTATTCGTCCGTAAAGAATACGGGAATTTTGCTCAAGGTTAGCGTCAATGTTATTTTTCTCGGAGCCAGCGGGTGCACGCGGCTGCCTGCGGTGTGAGTCATTGTCTGTTTCTTTGTTGGCGCGCGCCGTTACTGGGATTAGGAGGCCTAACTTCCACAAATTCGCCTTGCCCAGAGGGCCCAGCTCTGTTTAAAACTCGCCAGTTCTGATGCAATTCAGGTCTGTCGTTACGATCATATCGTCTGTCGTCATGTCGGTAGATTCCATAGTTTCTTTCTTGTCGGTCACGTGGTGGAGAATTTCTCCTTGAATCGTAACTACGCGCTGGACCGTTGCGTCTAAAGTTATTCTGTCTCCCTTGATAATAGTTATTTTGGTTCCCATATTGTCTGTTTCTCTGATTGTCTCTGTGATAGTCATTACTGCGGAGAGGTGATATTTCCCTGTAACTATTACTCTGCCAGTGGTTGTCATATGGGTGGTGTCTGTTTTGGTCACGATTTACGTTGTAAGAATAGGTTTGTCGTGGCCATTTATTGTTTCTGTCGTCACGGAATTGTGACGGATGTGACCTGTAATGATTGTTTTCCTGTTTTCGCATCCCGCGACTGTCTGTGTCAATTTCCAGTTCTTGTAACAGTCCCTGAAAAGCTTCAATGTCGTCTTTGCAACGTCCTGCTAAAATAATATGTCTCAAATGTTCGGGCAGTTTGATTAAGCAAATGCGGATGAGTTCTGAGGGGCTGTATGGGTTTGACAGGTATTGATTCTTGTGCAACATGTCTTCAAAATATTTGACAAGACTGGAAAATTCAGATTGTTCAAAGTGTTTCATCATCATGATGCTATGTTTTACGCGGTCTTGTGTGGCTTGAGACCAATATGCTGAGAGGAAGGCATGGTAAAACTCTCCTTCACTGTGGCAATCGTGAATGACCGATCGCATTCTTACAGCTGGTTCATTCTCCAAGTAGCCACACATAAATTCTAATCTGTGCTCCAATGACCAGTTGGGAGGGAAACAATGAGAGAATTGATGGAGCCATGCTTGTGGATGAATGTCGTTGCCAGAATTCTTAAATGTTTTGAATTTACGTGTAGTAATGAACAGCTTATAGTCAAAATCATCGTGTCGGCGAGTAGCATGTCGGTCATTGCTACGTCGTGTCGGCGGTTCCATCTCAAAATTCGGTGTACCTTGCCAATTTCTTTCATAATTACCGAAATGCCCTGTGTTATTATTTTGTGGCTGTTCCATATTTCTATGTCCCTCTTCCCTTATTGGGGCGCGAGTGTCCTCTGAAATACGTAATTCTTGTATTACCTGTGTCAGCTGATCTTGTAGTTCCCGCATTTCTCTTTTGTATTGCGTATTAATTTGATTCTGATTTTGTTTGAATTTTCTTATTTGTTCATACTCTTCTGTGTCAATGAAGGCTACGGGTCTTGTGTCATTCAGATCATCATCTACCTTTGTAGATAAATTAGTGACCTGATCCGAAAGTTCGGCTACTTTCTCTGATAATGAACTAATTTCCTCCATGTGTCTTTCTACTGTGTCCTTTAAGTTTTCCTGAGTTTTTGCAAGTTGCGTTACCGAATCGGTAGATGCAACTGAGTCAATTTTAGCCCACAAGGTCTCATGATTTTCATGAACAATGGTTTGCAGCTCTTTTATGGCTGCTTCGTGATTCTGTAATGCATTTTCATGCAGCGAAAAAATAGGTTGGAAATGCTCACAAATTTGTGTTTTTACGTCATTACAGACTTTTTGACATTTCGATTCGATTTTATGTAACTCAGTAGTTAAATCTTCACGTGTTTGTTCAAGCGTTTGTTCCAATGAGTCTAACTTTTGAAGCTTTTGCTGTGTTTGTCTCTGATTTTGTTCCACTGTGTCTAACTTTTGCAGATTTTGTCCCATTGTATCTAACTGTTGCTGTGTTTGTTTCTGATTTTGTTCCATTTTTTGCATTAATTGCAATAATAATGTATTAGTGTCTGGAATCTGTTTCTCTATGCTCTTTGGCAGTGCGTTTTCACCGGCAGCATTCACATTTTGACAAGCAGAAAATGTGTCTTGACTCATTTGAGAAACCGGTGAGGACGCAAAACCTGAATCTACAGTATTTGCAAAATTGTGTCCTATCATTTCGGATTCCTGAGGCGAGCTGTTGCCGACCGATCGATCGATAATGCTTCCCTGTTCACTACCTGTTTGACTGTCTACGCCATTGTTTGACGCCCGCTCCATTTCCCTATGCACAGTTACCAAATTACTACTTTGAACATTAGTTAACTCATTACACAGTGGCGCTAACACATTGCTTTCGTCTTCACTGTCGTTTCTTAGTTTACTTTGGAGCCAAGTGTTACGTTTTTCACACGCCATTATTGAGACAATATTTCACACGATAACACACAAAAACACAATTTGAAGAGCAAAAATAAGAGAACACATTAACATAGCACTGAAAATAATATCTAGTTAATTGCAGCAGCGAAATACTTGGCGCAAAGCTACATGCATGCCACAACTGTTTTACTGTACAACAATGAAAGACTGCAACTACAAAGGAGATTCTCCCTACAATTACGCACTAGCAATAAACAAAAGCTACACTAAATACACAAACTACAAGAAAAAATCAGAAGATTCCAGTGAGGTATCCTAGGCTAAGGGTCGACATATGAAACGTCCCCTTAGAACAACTTATACACTGCTTAGACTGACACACAATATTTTTTTAGCGCAACGCAATCTGACTATCAAAAATCCCTGCAAAAGAATGGCCCTGACTAACTTTAACCTATACCTTTTACAAATCACTTACCTCACAAAAATCTTCGCTACTCAAGCTACTGCAAAACAGCGAGCGCCACTACTGCCAGCTAAATAAAAGATTCAAACTACTGAAGGTACTAACTACTGATAGGGATAGTTAGCAAATGAAAGATATTAATAGAGCACAAACAATGTATTTACCTTAATATTCATAATTGACATTCAGTCTTACAGATTATCAAAACTCCGCCATCTCTCTCCCCACATCCACCACTGCTGGCGGCTCACCTCCAACTGCCCAACGCAATCTGCTGTTCACATCCAGCTATAGCAGTTCATGACAACAATGGCAGGCAACAATGCAAACTAGCCACATACTGCACACAGCACAGCCAGTGATTTTCATACAGAGAGCGCTACGTAACGTTGCCAATAAGAAAACATAAACAGCAAACTTACATAAAGAAAGCCTAAACAGCCTACTTACAACCTGACGGTGTGCGCGGAGGGTACTTTGAGTACCTCTATCGGTTCTCCCTTCTATTCCAGTCTCGTATTGTTCGTGGAAAGAAGGATTGTCGGTGTGCCTCTGTGTGGGCTCTAATCTCTCTGATTTTACCCTTATGGTCTCTTCGCGAGATATACGTAGGAGGGAGCAATATACTGCTTGACTCCTCGGTGAAGGTATGTTCTCGAAACTTCAACAAAAGCCCGTATCGAGCTACTGAGCGTCTCTCCTGCAGAGTCTTCCACTAGAGTTTATCTATCATCTCCGTAACGCTTTCGCGATTACTAAATGATCCTGTAACGAAGCGCGCTGCTCTCCGTTGGATCTTCTCTATCTCTTCTATCAACCCTATCTGGTATGGATCCCACACTGGTGAGCAGTATTCAAGCAGTGGGCGAACAAGCGTACTGTAACCTACTTCCTTTGTTTTCGGATTGCATTTCCTTAGGATTCTTCCAATGAATCTCAGTCTGGCATCTGCTTTACCGACGATCAACTTTATATGATCATTCCATTTTAAATCACTTCTAATGCGTACTCCCAGATAATTTATGGAATTAACTGCTTCCAGGTAGTGACCTGCTATATTGTAGCTAAATGGTATGGGATCTTTCTTTCTATGTATTCGAAGCACATTACACTTGTCTACATTGAGATTCAATTGCCATTCCCTGCCCCATGCGTCAATTCGCTGCAGATCCTCCTGCATTTCAGTACAGTTTTCCACTGTTACAACCTCTCGACATACCACAGCATCATCCGTAAAAAGCCTCAGTGAACTTCCGATGTCATCCACAAGATCATTTATGTATATTGTGAATAGCAACGGTCCTACTACGCTCCCCTGCGGCACACCTGAAATCACTCTTACTTCGGAAGACTTCTCTCCCTTGAGAATGATATGCTGCGTTCTCTTATCTAGGAACTCTTCAATCCAATCACACAATTGGTCTGATAGTCCATATGCTCTTACTTTGTCCATTAAACGACTGTGGGGAACTGTATCGAACGCCTTGCGGAAGTCAGAAAACACGCCATCTACCTGGGAACCCGTGTCTATGGCCCTCTGAGTCTCGTGGACGAATAGCGCGAGCTGGGTTTCACACGATCGTCTTTTTCGAAACCCATGCTGACTCCTACAGAGTAGATTTCTAGTTTCCAGAAAAGTCATTATACTCGAACATAATACGTGTTTCAAAATTCTACAACTCATCGACGTTAGAGATCTGAGGTTAGGACCCCTGTATCGGAAACGAACGAGTAAAAGTCGTAGGCGAAAACCGCTCTGATGACTCTCACAGTGGAATACATGTGCCGGTACTGTTGTTGCTAAGATTGTAGAGTAGGGAACGTTCGGAGGAGGTAGTATGGACCAAAACAGGGTAAAATGTCCAGTAAACACGGGCTCTAAAATGTACACTTGTTCAGTGGAGAAGACTTGTTTATCGCTAGTGAAGATGTACGAGTGTTCATAGCTCCCGGGGTATGCATTTTAGAGCCCACATTTAATACAAGGTTTTCTTGTCTTGGTCCATATTACCGCCTCAAAAATAGCAGAACCTACAGTTCATTCATAGCAACAACAGTACCGATACATCTATTCCACTGCCCGAGTTATCAGAATGATTTTCGCTTGTAACTTTAGAATCTTTCGTTTCCGAATCAGGAACTCTTGCCTCAAATTGATAAAATTATCCCTCTCTATCATCCTTGAATTTACAGGTGCCGGTACCTATAACTTTGACGCTCTGCAGTGTCGTTAGCTGCCGATTCCGGACAAGAGTTTCTGTGTAAAATTTGATCTAGTAAGTCGCCTCTGCAACATCTAGATGTGCGGAACATGAATAGTGAAACACAGTGTATAATAAGGGCAACGGCCTTGCCGCAGTGGATACGCCGGTTCCCGTGCGACCACCCAAGTTAAGTGCTGTTGGGCGTGGCCGGCACTTAGATGGATGACCATCCAGCCACCATGCTCTGTTGCCATTTTTCGGGGTGCACTCAGCCTCGTGATGCCAGTTGAGCAGCTACTCGACCGAATAGTAGCGGGTTTGGTCAAGAATACCATCATAACGACCGGGAGAGCGGTGTGTTGAACTCACGCCCCCTCCTATCTGCATCCTCCCCTGAGGGATGACATCGGAGGTTCACTGAGGCTTTTTGCAGATGATGCTGTGGTGTACCGAGAGGTTGTAACAATGGAAGATTGTACTGAAATGCAGGAGGATCTGCAGCGAATTGACGCATGGTGCAGGGAATGGCAATTGAATCTCAATGTAGACAAGTGTAATGTGCTGCGAATATACAGAAAGATAGATCCTTTATCATTTAGCTACAAAATAGCAGGTCAGCAACTGGAAGCAGTTAATACCATAAATTATCTGGGAGTACGCATTAGGAGTGATTTAAAATGGAATGATCATATAATGTTGATCGTCGGTAAAGCAGATGCCAGACTGAGATTCATTGGAAGAATCCTAAGGAAATGCAATCCGAAAACAAAGGAAGTAGGTTACAGTACGCTTGTTCGCCCACTGCTTGAATACTGCTCACCAGTGTGGGATCCGTACCAGATAGGGTTGATAGAAGAGATAGAGAAGATCCAACGGAGAGCAGCGCGCTTCGTTACAGTATCATTTAGTAATCGCGAAAGCGTTACGGAGATGATAGATAAACTCCAGTGGAAGACTCTGCAGGAGAGACGCTCAGTAGCTCGGTACGGGCTTTTATTGAAGTTTCGAGAACATACCTTCACCGAAGAGTCAAGTAGTATATTGCTCCCTCCTACGTATGTCTCGCGAAGAGACCATGAGGATAAAATCAGAGAGATTAGAGCCCACACAGAGGCATACCGACAATCCTTCTTTCCACGAACAATACGAGACTGGAATAGAAGGGAGAACCGATAGAGGTACTGAAGGTACCCTCCGCCACACACCGTCAGGTGGCTTGTGGAGTATGGATGTAGATGTAGATGTAGAGGATGACACGGCGGTGGGATGGTCTCGGTAGGCCACTCGCGGCCTGAAGATGGAGTGCTGTATAGTAAGACAACACCTAAAAAATCGAGAGGAATATTTCTTATTGCTGTAGGAGGTCAAGAACGTGTGCATGTGCTGAAAAAATTTAACGAAGACATATATCTTTTGCAATAATATTTTACCTTGAAAAGTATGACACAGTGAAATCGTTTTTAGCTCAGTGTTCAAAATTACTTGAATGTTTATTTAAATGAATCTCTCACAAGTTAAGTGAGATGGATAATAATGAAAAAACCTGCATATGAATTCAACAAAGCGAAATTAAATTTTATCTGTAAATTATTTTAAAATATATGTAACCTATAATCACTCCAGGAGGGTTGCCTGAATATTACAATGTGCAGAGAAGAAACTTAACTGTGAGAAAGCGCGAGAAGTTGTCCCACGTTGGCGGAACACATGCATGTTCCAGTGACTGTAATTGTCTACTTGCAATAAAATACGCGTATCGTCTTCAAGCTGGTGGTTTCGCGACTTAAGCGGTTGATGGTTGACGATGCAAAACAAATGTAGCCCTAATGAATGACGTAATAGTTGCCATCGTCACTGCATTATAAAGCATTTATAGCAACTGCTCGAATTCAGTAGTTTTGTATAGCCTACGGTGCACAGTTTGGAATATGTGCTCAATACTAGAAACCGTTTACTCCGTAAATTTGTCTTTTTTATAATCACTGCTTTCATATATCTACAGTACACGATACTGTAGTTCACAATAAGAAACACGTTGTCACTGGTACTCAGTACTTAGTGCGGCACGTGTTTAATATTGTACCGTAATTAGTTCACTTGGCAAAACTGTCCGTCCACACCACTGCTTTCGTATTTCTCCGTAATACATCGGCTCAGGATAAAAGCAACATCGACACGCTGGAATTTTAACTTGGCAGCTATCGTTGTACTTCGTAAACCGTTCCGATAATAAACGTGTCTCTGGACCATTCCCCCCGTCACAGTCTTATTTCATTGTATGGAAGATTAATCCAATACACTTAACATATAAATACGCTTTGTGTACTGTTTCAGTACGACGTTAACCAGGCTGTATGTCAACGGTTATAAACTCGCCATCCACACCGGTCAATACGACCCAGCTTCGTCTAACTGCTGTCCACTCACTGTTACATCGAAAGTTGCTACCTGTCGATACGCAACTAAATTCACACAGTATATTATTAAATCTGCACTAATGGTTTTTCTTCTGTTGAAACATATACAAATGATTTTAAGATTAACAACAAATATTAAATATAAATCAGTGAGTGCAACAAAAGAAAACTTATTCAGTCTCTGACAGTTACAGACGATACACAAGCTCTGATGCATTGCATTATACCCAAATATTAGTATACGAACTAAGTATGTATAGGTATTTGGATTTACAGAATTTTTAAGAATAAAGCAGACGACTCACCGAAAAGCAGAATCGCTGCGTCATCGATAAGTGCACAAATAAAAGGTACAGAGCTTTGCTAGCTTTTGGAATGAAATTCCTTTTTGAAGTTTGTAGGAGAAACATGCACTCCAACACACATACACACACACACACACACACACACACACACACACACACACACACACACATACACACACGTCCCTTCATTGTCCTCAGTCGACTGCCAGCTCTTTCTTGGCCCACGGTTTTGGATTTATGTTCTCATAACATAGATGTTCACAACTCCATATCAGAATTTTCGCGACTTTTTACATTTATTCTTACGTGCCAGAAGTGACACACTTTCATCTAATGCCACACAGTAATTTGCAACTGCATTCATGACAGGAAAAAATAAGGTCACTGTACGCCTTATATCCTACAATATCTTCATACGCACTCTGAAGACATTGTACGATACAATCTTCCCGTTATTTTTTCCCTCGCGTTCTTGTTCGACTCTCGATTTGAACGTGAGAAAAATGACTGTTTATACAGCTCTAAAGGTACACTGATCACGTTATGTATTGTAAATGGTACTACCACGGCATATGAGACGGAGGCAATAAAATCATTTTAAGATCTGTGTTGAATCTGGTTCTCAAAACTCAGACAACAGCGTTTCATGAAAAATGCATCCTCTTTCTTTCACAGTTTTCCGTGCAAGATGCCGGAACATGTCCAAACACTCGCGCTCAGCTGCACCACACGCTTTTAAATATATCAGTCCGTCCGTTCCTTAATTCTCCTCCTTCAGTCAGATCTCGTGATATATTAAACACACAACCAGCGTCCAAGAATGTGTTCGACGAGGAAGTGCACGGTCTCTTTTTTTTCAGCGAACCAAATTTTTCTATTTACGGTTGGCACAACTGATTTTACGCGTTCCTTCATTTTTATATCGTTTAATAACGCTGCGTTAACATATTTGTTTTTTGTGTCCAGCATTACGCCTACATATAATATTCTGCACCTGGTGTTTCTTTCTACCTTGGGCAACAGAATTAAAGGATCACTTTTTCGTAATGCCGTAATTGCTTCCCATTGTGCCGCACAGTTTTAAAATTTGGCCCAAATGAGCCTTTAACTTTCCTCTGTGATGGTGTAAAGGCGCGGTATCCTGCGACCTCACTCTCGGACTCGCCCACGCTCCAGACAGCAAGGTGTCGACACATGCGAACAAAAGGTCACAGCTTGAAAGTTCATGTGAGCTGTGAGGTGGGCTAATGATGTCGCATAGGCATCAAATTTCACCACAGTTCTGCCTAACGCAAATGTGGATGTGTCACACGATAAGAAGATCGTCACAGCCCCTCTTAGGCGTATTTCACACCTTCTTTTGATGTCTCTGCGATAGAGGTCAGAAGCGTGACACCCAGCATTGAAATCACGAAATTTTCTTATGGCTGGTCGAGGAAAACACTTTAGCCACACCCCCGGTCAGAATCGACACAAAAGTGCCTCAGGGAGTGGCATAAATGGCGTCAATGAAACTACCAGATCCCCTGGGGCGTCAATTTCCGAAAGTTCGCTGTGCAATGAGGAAAAGGAGTATATTCTTGACATCCTTTAACTCTGCTTACACTCTCGGTCGTTTCAAACCTTCTTTAAGGTCACTGTGGAACTGCATCACCACTGGACGTGATCACATCCCTCTGGAGTGCAGTGCGACCGCAATGTTTGCTCTCGTGTACAGTATGGAACACTAGGGACAATTCAAAACCATTCGAAGAAATTTGGACGTGATTCGAAGCAGCAAAGGCTACTTATGCTTTCTCAACCGTCATGTTTTCCATCCTTCCTTGGTATGATCAAGCGGGACTGCAACATTAACATCTGTGCGAATAAAATGGCAAAGGTACCTCCTAAAACCCTTCGGTTCGGAAACACCCTCGGTAGCACTCACGCAACTTTGCAGCGCACGTTACAAATGTATCTGTCAGAAACCTTGACACCAATTCGAGCCTGGCAGCTGCTCTGGCGCCTGAAAGTAGGTAAATTGCACACTAGCAGTGTCGAAGGAATTGCCCAGGCCTCAAGATCTAGAGCATCCGCCAGGCTGAGCTGGTGTCGAAATTTGTGAAGGTACATTTCTAACATGTTCAAGAAAGGTGCATGGGTGGCACCGAGGCCATTGTCAAACTGCTGGGTGGGGGGTGGGCGGGGGGGGGGGGACTTCATAGAGGTATGCGCTTCGTCTTTTTATTCACGCACATGTTAATGATGTTAATGTTGCACTCCCGTGTGATAACAACACGAGAGGAGGAAAACACGAGGGCTGAGAAAGCATAAGTACCCCTTGCCACTTCAGATCCCGTCCAAATTTCGTCGAATGATATTGAACAGTCCCTAATGGTTCTAACCTGAACACAAGAGTAAAATTTGCGGTTGCATATGCACTCCAAAGGGGAGCGCCCAAATTGAAGGGGAATGCAGCCCCACATTATCCTTAGAGAAGGGTTGAAACTTCTGAGGGTTTCAGCTGTGTCAAAGGTTGTCAAGAACATATTCATGTTCCTCTTTGCACTGTGAATTGTCGTTTTCGTTCGCGAAATGTATGGGAATCGGCATCACAGGAATGAGTTTTGGGCCGAACTTTAAACTTGTCTGGCACGATAGGAGTTTCGAAAAATTGATCCCTTAATTCTGTTGCGCAGTGTACTTAAGAGCATTATCTGTCGCTTATCAACATTTATGGAAAGATTACGTTGACAGGCTCCATGACCTCTTTTGCATGTCGCCTATCATTTTCATCAATTTTATTAATGTTTTATGCAATTGCACGGTTGTAACAGGCCGAATAAGGTTATTGTAATGAGAGTATTTGTACTTAGAGGTCAAAATACTTTTCACTTAAATCCTAGGCATCTTGTGTTACTTCTGTGGGTGACAGGTGCGAGGCGAGCATCAGAGGACGTGGAACACTGCGATTCCGGTTGGGGCTGCACTTCCCCGAATTCTGTTGGGTTTGTACAATGGCGGGACGAGTGACGTCGGTCGAGTTTCGCCTATTGTATGTAGGGCGAAACGACCTGCGAGATGTCTGAGTGTCGCCGCAGTTTATGTGTTTACCGTTCCGGCGCTTCTGGAACGAAGACTGCTGGCACTGACCGACTGCATTGTCCTCATGATTCTGAGAATAGTTGTGGACCGTGACCTGTTGGGCGCGACTATCTGGCGGCGGATGACCGGTGGTCTAGGCATGTTGCATCGTAGCCGGCCAAATGGCAAGTTCAGTGCCCTCGGCTGAATACCAGAGGCATGATTGGTCAAATTAAACTGAGGCTAGTTGACGTCATAAAGCCCTGCTCGAAGTTGGAGGGAACGGTTGATATTGGCGCGAATGATGTTCTCAGACAGTGCGGGGGAATTCTGGAATCAGGACTGAATGCTGATACGCGGCTTTCGAGGATAGTAGGGAGTTGAGCAATGCTGGCTTTGGTCTTGCGTTGCGCTGGCGCAGTGCATTCGGGGTCTGATCTTCGTCAGAGTCGGACTGTCTTGCGACTTAGTCGCACTTCTGAGGCAGAACTTAGAATTCTCGAACAGCCTTCGAGGCCAGGGCTTGAAACAGAGTTGCTGGAGGGCAGAAGTCGGCGCCTACATCGTCAGAACGCTGCCTGCCGACGACCTGCTACAGATTTCAGGATTGGTAAAGTATTTTGCGGCTCCGGCATTGTAGGACCTATCAACTTTATACTGACGTCCTTAACATCACGCGCGCTCGCTTTGCTACAAGTCCACCTTGCTTGTTTCTCCATGGAATCCCATTTGAGCTCTCACTACTAATCCCGATACTGCAATATAGTCGGGAGAGTACTATTTGATTCATTAGGACCTCCAGTCGTTGTCGTCAGTCTATTGCACCACAGAGAGTAGGAGCCCCTTGTTCTCGATCCAGCTCTTATTCTCATAATAGCTCAGTATTCCCTATCCATTAACCTACTGTTTGTGTCGATAATCACGTACCTTTATGTTCTAATGTATAATAAATATCATTGTAATATTTAATCCGCATATCATTTCGTAGATAAATGCAGAATCCCATTTTCTGTTGTTTATTAAATAAAGTTCCCTTTTTTTCTCTGAGTAGATTACGATTTTGATTAAATTATGGTGAGTGTACACTCCTTATTTTACCAACTAGGGTTCCACCATCATTTCCTTTCGTTATCGTTGTCCGCATAATTAATTAGGTGGTAGGTAAGGAGGGGTCGAGTGCATGTCTCGTTCTCATGAATGAGGTACAAACTCTTCCCCAACCCTGCACCTCGCAGCGTTAGTTACACCAAATGTATATTCTAACTTGATATAAATTCCGCTTCAGTTACTCAACTTTATCTGCAAGTAGGACCATCAGCAAAATGTTCAGATGTGTGTGAAATCTTATGGGACTTAACTACTAAGGTCATCAGTCCATAAGCTTACACACTACTTAACCTAAATGATCCTAAGGACAAACACACACGTCCATGCCCGAGGGAGGACACGAACCTCCGCCGGAACCAGCCGAACAGTCCATGACTGCAGCGCCTTAACCGCTCGGCCAATCCCGCGCGGCAGCAGCAAATAATGTGGATGGATTGTTCACACAGTTCGACAAGTCGTTTAAATATATCCGAATAAGAACGTCCTTATCACTCTTTCTTCGGACATTCTCTGTGTTACATTCATTTCCGTTCAGCACCCGTCGTATAGGATAACAATCTGTCTATCAGTCACACATTGCGGATATATTCCGTGCGCTCTTGGCTCGTAATAGTGGTACAGAGTGGTTGAACAAAGATGTGCTAACACAACGTGAAATGCATGCTTGAATATAAATTCAGATGCTAGCTAAGTCTGCAGATCGCTCTGTTGTATTCAACCACAAGCTGCACAAGTGCAATGCCCTCAATACGATTCAAGCGTCAGTCGTAAGTAGAACAGTGTTCTGCGTAGTTGGAGGTAGACAGTCGGCAGATTGTTGTTGTTCGTATGGTAGGTGCTTCTGTAACCAAGGCAGTCGAAGTGTTCTTTGTTGCAAGAGGCACCCTATCGAAGATTTATATTGCATACAGTGACAGCTGGAAAACATTATCCGTTAAGTCACAACGCGGGCGAAAGTGTGGGTTGAGTGGTCGTGACACTCGGCTATTGAAGAGGATTGTAACGAAAAATAGGAGGACGACAACCGGAAAAGTCACCAGAACTGAATGTTGCACTCGAGAACTCTGTCAGCACCAAAACAACACGATGGCTGCTCCATAAGCAGAGAAATGCAGGGCGAACTGGAATTCCAAAGTCGCGCGTCAGTGACGCAATTGACCGTAACAGCAACGCGTGGAGCAGAACGTAATAACCTGACTACGGAGGAATGGAAGAAAGTCATTTGGACGGATGAGTCTTGTTTCACACTGTTTACAGCGTCTGGCCGAGTTTACGTCTCAAGAGTGAAAAATGTCGGCAGTCGGTGATGATCTTGGCAGCCATGTCATGGTTTTCCGTGGGCCTGTTGTTCCCAAACAGTGACGCTGTGTTCCCAGACGGCCACGTTGACAGAGGTCGAATATTCCAGGACTGGTTCTGTGAGCACGAGGCTGATTTGTAGCGTCTCCTCTGGCCACTACAGTCATCAGATCTCAACATTATTGAGTCTCTGAAGTCTACTTTGGATAGAAGGGTGCTTGACCGTTCTCCAGCTCTATGATCATAATCAGAACATGCCACTACTTTACACGAAGAACGCAAATGGTCCGCTTGAAAAGCATGTATGACCTGTATGTATCTATTCCCAGACGATTGGAAACTGTGAGTAGGAATCGTGCTCTGAGGGTTCCGTACAAACTTAATTATGTATACGGGGTGTTTAGAATGACGTTTTAAAAATTTGAGGACAGATGCCTTTCACCAAAACAAGAAAAATACATCCAGCAAACATGCGCTCTAAAATGCATACCTTAAGAGCTACGAGCAGTTGTTTATCCAGGATACTGTGAACCACAGGTCTTCTAATGCACTGTCTTTGCTTTCCACATTTTGACAGGAAGTAGTATAGACTAAAACATGAAAAAATGTTCAATTAACATGGGTTCTAAAGTGCATATCTTAAGAGTTCGCCCACTTGTTCATCTTCGCTACATTGAAAACCATCTCTTCCACTGAACAAGTACTCACAGCTTTTCGGGTATGCATTTTAGAGTCCAGTTTCTGGACTTTTTTCTTGTTTTGGTTCATACTATGTCCTTCAAAAATATCTAAAGTAAAAAGCTTAGAAAGAAGAGCTGTCGTTCACGGTATCGAAGATGAACAAGTGCTCATAGCTCTTAATATATGCATTTTAGAGCCGATGTTTACTGGTCATTTCTTTTCTTGTTTTGGTGTAAGGAAACCGTCCCAAAACTTTTAAAATGCCACCTTGAAACATCCTGTGTATATAGTTCATCTGCTGGTTTCGATGAGTTTGCGAGTATCAAAATATGTTAAATAAATGGCCGTATCTTTTGATAGCATTGAACTCAGAAGCTTAAATTTTTACATTGTCAATGGACCATCGACCTTGGTATTAGACATAAATTGCAACTTAATACTTCTACTCACTCGTGAGAAATAGCAGTCTTAACAGATGGGCAGATAGGCAGATGCATGACAGCGATCCTATATTGGTTCAGTTTTTACCGACTGAGGCAGGGTACGATAAAAATATTGTAGGATATACCTGTTACAAAGTATTTAGGAGTAGGATGGAGGCTCAAGTCCCCATCCTGCCATCAAGATTTAAGCCATACCCACCTATTGCCAGTACGATGCTTTAGAAAATACCATCGCCGATTCCTATACTATTTATCCTCAGTGACTAATCTTTAACCTATAATGACTACGATGTCGACGAAACGTTAATCTATAACACGCCACCCTTCCTTCCTTCATGCTCCGTAATAAAATTTTAGCACGAAGTAATTGTAGCGTGTTCACTGTTCAAATCCTTACAAATCTGGAACACGAACGGGAAAAGAAAGATGGTGCAGAAATATGCAGCAGGTGTTACTTTCTTTCTGCTAAAGTCAAATAGGCGTTACAAGTGCGTGTCTGCCGCAGTTGACTCGAGTCGTCTGACGTCAGCTCGAACTAACGACGGGGAAGATGCAAGGGCTGCTATTCATGGCTGTCTGGTCTCTCCTATGGCCCGTTTAAATTCCGCTCGATTTTTGTCCTGTGGGACTAACTTGAACTACCAGGTTTACGACATGCCATCAGACGCAGAGAAAGTTCTGCTAGCAGCAGCTGTGCACTAAACCATCATAAGGGGGGATATTTAAGCTCTGGCTCTAAATTTGTTTCAACTGTAGTAGAAAATCGTACTTTTTCGACCATATATTCTCACTTAAAACATTATCTATTCACTGTCTTACCAAAGGAAGCTCTAATTAACATTCATATTGTTACCAGGGTATGGTACTGGTGAAGGCTGTAAAAGAAAATATTTCATACCCCAGTAGGTCGGTGTAAGCCCAAGAACACTTCTATTAGACCAAAAATATTATTGCGTTTATTCTTTCCTCTGTAGTAATGTCACAGCCACGCTCTCAGTCAGCTTTATGATATCAGTGCTCTACCCTATACTTTTTTCTTTCTAAGTTTAGTCCTAACGTGAACAAATGCCCTTTCAGCGAGCTCAGCAATTGCTCGTTGAGCACTATGCACCCACAACACAGGCTGTTACAACACTGGAAATACGCCCCAGTTACGTATCAATTATTTCCTTGTTACTCTGACGCGAATGCCACAGTGAGGCACGCTAAAGCATTCAAAGTATCCACTATTTTCACTGACCACAGTGTTAAGCTTTTAAATCATGTAGTTTTTATTTCAAATCTCACTGGAGAATCGCTTTCTCTATCTCGCCATCGGTGCTTATGTGACCTTTTCGTTCGTATGCGCTGTGGAAATGTGTGAAGTTGTTCCAAGTTCTGTAGTGAAACACAGGCACGGGAACCCATTAATAATAAGCGAGAAAAACATTGTGATTAATGTCTTCGAGGAGAATATCTGAACTTACTGGAGTTACTGTATCGAGGTTATCATGTGAAAATAAAACCCGAACACAGATAGCTGTGTGCTCCTGGGAAGACGACAAGACGGCAGTCGTATGTGCAAGGAAAATGTGACTATTTTGTGATAAGTGATGCTAAGCTGCAGCACAAACCTATCGTAATAGGCCCCGTACGCAGCTATACTCGACGTGGCGTGTTTGCACGCCGCGGGAAAGAGACTCCAATAATATAACAACCAACATTGAGGGATACAAAACACAACGTTTATTTTTGTGTTAAACGTAAAATGAACAGAGTATAGGCATCCAATATCACTTTCATAATCATAATTTCTGTTCTTTACACTCATCTCTCCAGTATGAATCAATGCTCTCTCTCTCTCTCTCTCTCTCTCTCTCTCTCTCTCTTTCTCTCTCTCTCTCTCTCTATGTACCCCTCTTTCTTTATGCATGTGTGCATGGGCACACTTTTGTATGCGTGTGTCTGTTTGTATGCGTGTATACGTATGTTAACTATATATTCTACTCAAATGCCTCATAAATTGATGGTGATAAACAAAAGAGGCTTATGAGGAACGGTTTAAGTACGGTACAAACAACGCACGGAAACTGACTTTCTCGTGTGGTGATGAAGGGGCTTCAAGGTAGCGGACTGTGACTGCCAGCTACCTCGCAGTCACGACACATGTTAAAACAGTTCTCTTCGCACTGTGGTGCAGCAAATAAAATTCGAAAGGTACTTCACATAGCAGTGATACCATGAAGTATTAACGTAGACTGCCGTGTGCTACGATGCCTATCTGTTCCAGACCCTGGCCTTGAACAGTCGGTAACAAGTAATGCTAACGGCTGCCCGCCAGTTCCGGCTCGCTACGAGGCCTCGGACTGACACCGAAATCATTAAAGCAGTTACTTTGTTCCTCCAAACCGAGAAAATATATAGGCCCTACCCAGCGAGCTGTTTTCGGTGGCCATTTTTAAAACAGAGGAATGGTGGTAACGTCAGCTGACACCCCTGT
The DNA here is from genome assembly GCF_023864275.1 of Schistocerca cancellata. Taxonomy (NCBI): domain Eukaryota; kingdom Metazoa; phylum Arthropoda; class Insecta; order Orthoptera; family Acrididae; genus Schistocerca; species Schistocerca cancellata. The sequence continues at coordinate 852,845,769 of NC_064626.1, forward strand.
TTCGACGTAGCGTCACTCCCTCGTAAAGTGCGCATAGTGGGCGTGAGTGAAGATTTTAAATGTACCGTCACTACACGTCTGAAAAATAATAAATGATATAAATGAGTACAGACGCGTGAATTGAGTAAAAAAGAGTTATGTGGCAACCGAGACTTTTAAAATGCTGATGGGGTTGCTGTATGATTATGTTCCCGAACACATTATAAGTATAAAAATAAAACACGTAGAACACCTTCGTCTGTCGTACGTCTTTCGGAAACTTGAGTATCAACACCCTGTAGTCTCTCCCGCCCTTGTGTATCCTGACCTATCGCCGCGCCTCTGCCAACCCCTCCCACCTGCCTTTCTTCTTCAAAAGCTACATGTCCTTTTCCTGGGAAAAATCAATCGCCTTCCTCCCAGACCGTGATCTCATGCCTGAAATCTAGCCTTTCCTTTGACCATAAACAACCCTATCCATCCTAAATGAAGGCTTCAACCAACCCCCTCCTTGCCCTACAGGCACCCTATTCACCTCTTAGCACCCACTTCCCACCAATAGTTCCTTCTCACACAAACGTCACACATATATCCCACATCTGAATATTAACCCATATTACCAGTAGCGTTGCCACCCTTCTAGTTTTAGGCGAGGCTGGCCTGGAATTGGAAGAACTGTCCAGGATCCCCGGTAATGGGATTCGGGACAAATTTTTATCCAGCCTTGTGCGGAATTTGAGAATCAAGCGAACGAAGAGAAAGAATGATACGTGAATTTCCTCCTCCAGTCACTTTACACGATTCCAAATACACATTTGCCTATCCAAGTAGGGATTATTGGACAATTAAGTTGCCAGCGCGTTTCAGGTCCAGTTTGAACATTTTAGAACTGAGAAGGACCGGCATTCGGAAAGGATGTGTGGCCCTTCCTCTAACGATGAGGACAGTTGGTCAAGTTCTTCTGTCTGGAAGAAGAAAGTTAGAAGATGTACGACACTCAACACAGACTTGTACGAAAATAAAGATTTTTCCACGTGGCTAATGAAAGAAAAGTGATTTGCCCGGTCACGCTTTCGATAAAATGTGAAGGAAGAAAAGCAGTAGTGGATCATTAGTAGACACCAAAATACATTCTGGCACAACTGCAGCGTCGAAAAATAAAACAATTAAAACGTCTTTCGTGAAGAAATATACGTTCGAAGAAGATTCTGTGATTCGTACTGAAGTTGCATTTGTTTAACACAGTATAAAACAGGGCCTTTGGACTGCCAAATGATACTTCACGATTCCTTGTTCCCAACAGTGACATTGCATTTAAAATTGCGTGTGAAAGAACTAAGCAACGGTTATCTCGGAAAATGTTTTAGGCCCATGCAGTCAAGATGCAGTCACAGACGAGCTACATAAACCTTTTTATTTTTTTGTCTCCTCAGATGCTTTAAACCGAGAAAATATAAAAACTTTTCCATATGTAGCTTAGTACTTCGATACTAACCACGAGATGCACCAGACGTTGCTAGATTTTTATGAAAACTCCAAGAGACCCACAAAGACATTTTCCGTGCAATTAAGAACATTGCAGAATCTAATGGATTTCATCTGAGTTAAGTAAATGTATACAGGGCTGCCAATCATCCATTGAACCATAGCAAAAATAGTCCGTCTCCTGGCTGACTGTAAAATGAAAATCCGCCCATTTTCAGAGCTAACTGCAAATAACACTGTAAAACATGGGGTTAAAACATTTCATTGTGATTCGTTGTGTATTCAGTTTATTTTCATTTGGCAGTTTGTGACGTCAGATAGAGAACATGATGCTGAAGAAACTGAACATTCTATTTCTGGATCCTATTTACGTTTTCTGCAGCATATTTTGTCCCAGTTTGAGGCTGCTGCCAGAAAACTGGAAAACAGCTCATTTACTTCTGTTGAGTAGGACAGAATAATAACGGACATTAAGAGAAAGCTAGAGAGCAGGAAACAAGACACATTCTTAGGAAAGAAAGTTCATGAAATCGTAGATGAAATACCGAAATCGCAATTATTCAGTTTTGAAAATGATACACGATCTTTCTTGTCTCGTTGCATTCATTATTTGTCCAAAACCAAAGACTTCACTGAGAAAAATGCGTTCTGACTGCTTACAAATTTTTCCCTTAAGGAACAAGAACATTTTCGTCTGCACTGGCAATATGTTTTAAAGATTACCAACAAACTGATTCTCAACCTTGATGAAGATCAGCTGTATAATGAAGTCTGTGATTTCGGAAATGCACATGCCGGACTTAATAAAAGTGAAGCAGGAGAACAGATCTGGGTAGATTGTTTTTTAACCAGTAGATCACTATTGACGTCTCCCATTCCCAGTTGTTTAGGCTTATATCATACATATTTTCAATTCCTACCAGTAACTCATTTGCTGAAAGACTCTTCAGTATGTATAAGAGCAGTGATTAAAAGAAAAAATCGGATGTCCATGACCTTACTGAAAATGGAACTTCAAATAAAAGTGAACTTTTCAGAAGCTGTGCTGAATTTTCGAATTTTCTGAAAGATAAAGGAGAACAGTAAAGGAGCAAAGAGCAACACATAATACGAATTCAAAAATGCAAAACAGTTATCAAGTTGCTGTTTGACATTTTCTTCGAGATTTTTTCTCTCTCTTTTTTATCTACCTGTAAATGTGATTTACAGATTCATTTCATGCTTAAATGGCAAATCCATATACTACAAATAAGGATGAAATTTTTCTGTTGATACAATATTAAAACTAAACTTTGATATATTTAGAAACTATAGGTACAACAAGTTGGTTATGTTACTTATGATACTTGTAGTAAACTATCAGCATTTTCTTCATTTCGTATGATCGAGAAGTTATCCAAACCCAACGTTTATTGAAGGGTAGGAACCCTAGTTGCCAGGAGCCTCCAAAATTCCATCCTCGTAATGAAGAACATTTTACATCGCCATCATTGTGTCATCAGCATCACTTGAATGGGAATACTGGGAAACTCCACATGCTCATTTTTTGCCATAATTGAGCTACCTATGGTTTTGGACATTAAACATATAAGCCGATCATAATACAGAGGAACGCCATATGTTCTGGCGTTTCCTGTGTTGTTATGCAGCCATTGTACCACGTAAAGTGAAGGGAAATCCAACATGTACAAAAGATATCAGCTTTCTCAAAATTTTAGTTTGTCATCACTGTTTTAAACAGAGGGAACAGTCTATATTGCCTCCCACTCTTTGATTTAATCAACTTCTACTGCTGTTGGTGGTAAAATGACAGATATTAGTGATGCTAATGACAAATGTCAGGAAATAATGAAGAAAAAGAAGACTGCAGTGGATTTTCCGAAATATATAGCCATAAAACGAGAAAGTATAAAAAATGAAACATATGTAAATCGGAAAGGAGACAGAGTGAACTCACAACAACATGGTTATGACTGTGAGCTCCAACTTCAAACTTAGTATTGTTTCAAAATTAAGGTTCAGTTATCACTGCTACAAGGGCTGCTACAGTTGAGGTAACAGTGCAAAAGAGGCGTGCTGACAAATTCTTCAAGAAATTACATACAGTTAATGCGAGAACTGAAACTGGGTCTACCACAGCAGGCCTCTCATTCGATTTTATGCAGGACCTGCAGTACCATACAACACATGTTCTACTTGCGTCAGCTTTCAGTAAATATCTTCGGTGTACATTGACGCCAAGTTTTACCTTTATTATAAAGGAATAGTACGAAGGAGCCCAATGAAGACTGTTCATTCCCTTTTGGTAATGTAAATAAAATGCTGGACGATATGTTAAAAACCCTCACTTATTCTCCGGCTCTTATGGAGGCAAAACTAAAAAAAAGCATACATTGGTTATATTGTCACGTAGAAGACGGTGTAATTAGACGAATGATGAACACTAAATTCTCTTAACGAAGGTTTATTCAGCACTTCCACATCCAAGAGCGCGGAACGAACTGCCTCCGGCCAGAACACATACGGTATATATATAGTTACGCTATGGTGGGTGCCTCGGGCACTATGGCACTTCCAAACAACCAGTTTTGCACCGTGGCATTTCCAAACAGAGCATCCCCAACTGTTACGGCATCCTTTGACGCGCCAGTGTTGAACTGCTTGGCCCAGTTTTTGTTTGTGTAAAGTGACATTGTAACCTGTCATCTCCTGTCCACAAATTCAGCTAAGTCAACAGCTTAACGTGATCGCTGAAGTCAAAGATGCTTACGTTGAGAGGGGTCACTTGTTTTGTCATAAATATACATCCAAGTGATGCTAAATGTTATCTTCACATATAGAAAAGTATTATCTTCTCAAACAATCTTCAAATCGTGAGCTACACCCTAAATTTTTATGTATGAAATTAGCGAATTTACTCATGACACATTTGTAGCCTTTGCCTGCGGTCACTTTCAGAGCTCAAATTAATTATCAAGGTAACTAATTTAGCACGATTTCGTTCAGAATTGCTGACGCATCCATGTGTCACCACAATAAAGCGAAAACATTCAATGGCAGAGGGAGTATGAATGAGAACAGAGGCATATTTAAGTTTACAAAACATGATGACAAGTTTTTATTCATCCCTTTATAACTACAATCGAAATAATAAATCTTACAAAAAAATGACTGACATAAATCAGGAAAGGAATGGTGCTTGATTGGCAAAGTATTCATTGGGGTGCAAACTACACAGGCTCCCCCCAGAATTAATCCTTTTTACAACGCAATCAGACTTCATTTAAATGAATCCATTGTGAGGCCAAATTCTATTCAAATGGAACCATCTACGACCAGGTACATCAAAAACTATGGTTCACGGAGAACAGTGAGCCGTGATTAGATTAGATTATATTATATTATTAACCATTCCATAGACCCATAAAAGAGGAATCCTCCTGGATGTGGAACATGTCAGATAAACACATTACAAAAATGTAATGAGAAAAACATGAGTTTCATTAATTTTAATGATCCTCAGTCAATAAACAGTAAAATTATGTACATGAATTAAATTTAAACTTCTAATATTTACAGGTTTAATACTTACATCTGCTTTCATTAAATCCATCATTCAGACATTTGCTAGGTTCTTGTCTATTACAACCATCATTTAATAACCCTACGCCAGTGCAGCAATACTTCACCCTTTCACCTTGATTCAGGCGGCAGCGAAAACCGTGCGTTGCGAGCGACGGTCGGAGTACGGCGGCAACTGTAATGTTGTGATGCATCCACGAAAACTTGCGAACTACGCAGACTGACGTTCTGATTGTTAGAACAATGGGAAATTTCTTTATGAGAGCCCTGAAATCCCGGCAGATTTCAGTGCGAGGGGCACCTGTTCACTGGTCTGGCCAACCAATATGACTCACGGTACGACGGTGTACTAGAACTGTCAAACATCTGAGGGCCGACTCAGGACGAGTACGTTCACCCTAGTGACACACAATATGTCCGGGATAATATGCAGTTCCACTGTTGGTACAGTTGGAAACTGCCACTGGCTCTTAGTCCACCAAAAAAATGGCTCTGAGCACTATGGGACTCAACTGCTGAGGTCATTAGTCCCCTAGAACTTAGAACTACTTAGACCTAACTAACCTAAGGACATCACAAACATCCATGCCCGAGGCAGGATTCGAACCTGCGACCGGAGCGGTCTTGCGGTTCCAGACTGCAGCGCCTTTAATCACACGGCCACTTCGGCCGGCTTTAGTCCACCAAAAGTTGCATAGCACATGTCTCACCCTTTAGGAAAAGACCTGAAGTTCTCCACCAGGGAAGGACCAGAAGGCAAAGAAGACAGAGAATCACAATCACTTTCCACCAAGCCTTGTACAGGAGCCAAATTAGCAGGAAAAAGCCGCCTCCACGTTGTACAAACCAATCGAACTACCTCCACTCATTGAATCTCCCCTCTTGACTGTTCTGCTGGCCCAGTAGCCAATCCAGACCCAGCACCGGGATTCCCATGCTGGGGGAGCAAGCCTCTGTTTTGCATATCCTGAGGTGACCCATCAGCGACTCAATATCTGTTTTACCTAAAAATATGAAGATTTTAGACTAGGGAGGCGTCGTTCCCATCGTAAGCATGACCACCTTTTGGGCAAGAAACGGCTAGCTACGAGGATTGAATGAAAATTAATGCCTCCACTTTCGTTAATTGGATTTGGATGGGAATATTTTAATAAATCAAACGCAGAAATAATCCTTAGAATGTGATCTTTAATTACCAATATTCACTTTTTCACATCATCACCATCCGATTGGATAAATTTCTGCCAACGATGAACAAGTTTTCTGAAACCGTCACGGAAGAAGTCGACACTCTGTTTCCGCAACCACAGTCTCACAGTTCTCCCAACGTATTCAGCAGATAATGATGTCCTCGCAGATCGTCTTTCATTATCAGGAACGAAGTCAGACGGCGCTAAATCTGGACGGTATGGAAGACGCCGTACGGTGGTGAGATTCACTGTCTCAAGTTCTGCTGTGATGACACGTGATGTGTTTGGCATTGTCATGCCACAGGAAAACATTTCCCTTTTACTTTCAGACCCTTGTTAGCCGTCGTTTCAGAGTTTGCGGCGTTGTGATGTAACGCTCTGAATTTATTGTTGTTCCACGATCGAGGAAATCAACATTGATAACAAAGAATTATTAGACAAGACCAACCTATAGAGCTCTCAATCCCCCACCACCACAGCCCCCCCCCCCCACACACACAAAATCCTAAAACCTACTCTCACTCACTCACTCTGTCTCTCTCTCTCTCTCTCTCTCTCCCTTCTCACCGACACCTCTGAAAGAGTCAGAACAACCGCCAGGAACACCTTCAACTGTTCCACAGACAGCCATCTTGTTTTTTCACCTTCAACTGTTCCACTGACCGCCATGTTTGTTTTTGCAGCTGGTAAACAGTGTAACAGTGACAGTGACAGTGGCAACTCAATATATAGTGTTTGACAGTGATGAAGATGAGGAAAAAGAACATGTAAGTGAAAGATAATGTAAATAGACATACTCTCTCACACACACACAGACACACACATAGAATTAATTAATTTCAGGTGTAGAAATAACAATTTTCAAATCGCAATTTTGCCTGAAACAATTTATCTAGTTTAAGGTGTATGTGGTTGCAGATGACAAACTGTGGAACCAAACAGTCACTGTAGAAACACGAAACATCAGAAAAACCACACCATATGGTAAAAAGGTATGAATTCATAATTTTATATGCTTTTTCAAATATCTGTAATTAAGATTTAAAAACTAATAGTGACATGTATACAAACAGTAAAGAACATTATTCATCTTTAACAGCCATAAAATAAAATCCCACTGAAGATGCTGCAACTGCAGTGAAACGTGTTTGGCTTAAAAAACAAAATGGTGTTTTGCTAAAGGCGCACCCTATCCAAAAACGTACGTATGGATAACACCATCTGCGTCCCAGAACATTGTGGCCATGATTTTTCCATCTGCGAGCTGCATCTTGAATTTCTTTTTCTGGGGCGAGACTTTGTGTCGATATTCCAGAGACTGACGTTTCGTCTCTGGGTCGTAATGGTGTACCCACGTTTCGTCCCATGTCACAGTTGAATGGAGAGAGGCGTCACCTTCATTCCCGTAACGCGAGAGGAGTTCCTGGCAAATTTCGAGTCTGTGCGCTTTCATTTCAGGAGTCAGCATCCAGGGAAAACATCGTGCACATATCTTCCGATAGCCAAGCAAAGCAATAATGTGACCCACACGTTCTTGTGAAATGCCGATTGCGCTTGCAGTTTCTCTCTGAGTGATATGACGATCGTCCTGAATCAATCCGTCAACATTTTGTTTGTGAAACTCGTTGGTTGCTGTCACAGGACGTCCAACTCTTTGTCTGTCACGCAGGTCAGATGTTCTCATCTCATCTTTAAATTTACTCGCCCAACGATGCACAGTACTCACATCAACACAATCAAATTGCTTTCATTCCCTGATGAATCTCCTTTGGGATGACACCTTCTGCTGTCAAGAATTCAATGAGTGCACATTGCTTAAATCGCGTTGACCTACCATCTGCGCAGGGTTCCTTGCTTTACATTGTAACAAGACAACAGTTCAATGCTAAGGCTTCCCGCCAACTGGAGCTGTAGAGAAGAGGCTACGGAACTAGCCAGTACTTGCCACGTATCAATGCTGCCAACTGTTGAAGAGTTACGAAGGTGGAGACACTATTTTTCAGTCAACCCTCGTACATGGGACCACAGTCTCCCATGTACGAAGAGATCTAATCTCTCCAGTCCAACCATTTCCAATTTCTGAAAGGAGGCTGTTAAGCTTCCCATACAGTCGTTCCTGTGAAATATATGTTTTTCCCGCTCACTAAAAGAATTTGACGACTTCATGGTGTCAAGGGAGTTACAGCTGTGCATCCACTAAACATGTGCACTAGCCACTCTGATGGTATCATCCCAGCTTCTAACATGAAAATGCTTTTAGTTTTATGACCACCCCACCATTTACATAAAAGCTCAGATTACATCTGTCTCTCTTAAATGGGTTCCTCCACCCGCTTTTCGCCATCTAGCCACCTCCACAATGGACTGTCACGTGACCCAGGTAAAATGTTTTGCTAGCCGGCACCCTCCCGCTCCAAACCTAAGTGGGAAGAGTGGCAAGCAATGGTCCAAGGTGCCTCTGCAGGCACAATTTACAGAGTACTGCTTCCCTGAATCCCTGAATCACTCACACAGCCAGGTAGCTGGACACAACATTTCATCTTTCTCCCTGTTCTCCATCACCTCCACTACGGACCATCAGGTGCAAGTTCTCTACAGGCTATAATTGCAGTTATTAGAACATTCTGCTCACAATTTTCTCATGCAAAAAAGTCAAAAGCCACACCTACCATATGTAGTACTGGGGAACATTGATACCATGATCTAAAATATGAATATTAATCTGGCCAGCATAGTAATTAAAGTGAGAGAGCGACTTGCCACCTTTCAACATGTATCTTTGGCCCGAAGTGCGAAAGCTCTTTCAGCATCATAGAGTACTCGGAAATGCATGTAGGTCAGGTCATGTTTCGTGGGATCCCAGACTGAATTTTGGATGTCTAAGCATGGGTAGTACTAACGATTCATTTCTCAAATCTTTTTCACTACACCGTCATGTTTAGCACTTGCGATGATGTAAATTGTTGGCGACAGGCTGTTTATTAATATTCAATGGCATAAATTCAGTTTATTTCTGAGAATGTATCTCATTTGAGTGTATTTGTGTGTGATGTACCACATGGTCACACACATACTGTATCGTGTAAATTCTTAAATGAACGTATTGCATGTATAAATTCCCAAGTTCCGACTTACTTTCTCTCGATTCCCACCTTATTAGATTTTCAGCTGATACTTCCGTTTATTTTCAAGGTTCAAAATGGTTCAAATGGCTCTGAGCACTATGGGACTTAACTTCTAAGGTCATCAGTCCCCTAGAACTTAGAACTAGTTAAACCGAACTAACCTAAGGACATCACACACGTCCATGCCCGAAGCAGGATTCGAACCTGCGACCGTAGCGGTCGCGCGGTTCTTGACTGTAGTTATTTTCAGGTTTTCGGGTAGAAATCAGGTTCATGTAAGTATCTGTATAGGCATCAATAGGCACCAGCTATTCCGCATCAATTAAGGCACGATGTGAGTGCACTTCAGAATAAGATCTTCACTCAGGCATCGTTTCTGCACGGAAAATAGCCACCACGCCTTTGGTGACCCTTCCAGGATAATTAATATATGAAGTGCATTTAATTAACAGTTGACACGGTCCCTTAAGTGTGCAAACACGTTGGTACTACACCAACAAACATATCAAAAAGGAATTTTATCAAAGAAAAGTGACCATGTCATAGCTCCACTTGATTCTACTGAGTTAACCGAGTCTATTGCAATGAAAAGTGGCGCTGTTACCTCACATAAACAGAAATGACGCTGAACAGGCCGACTAGGACACATTTGCGTTTTCTACTACTTGTCTCCCTACTTTCTGTTCCTCCTGTAGTACGACGTTACAAATGTCTCTTTTCTCCATTTGTGGTTTTCTCAATGTGTATCAATAAACTTCATAATATGAAGCATTCTAAAATATCGGTTTTTGAATCTTATTCCTCAGCTACACTTCAATGTTTCACAACAGTAGCTTCGTTTTTGAAGAAATCTTTCTTAATTTTTGCTCCTATATATGCTTTGCTTCAAAGACGGTGCATGCACTTGCTTTTTAGACAGGCGAAATCTTACGTATAATGCGACACTCCCACTTAGGCCTATAATATTTAGTATTTCTATGGGTGAGGTAATGGGCTCGAATTCGGGAGGAGTGGGAGTTTCAATGCGCCGACTGGGAATTCAGATTTACGAAGGCTATCACAAATGGGGAAACACCGCGAGAAATGCATACTTGAACATGAATACAGACACTAACCATGCCTGCAGACTGTCTGACATCTGTGCATCTGTGAAATTTCCTCAATACGGTGGAAGTATCAGTCATAATCAGAAGAGTGTTCTATATACACTCCTGGAAATTGAAATAAGAACACCGTGAATTCATTGTCCCAGGAAGGGGAAACTTTATTGACACATTCCTGGGGTCAGATACATCACATGATCACACTGACAGAACCACAGGCACATAGACACAGGCAACAGAGCATGCACAATGTCGGCACTAGTGCAGTGTATATCCACCTTTCGCAGCAATGCAGGCTGCTATTCTCCCATGGAGACGATCGTAGAGATGCTGGATGTAGTCCTGTGGAACGGCTTGCCATGCCATTTCCACCTGGCGCCTCAGTTGGACCAGCGTTCGTGCTGGACGTGCAGACCGCGTGAGACGACGCTTCATCCAGTCCCAAACATGCTCAATGGGGGACAGATCCGGAGATCTTGCTGGCCAGGGTAGTTTACTTACACCTTCTAGAGCACGTTGGGTGGCACGGGATACATGCGGACGTGCATTGTCCTGTTGGAACAGCAAGTTCCCTTGCCGGTCTAGGAATGGTAGAACGATGGGTTCGATGACGGTTTGGATGTACCGTGCACTATTCAGTGTCCCCTCGACGATCACCAGTGGTGTACGGCCAGTGTAGGAGATCGCTCCCCACACCATGATGCCGGGTGTTGGCCCTGTGTGCCTCGGTCGTATGCAGTCCTGATTGTGGCGCTCACCTGCACGGCGCCAAATACGCATACGACCATCATTGGCACCAAGGCAGAAGCGACTCTCATCGCTGAAGACGACACGTCTCCATTCGTCCCTCCATTCACGCCTGTCGCGACACCACTGGAGGCGGGCTGCACGATGTTGGGGCGTGAGCGGAAGACGGCCTAACGGTGTGCGGGACCGTAGCCCAGCTTCATGGAGACGGTTGCGAATGGTCCTCGCCGATACCCCAGGAGCAACAGTGTCCCTAATTTGCTGGGAAGTGGCGGTGCGGTCCCCTACGGCACTGCGTAGGATCCTACGGTCTTGGCGTGCATCCGTGCGTCGCTGCGGTCCGGTCCCAGGTCGACGGGCACGTGCACCTTCCGCCGACCACTGGCGACAACATCGATGTACTGTGGAGACCTCACGCCCCACGTGTTGAGCAATTCGGCGGTACGTCCACCCGGCCTCCCGCATGCCCACTATACGCCCTCGCTCAAAGTCCGTCAACTGCACATACGGTTCACGTCCACGCTGTCGCGGGCATGCTACCAGTGTTAAAGACTGCGATGGAGCTCCGTATGCCACAGCAAACTGGCTGACACTGACGGCGGCGGTGCACAAATGCTGCGCAGCTAGCGCCATTCGACGGCCAACACCGCGGTTCCTGGTGTGTCCGCTGTGCCGTGCGTGTGATCATTGCTTGTACAGCCCTCTCGCAGTGTCCGGAGCAAGTATGGTGGGTCTGACACACCGGTGTCAATGTGTTCTTTTTCCATTTCCAGGAGTGTAGTTGTGGGTACATAATATTGTAGCTGTGAAGTTGAACGTGGACAAGTTGTTGGTGTTCGATTGGAGGGTGCATCCGTAACCGAGGCAGCCGAAGTGTTTGGTTTTCCAAGAGGCACGATGTCGGAGAATCATACGCCATACACGGGAAGAGCAAAAACGTCACCCGCTAAGTCACAACACGGACGTAAGTGTATTCTGAGTGAACACGACGGACGGCCATTGAAGAGGACTGTGACGAAAATTAAGGCAACAGCTGCAAAAGTCACTGCAGAACTGAATGTTGCACTCGCTAACCTGTCAGCACCAACAAAACATGAATGGAGCTCGATGAGCTGAGAAATACGGCGAGCTGGAATTCCAAAACCACTCGTAAGTGATGCTAATGTCGTAGCTATAACGACTGCATTATGGAGCAATGGAAGGAAGTTATTGGTCAGATAAGTCTTGTTTCACGCTGTTTCCAACTTCCGGCCAATTTACTGTTCCAAGAGTGATACATAGCTGTGGTTCGGTAATCATCTGGGCACCCAAATCGTGGTATTCCATTGGTATTCTGCTGTGTCACACAACTGACAACGACTATGTGACCATTTTGGTCAATCAGGTCCATCTCGTGGTACGATATTTGTCCCCAAGCGATGATGCTGTTCCAAGACTACAGGGGCCCTTCTCACAGAGTTCAGATCGTCCAGGACTGGTTTTGTTGGCACGACGATGAACTGTCGCATCTTCCCTGGCCACCACCAACACCATATCACAATATTATTGAGCTTTTGTTGTCTACTGTAGAGAGAAGGGGACGTGATCGCTATCCACCCTTATCATTATTGCTAGAACTTTACACAGTTTTGAAAATCATACAGGACCTGGATTTGTGCATTCGAAGACGACTGGAAGCTGTTCCGAATGCGGCGAATTTCCTATACCGCATTAGGCCTGGTAATGTGTTGTGTTTTTGGTGCTCCCTCAGACTGGTGGAACTAGGGATAGCTCCTTTACAATGGATAAACCAATTTTTTCCCCTTATTTGTCCAATAAGAGCTTGTATTCTGTCACTAATAACCTCAATGTCAACAGACACCGAGAGTAACTTTTCTTTCCTTCCCCCTTCGACTCTTCTGCATTTTCTCCCTTCTGCTGTCGAATTACCAATTACCAAATTCTTTCCACGTGTAACACATCCGGTTCTGTCTTAACATCTCGTAAACTCCTCCTTCACATGTAAACTTATGTACTTTTTACCGTCCTCCCATTGCGCTACATACCAAAGCGACTGTTTTCATTTCTCCAGATTTTGGCACATTCAGAGTTTGGCTTACAAAGTGCTGTGCTCCAAATAAATCTGTTTAGGGTAGTGTCGCAGTTGCTAAGAAACTAGACTCAGACTCTTGAAGAACGGAGTAAAAATTCCCTACTGGTCATCCAGGTTTTAGTTTTCCGTGGTTTTAAGCTAATGCTTAAAATAACATGAGAGAGATGGTTTTCCATCCTTGTCCCATCCGAATTTGATTTAGATCTCTGAGGATCTCACCGTCGGATGTGAAGCCCAGTCATTCTTTCCAAACAAACGATATCAAAAGTTGTCCGTCAGCTATACTACTGTCGTGCGGTAGCGTTCTCGCTTCCCACTCCATCTACATCTACATCTACATCCATACTCCGCAAGCCACCTGACGGTGTGTGGCGTAGGGTACCTTCAGTACCTCTATCGGTTCTCCCTTCTATTCCAGTCTCGTATTGTTCGTGGAAAGAAGGATTGTCGGTATGCCTCTGTGTGGGCTCTAATCTCTCTGATTTTATCCTCATGGTCTCTTCGCGAGATATACGTAGGAGGGAGCATTATACTGCTTGACTCTTCGGTGAAGGTATGTTCTCGAAACTTTGACAAAAGCCCGTACCGAGCTACTGAGCGTCTCTCCTGCAGAGTCTTCCACTGGAGTTTATCTATCATCTCCGTAACGCTTTCGCGATTACTAAACGATCCTGTAACGAAGCGCGCTGCTCTCCGTTGGATCTTCTCTATGTCTTGTATCAACCCTATCTGGTACGGATCCCACACTGCTGAGCAGTATTCAAGCAGTGGGCGAACAAGCGTACTGTAACCTACTTCCTTTTGTTTTCGGATTGTATTTCCTTAGGATTCTTCCAATATATCTCAGTCTGGCATCTGCTTTACCGACAATCAACATTATATGATCATTCCATTTTAAATCACTCCTAATGCGTACTCCCAGATAATTTATGGTATTAACTGCTTCCAGTTGCTGACCTGCTATTTTGTAGCTAAATGATAAAGGATCTATCTTTCTGTGTATTCGCAGCACATTACACTTGTCTACATTGAGATTCAGTTGCCATTCCCTGCACCATGCGTCAATTCGCTGCAGATCCTCCTGCATTTCAGTACAATTTTCCATTGTTACAACCTCTCGATACACCACAGCATCATCTGCAAAAAGCCTCAGTGAACTTCCGATGTCATCCAGCAGGTCATTTATGTATATTGTGAATAGCAACGGTCCTATGACACTCCCCTGCGGCACACCTGAAATTACTCTTACTTCAGAAGACTTCTCTCCATTGAGAATAACATGCTGCGTCCTGTTATCTAGGAACTCCTCAATCCAATCACACAATTGGTCTGATAGTCCATATGCTCTTACTTTGTTCAATAAACGACTGTGGGGAACTGTATCGAACGCCTTGCGGAAGTCAAGAAACACGGCATCTACCTATGAACCCGTGTCTATGGCTCTCTGAGTCTCGTGGACGAATAGCGCGAGCTGGGTTTCACATGACCGTCTTTTTCGAAACCCATGCTGATTCCTACAGAGTAGATTTCTAGTCTCCAGAAAAGTCATTATACTCGAACACAATACGGGTTCCCGGGTTCGATTCCCGGCGGGGTCAGGGATTTTCTATGCCTCGTGATGGCTGGGCGTTGTGTGCTGTCCTTAGGTTAGTTAGGTTTAAGTAGTTCTAAGTTCTAGGGGACTTATGACCACAGCAGTTGAGTCCCATAGTGCTCAGAGCCATTTGAACCAGCTATACTACTACACTAGCAGATTTCTTTTACTGAGGAAAACTTTCTTCGCTTACCCATTACTGGTCGTCAGGCTATTATTCTGCCGACAGTCTTGCGTGATCTTGCTGCCAAGGCACCAGAAATCTATCAGTTCTGCTGTGTCTTCCACTGTTTTAACTGTCAGATGATTGTCGTTCTCGCCTCTCTTACTCTTCATTGCTTTTGCCTTTGTTCTGTTTATCCTTTAGCCGAACACTGTGTTGAGCGTGCCAACAACTACATTCAAAAAACCTAAAACTTACTTACTCTAAGCAAGATTTATTACATTCTCCACTTGTCTTAATATTTCCATGTGTTCTACTCGTGTTTTTACCGATTTCGTGATTTTCTTTCATCAGCGTCATTGCAGCCTGGACATACTTCATTAACTTTCGCGATCAACGATAAGCCTGTGTTACTGTGTTTATAACACGTACTTCTCTTTCTTGAATTCCGAATTATGTTATACCAAAGTCATTAGCGTAGAGTAATGGCTCTGAGCACTATGGGACTTAACTTCTTAGGTCATCATTCCCCTAGAACTTAGAACTACTTAAACCTAACTAACCTAAGGACAACACACACATCCATGCCCGAGGCAGGATTCGAACCTGCGACCGTAGTGGTCGCGCGGTTCCAGACTGCAGCGCCTCGAACCACTCGGCCACTCGGGCCGGCTAGCGTAGAGTGTCCACTCACATGTATCTGTGCTTTACTCTGAATTGCCGGACAATTTCTTCCATTTCGTATTGTCGAAGGATCTGACAACTGAATTACGTTTCTGGTGGTTTCCCAAAACCTTTTGAGAAGACCCACAGCTTCATATGTTTTTCTTGCTTGCAGATGTATGATATTTCTCAATTTTAACCTGTCTCAAAGGAAGCAGAACGACAAAATCCAAATAAAAGTTTGAATACTGTACTCTTCTCCATTATTTATTTCTTTAAAGAAATAAATCATTACACTAAATTCAAGCGTGAAAGCTACAAATGTGATTGCTCTATAGTATTTACTTTCGTCCTTAATCAATTTTTGTCTTCCTTCCGAAAGCTTGTAGCCCGTCCAAACACCGTTCCACAAAATATTGCACAGGACAAACAACAAAGAAAAGTTCAGTTACTGATATTTCAGTCAGCTGTCTTGCGAGAAAAAGATATCAGAGTGATGTTACGACCATATTCTGTCTTCTGCAAAGACTAAAGATAGTATGCAAAACAGATCCAAATAGAGCATAAAGTTGCAAATATTTTTGTGATATATAAACTGCATACTAAAATTAATGTATCACATCATTGCTCTTTGGCAAGTCCCGGCAAAAGAACAGACTGTCTTACTTCTATCGTTAATATCAATGCTGGGATCAGAGCTTCAGTATAGATCTACAGCTGACGTACGTCGAGGATGACAAGTTCGCTGTTGCGTAATATAGGAGGCAGAAGAGAGAGAGAGAGAGAGAGAGAGAGAGAGAGAGAGAGAGAGAGAGGGAGAGGGAGAGAGAGAGAGAGAGAGAGAGAGAGAGAGAAACAGAGAGAGAGAGAGGGAGAGAGAGAGAGAGAGAGCGAAAAACAGAGAGAGAGAGACGACAAACAGTAGTCTCAGTTCTGTACAAGTCGCTCGGGAATGTGACGTATCGTGGCCCCGTTGATGCGTGTACTGTCAGTCCGTTCGTTAGTACGACGGATATGAAGCCTCGTCTCTCGTATTATGCTGTCGTTGCTCCTGACGACTGAACAAACACAAAAAAATCCACTTCAAAGCAGAGCGGCGACATCACAATGAATGTTACACTGGTAAAAACACCACTTCCCGACTTCCACGCACCATGTAATCCGATGTGTACTTGTACCTCTCGGCGCGAGTATCCACCACACATTCGACGTAGTGTGCTGCCACTCGGTCTGGTTGTAGCTGTCTCGAACCCCAGGTTAGAATAGATTAGATTAGATTAGTACTTGTTCCATAGATCATGAATACGACACTTCGTAATGATGTGGAACATGTCAGCTTAATAAAAGGTGTCAGTACAAGATATTACATTACACAAAATATTACGTGACAATTTTTTTGGGAGGGTGGGGGTGGGGAAATTACCCAGTTACTATACCCAAAAATTCATCTAACGAGTAGCAGGAGTTGCCATTTAGAAATTGTTTTAATTTCCTGTTAAATGCTATATGGCTATAAGTCAGGCTTTTGATGCTATTAGGTAAGTGACCAAAGACTTTTATGACAGTATAATTTACCCCTTCTGAGCCAAAGTTGGATTTAACCTTGAGTAGTGAAGATCATCCTTTCTCCTAGTGCTGTAGCCACGTACACAGCTATTACTTTTGAATTCGTTCGGATTGTTAATAACAAATTTCATAAGTGAATATCTATATTGTGAGACTACATTGAAGATTCCTAGCTCTTTAAATAAGTGTCTGTAGGATGATCTTGGATGACTCCAGCAATTATTCTGATTACACGCTTTTATGCAATGAACACTCTTTTACTCAATGATGAGTTACCCCAGAATATGATGCCATACGAAAGCAGAGAATGAAAACAGGCGTGGTAAGCTAATTTACTGAGATGTATATCGCCAAAATTTGCAATGACCCTAATAGCGTAAGTAGCTGAACTCAAACGTTTCAGCAGATCTTTAGTGTGTTTTTTCCAGTTCAACCCCTCATCAATGCATACACCTAGAAATTTTGAATATTCTACCTTAGCTATCGATTTCTGATCGAAGTCTATATTTACTAATGGTGTCATTCCATTTACTGTGTGGAACTGTATATACTGTGTTTTGTCAAAGTTCAATGAGAGCCCATTTGCAGAGAACCACTTAATGATTTTCTGAACAACATCGTTTAGAATTTCATCAGTTAATTCTTGTCTGTTAGGTGTGATTTCTATCCTTGTATCATCGAAAAAAGTACCAGCTTTGCATCTTCGTGAATGTAGAATGGCAAGTCATTAATATATATTAAGAAAAGCAAAGAACCCAAGACCGAACCTTGCGACACCCCATTCTTGATTGTTCCCCAGTTTGAGAAATCACCAGTTTTTTGCATATTATGTGAACTGCTTAATTCAACTTTCTGCACTCTTCCAGTTAGGTATGATTTAAACCATTTGAGCGCTGTCCCATTTATACCACAGTACTTGAGCTTATTTAGAAGTATTCCATTATTTACACAATCAAAAGCCTTTGAGAGATCACAAAAAATCCCAACGGGTGACTTCCGGTTACTCAGAGCATTAGTGAAAGTATATACAACATTTTCCGTTCAAAAACCTTTCTGGAAACCAAACTGACATTTTGTTAAGACTTTATTTTTACAAAGGTGTAAAGCTACTATACAATACATTAGTTTTTAAGAATTTTGAATAAGGCAGTAAGAAGAGAATTTGGGCGGTAGCTGTTGACATCAGACGTATACCCTTTTATATGCAGTGGTTTAACAATGGCATACTTCAGTCTATTTGGGAAAATACCCTGCTTCAGATAGCTATTATATATGTGGCTAAGATTCCCACTGATCTCTTGGGAACAAGCTTTTATTATCCTGCTGGAAAGGCCATCAATCCCAGCGACGGAAGAAATTTTCCTCAGCGTGAAAAGTGAGACTGGTCGGTGGGTTTCAGTTTATAATCACACGATGCTGTCCTGCCTTAAATTCTATGCGTCTTGTCGGGGTCTGTATGAAGTGAGATCTGTGTACACTATTGCTGGAGGTCCGCGCTATTGACGGCTAACGTTTAGAGAGTCAGGCCCTTTTGGTGCTCCTCGCCAAAATGCCTGCTCCCTGTCTCAGTTATTCCATTATGTCCACTTTAGCAAATCATAACAATACAAACGTTACGGTTCGTTCCACTGGCACATATGGTGCTTCTCCACATTACAGACTTACACGTCGCAGTTATAAATGAGAAACAAGGAGCACCGTTTTCTCCAGGAGGTTGTCGCGAATACTTTGTGAGCGTTTATACGAGGACGTGCTGAAAAGTGATGCCTCCGAACATTTTATGCGATAACTCTTAAAGCTTTTTAAAGCAAACCTTCAACAGTCTTAGGAAATTAAAGGGAGACACTATGCCGCAGTCGTACTCGATCCCCCATCACTGAAGAGACAGCAAAAACTTTATAGTGCCAATGGCACGACTTGGACTCAATCATGGAAGATTTCGGCAACATCTGTAACGCCTCAACATGATCACATCTTTTTTATGTGAATGCGGCAGTGAGGAAGATTTTCAAGCATATTTTCTGAGACGGAACTTGTCAAGATAGTACAAAATTATAGAACAAATTATGAACCGTGGAAATGCTTTACCAACAAACACTAAAACTATTTTAGCAATAGAAGACAGTAAAGCGTATAAGCTCTTACACCGTTTTACAACAGAGAGAGAGTCAAATAAAAATATAGGAAGAGAAATCTTAGACTGAAATATAATAAATATGGTAATTTGCTTACCACAATGACTTAAGTTGAATTTAGATGCATGTAACATAAATCTTGTTTCAGTAGGGTTCCGCAGCAGGTTGTATGGGTGACGCTTGAAAGCCATTAATAAATTAAAATACTACATCTTTATCCTTCACGTCTATATATTTATCTCAACACATTTCTCCCAACGAGAGACCAGTTTGTTGATACTGTCACTGTTGAATGTTTGACTTAGTTGACAGGGAGACAACCTCACCTCTGCTTGCACCGCTTCATCACTGTTTAAGTGAAGTCCTCGAATGTGTTCTTTAAGTTTTGGAAATAGATGAAAATCGGATGGAGCCAAGTCGGTACTACCTGGAGAATAATCGATGACGGTGAAGCCAAGGGGTCGGATTGTTGCATATGTAGCAACGCTCGTGTGTGGTATGGCATTCTCATGCTGGGAGAGAGGGTGCTCCATGTATGTAGGAGCGCTTTAAATTCGATCTTTCAGCTTCCTGAGGGTCTTTCAGTAGCTTGCAGAGTTAATGGTGGTGCCTTTAGGCATGAATTCCAAATTCCCCATAAGCTGATGACATGGTCTTCAAAAAAATTACTCTGAGCTCTATGGGACTTAACTTCTGTGGTCATCAGTCCCCTAGAACTTAGAACTACTTAAACCTAACTAACCTAAGGACATCACACATATCCATGCCCGAGGCAGGATTCGAACCTGCGACCGTAGCAGCCCCGCGGTTCCGGACTGCACGCCTAGAACCACTAGACCACCGCGGCCGGCACATGGTCTTCACATTTTTTATTTATTTATTTATTTATTTATTTATTTATTTATTTTTTTTTTTTTTTTTTTTTTTTTTTTTTTTTTTTTTTTTTTTTTTTGCGTCGGTGATCCTTTGTGGCGGAACTCCACGGATTCTCTCTTGTTTCCGAGGAACTGGCGAAACCAGCTTTCACCATCTGTCTCAGTAGTATTATTAAGGAATCTGTTGTAACGGCGACCGGAACGGTCGCGAGGTTGAAGTGACGGAAAGCGCGGCGGGACACGCGAAGCAGCCTGCGAACAACAACACAGCGGGAGAGGACGGACACGACCAACGAAGGACAGAAAGATCAACAACAAGATCGAAACAACCGAGTCACTCGTACACAGAACAAGAAAGTAAATAAGCTGTCTAAGACGAGTCGATGTGTCCAGAGACGTACGCAAGGTTAGGCTGGCTGAGCGAGAGTCAGGCGCTTAAGTACTCTGTCGGGGGCGCCGTTGTTGGCCGCTGGAGCCACGTGTTCCACTGTGGCGCCCTCACACTAAAAGCGGGCCTGGAGGCGCGCGCCGCCACAGCTTACGGAGCGAAGGTGCAGAGACCTCTATGGGTCTTCGACGTCCATGACGTCTGGCGGGGATTCAAATTCCGCGGCGCGCGGTACCAGAGAATCCATCGCCCTCCCGCTCAAAACGCAAAAGAAATTGTTGACTGATTTCCAGATTTCCAATATTCTCTGTTTCATGTCAGGAATGAGCCATCGTACACATAGTTTTCTGTACTGAAATTGTGCATGATGGCCTGTACATGCTCCCGTGCTAAGCAACACCACCTGAGAACTTGTCTATATTATCAAATTATTTTCTTTTATGAGATCATCAACGTGATTCTCATGAGTGCCGCCCGTTGCCCTACGCTGTCGTCAATCCCGAGCTCTGTCACATGCGTTCAGGTTAGCACCATCATTTCTTTCACTGCGACCGTGAATAACACAATGTCGCACGTTACTGATGTCGATACAATCATCACCTTATACAGCTTTCATCATTCTATAGATTTCAATTGGACATACGATTTCTTCAGTTAGAAACTATATTACGAGGTGCATTCAAGTTCTAAGGCCTCCGATTTTTTTTCTCTGGACTGAAAAGAAATAGAAACATGCGCATTGTTTTAAAATGAGGCCGCGTTCATTGTCAATACGTCCCAGAGATGGCAGCACCGTACGGCAGATGGAATTTTACCGCCAGCGGCGAGAATGAGAAATGTTTTAAATACTTAAAATGGCAACGTTTTCCTTACTTCAACAGCGTGCAATCATTCGTTTCCTGAATTTGCGTGGTGTGAAATCAATTGAAATTCATCGACAGTTTAAGGAGACATGTGGTGATGGAGTTATGGATGTGTCGAAAGTGCGTTCGTGGGTGCGACAGTTTAATGAAGGCAGAACATCGTGTGACAATAAACCGAAACAACCTTGGGCTCGCGCAAGCTGGTCTGACGACATGATCGAGAAAGTAGAGAGAATTGTTTTGGGGGATCGCCGAATGACTGTTGAACAGATCGCCTCCAGAGTTGGCATTTCTGTGGGTTCTGTGCACACAGTCCTGCATGACGACCTGAAAATGCGAAAAGTGTCATCCAGGTGGGTGCCACGAATGCTGACGGATGACCACATGGCTGCCCGTGTGGCATATTGTCAAGCAATGTTGACGCGCAACGACAGCATGAATCGGACTTTCTTTTCGTCGGTTGTGACAGTGGATGAGACGTGGATGCCATTTTTCAATCCAGAAACATAGCGCCAGTCAGCTCAATGGAAGCACATAGATTCACCGCCACCAAAAAAATTTCGGGTAACCGCCAGTGCTGAAAAAATGATGGTGTCCATGTTCTGGGACAGCGAGGGCGTAATCCTTACCCATTGCGTTCCAAAGGGCACTACGGTAACAGGTGCTCCTACGAAAATGTTTTGAAGAACAAATTCCTTCCTGCACTGCAACAAAAACGTCCGGGAAGGGCTGCGCGTCGGCTGCGCGTGTGCACCAAGACAACGCACCCGCACATCCAGCAAACGTTACGCAACAGTTTCTTCGTGCTAACAACTTTGAAGTGATTCCTCCTGCTCCCTACTCACCTGACCTGGCTCCTAGTGAATTTTGGCTTTTTCCGACAATGAAAGACACTCTCCGTGGCCTCACATTCAACAGCCGTGCTGCTATTGCCTCAGCGATTTTCCAGTGGTCAAACAGACTCCTAAAGAAGCCTTCGCCGCTGCCATGGAATCATGGCGTCAGCGTTGTGAAAAATGTGTACCTCTGCAGGGCAATTACGTCGAGAAGTACCGCCAGTTTCATCGATTTCGGGTGAGTAGTTAATTAGAAAAAAAATCGGAGGCCTTAGAACTTGACTGCACCTCGTACAGTACGCTGTTTCTCAAGCACCAACATCCTTGCGTTACACACCGCTATTTTAGACGTTATAATTGGGAGCCCTCTAGCAGCAGAGGGTTGCACCTGACGTTAGCGAAACGGGAAAGTCGGCCGAGTGATATGCATGATAGGTAATACTTCATCCGGTATTGAGAATACAATAAAAAATTTTGAGATTTTTAGCATGGCCATGTAAGGTTTTAGTTATCACATCGAAAATAACATGCTGCGGCCATGCAACTTGGTGACGGTGTTGGTCCTCCTCTTTGTTGTCTGTGACTTCGTACACAACGGTAAGTAGATGTGGGCTTCAGAGTGGTGTGGTAACTCTCGTCGCAGGAAAGGTAAACAGGGTCAGAAATGATTAGAGAGCAAGTTAACACATTAAACAGAAGATATACTTAACTTGTATTTCTACAAATGTACGAAGACTCATTACAAATAGTGCAGCAAGATAGAGTCCAGTTGTCAGTGTCAAGAGGCTCTCTGTACTAAAGCATGAACGATGGAGTCGGAGTGGTGACGAGACGGCGACGACGTAGCATCTCTTAGCCAAGAGGCTCCAAGTGCGAGTGGGTGTCTGGCTGTTGGCGGCCGTCCTGTATTGCTGCTACAGAGGGCTCTTGTAGTCCAAAGCCGCTGGAGGCGTGGCGCAGCGGCCGCGCTCCATTGGGTTGGCTCAAATGGTTCAAATGGCTCTGAGCCCTATGGGACTTAACAGCTGTGGTCATCAGTCCCCTAGAACTTAGAACTACTTAAACCTAACTAACCTAAGAACATCACGCACATCCATGCCCAAGGCAGGATTCGAACCTGCGACCGTACCAGTCACGCGGTTCCGGACTGCGCGCCTAGAACCGCGAGACCACCGCGGCCGGCGCTCCATTGGGTCCGCCAGATCCCGCACGACCACTCACGGCCTCTGACGGAAAGTTGCAATTTCGTAGCGATAACGTCCGTGGGGTGGTATTATCAGCACGTGATACCACACTCTTGATATTCTACATTCAGTGCGACATCTTTTCCTAACTGTGTATCAGTTGGTGGAGACCTTGCTTGTAGAAATTTTGGGGTTTCATGCAACGTTCCACTTGTAAAATTACCTCTTCTTCATTGTAGAAATTCCTACCAGGCAATTGTCACTTCATCCCAGGAAAAACGCAGAATACACTGGGAGTCATGTCAGAATAATAACGGGAGACATAAAACTGGATAGCCCAAAGGCGCAGCATGTGTGAATGCATCCTGCACAGAATGAGAAGGAGTACTTTGGTGGTAGTAGTCAGCTTCCTGCAATGCTTAATGTTGTCGTCATTCCGTGACCTCATCAGGAGATGTAACCTGTATCTCCTCTAACTGTTTGCACTACGCTCCTACACTCCCAAAAAACACTCAGTAACATCTTGCACTGTGATGGTTGAGTCTATTGGCTATGATTAACCCACCCATATATTTCCACTTTTTCTGCTTAGTCTTGGAGTCTTAGTGATACACTCAACACTCATCCACAGCAATGAGGCGGCTGCATAGGTCCAGCACAGCTAGAACTTTTGAAGGCGTCCGTCCACTTCTGTTATGATCTCCAGTTCTTCACGGAGAGATGGTCTGCGACTTTCTTCTTCCACATTCAGACTAGTTTTACAGCACCACCTAACCACTGTGCTCTTATGATGGTGCATTGTTGCCGCAGATTTCCGTCAACTCAGCATGGATTGTTGCAGTGTTGCTCTCCTTCAAATGCACGATACGAATTAACATGCGATATCCCACTTCAATGGGCCTGCCGCCACTTAAATGGCCAACAACGGATAAGACTTCGAAAATCCGGGACATTTGGTTCAAATTGGAATATATGCCCGCACACATCCAATCTGTCCACGACAAGTAGGCCGATCTCCTTAGTATGCAGCGGGGAGCAGGGGAGATCAGAGGTGGACCGTTAATAGTCGGTGGATTCTCAATTATCGATGACTTCTTATACTTCTAGACAAAGATGTATGGGAAACACGTTTGTAGGAGTGAGTCTAAGCGTCCTCGCGGCTGATTTTTTTAAATACAAAATGAATTACCTATGCGCCTGTGAAGTGAACTTTAATTGAGATTTATTGAAATTATATTTATTTACAGTCAATCTAATTTCTCGAAATACAAAAAAGGTCTGGGCTTATAACAGACAGTTGTATAAAGGCCCCTCCCCTCTACCAGCACCTCCCTCAGGACGCCCTATATATGCCCTCAAAACTAGGACCAGTCAGGGGAAACACGGACGAATGGCTGCCGTACACTTCATCAACATGCTTTACTATTTATTTATTTATTTTTTTTTTTTTTTTGCTCCTCTAGTGCCGTGCTGCGATACGTAGAGCAGGAGTTCAGTGTGTATCAAGACTGTAGAGATTGAAAGCAAACAAACTAAACAACCATTAATTAACTTTATTTTTTGAAATGAATAATTACAACTCTATGACCATCCATCGTATACGAATACTACACGCACTCGTATTGTTAACTGATTCTCTTTTGCTGTCCATAGGATTGTTGTTGTTGTTGTGGTCTTCAGTTCTGAGACTGGTTTGATGCAGCTCTCCATGCTACTCTATCCTGCGCAAGCTTCTTCATCTCCCAGTACCTACTGCAACCTACATCCTTCTGAATCTGCTTAGTGTATTCATCTCTTGGTCTCCCTCTACGATTTTTACCCTCCATACTAAATTGGTGATCCCTTGATGCCTCAGAACATGTCCTACCAACCGATCCCTTCTTCTGGGCAAGTTGTGCCACAAACTTCTCTTCTCCCCAATCCTATTCAACACTTCCTCATTAGTTATGTGATCTACCCATCTAATCTTCAGCATTCTTCTGTAGCACCACATTTCGAAAGCTTCTATTCCCTTCCTGTTTGAACTATTTATCGTCCATGTTTCACTTCCATACAAGGCCACACTCTATACAAATACTTTCAGAAACGACTTCCTTACACTTAAATCTATACTCGATGTTAACAAATTTCTCTTCTTCAGAAATGCTTTCCTTGCCATTGCCAGTCTACATTTTATATCCTCTCAACTTCGACCATCATCAGTTATTTTGCTCCCCAAATAGCAAAACTCCTTTACTACTTTAAGTGTCTCATTTCCTAATCTAATTCCCTCAGCATCACCCGACTTAATTTGACTACATTCCATTATCCTTGTTTTGCTTTTGTTGATGCTGCAGTCGCAGGTTCGAATCCTGCCTCAGGCATGGATTTGTGTGATGTCTTTAGGTTAGTTAGGTTTAAGTAGTTCTAATTTCTAGCGGACTGATGACCTCGGCAGTTAAGTCCCACAGTGCTCAGAGCCATTTGAACCATTTTTGTTTGACCTGTTTTCTTCTTTTTGGCGTTGATGGTACGAAGTCTTGATACGTCGTTTCTTTCTTTGGTACGTCTTTTCTTCTCGGTAGCAAGCTTTTCTTATCCTATACATTATGCTTCCATTCGTTCTTTATGGGATATCGACGTAAGAAACGCAGATTTCAAATCTTTACCAGAACATTTCCCCTTAACCTTTAGTTTGGACAGCGCAATTATATCTTCCCGTGAAATAATGTCACGTGGTAAGGTTGAATGTCATCTTCTGCGGGGATTATCGTTGAAGAATTGTCGTCACATTATTGGTGCGGCGTGTATTCTGACAAATGCGCTATTTTTTATTTTTGGGGCCAACTGGAACAATTATTTCCTCGCGAAAGTGAAGTTTAAATTCAGTAGTGTCAACAAATAATTCGTTGATTCTTCTTTTCAAACACTGCGTTATGCAATGTGTAATTAAAACGTCAGAAAAGTTGCATTTAAATAATAAAAAACAGACCCACCTCATTTTATCGCCTCTAGGGCGACTTGCCGGGACGAACTTTGACGGAACGATAAGTCGTAATAAGGAAAACCTGCCACATGTTGGTCTACAGCTGAACTGATGATCAGCTCAAAAATTCGATGCGAGTTTTTACCGCCATCGGGGCTTTATCCCCACCTACCACATGTAGGTGTAGATGTAAGATTCCACAATGCAGACAACGTTCAACACACGAAGAGCTGTATTTATACGAATGCAATAACAGCATCCAGAAACAACCATAGTATTCTGTCAAACATAATGATCCTTTTGGATGATGCGGCCACATGTTGAGCTGCAGGCATTTTCCAGTAACATCTACATTTTACATCAGTGTGTCTGCGAAAATTAAATAACTTACGCAGTACATGTAATTAATCATGCAGCAAAGAAATGGGATTCCTCTATGAAATACGTACCACTCTTTTCCTGTAATGTGGACTTGCTGCATACCACGCAAAGCAAATTGCTGCAGGCAGCCCACTCTTGGCGTACATACACAGACACAGTGTAGTTCATCCATAAAAAAAGTGTGAGCGCGTGCGTGTGTGTGTGTGTGTGTGTGTGTGTGTGTGTGTGTGTGTATGTGTGTGTTTGGAGCTTACGGTCGCTCAACGGCGAAGTTACCAGCGCCTTCGCCATAAACAGTGCGATAGGATTGTTCGACACACATAATTGTTGCATTCCCACGGCTGGTCCACAGTCCCAAGACACTCAACACACCGAAAATGTTTTATGCAAAGATGTTGTTTATTTATTTGCTGTTAAAATGTCAGACACTGGAAACTGCCTGTGTAGGTGATGGTGCTATGGTCGGTAATGTGTTTGTAACGTTTAAGAAATACTGACTGTTAAAAACTTTTTCCCCATCAATATCATTTACCTCTAAGAATGAAGTTTTCTTATCCTTTTTTGCAACATGTAGAGCTGAAAGTATTGTTTTTTTCTGTCGACGGAAATGATTTAACCTGGAAGTACAGGGGAAAAAATTCTAGTTCTTTTGGGTCGCTTCTCTCTAATGTGGTCTCTGAAACTTTTCTGGCTGGAAATTATGTCCACTTTTTCCTTTTAGCATGCAAGGCAATTTTCTCAGACTATCACATACTCACAAAATTTTTATATATTTCTTTGCGTGTGGCTGAATGTGTTATCTGACGTCGTTGCCTGAATTTTTAATCAGAAGTGTAGTTTACACTTCTGTCAGCTCCTTCAGTTAAATGAATATTTTGGAAGAAGTGTCACATAGGTAAAGGATTCTGGCGAATTTCTTGAATTCAGTGTAATAACTAGTTGTGCTATGTTTCCTGGATGCTTACAGTTTTTAGTTGATTACCGGCCAGATAGCCTAATCGAGAATCTATACCTCAAGGTAATTGTAGTGATCGTTTCTTTTCGATAACTAACGTCCTCTAATGGTAATCAGTACGCTCTGTATACAATATCTGTAAATTTGGAAGAATTTTGTGCTTCTGCATTCACAGGTAAGTGTTGGACGATAGCGTCTCTGTATGTTTCTTTTTTTATTTTTTTTTTAAATAAGGAAGTTGCATGCCAGAGCTTCGTTTGTAATGCAGAAGCCAAGAAATTTAACAACCCTTCCCCATTTTCAAGCTCGACCGTGAAAGTGTTGTTTTTTGTGTAAGATGTTCTCTGCAGGTAACTTACACCTTAGCGCCAAAGAAACTGATATAGGCATGCGTATTCAAATACAGACACATGTAAATAGGCAGAATACGGCGCTGCGATCGGTGACGCCTATATAAGACAACAAGTGTCTGCCGCAGTTGTTCGATCGGTCACTGCTGCTACAATGGCAGCTTGTCAAGATTTAAGTGCGTTTGAACGTGGTGTTATAGTCGGCGCGCGAGCGACGGGACACAGCATCTCCGAGGTAGCGATGAACAAGGGATTTTCCCGTACGAACATTTCACGAGTGTACCGTGAATATCAGGAATCCGGTAAAACATCAAATCTCCGGCATCGCTGCAGCCTGAAAAAGATCCTACAAGAACGGGACCAACGACGACTGAAGAGAATCGTTCAACGTGACAGAAGTACAACCCTTCCACAAATTGCTGCAGATCTCAATGCTGAGCTATCAGCAAGTGCCAGCGTGCGAACCATTCAACGAAACATCATCGATATGGGCTTTCGTAGCCGAAGGCCCGCTCATGTACCCTTGATGACTGCACGATACAAAGCTTTACGCCTCGCCTGGGCCCGTCAACACCGACACTGGACTGTTGATGACTGGAAACATGTTGCCTGGTCGGACGAGTCTCGTTTCAAATTGTATCGAGCGGATGGACGTGTAAGGGTATGGAGTTTACCTCATGAATCCACGGACCCTGCATGTCAGCAGGGGAATGTTCAAGCTGTTGAAAGCTCTGTAATGGCGTGGGGCGTTATATATTAAAAATAGTACTTCTTTATAAAGTTGGCGTACAATTTACTTACAGTGTCACTGCTCTTGTCCACGTGTTCAGCAAACCACTGCTCTTTCCTTGGCTGTTAGCGGAGCATGAGGTCGAAAGAAACTCGCTGTACGTAATCACATGGCAGTTTATTGCCTTTTTTAAAAGTACTTTCTCTTTCGATGCGTTCGTGTTATTTGCACTTCACCTGACTTTAGAAACAGAACCGTGGTTACTTTTGTTCGCACTTGGCAGTATTACAATGTTTACTTTTGTTAATTTGTTTTTCGTGTAGGTTGTCAGCATTGCCAACCTGTAAAAATATATAAATCGCGTGTGTGTGTGTGTGTGTGTGTGTGTTCAAGAGAGACAGGGAAGGAGAGAGAGAGAGAGAGAGAGAGAGAGAGAGATTAGACTGTGGCAGAGGGCAGAGGGAGAATGTTTGTGTGTGTGTGTGTGTGTGTGTGTGTGTGTGTGTGTGTGTGTGTGTGTGAGTGTGTGTTTGTACGTGTATTAGTGAATGTAAATTAGTGAAGATATCTTATATGTTCAGCAGAGGTGTGAATGGAGTGGAGAGGAGCTGGTGGAAGCGAGAGGGGTTGAAAGATGTGGGTCGAACTCTGAGGGATGAAAGAAGCTGGGAGGAAAGGGGCCTGACTGTGGAGAGTTAGTGAATGGGCGGCATATGTGGAGATGTGGTCATTGTATATATTTAATATTATGTTAAGTGATCAGTTCGTTTAAAGATTGTGTGGTTTTCCAGGCTCGTCTGATCAATTATGAGTTGTTTCTTTCCTGGTATGGTTTTCTGAATGTGGTAGTTTTCTAATATGGTTTGGAGGTGTTTTTTGTGGTGTTTGTGTTTACGATTTTCATGTCTGTGTCTCTGGTGGTAATTTTAGGTAGGTGATCGTGTAAGTGTTCTGCAAAATATGAATGATTTGCTCTGTATTTCCATGATCTTACACTTCTTTGTACCGGTCGTCAAATGTCCTCCTGGTTTGCCCCATCTCGCATCACATACATTGCACGTCAGGTAGTACTTTCCTGACTTCTCATATAGATCAGTTTTTCGTATTATTTTGGAAAGTACTTTTCAACTGAATTTTTGGATGGTGGGCCCACAGTCTAGTGGCCAGTTTGTGGTTAAAGTCCTTCACTGCTAGCATTCTAAGCAGCTACTTTCGGGTCTGAAGCCACCTTTGCAATAATTGAGCGAATACAGATGTTTCCAAAAATTTAAGAATCTTTGCTACGCAAGGACCGTAGCGATAGAAACGACTGATCAGAGCGCACACAAACGACGACATGCACTCGATATTCCCGCGCAGCACTGTGGAAGTGAAAACAGTGAAGCTGGCTGTCGGATACGTGGAGCAAAGGGGCCAGGGGAGAATATATTGGCATCGATCACCATAGCTAAACCGTGGAGTATGAATCTGGCCGTAGGAGAAAAAACTAGTTAAATTACTGCATTATTTGCGCTGTGTCCCAAGCGCTGGTCTTGATGCGCAAAGGGACAATCAAGAACGAAATTTGAGCCTGAAAAACTAATGGGAAACGAACATGTGATGCACAATCGTCGGAAGCGAGTGAAAAAAATGGAAGATAAAAAACAGAGGGAGGGAGGAAGGGAGGGCACGAACAGCCGCGGTCCCGGGGGCCGACGCATTTTAAGGCGTTATTTCTATTCATTTGATCAGCAGCGCTGCGGATCGCGAGCCAATAGGGGCATTCCATACTCGGGCCGGCCGGCGCTGTTAATGTGTCGTGCATAGTGCATGAGCCGGACGCGTGTACGGCCACATCAAAAATTAACGCAGCAGCGCGCCGTAAGTAAGCTTCTCGAGTGACCGCAAGGACTGTGGGCAACAGTGGCCTGTCGCTGTGTCAGCTTCACCGGCCGCGAGGCAGCTACTTGTGTCTGACGATGGCTGCATAAGCACGAAACGGTTGCATACATCACACCCAGTCACGTTCCATGCAACTGACGTCTTATGTTACCAGCAGCTACTTTTCCTTCTAGCAGTCCTTCAAGTTCGAAAGTTGTTCTTAGATGATCTTAATTCGTCCATACTGGATGAATGTGTAATCGAGACTCTGCAGACTTTGCTGTCTGTGGCTTGGAATTTATTTTGCGTGTATGTATTGAGGCGCAAGTAAAGAAAATATTAGCCAAGTGCGAGTTGGGATCGCGCTCTGAGCGATCCGTACAGACTTAATTACACTACTGGCCTTTAAAATTGCTACACCAAGAAGAAATGCAGATGATAAACGGGTAATCATTCATATATTATACTAGAACTGACATGTGATTACATTTACACGCAATTTGGGTGCATAGATCCTGAGAAATCAGTACCAGAACAACCACCTCTGGCCGTAATAACGGCCTTGATACGCCTGGGCATTGAGTCAAACAGAGCTTGGATGGCGTGTACAGGTACAGCTGCCCATGCAACTTCAACACGATACTACAGTTCATCAGGTGTAGTGACTGGCGTATTGTGACGAGCCAGTTGCTCGGCCACCATTGACCAGACGTTTTCAATTGGTAAGAGATCTGGAGAATGTGCTGGCCAGGGCAGCAGTCGAACATTTTCTGTAGCTAGAAAGGTGCGTACAGGACCTGCAAAATGCGGTCGTGCATTATCCTGCTGAAATGTAGGGTTTCGCAGGGATCGAATGAAGGGTAGAGTCACGGGTCGTAAAACATCTGAAATGTAACGTCCACTGTTCAAAGTGCCGTCAATGCGAACAAGAGGTGACCGAGACGTGTAACCAATGGCACCCCATACCATCACGCCGGGTGATACGCCAGTATGGAGATGACGAATACACGCTTCCAATGTGCGTTCACCGCGATGTCGCCAAACACGGATGCGAGCACCATGATGCTGTAAACAGAACCTGGATTCATCCGAAAAACTGACGTTTTGCCATTCGTGCACCCAGGTTCGTCGTTGAGTACACCATCGCAGGCGGTCCTGTCTGTGATGCAGCGTCAAGGGCAACCGCAGCCATGGTCTCTGAGCTGATAGTCCATGCTGCTGCAAACGTCGAACTGTTCGTGCAGATGGTTATCCCCATCTGTTGACTCAGGGATCGAGACGTGGCTCCATGATCCGTTACAGCCATGTGGATAAGATGCCTGTCATGTCGACTGCTAGTGATACGAGACCGTTGGGATCCAGCACGGCGTTCCGTATTATCCTCATGATCCCACCGATTCCTTATTGTACTAACAATCTTTGGATCTCGACCAACGGGAGCAACAATGTCACGATACGATAAACCGCAATCGCGATAGGCTACGATCCGGAAACGTGATGGTACGTATTCCTCCTCCTTACACGAGGCATCACAACAACGTTTCACCAGGCAAGGCCGGTCAACTGCTGTTTGTGTATGAGAAATCGGTTGGAAACTTTCCTCATGTCAGAACGTTGTAGGTGTCGGCACTGGCGCCAAATATGTGTGAATGCTCTGAAAAGCTAATCATTTGCATATCACAGAACCTTCTTGTCGGTTAAATTTCGCGTCTGTAGCACGTCATCTTCGTGGTGTAGCAATTTTAATGGCCAGTAGTGTATATACACTAGCGCAAAAATCGCTACACCAAAAATTAATTAATGAAGACTAACGAAATTTCGGCCATTGCAATTATGAAATGTTGGTAAATTAATAACCGGAGGAACCACCAGAATGTTGAATGGAAGTATGCAAACGTGCATGCACTGTGTCGTACATACGCCGGATGACCATTTCTGGGATGGAGTTACGTGCCTGTTTCAATTTATCGGTCAATGGAGGGACGGGTAATGCTATCCCATATGATGTCCCACATGAGCTCGATTTGAGGCAGATTTGGTGATCGAACAGGCCAAAGCAGCATCGACATAGCATGATGAGTTACAACAGCGCTATATAGACGAGCGTTATCTTGTTGGAAAACACTTCCTGGATTGGTGTTCATGAATGGAAGCACAACAGGTCGAATTACCAGATTGACGTACAAATCTGTAGTCACGGTGTGTGTGTTAACCACGAGAGTGCTCCTGCTGTCATACGAACTCGCACAGCTGACCGTAACTCCATGTGAAGGCCCAGCGTGTTTAACATGCAGACGGGTTGATTGTAGGTCCTCAACTGGCCTCCTCCTAACCAACACACGACCATCACTGGCACACAGACAGAATCAGCTTCCATCAGAAAACACAACAGACCTCCACCCTGCCCTCCAGTGAACTCTTGCTTGACACCACTGAAGTCGCAAATGGCGGTGTTTCCGCGTTAGTGTAATGCACGCTGCAGGGTGTGTAGATCGGAGTTGTGCTAGGGCATTTCGAAAAGTAAAGATACAATGGCTCACAGTCCTTAAGTAGAACATTTATTTAGAAAACGTCAGACACATCTTATTAACTGGATTATTTATTATTTTTCGACATAATCACCCCCGTTATCTAAACATTTGTTAAGTCGGTGCACAAGCTTTTGTATCCCACAATCATAGAAGGTTGCCTCCTGTTGTTGGAACCACATTTCAACTTCATCTTTGATCTCTTCATCCTAGTGGAATGATTTTCCACCAAGATGTGACTTCAGGTAACGGAAGACATGGAAGTCGGTGGGCGCAAGGACCGGGCTGTATGGTGGATGGTCCAATACGTTCCATTTGAATTGTTTGAGTAGTGCTTTGGTTACGAGCGCTGTGTGAGGCCGAGGGTTGTCATGAAGCAAGCGGACTCCACTTGTCAGCATTCCCCTGCGTTTGTTTTGAATTGCACTTCGAAGACGTTTAAAAGTCTGGCAATATGCAGCAGCATTAATTGTTGTTCCAGGAGGCATAAATTCCAACAGAAGAATGCCTTGTCTGTCCCAATAAACAGAACCCATGATTTTCTTCGCTGAAATCGACGTTTTGCATTTCTTGGCTTTTGGTGAATTCGAATGGCGACATCGCGTTGATTGTTGCTTGGATTCAGGTGTATGGTGATACAACCACGTCTCGTCACCTGTCACAATGTGAACAAGGAACTCATCACCTGCTTCAGCATAGCGTGTGAGGAAGTCGAGTGCAAAGCCCATCCTTTTCTTTTTGTGTTCTTCCGTTAACAGTTTTGGAACCCAGTGCGCACACAATTTCCTGTACCGTAACTTGACAGTCACAACGTCATAAAGAGTTGTCATTGACACGTCTGGTATGATCTGATGCAATTCTTTCAATGTGAGACGTCTATTCGCACGAATTGCTTCCTCTGTTCTCCGAAGAAGGGCATCAAAGACCACAGATGGCCCACCTATTCCCATAATGTTCCCATAAACAGAAGTAATTTCTTTGTGAATATCCGCTGGTCGCTGACCTTTTGCATGAAGAAAACGTATGACGGAGCGCACTTCGCATTTGGGGGGATTCTGAATCGGCGCAGCCATTTTAAACACGACCTACTCCAACCAGAAGCAACGTTCAACTGCCGAGCAACTGCGAGGAGAAAGCTAACGGTTCGAGGTTAACACCAGTGTTGCCAACTTGCTCGGCAAAACTCTTCTGCTCCTCTGGCGTACGGCGTATCTTTACTTTCCGAAATACCCTCGTAAATGAAGTAACCTATTTGTAACAGGTCGTTGTGCCACTGTGGTGGCAACTGCTACTCGAATTTCAGCTGTAGACGCAATAAGATGCGCCACAGTCATACACCGAACACGACAGTCTTCCCTCTCGGCAGTGCCACGTGGTCATCCGAAGCCCGGTCTTCTTGCAACCGCACATTCTCGTGGCCACCGCTTCCTGCAATCATGTGCAGTGGCTATATCCCGGCCAAGTCTTTCTGCACTATCGCAGAAGGAACATCCACCTTCTTTTAGCCCTATTACATGGCGTCGTTAAAACTCAGTGAGGCGTTGAAATTGCGTCTTTGTCACCTTAAAGGCATTATTGACTAACGTGACCTCACCACGTTCAGTTCAAAGGCAACTAACGCTCACGACTGTTAAAACAGGTATTAAAAGCAAACCTCATTTACATCCATATAGTGGCGCTGCTAAAGCAACTCTTAAGCGACTGGCGCGAAATTTGAAAAGACATCAGCTTTCAGATGTAGATTACCAACTGTTTTTATGTTGCACAGCTCCTTCTTGATGTTGAATTTTTTTTCTGTCAGTGCATATACAAAGTTCATTCATCCCGGGTTTCGAGAATCTCAACGATTTTTGACTATTCTCTATATCGATACTTAACAGACGGAAGACACAGTCGGATAACACATAACAAGAAATTGTTTTTTCTATATGATGTAATTACAAATTAACAATTATCGAATTTTTTTCCTTTACTCGTAGTCTAAAATCTTGCGTCTTGCTAAATTTCATATTGGGCCAACGGAAAGTAGACCTACCCTATAGGTTTTCATGAGTGAGTTTGTGAATATCAAAACGTGACTAAATGGTCGCTCTTTTGAATGCGTTGAATTAGAATCTTAACGCTTTTACACCGTCAAGGGACCATAGACCTTAGTATGCGACATAAATTTCAACTTGATTCCTTTAACAGTCGAGAAAAAGGGGCTGTAATGGACAGTTGTTGTTGTTGTGGTCTTCAGTCCTGAGACTGGTTTGATGCAGCTCTCCATGCTACTCTATCCTGTGCAAGCTTCTTCATCTCCCAGTACCTACTGCAACCAACATCCTTCTGAATCTGCTTAGTGTATTCATCTCTTGGTCTCCCTCTACGATTTTTACCCTCCACGCTGCCCTCCAATACTAAATTGGTGATCCACTGATGCCTCAGAACATGTGCTACCAACCGGTCCCTTCTTCTTGTCAAGTTGTGCCACAAACTCCTCTTCTCCTCATTAGTAATGTGATCTACCCATCTAATCTTCAGCATTCTTCTGTAGCACCACATTTCGAATGCTTCTATTCTCTTCTTGACCAAATAATTTATCGTCCACGTTTCACTTCCATACATGGCTACACTTCATACAAATAGTTTCAGAAACGACTTACTGACACTTAAATCTATACTCGATGTTAACAAATTTCTCTTCTTCAGAAACGCTTTCCTTGCCATTGCCAGTCTACATTTTATATCCTCTCTACTTCGACCATCATCAGTTATTTTGCTCCCCAAATAGCAAAACTCCTTTACTACTTTAAGTGTCTCATTTCCTAATCTAATTCCCTCAGCATCACCCGACTTAATTCGACTACATTCCATTATCCTCGTTTTGCTTTTGTTGATGTTCATCTTATACCCTCCTTTCAAGACACTGTCCATTCCGTTCAACTGCTCTTCCAAGTCCTTTGCTGTCTCTGACAGAATTACAATGTCATCGGCGAACCTCAAAGTTTTTATTTCTTCACCATGGATTTTAATACCTACTCCAAACTTTTCTTTTGTTTCCTTCATTGCTTGCTCAATACACAGATTGAATAACATCGGAGATAGGCTACAACCCTGTCTCACTCCCATCCCAACCTATGCTTCCCTTTCATACCCCTCGACTCTTATAACTGCCATCTGGTTTTTGTACAAATTGTAAATAGCCTTTCGCTCCTTGTATTTTACCACTGCCACCTTTAGAATTTGAAAGAGAGTATACCAGTCAACATTGTCAAAAGCTTTCTCTAAGTCTACAAATGCTAGAAACGTAGGTTTGCCTTTCCTCAATCTTTCTTCCAAGATAAGTCGTAGGGTCAGTATTGCCTCACGTGTTCCAAACATTTCTACGGAATCCAAACTGATCTACCCCGAGGTCGGCTTCTATCAGTTTTTCCGTTCGTCTGTAAAGAATTCGTGTTAGTATTTTGCAGCTGTGACTTATTAAACTGATAGTTCGGTAATTTTCACATCTGTCAACACCTGCTTTCTTTGGGATTGGAATTATTATATTCTTCTTGAAGTCTGAGGGTATTTCGCCTGCCTCGTACATCTTGCTCACGAGATGGTAGAGTTTTGTCAGGACTGGCTCTCCCAAGGCTGTCAGTAGTTCTAATGAAATGTTGTCTACTCCGGGGGCCTTGTTTCGACTCAGGTCTTTCAGTGCTCTGTCAAACTCTTCACGCAGTATCATATCTCCCATTTCATCTTCATCTGCATCCATTTCCATAATATTGTCCTCAAGTACATCGCCCTTGTATAGACCCATTATATACTCCTTCCACCTTTCTGCTTTCCCTTCTTTGCTTAGAACTGGGTTTCCATCTGAGCTCTTGATATTCATGCAAGTGGTTCTCCTTTCTCCAAAGGTCTCTTTAGTTTTCCTGTAGGCAGTATCTATCTTACCGCTAGTGAGATAAGTCTCTACGTTCTTACATTTGTCCTCTAGCCAACCCTGCTTAGCCATTTTGCACTTCCTGTCGATATCATTTTTGAGACGTTTGTATTCCTTTTTGCCTGCTTCATTTACTGCATTTTTATATTTTCTCCTTTCATCAATTAAATTCAATATTTCTTCTGTTACTCAAGATTTTCTACTAGCCCTCATCTTTTTACCTGTTTGATCCTCTGCTGCCTTCACTATTTCATCCCTCACAGTTACCCATTCTTCTTCTCCTGTATTTCGTTCCCCCATTCCCGTCAATTGTTTCCTTATGCTCTCCCTCAAACTCTGTACAACCTCTGGTTCTTTCAGTTTATCCAGGTCCCATCTCCTTAAATTCCCACCTTTTTGCAGTTTCTTCAGTTTTAATCTACATAACCAATGGCTCCTGTATTTCGTTCCCCCATTCCCGTCAATTGTTTCCTTATGCTCTCCCTCAAACTCTGTACAACCTCTGGTTCTTTCAGTTTATCCAGGTCCCATCTCCTTAAATTCCCACCTTTTTGCAGTTTCTTCAGTTTTAATCTACATAACCAATAGATTATGGTCAGAGTCCACATCTGTAATGGACAGACAGACAATAAAACTGATGCTACAAGGGTTCCGTTTTGACGTTTGAGGCACGGAGCCTTCACGATAAAGCATATCTATTTACTATATATGATCAATCTTAGGGTTCACAATATACACCATTAGTCCAAAAAATCGAGGCTGGATTCATAAAAAATAGAGAACAGTTAAGATGATGGTTTTAATACTTCAGGTGTTTTACATCATTTCCTCTCACTTGAATGAATGTACAGAACGTTCGTACAACCATGTGAAACGGTCTGAAAAGTCCTTTTTTTTAATGTTGCCCAACTCGTACGCCACATTGTCTTGTATGTCTGTTACATCGTGAGAGCGTTGATCCTTGCTATGAATTTCTGCACTTTGTTGTAGGTTCGTATCTCTAACATCATGCCTCGTTAATTGCGATGTTTTTTTGTTTTCAGAAGTAAATTTTCTACGTTTCGCATTATAATCAAGTCACGACAGGCATCCATGTGTCATTGTTTTCGTTCGGGAGTTAAGGAGTTCAGGACAAACTTTGCACACACTTTTCATTTCTTCAAAACATCGTGAGAATGTCTCGAATACCTGATTTATAGACGTTGCTGCATTTCGATTTGTGACACTACGTTGTTGACATACTACAATCGCATGTCCACTACTTCACGCTGTCTGCTCACAACTGTCTGGACGACTGCAAGTGTGTTGTTTACAGTTGCTGGTTCAAGCTGCCACCGTAGTTACTGTGCTGACGTCGCTTATACTGAAAAGGAGGAAGCCATTTCGTATGCCCCTTTTCATATAATATGAGAATAACACGCTAACTATAAGGTAATGCCAGAGTGGAATACAGTAATAATGTTTCATTAAAGTGAACTGGATTACAGTGGGTATACGTACTGACTTCTAACTAACTTCGTATCAAATACTCTAAACACGGTACAGGTGTTCACTGTTTTCCTCTACCCTTTTTATAAGTGCTTTGGAACAGAAAGCATGCTGTATCTTGGATAGGGAAGGCAGTGACTGACGAACCGAAAAATGCGACCGTCTGGGCCAGGCACAAGTGGGCTGCCTCTACTGCTGAATCACCATGCCAGGCCAGGCACAGGGGGTGTCAGCTATAGTGCATTGACGACCAAGCCTTGCCACATGACCGAGCTGAGGCCAGGGAAGTGATTCAGTCTGTGGGAGGCCGGAACTTCCTCGTTTTGTGAAGAGTACCTTCAGGCGATAACAACCTTATGCTTTCCTACAGTAACACGACTTACAGTAAAATAAGATCCTAACCTCAGGCACAGTTTTTATTTTCGGAGGACCTCTGATGTGAGGTGGTGCTGCGCGCGAAAATGCCTGGTAAAATTGTTGTGACGTCACAGAGACAGAGAAGATGCAGCAACCTCTTGGAGGAAGAAGAAGAAGAAGTTTAACACTCTGCGTGGTGTCTGTTTGTTCTAAGCCGTATCTCCCTACCACTTTCGCGCAACGACACTCTGAGCGTGTTTTTTAGGGAATTGACGAGTTTGAACCTGGGCCCTGTTGCTGGTAAGGAGAAGCCAGACCCCACATGACATGTAGAGTTCAGAAGAGTTCAGTGAGACTAGCGATGATTTAATCAAATACTTAACGATTTTCGCGTCAGCTCCACTGCACTCCCTGTAAAAGAATTTAATACTAACTAAATTTAGTGGAAGGGGTTCAAGGCTTTCCTATTTTTAGTTAGCTGGTAAAATAACGTCGAAAAAGTAGTTAAGTTTACCATTGGAATTTTTATTCTATTCACAAAACATTGTTTATAAATTGCGCTATTGATGAAAGGAAATATTTTAATACAGGATGATAAAAACCAACTGCGTTCAACAAAAATGTGAACGAATATTCCCTGAATAGGTTTCCAAGTTCTATAATGGATCGAAGGATGACCTATGCCATATCACATCTATAATCTAGGTTTAAGTTAAGTTTAATAAAAGAGAAAACTATTAAAATGGTCTACAGTGACACTCAGTTATCTTAAATTACTTATTTAACTTGTCGTAAATTACAGTGGCTGACGTGGCTTCTCGATAATTATATAACAGAAAAATCATCGCGTTTCAGATTTTAACTTCAAGTAGAAAATGTGAATGCCACGAAGTTTAATTGACGATCGACTCTAGTATTACGTAAAAAGGGGATGTAACAGATGAGACTTCTGCAGTTCTGAGTAAAGCTTTATGCGCTCTTATGCGGCATCACGTGCGTTCATTACCTTGTCGGTGGTTAGTCGGCGTCAGGGGGCGGTGGGCAGCGCAGCTCCACGCACCTCGCCGTCTCGGTAGCAACTCTCTCGAAGTCCTCCTTACTACTGTTTACCGAAGTTAGTTTAAGAAAAGGTATCTGGCTGTGTTTTCAACTCAATGTTAACCTTAAGCTCCGCCTACAAAATTTCTGTCTATCCAATGAGAAACGTTATACTTTTCGTGACGGGACAATGTTTTTAATGTTTGCTACGTAACAGAGACGCCTATAGTCTCACGCTAAAACTTGCAGATGGTGTGGCCCTTTTAGTGTTATCGTAAGATCCATACTGTTCTTCTGGAGGGCTCTATCTTTTAACATGGGCTGGGGGATGGACCTCCCGGCGATCGGCCGGCGATGTGAGTGGTGTCCCATTGTCCCGCTAATATAGTAGGGCCTTCTAGCCTACACGGCTCTGCTCTCGGCTTCTGTTCTCGTTTCTCCCCTCGGAACTGCGGCTGTTTCACGGTGGGAGGGTATGAAATGCATTTAGGCGTTCTTGTGTTAGTCTGTGGTATTCCATTTGCTCACTCGTTGATCGTATTACATTGGTTAATTTAATGTCAGGATTTATTCGGAGCTATGTGACATATTGCCAGATTTGCTATCATGTCAGGGTTTTCATGGAAGGTGTTGGATTTGCCTGACAGCTTGAAGAAGGACTAATCGAAAAGGCATCGACGTTTTACTGTGGCGCGTTTTTCTTGGTGAGATTTTTTTGCATGAAGGAACGTCGACATTGGCCGACTGAGTGTTTATGTTCTGCAATTGCCGGAGGCGTCCAGTTTGGGGGGAAGGAATAGAAGGCTGTACAGTCCTGCTAAAAATCTGGGGGTTCACTGGGAGATGGGGAGGTGCGCGCATATTGTGCACATCAGTAGCATTCATTCGGTTAGAGAGAGCCGTAGATATTTGACTCGCATCGCAGCAGACAAATGGGGTCAATAGTTCATGTCGACGGAAGCACAACACCTTGTTCTGTACTGCGGAGCCACACCAGTGGTGGCGGAGTTCTGCACGTCTCAAGCTGATTCGCTACGGTGAGCATAATTAGCAGCACTGGCATCATAGGAGAACTCTTGATCAACATCTGCTCAAGTCATTGTGATCATCAGTCTCAAGTCCAGCATTAATTTAGTAGATGCATGAGTTTCTCAAAAACTATCAGACCAACAGTCACTATATTCGTTTGGATAAAAGTTCATGGTAATTTTCAGAATTTCAGTTGCATCTAAGGAGCATGATTCCTTGTTCGTTAAAGTAAGGTTCAAAACCAATAAGTTTGCTTGGTAGAATTCACATAGTGGACAGTGTAAAGTCAACCGATATTCTTTTATGGGGCCAGACCTGTTTAATGTTCTTTTTTATTGAATAAATTAATATGTTACTCCAAAACTTGTTTCTGCTAACACCTTCCATTCATATCAAATGTATTTCTTTGTAATTTTCCACTTTGGGACTCATGTATAGGGCTGTAAATTCTTTGTGTTGTCATTCCATTGTGTACAATAATTACAGCTGGGGTCTTAAAGATATGTCTCGCTCTTAATTAACTTACTGGATCAAAGTAAACATTTTACTTGCAAGGAGTTCCGCGATATGCTAGGAGTAAAAACAGTCTCGGAACGTTTTGGACGGGCAGTATAAACATTATTCACCCTTTAAAAGAGCACGCTGGTTGCTTCGAGAGTTGCAGTTGGAGTATAACTGATGTCAGGTAGTCGCGTGGCACTGCACCGCTGACGCAAGTCAGGTGCGGAAGTAGTGAGTATGTGCCAGTAGCTTGTGTGGAATCAAGAGAATCAGACAGGCAAATGTAGAGATGCAGCAGAATGGCAGAAAGGGCCTGTAGAATCTGGATGTGTCCACGACTGCACTGTAAATAAAGCTAACCAGTTTGTTCGTTTATGAATGCGAGCTATTCAGGGTTTCTACAAGGGTTTTGAACCACTCACAGCGATGTAATAACAGACATCATCGAAAGATCTTAACCAAAAAAATGTTCAAATGTGTGTGAAATCTTATGGGACT
The DNA here is from genome assembly GCF_023864275.1 of Schistocerca cancellata. Classification (NCBI taxonomy): domain Eukaryota; kingdom Metazoa; phylum Arthropoda; class Insecta; order Orthoptera; family Acrididae; genus Schistocerca; species Schistocerca cancellata. The sequence goes on from NC_064626.1 coordinate 852,887,932, forward strand.
TAACTGCTAAGGTCATCACTCCCTAAGCTTACACACAACCTAAATTATCCCACGGACAAACACACACAACCATGCCCAAGGGAGGACTCGAACCTCTGCCCGGACCAGCCGCACAGTCCATGACTGCAGCGCCTCAGACCGCTCGGCTGATCTTAACCGACATGTGAAGGAGATGAGTGTCACGCCTTGTCAACATTAGTCGGTTTCAAACCCGACAGGAACTCTTGTTGGCACTAAATCTCAATCACTTTCCGCGCGAACGTTGCGATGGGAAGCGCATGCAATGGACATTTGGAGTCGAGCACCTCGAAAAGGCCCTTTGCTGGAAGCGGCACATAAAGCTGCACGGTCTCAGTGGGCCAATGAACACAAATGTGACCCGTATCTAAGTGCAGTCGGGTAGTTTGGTACGAATACTGATGATTTTGCATCTATTAAAATGATGGAAGCAAGCGAATATAGCGTGAGCACTGTTTTAATCACTGTGTGTGGAAAGGGTGATTCGTTGATGTTTTGTGGGTATTTTTTGTATCGCTACTCAGGCTCACACAGTCAGGTCACTGTGAATATGAACGAGGGTGTTTGTGTGCTCAAGTGTCGCCCTTTTTCTACATTTTTGTGATGAGTCTGCTGCGGACACTCCCATGTTCGTAGATGGTAACAACCATGTTCCTGATCTGGGAAACACTCAGGGATCCTAACACACCTCCGCTGAGTCGATAAATAATCCGACTTTAGCCCTGCAGAAAATGTCAGACACTGTTTAGAACAGCGGGTGCAGTGTGGGAATCTGTATCCCTGCAGTCTGATACCTCTAAGGGACTTAATCACCACTAAGTGGTTTCAGCTGTTTGCGGTAAACCTGAAGAAACTTGTGGTCTGTATTCCCCACCAAATGGCAACCACTATCAAGGCTAGAAGCGTTGTTACAACACGGTATTAGCGCTATGACTAATTACGTTAATGTCTGTGCTCATGAAAGCTGACAACGACCGGGAGAGAGATATGCTGATCACACGCTTCCCCCCCCCCCCCCCCTCATTGGCGCCATGACCCTTACCTGCTGAGAATGACACGGCGGTCGGGCGGTATCGTTGGGCCTCTCGAGGCCTGTTCGGATGTGGTTTGGAGTTTAATTTTAGTTTACTTTAAGTTGCTGCTACACATCAACTCTTCTGTCAAATTAATGTGACCACCTGTCAAAATAAAAAAATTTTGCAACAAGGACACCTGCGAGACCTGCAGGAAAAAACTAATTGAGGTTCTGGAAGGTACCGAAGGAGATCTTGAGCCACACCGACTCTCTGCCGTGGCCAGCAGCGTTAGGTTTCTCGCATGAGGACCCACGGCGCGAGCAGCCCGGTCGAGGCTGTCTTACAGATTCTCGATTGGGTTTTAACCTGGGCTGATTAGTGGCCAGGGGAGTTCGTTAAATTCGTCCTGTTGCTCTCAGAACCATGCATGTACACCTGTGTGACACACTGCATGTCCTGCTGACAGAGGATAAACGACCAGCATGAAGAGGTGCTTCCCAAGAATACATGCATAGTGGTGTTGATCCATTATGCCTTCCCGAATGACGAGATCACTCAGGGAATGCAAGGAAAACATTCCCCAAACCATAACGCTCCCTCCTCTGGCATGGACCCATCCGATGATTGTTGCAGGGTGTTTCCTTCAGACGTTTCACGCCGTACATGCCAACGGTCATCTGTCTGATGGAACATAAAACGTGATTCATCATAAAAGGCCACCTGTCGTCACTCAGTAAACATCAAGTTGCGGTACTGGAGTGCAAATTCCAGCCTTCGTCACTGATGAATACCAGAGAGCACGAGCATGAGTGCATGAACCAGCGCGCGCTGCGGACGCCAATACGCAACATTCGCTAAACGGTCGTTGAGCATACGCTGTAGCCCCTTTGTTCACCTTATTCACTTTGTTCATCCTGGTGGTCAGCTGCTCAACAGTTGCACGTCTATTCGACCGTACACATCTCCGTAGCCGTCGTTCGCCCCTGTCATCTGTGGCATCAGCTTTTGGATAGTGCCATATTACCATGCACTGTATACTTTAAACACGGCAGCATGCGAACAATTTAAAAACTTAATTGTTACGGAAATTCTCCACCCTAGGCCGAAAGCCAGTGATCATGCCCCCGCTCGGTTACTGCACTATGCATCCAGTGTGCTAACCGCTGCGCCATCTCGCATGATCGCAAGAGTAGAATCCTGAACGACCTTTGAAAACGTGATACACAACATCACAGACATGTTAACAGTGACCGATTCATTGTTTCTCACAAAACATGTGATACGATTTTTCTACGAGAATTTTAAATTATACCCAACAGTAGCTACAACAAAAGCGTGTTAGAATCAAGGTTGTTTATACAGTAACAGACCTGTAATATACAGGCTATTTACTGTCTTCGTTCACAGAAACTAAGTAAGTGCAGAGTCTGGTAGTGATTGGATGGTAGTAGTTGTATCAAACGAATACAATTTTAAATGGGGCTTTCAGAGCACCTTAACACGATTTTAAACAGCACTCACATAGAGTAGCGTTTGTGAATACGGCAGCAAAAACAGTTTGATGAAATGAAGGAAGATTAGCGTTTAAAGTCCCGTCGACGACGACGATATTAGAGGCTCTTAGAAAAAACTCGGACTGGGTGAGGTTGCAGTAATGCAAGTAAATTGGTAGTGTTCAAAGGAACCTTTCCCTAATTTACCTTCATTATTTACGCAAATTTTGGAAAACTAGCAACACCTCGCCCGAGGAAACGAGTCATATTTGCGTGTCGTCCGCCACTTGGTAAATTATGGGGGATGAATATTATGCAATTGCTAACTGTTAATTTTACTATATTTTGGTAGTATCATATACACCTCTGAACTTGATGGCTTCACTATAGTAGGGGAAGGTGCCGTAGATTGAAGATGAGGTGGGAGATATAATACCGTGAGAAGAACTGGACAGCGCACTGAAAGACCTAAGTCGAGAAAAGGCCCCTGGATTAGATGACACTCCGTCTGAACTACTGATATTCGTGGAAGGGCCAGCCATGGCAAAGCTATTCCAACTGGTGTGCAAGATATATGAGAAATGTTAAATACTCTCGGACTTCAAGAGAGCGCAATACTCCCAATTCCAAAGAAAGCAGGTCCTGACTGGTGTGAATATGGCCGAACGGTCAGTTTAATACGTTTTGGTTGCAAAACATTAAGAAGAATTACCTACAGAATAATAGAGAAATTAGTAGAAGTCGATATCGGGGAAGATCACTTTGGATTCCGGAGAAATTTATGAATACGCGAGGAAATACTGACCCTACAACTCCTCTCAGAAGATAGTTTGCCCGCATCTCGTGGTCGTGCGGTAGCGTTCTCGCTTCCCACGCCCGGGTTCCCGGGTTCGATTCCCGGCGGGGTCAGGGATTTTCTCTGCCTCGTGATGGCTGGGTGTTGTGTGCTGTCCTTAGGTTAGTTAGGTTTAAGTAGTTCTAAGTTCTAGGGGACTGATGACCATAGATGTTAAGTCCCATAGTGCTCAGAGCCATTTGAACCATTTGAACCAAGGTAGTTTAAGGAAGGCAAACCTACGTGTATATGAGGGACAGTCAAATGAAAAGGTGCCAGACGGAACAAGTAGGTTTATTATTTCAGAAGTAATCACCATAACTGTTAACACATTTATCACGCAGTGAGACAAGAGGGTCAGTATCTTCACGAGAAAATGTTTGTGGTTGACTACAGAAGCATGCTTTACCCAGGCGTGCATCTCTTCGTCCAAAGCAAACGGACAGGCACGAATGTCTTTCTTCAGGACTCGAGAGATATGAAATTTCATGGGGAGAGATCAAAACTGTTTGGAGTACGTGTACCGGTTTCCCAGCGAAGCTTCTGCAGCGAAGTCGAAACAACCCTAGCAACACATGGGCCCGCCCGGAAGTTCCGCTGGGAAATCCTTACACATGCTCCATACAGTCGGGATCTCTCCCCATGCGATTTCCATATTTTTTGGAGCCCTAGAGAAAAATATTCTTGTCCGTCGATTTCGTTGGGGACGAACAATTGCAGGACTGGGGACAATCATGGTTCCATAGGCAACCGTAAACATTCTTCCATGAAGCCACTGACCTTCCATTCTTACGATGGAATAAATGTATTAACAGTTATGGCAATTATTTCTGAAATAATAAATAGTTTACTTTTTCCATCTCTCTCTCGTTTTCTATTGAGTATCCCTTATGACATTGTGGACTTAGAGAAAATTTTTGACAACGTTGACTAGAATGCACTCTATGAAATACTGAAGCTAGAGGGGATAAATACAGAGAGCTTAACGCTATTTACAACTTGTACAAGAAATACGTAGTTATGTGTCAAGTGCCATGAAAGGGAAGCGGTAGTTGAGAAGGGAGAAAGACAGGGTTGAATCCTATCCCCGATGTTATTCAATCTGTACATTGAGCAAGCAGTAAAGGGAACTAAAGACAAATTTGGAGAAGGGGGCCGTGGGGCGAGGAGGGGCGAGGGAGGTGGGGAGGGAGGGAAATAAAAACGTTGATGTTTTCTGATGACATTGTAATTCTGTCAGATTCAATAAAGTACATGGAAGAGCAGTTGAGTAAAATGGACAATGTCTTGAAATAAGGATATAAGGTTAACATCAAGAACAGCAAATGACATGTGGTCGAATTACTTCAGGCGATTCTGACGGAATTAGATCAGGAAACGAGACACCAAAGTCAGGAGATGAGTTTTGCAAATTGGGCAGTAAAATAACTGATGACGGCCGAAGTGGAGAGGATATACACTCAAGAGCCAAAGAAACTGGTACACCTGTTTAATATCGAGTAGGGTGCCCGCGAGCACGCAGAAGTGCCGCAACGCGAGGTGCAATGTACTTGAATAATGTCTGAAGTAGTGTTGGAGAGAACAGACACGATGAACCTAGCAGAGCTATCCATAAATCAGTAAGAGTACGACGGGGTGGAGAACTCTTCTGAACAGCACCTTGCAAGGCGTCAGATATGCGCAATAGTCTTCATGTTTGGGGAGTTTGGTGGCCAGTGGAAGAGTTTAAAGTCGGAAGACTGCTCCTGGAGCCACTCAGTAGAAATTCTGGATGTGTGGGGTGTCGCATTGTCCTGCTGGAATTGCCCAAGTCCGTCGGAATGCACAATGGACGTGAATGCATGTAGGTGATCAGACAGGATGCTTACGTACGTGTCACCTGCCAGAGCCGTACTAGACGTATCACGGGTCCCATATCACTCCAACTGCACAAGCCCCATACCATTACAGAGCCTCCAACAGCTTGAACAGTCCCCTGCTGACATGCAGGGTCCATGGACTCATGAGGTTGTCTGTATACGCGTACACGTCCATCCGTTCGATAGGATTTGAAACGAGAGTCGTCCGACCAAGCAACATGTTTCCAGAACGAATCTCTTCATAAGTCGTTGGTCCCTTACTTGCAGGATCTTTTTCCGGCCGCAACAATGTCGGACATTTGATGTTTTATCTGATGCCTGATATTCACAGTACACTCATGAAATGGTCGTACGCGGAAATTCCTCGGAAATGCTGTGTCCCATCGCTCGTGCGCCAACAATAACACCACGTTCAAACTCACTTAATTCTTGATATACTGCCATTGTAGCTGCAGTAACCAATCTAACAACTGCGTCAGACACTTGTTACCTTATATAGGTGTTGCCGAACGCAACTCCGTATTCTACCTGTTTACACCTGTTTACATACAGGGTGTAATTTTTAAGTTGACAAACCTGAATAACTCGAAAAATAAGCTTCACACGAAAAAATATGTAAAATCCAAAGTTAATTATTTTCGAGGGGGACATCTGCTGGCGCTAAAATTAGCCCGCCGCCCCAGCCCCGTGGGGGTGGGGCGGGAGGCAACTTTAAAATTTCTAATGGGAACCCCATTTTTTATTGTAGACCAGATTCTACATAAAAAACTACGTACATTTTGTCTTAAACGGTTGTTTTGATTCTTGGTAGTTGGCGCTGTAACTCAAGGAAATCTATGTTCTCATTTTTGCGTGGAAAATGGTTACGGATAAACAAAAAATACTTATTTACTTCGTAAATTTTGATTCGCTAAAACGAAAACTCACTCTCTGCCCCCCATAGGGTGGGGTTTGTGAGAGAGGAATTAGAGTTTTACAAATGTTGACCCAAATATTAATTTTTTTCGCAGATTCGGATAAGTTTTGTTTGTTTCGTGGTCATGAGGACACACAACGTTTAACTATCAAAGAAATCCACAAGATTCTTATGGTTTTGTGCTCTCTCATTTCCTAGAAAATTTGTTGCCGCTTGAGCAAAAGCATCTCAAGCTAACTTTTCATTACTGGTCAAGATGGTGTTGAAAGCTCATTTTTGTACAGTTTGCGTGTCTGGGAACCCGCGAAAATCCCATTTTTTGTTTTCACCTCAGTAAGACGAGGTAATTTCTCGAAAAAATAGAGAATTGCTTCCCCAATTTTGCCGATGACCTTAACGAAGTTTTTCGTTGGATCAAATTTTATATGAAGAGCAAAGAGAATTATGTTCTTGGATTCGAAATTGTAAATTTGTGGTAAGGTTTTATGGGACCAAACTGCTGAAGTCAACGGTCCCTAAGCTTACACACTACTTAATCAACTTAAACTAATTTACGCTAAGGACAACACACACACCAATGGCCGAGGGAGGACTCGAACCTCTGACGGGGGGAGCCGCGCGGACCGTGACAAGCCGCCGTAGACCTCGCGGCTACCCCACGCGGCTTTGGATTCGACAAGTGTTTCTTGCGTAGAATTGTGAGATCCTGGTTCAAGTGACTGACGCTTAGGCCAGTCTTTCTTCTTATAATGAAATGCTTTGTCTTGGCTATCCCAGACGCACAGGAAGCAGCAGAATTTGGTGTAGCCGTGTTGCAGCCCAAGTAACATACCTATTAATTTCAGATCCCTGGAAATCTGTCATTTAAACGTATCACAGTTCAATCGCAAAAACAATTGTCCCATGTTATCGTATGTTTCCTCCACGTAAAATACATGCCCCATCAGAAATCGATGGTAACACGTTCCCATAATGCAGTAGCAGACACTTGACACATAGCCTGTAGGAGTCGATCAATAATTTCGACCCATCACTTTTATAAACAACGCCGATAGCTGCCATCAGTCTGTATACATTGCTACAAAGTACTAAGTTCTTTTCACTTTCGAAAAACAGGAGAAATGTCATATCGTGGTTACGGAACTCAATCACATTTACCATCTGATCAAGACAATTCCACTGTTGAAATTCTGATGTCAACAGTGAGCTTTCGGCAATTCCAGGCCTCTCATACACTGTTATTTTATGAATCTCTGTAGACTCATCGTTACACACAAAATCAGGATCTTTCGGAGTTTGAAGGTGACAGTCCAGCACAAGTTTCACTATCGCCTTTGTCATTATCACGATCAGGTGGGACAGGAATAGGCAGTCCGTCTCCGTGAGACACTGGTCGCTTGTCCGACTGTATATTAGTATACGCCAAGGAATGCTTTTTCTTCTTGGAGATACCATGTGTTAATGAAGCTGTCATACAATGTCAACAATCACTCATATGTTTTGATGGTTCTCACCAGACCATCGGTATAGCAAAGCCTATAGAAGATCATTTACGATACAACCACGAATGAAGACTTGGGACATAAGGTATGCATCATACATAAGAAGCCCAAGGCTTGTCCAAGTCCCCGATTTCATAGCGAAAGTACATTCTGTACGCCTTCCTAATACACTCCTGGAAATGGAAAAAAGAACACATTGACACCGGTGTGTCAGACCCACCATACCTGCTCTGGACACTGCGAGAGGACTGTACAAGCAATGATCACACGCACGGCACAGCGGACACACCAGGAACCGCGGTGTTGGCCGTCGAATGGCGCTAGCTGCGCAGCATTTGTGCACCGCCGCCGTCAGTGTCAGCCAGTTTGCCGTGGCATACGGAGCTCCATCGCAGTCTTTAACACTGGTAGCATGCCGCGACAGCGTGGACATGAACCGTATGTGCAGTTGACGGACTTTGAGCGAGGGCGTATAGTGGGCATGCAGGAGGCCGGGTGGAAGTACCGCCGAATTGCTCAACACGTGAGGCGTGAGGTCTCCACAGTACATCGATGTTGTCGCCAGTGGTCGGCGGAAGGTGCACGTGCCCGTCGACCTGGGACCGGACCGCAGCGACGCACGGATGCACGCCAAGACCGTAGGGTCCTACGCAGTGCCGTAGGGGATCGCACCGCCACTTCCCAGCAAATTAGGGACACTGTTGCTCCTGGGGTATCGGCGAGGACCATTCGCAACCGTCTCCATGAAGCTGGGCTACGGTCGCGCACACCGTTAGGCCGTCTTCCGCTCACGCCCCAACATCGTGCAGCCCGCCTCCAGTGGTGTCGCGACAGGCGTGAATGGAGGGACGAATGGAGACGTGTCGTCTTCAGCGATGAGAGTCGCTTCTGCCTTGGTGCCAATGATGGTCGTATGCGTGTTTGGCGCCGTGCAGGTGAGCGCCACAATCAGGACTGCATACGACCGAGGCACACAGGGCCAACACCCGGCATCATGGTGTGGGGAGCGATCTCCTACACTGGCCGTACACCACTGGTGGTCGTCGAGGGGACACTGAATAGTGCACGGTACATCCAAACCGTCATCGAACCCATCGTTCTACCATTCCTAGACCGGCAAGGGAACTTGCTGTTCCAACAGGACAATGCACGTCTGCATGTATCCCGTGCCACCCAACGTGCTCTAGAAGGTGAAAGTCAACTACCCTGGCCAGCAAGATCTCCGGATCTGTCCCCCATTGAGCATGTTTGGGACTGGATGAAGCGTCGTCTCACGCGGTCTGCACGTCCAGCACGAACGCTGGTCCAACTGAGGCGCCAGGTGGAAATGGCATGGCAAGCCGTTCCACAGGACTACATCCAGCATCTCTACGATCGTCTCCATGGGAGACTAGCAGCCTGCATTGCTGCGAAAGGTGGATATACACTGTACTAGTGCCGACATTGTGCAAGCTCTGTTGCCTGTGTCTATGTGCCTGTGGTTCTGTCAGTGTGATCATGTGATGTATCTGACCCCAGGAATGTGTCAATAAAGTTTCCCCTTCCTGGGACAATGAATTCACGGTGATCTTATTTCAATTTCCAGGAGTGTACTTGGCGTTATTGGCTTCCTTTGCGATTTCAATGTAGCCTGTCCGCAAATATAGCAGTGTACCATCAGCGGGGTTTCGAAGCCTATGTGGGAAGGAATTGACAATAACCACTGGTAAAATATAATTACTCGTAAATGCACTCCTCCACATACACATACACACACACACACACACACACACACACACACATACACATACTCACATACGCACTCACCTTTAACTTGGAACCGAGAGCTAATGCGAGTTTTTCGTCTTCGTTTTCTTTATCAGCGTGATCAATGTAGTTGTTAACAATCATTTTCTTTGATCCCAGTTACAGTTTCACTGTTGGCTAGTGTTATCCGAATAAGCTATATTACATCCGAAATAAGGTTTCGTACTTTGTACGGAGTTAGGAACGCCAGTCGTGAACAGAGGACATTCCACTGTAAAGGTAGCTAAACCATCTTTGGCAGAAAGAGTGTCTTGTGAATTGGCACAAATGCTTTGTGTAGTTGATATCTTCTAAGAGAGACACTTTTCGACAAGAGCACCACCTGGTCTTCATTAACAATAAAAGTTGTGTTCAGTAGAGAAGTAAATGCTTTTTTCCCTATACGCAAATTTGCCAACGTCAATTGAAGTTATTCCGAACATGGGTTATACATTTTTTTTTAATATCAAGAGAAATATACATCGAGGGTCCGTTAATGAAGCGCCCGTTGACAGAACGACATACTAATAATTCATGCCGCTGAGGACAGCCGCTGTCGTAAAATTACTTGCGCAATTAGAACAAACAGTTCTCAATAAAATTTCAGTCTTTTTATTTTCCTTTTGTCCGTAAATAGCTGCTGCAATTACCAGCTTCCAATTTTCTGACGCTGTAATTACGCAGAACTTCTAATTTTGAAATACTGAAATCATGGTTAAATATAAGCCACGCTCGAGCACGGAGGTTACCGACAGCTGGAGTTCGAAGCACGGGGAAGGCGCTACTACACGATATTCAATACGATTTCAGGAGTTATGCTAGTCGCAACTATTAGGAGACCAGTAAAGACATAACAGAAATTGTTAGATGCGCTCTAAGGATGTGGTGAAGAACCATTTACATCACATGGGATCTTCCTTCAGCCAGGTGACTGACAAGTGCAGCACTGATGTAGAATTATAGCTCCGACAGACTGTTTTATTTCCGGTTGCCGAGGTTCACTTCGATACAGGTAGCGGTGGTCCAATGCCCTATCAACGTCATAGGTAACAGTCTCTGACATGGTGAGCCATTATTGGCGCTGTGGAGTAACGCGAGTCACCGTGTGAGTTAGCAAATAGCTGTGGATTCAACTTCGCAGAATGAGAGTACTCAAATAATGACAAGCGAGAGCCTTCCATGATGAGCTACAGGCAGAAGCAACGATTTTCTCATGGTCGTAGACTGTCAGAATCGTCCGTAAATGCATCCCGGCAACCCCTATGTGCAGCAAGCTGATTCAGACGCTCAACTCCATTACCGCATACGTTTTCTAGGAGATTGTCTCTGGGCACGTGCACACACAGTGTTTACGGTGAAAGCCTTATTAACGACACCACATCGCGATACCGTAGTTACATTGGACAAATTAACAGTCTGTACGGACAGGAGCAGGAAAAATGAACCAACACTTGTTTCATGAACAGTGGCATCTTAGCGTCAAATCCGGCGACGAGCACCTTGACATATGAAGAAAATGTGAAAGTGAAACAACAGGACATATGTGTACGAAACATTCCAATTTCGTGGCGATGGACTGCCAATTTATGTGGGAAACTTCGTCGGTTGACGTAAAAGGTTTCACGTCATTTGTCACTTTTCTTTGGTGGCTCTCGTGGACGTGAATATCATACCTTCGGGTACACTGTCTGCTGATGTTACTGGTGATTACTTATTTCCTATTTACGACTTGTCCCTTTGCAGACTCGATTGTTGACTCGTTATTTCTTATTTACTACTCGTTCCTTTGCAAACTCCTTGGTGAAAGACATACTGAAAGGTGTTATTGATGTCATTTTTGTGATCTTTCTTAAATAATCGGTACTTTATCTCGATACGTGCCCCGTGCGATGTGTCTGTTTCTAATAACTGTAGTGGCGCAATACGTGTAAGTATGTCTTGTGGCTTGTTTCTATCCTATCGTCAATCATTCATGTGTACCAACACCACGGAGACCAAGTGCAGAGGTACTACAGACATTCAGCATTCCCTCTCCTATCCAATAAATGACGAGGAGAAATGATCCTGCCGTGATACCCTACTACGTCGGACACACTAACCATGCAGGTTGCAGTTTGCGAAATGTTGCATGTCGTGGGTAATGTTGAATAAATCTCAAAGGTAATTTACAACCAATTCACTTAATTCTTCCATAGATCACAAGGAGGAGGCTTGCTTTAGCCGTCTATTCTGAAGCTCCCGTAGTGTCCCCATTGAATTTCTTGTGCATAGGTCGCATCTCCTAAAATACGATCTTAAGACAGTGAATTTTGGAATGACTTTCGGAATACTACTACGATCCTACAATAAAGTCTCAATACATGGGATACCACCTCATTTATTAATTCAAACCAAAATGAGAAATACGCGTTTTCACAGTCAACCGTGTTTGAGAGCCACTCTGAAATCATCGATCGCAGTAACGATCGCGGAGTCTGATTATAGCGTTTTAACACCGTCATAGTCCAAAAACAATATACGGAATTGTTTCCATGTTTCTTCGTTTCTAATGGTCACGCTAGACAGCATAAAAGTTCGAGTTATTTCCTTAAGTGAGAATTAACACTCGCGATATATACGTGTTCACTGTCTTGACGACACTACTGGACTCGATATAATTGTTTCTCCGAGGGTAAGATAAACTTAACTCACTTTTAATTAAACGAAATAACCACTCGCCTGCATAAAGGCTATTCCTTTTCATAAATTCCTTGTCGCAATTTCTCTTCAATAGATGGTTAAATTTTTAACTAATGCAAATGTAGGAGAAGCATCCTTATAAACATTCACCAGCGTCGACTGAATTTTCGATGTGTGAAATCATCTGACACAAAGAATTGTATGACGACATGGTAATCCAGTTTAAGGAATGTTCATAACAACTGAAAATGTGTGCAAAACAGTGGCTTGAACACTGTTTATCTTCAATAGCGACCGAGTGAGGTGGCTTAGTGGTTAGCACTGGATTTTTATAATTAAAAGTGCAGCTACTCAAAGAGGTCCAGTCTGGGCTGTACCGTACGGCAGTGAACCTTGGTAGGTATTCTACTGCGTCATTGCGGAACCGATTTACGGTGGGAAAAAAAGTTCCAGTTTTGTCACCAGGTGCAATTCTGGCGCTGTGAACGAAAGAAAGACGTATAGAAATATTTCCATAGGTAATTTATTGGGAAGAGGACGTGGGCTGAAAAGGTGAAACAAGTGAGAAAGTCATAATGTTGAATTTGTTATTAACTGCCGATTACGCAGTTCGTTTAATATTAGGCTCCAGATGCCTCATCCATAAAATGACATGACCAACAGTTGCTCGCAGCAGTTGCGGTGGAATCTAAGCAACATGATCCTACATACTGCACTTCAGATCAGATTCCGAAAGTGTTCGTGGTAAACGCATTCCTTTAGATATCCCCAAAGCCAAAAGAACAGATCAGTTGTTTTGCAAGCCATGCATCTGGAGAACCTCTGGGGATAACACGTTCGTGTAAGGTTGTGTTAAGCAGATCTTTCACCGGACAAGTGGCATGAAATGTTGCCACGTCTTAGATGAAAACCGTGGTTTCCACACAGTTACGCTGTTTCAAAGCACGTATCACATGCTGGACAAGGAGGCCTTAAACGAGCAGACGCCAAGCTACACATAACAGGCCCTCTGTATGTATTCTAGCGTGAGTGTGTGGGTTTTATTTTGTCAAGTTGTGCAATGGATTGATCCAACAAGTACCCTTTGGCTCCTGCAAGAAACAATTTCCACCTCACACTACTACAGAAGTCAGACAGACGCTCCTAATTTACCAACAAGAACTGCTTGAAAAACATTCAGCAACAAGTATCTTCTGGAGTCGTCCACTGTAAGGAAAAAGAGACAAAAATATTCTATATTCTTACGTAACTAGAGGAGTACTTGGGTGCTGGAATATTGCTAGTTAGTGTAAGAAAAACATTAAACGAACGAAAAATATTATTTATTGCAAAAAATTCTGAGTAATCAAGTGAAACTTTTTCTTATAAAATAATATATTTCTGGGTTCTTTTCGGAACAGTAGATTGCCTCTTATGGATAGGAACACTATTATTTTACAAAGTATGGAAAGGTTCGTTTCTCCCTTTTCTTTAAGAATGTTATTTACTCGGCAGAATGGCTGAGAGCCATGCCTACACAACTTGAATAACTATTTTAGGTACGGTCAAGGCTGTCGCGTGAGAAATGTAATGGAGTGTACTGTTATGGAGGACAGATGGGGCTCGCATACGCTGTAGCGTGCAATACCGTAAGCTGCGACGACTGCTGCCTTCGTTGCTCGCTGCTGACAAGTAACACAACTGTCTCTTTCTATGTGGATTGACCTTCGCTAATCAAACTCTCCCTATGCCTTGATGAAGTCAAGGACTCCTATTCACCCCTAGTCTAACTATTGGCATGGTACACCGGTCAGATAACCAGTCCACCATGATGCCACTCAATATTCGCTCGCAGGCATTTCACTAGTCCTCTGTCTGTGTTCACACTGCAGAATAAGTGTGGTGGCCAACACAGCGAACAATGCTTAATCGTGAGTGACTCAGTATAGAGTATCACTCCAGTTCGCTAACGACAGAGGTGCTCCCCCAATGAACTACTGAGGAGAGACTTTGTTCCTCCCTCTTGGTGTACACGTACGAGCGCACTTGCTCTCGTTACATGTTCCTACTCCAAGAGCGACAATGGAATGGCTCCTTTTTCTGGAAAAGTTGCAAGGGTATATCATTCGCTGTCTTCCGTCACTCCTCTGGCTCTTTGCGTCTGAAATGTTCCTCCAATCAGCGTTGCTCTTTTAAACGGGAGAATGACGTTTCGTTTTAGTCGACCAATGCGGAAATATGTAGCATCTCCGTTAGGCATATCCTGTCCTCCTGTGAGAACTCCGTAACTACGCAATCGGTCTGTGAAAAAATGCGTCTTATGGGCACTCCCACACAATGTAGCAGAATTTGCTTTTAAGTCGAACACAGGGGTCGTTATCCCTTCACTCTGGCAAAAGCTGTCCCCTCTGTGGGCGGTCGTTCCAGCTGAAGTAGGCGTGCACAGACCCACCATTCTGAAGGGACGGGCCTCCCAGCAGGCCGGCCGCCTCCCTAGAACGAAAATTCCTGTGGCTGTCATGTTGTGTACGCCAGCCTCGTCTTTTTCAACCTTGGTGTGCACTTGTGATTTACTTATTAGATTTGCATATCGCTTACATGAATTCATACAAAATTGACTCTACCTTATCGAGTTTGGGTTCAAATGAAGCGTCTTGATATGGAGAATACGACTGTGAGGACGGAATATGTAAGAAATGAAGGTCAGGAGACCACGCCACCTTACACTCTTCATAGAGGGATGGACTGAGAATGAAGCTGTTTGTGAATCTACACCACACAGTCACATACGGAAAGTGCAGTGGCTCGTTGTGCACAGCACACGGATTGACAGCACCCAAATTCGGCAGTTCTGTGTGTTTATTGCACCCTGTAGTGTAAAATGTGACTCATCATTCCATAGAATACTGCCCGGCCACATGTCGTCAATTTCGCTCAGTGCTAGGAACCAAAGAGCAAATTCAGAATGTTGCTGCTGAGCATGGGGTTTCAGTTTCTGCACTGATTGGATCTTGTACTTTCACAAGCACTTGCACTACTTGGGGCAAAGACTGGTTACAGCAATAGCAAGTTTGTCAATAACTTCCAATAGTATACCATGCCATCATTTCCAAGTGCCACACCAAGCTCACCCGTGTTTTCGAATTTCATTATTTTCTTCTGTAAACCATTTAATGACGTCATGCCTCTCCTCACACCTTTCGATCGGCGATACTCTCTCAATGCAACACTGTAACTGCTGACTTTCACATAAAAAGTTTCACTAAAAGCGTTCAGCCTCTCTCTTCCACAGTCATACTGTTCACTTACGTTATGGCTTGTCCGGAGACAGTGTGGCGGTCACATCGTCATACAAAAAATGTAAGGATCCAGATTGGCAGCGGTGGAGAAAATTTGAACTAATTTTTTTTTCCACCCTAAATCTGTTCCGCTTAATACACTCCTGGAAATGGAAAAAAGAACACATTGACACCGGTGTGTCAGACCCACCATACTTGCTCCGGACACTGCGAGAGGGCTGTACAAGCAATGATCACACGCATGGCACAGCGGACACACCAGGAACCGCGGTGTTGGCCGTCGAATGGCGCTAGCTGCGCAGCATTTGTGCACCGCCGCCGTCAGTGTCAGCCAGTATGCCGTGGCATACGGAGCTCCATCGCAGTCTTTAACACTGGTAACATGCCGCGACAGCGTGGACGTGAACCGTATGTGCAGTTGACGGACTTTGAGCGAGGGCGTATAGTGGGCTTGCGGGAGGCCGGGTGGACGTACCGCCGAATTGCTCAACACGTGGGGCGTGAGGTCTCCACAGTACATCGATGTTGTCGCCAGTGGTCGGCGGAAGGTGCACGTGCCCGTCGACCTGGGACCGGACCGCAGCGACGCACGGATGCACGCCAAGACCGTAGAATCCTACGCAGTGCCGTAGGGGACCACACCGCCACTTCCCAGCAAATTAGGGACACTGTTGCTCCTGGGGTATCGGCGAGGACCATTCGCAACCGTCTCCATGAAGCTGGGCTACGGTCCCGCACACCGTTAGGCCGTCTTCCGCTCACGCCCCAACATCGTGCAGCCCGCCTCCAGTGGTGTCGCGACAGGCGTGAATGGAGGGACGAATGGAGACGTGTCGTCTTCAGCGATGAGAGTCGCTTCTGCCTTGGTGCCAATGATGGTCGTATGCGTGTTTGGCGCCGTGCAGGTGAGCGCCACAATCAGGACTGCATACGACCGAGGCACACAGGGCCAACACCCGGCATCATGGTGTGGGGAGCGATCTCCTACACTGGCCGTACACCACTGGTGATCGTCGAGGGGACACTGAATAGTGCACAGTACATCCAAACCGTCATCGAACCCATCGTTCTACCATTCCCAGACCGGCAAGGGAACTTGCTGTTCCAACACCACCACTTCATGGAGATGGTTGCGAATGGTCCTCGCCGATACCCCAGGAGCAACAGTGTCCCTAATTTGCTGGGAAGTGGCGGTGCGGTCCCCTACGGCACTGCGTAGGATCCTACGGTCTTGGCGTGCATCCGTGCGTCCGCATGTATCCCGTGCCACCCAACGTGTTCTAGAAGGTGAAAGTCAACTACCCTGGCCAGCAAGATCTCCGGATCTGTCCCCCATTGAGCATGTTTGGGACTGGATGAAGCGTCGTCTCACGCGGTCTGCACGTCCAGCACGAACGCTGGTCCAACTGAGGCGCCAGGTGGAAATGGCATGGCAAGCCATTCCACAGGACTACATCCAGCATCTCTACGATCGTCTCCATGGGAGAACAGCAGCCTGCATTGCTGCGAAAGGTGGATATACACTGTACTAGTGCCGACATTGTGCATGCTCTGTTGCCTGTGTCTATGTGCCTGTGGTTCTGTCAGTGTGACAATGTGATGTATCTGACCCCAGGAATGTGTCAATAAAGTTTCCCCTTCCTGGGACAATGAATTCACGGTGTTCTTATTACAATTTCCAGGAGTGTACTTGGCGTTATTGGCTTCCTTTGCGATTTCAATGTAGCCTGTCCGCAAATATAGCAGTGTACCATCAGCGGGGTTTCGAAGCCTATGTGGGAAGGAATCCGTGTGACCGCTCCGGTCGCAGGTTCGAATCCTGCGTCGGGCATGGATGTGAGTGATGTCCTAAGGTTAGTTAGGTTTAAGTAGTTCTAAGTTCTGGGGGACTGATGACCACAGATGTTAAGTCCCATAGTGCTCAGAGCCAATTTGGGAAGGAATTGACAATAACCACTGGTAAAATATAATTACTCGTAAATGCACCCCTCCACATACACACACACACACACACACACACACAAACACACACACACATACGCACTCACCTTTAACTTGGAACCGAGAGCTAATGCGAGTTTTTCGTCTTCGTTTTCTTTATCAGCGTGATCAATGTAGTTGTTAACAATCATTTTCTTTGATCCCAGTTACAGTTTCACTGTTGGCTAGTGTTATCCGAATAAGCTATATTACATCCGAAATAAGGTTTCGTACTTTGTACGGAGTTAGGAACGCCAGTCGTGAACAGAGGACATTCCACTGTAAAGGTAACTAAACCGTCTTTGGCAGAAAGAGTGTCTTGTGAATTGGCACAAATGCTTTGTGTAGTTGATATCTTCTAAGAGAGACACTTTTCGACAAGAGCACCACCTGGTCTTCATTAACAATAAAAGTTGTGTTCAGTAGAGAAGTAAATGCTTTTTTCCCTATACGCAAATTTGCCAACGTCAATTGAAGTTATTCCGAACATGGGTTATACATTTTTTTTTAATATCAAGAGGAATATACATCGAGGGTCCGTTAATGAAGCGCCCGTTGACAGAACGACATACTAATAATTCATGCCGCTGAGGACAGCCGCTGTCGTAAAATTACTTGCACAATTAGAACAAACAGTTCTCAAATAAAATTTCAGTCGTTTTATTTTCCTTTTGTCCGTAAATAGCTGCTGCAATTACCAGCTTCCAATTTTCTGACGCTGTAATTACGCAGAACTTCTAATTTTGAAATACTGAAATCATGGTTAAATATAAGCCACGCTCGAGCACGGAGGTTACCGACAGCTGGAGTTTGAAGCACGGGGAAGGCGCGACTACACGATATTCAATACGATTTCAGGAGTTATGCTAGTCGCAACTATTAGGAGACCAGTAAAGACATAACAGAAATTGTCAGATGCGCTCTAAGGATGTGGTGAAGAACCATTTACATCACATGGGATCTTCCTTCAGCCAGGTGACTGACAAGTGCAGCACTGATCTAGAATTATAGCTCCGACAGACTGTTTTATTTCCGGTTGCCGAGGTTCACTTCGATACAGGTAGCGGTGGTCCAATGCCCTATCAACGTCATAGGTATCAGTCTCTGACATTGTGAGCCATTATTGGCGCTGTTGAGAAACGCGAGTCACCGTGTGAGTTAGAAAATAGCTGTGGATTCAACTTCGCAGAATGGGAGTAATCGAATAATGACAAGCGAGAGCCTTCCATGATGAGCTACAGGCAGAAGCAACGATTTTCTCATGGTCGTAGACTGTCAGAATCGTCCGTAAATGCATCCTAGCAACCCCTATGTGCAGCAAGCTGATTCAGACGCTCAACTCCATTACCGCATACGTTTTCTAGGAGATTGTCTCTGGGCACGTGCACACACAGTGTTTACGGTGAAAGCCTTATTAACGACACCATATCGCGGTAGCGTAGTTACATTGGACAAATTAACAGTCTGTACGGACAGGAGCAGGAAAAATGAACCAACACTTGTTTCATGAACAGTGGCATCTTAGCGTCAAATCCGGCGACGAGCACCTTGACATATGAAGAAAATGTGAAACTGAAACAACAGGACATATGTGTACGAAAGATTCCAATTTCGTGCCGATGGACTGCCAATTTATATGGGAAACTTCGTCGGGTGACGTAAAAGGTTTCACGTCATTTGTCACTTTTCTTTGGTGGCTCTCGTGGACGTGAATATCATACCTTCGGGTACACTGTCTGCTGATGTTACTGGTGATTACTTACTTCCTATTTACGACTTGTCCCTTTGCAGACTCGATTGTTGACTCGTTATTTCTTATTTACTACTCGTTCCTTTGCAAACTCCTTGGTGAAAGACATACTGAAAGGTGTTATTGATGTCATTTTTGTGATCTTTCTTAAATAATCGGTACTTTATCTCGATACGTGCCCCGTGCGATGTGTCTGTTTCTAATAACTGTAGTGGCGCAATACGTGTAAGTATGTCTTGTGGCTTGTTTCTATCCTATCGTCAATCATTCATGTGTACCAACACCACGGAGACCAAGTGCAGAGGTACTACAGACATTCAGCATTCCCTCTCCTATCCAATAAATGACGAGGAGAAATGATCCTGCCGTGATACCCTACTACGTCGGACACACTAACCATGCAGGTTGCAGTTTGCGAAATGTTGCATGTCGTCGGTAACGTCGAATAAATCTCAAAGGTAATTTACAACCAATTCACTTAATTCTTCCATAGATCACAAGGAGGAGGCTTGCTTTAGTCGTCTATTCTGAAGCTCCCGTAGTGTCCCCATTGAATTTCTTGTGCGTAGGTCCCAGCTCCTAAAATACGATCTTAAGACAGTGAATTTTGGAATGACTTTCGGATTACTACTACGATCCTACAATAAAGTCTCAATACATGGGATACCATCTCATTTATTAATTCAAACCAAATTGAGAAATACGCGTTTTCACAGTCAACCGTGTTTGAGAGCCACTCTGAAATCATCGATTGCAGTAACGATCGCGGAGTCTGATTATAGCGTTTTAACACCGTCATAGTCCAAAAACAATATACGGAATTGTTTCCATGTTTCTTCGTTTCTAATGGTCACGCTAGACAGCATAAAAGTTCGAGTTATTTCCTTAAGTGAGAATTAGCACTCGCGATATATACGTGTTCACTGTCTTGACGACACTACTGGACTCGATATAATTGTTTCCCGAGGGTAAGATAAACTTAACTCACTTTTAATTAAACGAAATAACCACTCGCCTGCATAAAGGCTATTCCTTTTCATAAATTCCTTGTCGTAATTTCTCTTCAATAGATGGTTAAATTTTTAACTAATGCAAATGTAGGAGAAGCATCCTTATAAACATTCACCAGCGACGACTGAATTTTCGATGTGTGAAATCATCCGACACAAAGAATTGTATGACGACATGGTAATCCAGTTTAAGGAATGTTCATAACAACTGAAAATGTGTGCAAAACAGTGGCTTGAACACTGTTTATCTTCAATAGCGACCGAGTGAGGTGGCTTAGTGGTTAGCACTGGATTTTTATAATTAAAGTGCAGCTACTCAAAGAGGTCCAGTCTGGGCTGTACCATACGGCAGTGAACCTTGGTAGGTATTCTACTGCGTCATTGCGGAACCGATTTACGGTGGGAAAAAAAGTTCCAGTTTTGTCACCAGGTGCAATTCTGGCGCTGTGAACGAAAGAAAGACGTATAGAAATATTTCCATAGGTAATTTATTAGGAAGAGGACGTGGGCTGAAAAGGTGAAACAAGTGAGAAAGTCATAATTTTGAATTTGTTATTAACTGCCGATTACGCAGTTCGTTTAATATTAGGCTCCAGATGCCTCATCCATAAAATGGCATGACCAACAGTTGCTCGCAGCAGTTGCGGTGGAATCTAAGCAACATGATCCTACATACTGCACTTCAGATCAGATTCCGAAAGTGTTCGTGGTAAACGCATTCCTTTAGATATCCCCAAAGCCAAAAGAACAGATCAGGTGTTTTGCAAGCCATGCATCTGGAGAACCTCTGGGGATAACACGTTCGTGTAAGGTTGTGTTAAGCAGATCTTTCACTGGACAAGTGGCATGAAATGTTGCCACGTCTTAGATGAAAACCGTGGTTTCCACACAGTTACGCTGTTTCAAAGCACGTATCACATGCTGGACAAGGAGGCCTTAAACGTGCAGACGCCAAGCTACACATAACAGGCCCTCTGTATGTATTCTAGTGTGAGTGTGGGTTTTATTTTGTCAAGTTGTGCAATGGATTGATCCAACAAGTACCCTTTGGCTCCTGCAAGAAACAATTTCCACCTCACACTACTACAGAAGTCAGACAGACGCTCCTAATTTACCAACAAGAACTGCTTGAAAAACATTCAGCAACAAGTATCTTCTGGAGTCGTCCACTGTAAGGAAAAAGAGACAAAAATATTCTATATTCTTACGTAACTAGAGGAGTACTTGGGTGCTGGAGTATTGCTAGTTAGTGTAAGAAAAACATTAAACGAACGAAAAATATTATTTATTGCAAAAAATTCTGAGTAATCAAGTGAAAGTTTTCTTATAAAATAATATATTTCTGGGTTCTTTTCGGAACAGTAGATTGCCTCTTATGGATAGGAACACTATTATTTTACAAAGTATGGAAAGGTTCGTTTCTCCCTTTTCTTTAAGAATGTTATTTACTCGGCAGAATGGCTGAGAGCCATGCCTACACAACTTGAATAACTATTTTAGGTACGGTCAAGGCTGTCGCGTGAGAAATGTAATGGAGTGTACTGTTATGGAGGACAGATGGGGCTCGCATACGCTGTAGCGTGCAATACCATAAGCTGCGACGACTGCTGCCTTCGTTGCTCGCTGCTGACAAGTAACACAACTGTCTCTTTCTATGTGGATTGACCTTCGCTAATCAAACTCTCCCTATGCCTTGATGAAGTCAAGGACTCCTATTCACCCCTAGTCTAACTATTGGCATGGTACACCAGTCAGATAACCAGTCCACCATGATGCCACTCAATATTCGCTCGCAGGCATTTCACTAGTACTCTGTCTGTGTTCACACTGCAGAATAAGTGTGGTGGCCAACACAGCGAACAATGCTTAATCGTGAGTGACTCAGTATAGAGTATCACTCCAGTTCGCTAACGACAGAGGTGCTCTCCCAATGAACTACTGAGGAGAGACTTTGTTCCTCCCTCTTGGTGTACACGTACGAGCGCACTTGCTCTCGTTACATGTTCCTACTCCAAGAGCGACAATGGAATGGCTCCTTTTTCTGGAAAAGTTGCAAGGGTATATCATTCGCTGTCTTCCGTCACTCCTCTGGCTCTTTGCGTCTGAAATGTTCCTCCAATCAGCGTTGCTCTTTTAAACGGGAGAATGACGTTTCGTTTTAGTCGACCAATGCGGAAATATGTAGCATCTCCGTTAGGCATATCCTGTCCTCCTGTGAGAACTCCGTAACTACGCAATCGGTCTGTGAAAAAATGCGTCTTATGGGCACTCCCACACAATGTAGCGGAATTTGCTTTTAAGTCGAACACAGGGGTCGTTATCCCTTCACTCTGGCAAAAGCTGTCCCCTCTGTGGGCGGTCGTTCCAGCTGAAGTAGGCGTGCACAGACCCACCATTCTGAAGGGACGGGCCTCCCAGCAGGCCGGCCGCCTCCCTAGAACGAAAATTCCTGTGGCTGTCATGTTGTGTACGCCAGCCTCGTCTTTTTCAACCTTGGTGTGCACTTGTGATTTACTTATTAGATTTGCATATCGCTTACATGAATTCATACAAAATTGACTCTACCTTATCGAGTTTGGGTTCAAATGAAGCGTCTTGATATGGAGAATACGACTGTGAGGACGGAATATGTAAGAAATGAAGGTCAGGAGACCACGCCACCTTACACTCTTCATAGAGGGATGGACTGAGAATGAAGCTGTTTGTGAATCTACACCACACAGTCACATACGGAAAGTGCAGTGGCTCGTTGTGCACAGCACACGGATTGACAGTACCCAAATTCGGCAGTTCTGTGTGTTTATTGCACCCTGTAGTGTAAAATGTGACTCATCATTCCATAGAATACTGCCCGGCCACATGTCGTCAATTTCGCTCAGTGCCAGGAACCAAAGAGCAAATTCAGAATGTTGCTGCTGAGCATGGGGTTTCAGTTTCTGCACTGATTGGATCTTGTACTTTCACAAGCACTTGCACTACTTGGGGCAAAGACTGGTTACAGCAATAGCAAGTTTGTCAATAACTTCCAATAGTATACCATGCCATCATTTCCAAGTGCCACACCAAGCTCACCCGTGTTTTCGAATTTCATTATTTTCTTCTGTAAACCATTTAATGACGTCATGCCTCTCCTCACACCTTTCGATCGGCGATACTCTCTCAATGCAACACTGTAACTGCTGACTTTCACATAAAAAGTTTCACTAAAAGCGTTCAGCCTCTCTCTTCCACAGTCATACTGTTCACTTACGTTATGGCTTGTCCGGAGACAGTGTGGCGGTCACATCGTCATACAAAAAATGTAAGGATCCAGATTGGCAGCGGTGGAGAAAATTTGAACTAATTTTTTTTTCCACCCTAAATCTGTTCCGCTTAATACACTCCTGGAAATGGAAAAAAGAACACATTGACACCGGTGTGTCAGACCCACCATACTTGCTCCGGACACTGCGAGAGGGCTGTACAAGCAATGATCACACGCATGGCACAGCGGACACACCAGGAACCGCGGTGTTGGCCGTCGAATGGCGCTAGCTGCGCAGCATTTGTGCACCGCCGCCGTCAGGGACGAATGGAGACGTGTCGTCTTCAGCGATGAGAGTCGCTTCTGCCTTGGTGCCAATGATGGTCGTATGCGTGTTTGGCGCCGTGCAGGTGAGCGCCACAATCAGGACTGCATACGACCGAGGCACACAGGGCCAACACCCGGCATCATGGTGTGAGGAGCGATCTCCTACACTGGCCGTACACCACTGGTGATCGTCGAGGGGACACTGAATAGTGCACGGTACATCCAAATCGTCATCGAACCCATCGTTCTACCATTCCTAGACCGGCAAGGGAACTTGCTGTTCCAACAGGACAATGCACGTCCGCATGTATCCCGTGCCACCCAACGTGCTCTAGAAGGTGTAAGTCAACTACCCTGGCCAGCAAGATCTCCGGATCTGTCCCCCATTGAGCATGTTTGGGACTGGATGAAGCGTCGTCTCACGCGGTCTGCACGTCCAGCACGAACGCTGGTCCAACTGAGGCGCCAGGTGGAAATGGCATGGCAAGCCGTTCCACAGGACTACATCCAGCATCTCTACGATCGTCTCTATGGGAGAATAGCAGCCTGCATTGCTGCGAAAGGTGGATATACACTGTACTAGTGCCGACATTGTGCATGCTCTGTTGCCTGTGTCTATGTGCCTATGGTTCTGTCAGTGTGACCATGTGATGTATCTGACCCCAGGAATGTGTCAATAAAGTTTCCCCTTCCTGGGACATTGAATTCACGGTGTTCTTATTTCAATTTCCAGGAGTGTATATTAGCATATCTGCCAAGTTTCAATGCCATACAATAATTACATTCCACGCTGGGCCTCAATGAGTAGCTGCAGTTCAATTGTAACCACCCAGTATTTCGCCACGAGCTGCACCCGCGCAATCTCCTCAATACGTTGGAAGCCTCAGTCGTAGTCAGAAAAGTGTTCTGTGTAGTTGCGGATGCATTAGGTAGGAGATAAGTCACTTCAAAGTTCGATATGTGGATGCTTCCGTAACTTTTGCTGAGTGAACGCTAAAGATAGTCACTGAAATGGATGGTGATGAAAAATAAGAGGACGATAGCTGCTAAAGTCACTGAAGAACTGAACGACGTGCTCAAGAACCGTGTCAGCGCCAAAATAACAGGAAGAGAGCTCTGTAACCAGGGAATTGCAAGGCCAGTTGTAATTCCAAAATCACACAACAATGATTCAAATGTCCGTAACAGGAAAACGTAATGCCGAAGCCATAAGTCCTGGACTAGGGAGAAATGGAAGTAAGTCATTCTGTCGGATGAGTCTTAACTGACATTGTTTTAACCTTCTGACCAAGTTCTCTTCCCAAGAGTGAAACATGGTGGGGGTTCGGTGAAAATTTGGGCAGCTATATAGTGGTATTCCATTGCCCCCATGGTTACTCTGCAAGGCCGGATTACTGCCAGGGATTATGTGACCAATTTGGCTGATTAAGTCCATTTCATAATACAGTGTTCTGCGATAAGGTCGATAATACAGTGTTCTGCGATAAGGTCGCTGTTCATAGAGCTCGCACCGTCCGTGACTTCTGTTGTGAGCGCGTGGATGGACTGCCACATGTCCCCTTACCACCACTGTCGCCAGGTCTCAGTGTTATTGAGCCTTTGTGGTCTACTTTGGTGAAATGGTGCGCGGTAGTTATCCAACTCCGTCAACGTAAATTGAACACTCCCCTATTTTGCAGCAAGAACCGTTAAGAATCCCTGGAAAACTACACAAGAAATGTATTTATCTGTTCCGAGAATGACAAAGGCTTCCTATACCGTATTTAGGCATCGTAATTCGTTGTGTTTTTGGTGTCATTTTTGGCTGACCCATGTACTTGTTTATAGACTACTTGAGCAACAGAGTCAGAAAATATCCGGTTATGTCGAGGTTCAGCATATCTGAGCGGCTGGCAGTGATGTAGTTTCATATCAATGTATCTTCGTTAATTCCATCTCCATTCATATCATTTTTGGGCATTTAATTCGATTTATCCTCCAGTTAATTCGGGCGAATGAAACACACGCAACGCATTTACAGTGGCAAAAAAAGTGAAGCATCTAGAAAAAGTGGTCAGAGCGTCATTGGCGGGTACGTAAACTGTTGAAATTGCAATTCTCTGTGACAGGCAGAGCAGCACCAGAGTGCATTAGTGTTTATCGTGTTCAGTTTTGCTCATGTTCAATGTTGTTCGTCTTTAGTGTTGTTCGTGTTTAGCGTCGTCCATGTTTAGTGTTGACACCAAACCTGACCAGTATGACCAGCATCAGTGGTGAGTGATCACTGTGAAGGACACAGAGATGCCAAATACTCGCTTTAGATTGCGTTTATCCACACCTGACAGAGTTTGAAAACGGCCTTATCGTGGGTCTTTATTTGCCTGGCTGTCTGGATCGTGCAATGTCCAGATCTGTGGAGCGTTCAAATGTGACACTGACCCGAGGTTGGACTGTATGGAAACGTTGTAAGGTGTCTATAATTTCGCACCTTACAAGCGCTCATCCACACACTTTGCCGTGATCTACAATCACAATTAGGTATCATGTGATAGGTTGTACATCGTATATATGAATATATAAAGGAGACTGACATTGTCACGTGCGTCTTGTAAATAATTGTTAATGCTTATTGCATGAAAGGTGACGGAGTGTTTTTATTATAAATACGGCGTAATGATTGATTGCCTTTACTAGTAGAGGTTGGAACGCCAGTGGAGATGAAACGGCAGGCAGAACTCAAGCTCTGGGTGGAAGGCCTGCACAGGTTTTGGTCCTGTTTAAATACAGGGAATAGCTTGACAGACGTCGTGGCACCTGAGCTCTGGTGCACAATAGGGTGACGGCTGGCCGCTATTGTAGTAGTGGCCGGAAGGATAACCAGATAATACTTCCGAACGCTGAAAACCTTGGATGCTGGTGAGAGGAACGAAGAAGCGTCACTTCGGAAACCACGCAGGCTGGGTTATTTCCGAGGATTTTTACTCAGAAACTTACCATTGTTTTTCCTCGCAAACTAGCGCCCGTGTGTGACGGTCACTCGATATCAGCTTTTCTTGGTACATACAGACTTGCTGTCTTTGCTCTCAGTAGAGTTTAGAGTCAGAACAGTTAGGAACTGTACTGTTGCGAACCTATACGATTCCGGATTTCACCTCCGGGTTGGAAGTCGTCGTTGAGTACGCAGCGTTCACTAATTGAAAGCACTTCCTCTGCCCATACTTACGTTGAGACGTTATCTGAACTCCATCCTTGTGGTTGGGAATTCGCGTTTCTCGCCTGTAGAACACAGGGAGGAGAAGGCAGTATTAGAGTATATTGTAAGTAGGCTGTTTAGGTTTTTATGTTGGTAACGCCACGTAGCGCTCTGTGTGAAAATCACTGGCTGTGCTGTGTGCAGTCTGTTGCTGGTTGGCATTGTTGAAATATTCGCTATTGTAGTGTTAGGCAGTTGGATGTGAACAGCGCGTAGCGTTGCGCAGTTGGAGGTGAGCCGCCACCAGCAGTGGTGGATGTGGGGAGAGAGATGGCGGAGTTTTGAGAGCGGATGATCTGGACATGTGTCCGCCAGAAAGAGTAAATTTGTAAGACTGGATGTCATGAACTGATATATATATATATATATATATAATGACTTTTGAACACTATTAAGGTAAATACATTGTTTCTTCTCTATCAAAATCTTTCATTTGGTAACCATACCTATCAGTAGATAGTGACTTCAGTAGTTAGAATCTTTTATTTAGCTGGCAGTGGCGCTCGCTGTATTGCATTAGTTCGAGTAACGAAGATTTTTGTGAGGTAAGTGATTCATGAAAGGTATAGGTTATTGTTAGTCAGAGCCATTTTTTTGTAGGGATTATTGAAAGTCAGATTGCGTTGCGCTAAAAATATTGTGTGTCAGTTTAGTGTTGATCAGAATAAGTAAAGAGAGAAATGTCTGAGTACGTCCAGTTTTGCTCAGCTGTCTGAAAATCAAATAACGTAAGGGGTTTATCAGCACAATCATTCGTAAATTTTTCTAAGGGGAGGTTTCAATATTAGTCAGAGGACCTCCTCCTGCCGTCCTAGTGTTTGAAAGAGTTTATTAGTGGCTGGAGTTCTTCCATCGTCCCAGACGAGAACCATAACTTCGATGCACCGGACGCAGTACATACGGTGATATCGCAAATTGCTTCGGCTTATTAGGGCTATAAAAAGCTAAACAGCTGTGATCACGGTAGTTTATTTCCTCTGAGGTTCCACACCACCGTATATCATCTTTTAAAGTAGTTTCTGCTAGTGTTTGGTACGTAGATGATGTCAGTCATTTCGCGTTATTTATATTAGACAGCGCGCTCATAATGAGGGACCGAGTTGGGCAACTGATTAGTAATTTTACTTAGGAAAAGTAAACTGTCATATTGTGCAACAAGAACATCAAAACCACTTCATATTTGCGCTTGCCATCAAAAATAAAGTAATGGGGTTCCTGCAACGTTCTGCATCATCCTGAACCATTATTAGTAGACTGGGAAGAGCCAGCCTAGGAAATTACCATCCTATGCACAGGCTGTCTTTAACATCACAACACAGACGGCTGTTTTTGGAGTGGTGCAGTGATCAGGAACCGTGGACTGCTCATGAATGGCACTGCATTGCGTGCGTCCATGAATCGCGGCTCTGCACTATTCCAGATGACGATCTTCGGTGAGTATGGCGACAGATCAGTGTTTTGGAGAGGCACAGCGGTGTTACTCCTGGCGTCATGGTTTGGGGAACGATCGAGTATGACTTCAGGTCTTGGCTGGTAGTCGTTGAGGGAACTCTGATGGAACAACGATACGTCACGGTCATCCTGCGTCCTCATGTGATGCCTCTCATGCCACTGCATTGTGATGCCATTTTCCAGCAGGAAAAACTCTCCCACACATGGCACATTTCTCTGCGGGCTGTCTGCGTGCTATTGAGATACTCTGTAGGCCATCGACATCCCCAAATCTGTGCCCTATAGATCATGTGTGGTACAAACTCTTACATTACCTCCATCCCAGTGTCAATATCCAGCCCAGCAAGGATCATTTAAGACAGTTTTTGGCTAAATTACCTCAGAAGATGTTATAACGGCCTTATTACACCCTTTCCAACCGAATCAGTCCATGCATCCCGGCGAGAGGGGTTGCAATGTCGTACTGATAAGTGGGCTCATATTACCAAGTTCTCTATAAATTTGATTCGATTTTTAATCTCTGAAATAACATGACATGCCGTTCGAACCTGTAAAGTTCATTAAAGTTCCTATAAAGTTCTCCTTCTAGGTTCTTCACTATTTTGTAAGCAGTGAGTTTTTCTTTATCTCATTGGTTTTTTCGATTCCTATCTTGTAATCCTGAGATATTTTCATACAATGTCATCTTTTTCTAACTTTACGTAGCTACAACTTCTTTTCAGTGCTTAGCCCAACACATCTGAGTTTATAGAATTGTTAAGACTTTCGTGGCCACATGTTGACAAACTGCCTATTGGCTTCTGTCTCAGGTTCTTCAGTCGACGTTCGGCTGGATGTTTTACTGACGTTTCGCCAGCACGAGTGGCTGGCTTTCTCAGAGCTTCACCCTTCAGTTCACCACCAGCAACTGAGGGTGAAGCATTGACAGTGCCAGCCACTAGTGCCCGCGAAACATCAGCAAAATCACATCTCAATTTATCTGCCATGTTCCTACCACATATACACCTTCCATCATTTTAGCAAAAATAAGAAATTTAAATTTATGGTATCTCCTATGTCACTGTTAAAAGAGTCACTTGAAATAAAATGTCACTTGTTCAAAAAATTATACTGACGTTTTCCAGGCATAGTGACAACATTATTTTTTTTTTTTTTACCAGCAAGAAGTATGGGGCTGCACTGGTCCAAATGTATCAATGTATGATCCCTCCCCCATCTACAGAGCCGAGGTCCCCACCACATTCCCCCCCACCCCCGCCCCCTTTCCTACCATGCAAATTGATATGTCAACAGTTATTTATTTAGGATCTAATATATGAGCGAAGATTGTTGCCAGGTGTTTTTTCCAAGACAGCCTTATCTTACTTAGTATAATTTTTTACCCAATAGGCCTGACACTATTACATCCATATCATACAACGCTGTCCAAGATAAGTCCGCCACTGTGACGTTAAAATGGACATAGCGCAGTGAAAAAATGCTGGAAATTCAAAAATATCCTACTGAGACAGCTTGCATAGTGCATGATCCATTTATTTTGGGCGTTTCTAGATCCATTCTGGCAAGCATGTAGCAATATTACTTTAAAAAACGTGTTGCAGCTCACTCAAGGCATCTCCAGCACTCTGCTAGTACATGTAAAGCGGCATAAATTCAGTAAAATGCAAGACAGTTTTTGTGTTAAAAAACCGTTACTGACTTGTTTTAGTGTATTATTTAAACATTTATAACTACAGAATGAATGGTGAACTCGATCCTGTGGAAAACCGTCTTAGTGTATTAAATACCAATAAACAGTTTCTACATTGTACTCCAAGCCAGTTGCTTCTTTGTGGTGTAAATAATCAGATAGCTTACAGAACATTTAAGTGTTGTATCAACCAGTGTTATACAATTTGTTCACTAGTGCAATAAGAACACATGAAAGTTGACTGGTGTACGAGTAAGCCTCCCATACAACCGAGTCTAGAAAAAGATTGTAAATAATGATCTGTGTGCCTGCAATTTTAATTCTTTCCTTGTAAACTACGTGCACATTGTTAACGCAGATACCAACAAATAATAAAGAAGTATTATGCAGAAGTCTTATATTAAAACTGGAGAAACGTATTTCTCTCAATCTAGGACGTTCTTCCCCACAATTCCATCAAACATAGATATTTCCAGACTAGGAGGTATTCGCACAAATAATGTAATTCCACAATTAGTAAGAAAAAGATTCAGTCTGATAAACAGACTTAGATCATTCTCTATTGAAATATTTACTCCTTTAAGTGCAGTTACTGTGTTATGTGTACAAAAAATAAATCTGCAAACGGAAGAGATAGAAGGAAGAAAAGGAAACTGGAGTATACAGCGAAAAGTGCCGTAATGCAAGACTATAAATTGCAATTGTAAAAATAAGAAGTCATTGCATATGTGCAAGCAAGGTTTACATATTACTTTAAACACAGCGTATAGAATGGGAAATACAAGATATCATCATTTACTATAAATGACAAAGGAAGGTAGCTGCAGATTGGTCTTCTCGCAGAAAGCAATGGATCCAAGGAGGTTTACTGCATTAAATGATACATGAAAAATCTGATTATAAACATCCATTCCCATTTTGATCAGATTAAAAAGAATGGTTACACTGTGTCTAAATTTAGTGGAGTGGATACTGTGCACCTTACAACAAGAGTTGCTGACATACTCCCAAGAAGATGTGAGATCCACGAACTAAAAGACAAAATTAAAATCTGCTCTCAGACAGAAGAATTGCAAGAAGGAAGAGATTTAAGTGTTAAAACCAGAAAAGGGTTAGTTTATGGGAAACACTCAGATACTTGTAACAGCTCAAGAATGCACCTTCTCTGTAATTGCTAAATTACTAGCCATAGAAAGAAATACTGATTCAGATGTAAATTTAAATTATAAGTTAAAAACCAAATTGGATATTATTAAAACTACATGAGACAAACATAGAGATAGCATTATTATCTGTATGTCAATGTCTATGCAAAGCCGGCCGGGGTGGCGAGCGCTTTTAGGCGCCACAGTCTGGAACCCCGCGACCGCTACGGACTCAGGTTCGAGTCCTGCCTTGGGCATGGATGTGTGTGATGTCCTTAGGTTACTTAGGTTTACGTAGTTCTAAGATCTAGGGGACTAATGATCTCAGAAGTTAAGTCCCATAGTGCTCAGAGGCATTTGAACCATTTGTATATCCAAAAGTTAATAAACATTTTGTACAAGACTATTTGTTTTCTTTCTTGTTACCCAGCCAAAAGTCCTAAAAAGAAAATCTCCTATTTTCTATCATTTGTGTATCTTTTGGATGATGACTTTGAAAAGTAACCAAAACTAGATAATCGAGAGTGCAGCAACCTCGTTTCTCAGGTATAAAAAGAAAAGTGCCGTTACTTTACCAACAACCGTGTGTTTTACAGTTTTCAGTAATACCAGAAGCTTTGATACGTATGTGTGTGAATATTTATGTCTCGTATTCAACCTGACAACAGCGTAAAAATAAACACCATGCACATCACTGCATCAGATTAGGTTGAAATTTCTTGTTGTACACTCTGACTTTAAAAGAACGATTGTCAGTTCTACGTTTTAGTTACTTTCCAATAGTTGATTTAGGTAAGGAGGAACGGAGTATTGCATAGATTGGGCTGGAAACATACAGCACTCCTAGTGTCATTGACCAAACAACAAACCACTCTTAGGAAATGGTGAAGTTGCGAAAATAGACCTTGGCTAATACGATATTTGTGATCTAAACATATTGATAAAACAAACTGTAAAAGGGTTTGATTTGTGTCTAAACTGAATAAGTTTGAAACAGAGATAAAAACAACAGAAGAGGCAACAGACTTTCGATGTAAAGTTTCAATAGCACCACTATTAGGCTTCTTAGGAAGTTAAGTTTTGCAAAACAATCCTGATAGCTTTTACAAGTCAGCTCAGCCAACATATATGTTACCCGTTACCATAATTCACGTTGAGGGTCATATTCAACAAATGCATGTCACAGTGGCAAAGATATAACATTGGTGAGTTGCCCAGCAATCCCATATATTTTCCAGTGACTGTCCAGATATAAGTCATCTCAAGTTGAATATTGTAGACTGGGCTGGGCATCTAATTAACTTTCGAGGCAAAGAAATCTTAATGTGCCAACACATTGAGCATGAGCAGCAGCATGGGTGTAAGGTATAAAACAGATGTTCACAGCTGTCGGTACACAATCTCCAGTAGAAGCGTGATGTAATAACACAAGAGTATTACAGACTTCTTAAATTGATAGGCCTGAAACCACAGAATGGCATGACTTGTTATAGCATCTCCAGTTCAATATAATGAGCGAATTATATGCCAGGAATAAATTCTCACACAAACCTTTTGCATTGGAGTACTTTAATAATAATAGCGTCTCATTCAACACCGGGATACTTTAACAGTTTCCTGTAGCTGGAAGCAAAATTTGCTTAAAAGGTTAGAGAACCTACAGTGAATTTGCAACTTACATGCAAGGCTGTCATCTTCCTGTTTCAAGAAATAAGATACAAACTGAAAATTATTGAAACTAATTGCACAAGAAATTTTGGAATCATACCAACCTTTACCACATACATTTCGGCATCAGCCTCGGACTTGAATAGTTGACATAATACAGAATGGTTTGCAGATGGAGTGACAAGTGACTATAAGTGGTTTACTGTTTATACCTCTCAAGGTGCCTATGGGATGCTTGAGAGACATGATATGCACAAATGTGAATTCAAAGCAGGAAGTAATTTGGTACCAAGTGGAATGGATTATAATTCATACCTTCAGGGACATCAAGTTGATCCCGATGGGCATAACATCATGCTTGAGAAACTTGCAAGGAAACTGTCTCATATTTCTGCAGCAACCAAGGCGTATTAAAAATTTTCAAAAGTACAAACTACATCCAGACAGATATGGGCAATTAAAACTCCTGTTAAGCTTGTGTTAATTCAGTGTTCTACCATATGACAACTTACAGTTGGAGTGGAGTAATTGCCTTCTATTTGACACGTATACAAGGTCTCACCCTACTTACTACAAGTGTGTTAAAGAATGTGAATTTGGATACATGGTCAGCCCAGAGAAATTTGACGAATTAGTTCCCATTCTCGTAATAGATTGCACAAAAGAACGAAACGTTGAAATCACGGGCGATGGATGTCTGTATAGAACTTGAATCATCAGAAATGTCCCCAAAGCCACTGTAGCATTAGGGGTGATCAAAATGTTTCCATCTGAGAGCACTGTTGCAGCATATATGCAACATAGCACAATTTTGCTCTGGGTATGTGATGACCAACATGCAAACAAGCTGTTAGCGTGGCATTTGTGTCTTACTGACATGTGTGGTAAATGAAGAAACCTGAACTATGGTGACTTTATTACTAAATGTGTCCAAACAGACCAATGTACTGTTAATCTTTTGTTGGCTGCTGAAGAACGAACACTATTAGACGTCAATTAGAAAATGTCAATGAGGTACCATGTCTCTGAAAAAGCACTGTTGTGGAATGTTGCCCCAAGTTCTAAGCTCGTCACACTTTGACACAAGACGCCAGTCACTCTGGGAGGACAGACTCATCCATTACAGACATTACAATTCAAACATCTTCTCCCCATGCAATTATCTCGCCTTCGGTCCCTTAAATAATCCCTTGAAGGGCAAACGATTCCTGTCAGATGAAGAAGTGTAGCACGCAGTTATGTACTTCTTCACGCATCAGGACACAGTTTTTTTTATGAAATGGGTTGCATCAGCCTGGTGAGTTAGTGGGGTGAATTCTCACAGTGATTGGCATACCGGTTCTGTACTGCATTGCCTTCTAAAGGAAATCTTTTGATCGCCTCTTATACATGACCATGTTATTAATTATTCACTGCTCATGGGAGCTGTACAAACTTCATTAAAGACACATAAG
Organism: Schistocerca cancellata; assembly: GCF_023864275.1. NCBI lineage: Eukaryota > Metazoa > Arthropoda > Insecta > Orthoptera > Acrididae > Schistocerca > Schistocerca cancellata. Next base: position 852,922,265 of record NC_064626.1, read on the forward strand.
GGTTCTATTAAGTACGTGTACAACTTGTATTTAAGGAGTTGCCTTCATCGTAGTGATAAATTTTGGATGTGTTATCACATTGTTCTTCACAAATCCTGCATCACCAAAACCGTTCAAAGACGCGAAGTGTACCAAAATATGAAGAACTGTATGATGGTTAATGAATAATTATATTGAAATACATTGGGACAATCCTAGGACGGCTGGCGGAGGTATGCTGATTTCGTTTCGAATATTTGATCACATGAACACAATCATGTAAGTAAAAGGCAAAGAGAAGGGTTCGTGGATGCATGATATTTACAACTATGTCGCAATTCAGAACCTGGAATCATACAGGTCCCTATCCCTCTGGCAGCTTAAGCAGGAATATGAAGAAGAAGAAAGTAGTACTTTTAATTTTTTTTGTGCTTCAAGTAATGCAAAATTAATTTTAAGTTGAGTGAAACGTAAACGATATTTTGTTAAAACGTATTATAATAACTTTCTCTCATCCTTTACAAAAAGATTAGAACAACACCCACTAATATGTAGGTAGTTTTTGACTAAGGATATTCGGTAACAGATTATTCAAAGTACGTATACGTCTCATTTTTTTCCATGGAATTTCATTCACTTATTTTGTCAACGGCATTCATCTAGTACAGTATAGAGAATTTTACACATATCACCTATACATCTTCAGAAGCTGCAACTATCACATGCTGCCTGCTCCAGTGGATCAATATGCGCCACACAACACGCAAAATTCCATTCAGCTATATTATCAACTGAATTATTCTCCTTACATGCCAATTACACCTTACACTTCTAACCAACATGCATATTCATGTCAGACACATTTTTTTTTATACTGAGGGACTTCTATTTCTTATAAATGTGCTGCTCGTTTTATACTTACCAGAGTCAACTCAATATGTACACACACACACACACACACACACACACACACACACACATCCCTGGCGATGTAATTTTTCTGGGCCAAAGCACCAATGCTGTTTCCTTGTTGAATGAATTTAGTGGTGGTTTCTAACATTCACCTTTATTTTCCCAAAAATTGTGATACGAAGGAGTTTGTAAACCTCTCTGTCAAAATCAGACATTACGAAAGCCCTCTTATTTCTTCCACTTTTTCAGCTGTATGAATGGTAGAGTTTAACAGTGCCTGTGACTCTAATCAGTTCCACCTCAAAACTGTGACATTGCTAGAGCTTTCTATAACATATCATATGTCTCTTTTTATCCTCCAGTGCAATAACCAGCTTGGTGAAGGAACAAGTTCGCAAAACTCGGTGCTCCAGACATAGTGACAAATCACTGCGTGTGTCATACGAACTATTAGGATATGCCCTGTCCAACTCCAGTCATATCCTACTTCAGAATCCGTTGCCACATCAAAGAAATCATCTACCTCTGTCTTCTCTACTTTCTTATCAACGTACACTCTCCCAATACCCTCCTCAACCTTAATGTTATTGTTCAGACAAGAGCACGGAAGAAATAACCATTCCCATCACAACAAAACCCTCTCTGTCTCACTCCACTGTTCAGCTACTGTCTCGAAGTCTTTCTTGATAGCAGGAACCCAATTCTGGAATAATCTCCCACTCTATATTGGAGAACTGAGTAACATCTCCAGCTTCAGATGGCACTTAATGACATATCTGCTAAGGTAACAATAATGATAATCGTTATCCCTTATGCACTTGTTACCCTTCATCAACCAGATCTTCCTCATTTCCCAGTATGCTTAGATGGAGCAGTCTCCTTCAATTTCCTCCCCAGAACTCGCTGTATCAGAAACATGTATTCTGTATGGCTATAAATTATTGCTATTATTGAAATTATATTTGTCATTATTATTGTTATCACTAGTAATGGCAGCAGCAGCAGTAGTACAAGTATGGCCAATATTAGTTTTATTAGTTCACAGTCAGCATTACTTACTCATATTGTGCCTAGACACTCAAAGTATTTTAATACTATTTGTCATGTTAAGATTGTTTATTCTTAGGTAACTATGAAGTGCAAAAGGCAATGTATGTGTGTAGCCCTGGTCTGATGTAAGAGAGTGCCTGATTGCCTCAATCAGATCAGGTTAAATAGATAAACAAATTTCTTCATTGGAGAGCCATCAAAACCCTCCAGCAGGCAGAGATTATAGTATGGTACGTACACATAAATTCTTTATATCCACACACGGGATGTAATTCAAATCACCACTATTGTGTTGCACTTTCCCCCCATTTATGGATTATTTTCGTTGGCACAAACACTCACCACATATCCATAATCTGAGTTAGTCATGACGTTGCCTGTAAAATTACTGGAAACTGTGGTTATTTCAGGCTGTTTGGTTTTGTTGAGTTTCTCCATACAGTCCTGATATTCATATGGGAAGAGCTCTTTCTTTGTCACGAGATGAAACATGGCTTCCATAACTTCATTAGGGATGTGCAGCTCAAGTGAGTTGCATGTTGTCCTGATACATGGTATCAGCACGTTCCTGCATAAGTGCTGGATAAATTGTAGTCAGTCCAAGATGTGCAGTGTAATGTTCTCGATAATTTGCTTGGACATTGAGATATATTTTTGTGTTTTCATGCAGGGCACTAAGCTGATTATTTCACAACCCAGCCAAGTGCTCTACAAGGATTTGAGCATTGTACCCACATCATACATGGTATTTGGAAGCTCAGGTTGAATGCTCATGTGATGCACACTGGACTTAACTGTTAGATGGATGACAATGATCCCTACATGGAGTTTCAGCTTTCTTTATGTAATGGCAGCCCGCAAATAAAACAGGTAACTGCTCTCTCTTATAATGATATATTTCCTTGCTATTTGGTCATAAAAATGTTGGTGTGATAAATCACATCAGCTTTTCTTGCAAATTGTTCAAACTCAGAGAGCAGCTGTCTCACTAGATTTTTCCTGTCTTATGATCTGAAATGATCAAGACTTGAGTCATACACACGTGCAACATATGGTACATGTCATTCTATAAAGGGTGTATTTCAGACACAGGCATCACCCTTAGAGTGTGCTACAAAAGCTAGAAGATACTCTAAAGTCAGAATATACAACAAAGCGCAATGCCCCCGATGGTGAAATTTCTTAAATTTTAAGAACTTGGTCACCTTGGTAGGCATTCCACATGTACCAGGTCCTGTGTACAGCAATCCAGCAGATGTTGTGTTAATCACTTGCTTGTAGTAAATGAGTTCACGCACCTAGACAAAGATGTCATTTGTCTCCATCTATAAAATGGGTCAACACAATGTTAGGAAATGGACTGAGTTCCTGTACCCATCTGTAGAAATACTGATGTTGGCATACAAGATCCTATCGCTAAATGTGCCCCTAATCACTGGATGAGGAAAAGCAGTTGGGCAGTGTACCTAATATTTGTTGATGCTAATAAGATGGGCCAAGAAACTTCGACAAGCTGGTGAATTGGTGTAACTGGTGGAGACTGACAGTCCAGAGGCGATCATGATGTCGATGGTCTAGGCTGAAGTTGTGGTGATAATGACATCTGAGGTGGTTGTGACTGCTCAGGCCAAGATGATTGTGATGGTTTTGGCTGTGCTGTAGATGTAAGCTCCATCCTGATGCTTTCAACATTCCTGTGGAAAAAACGAAACATAGATATTGTGTGTGAAGATTTCAAGGGAAAAACAAACCTGATAGATAGGATAAGCATAAATAGTTTTTGGTGCTTGCATAGGCAACCGTCTGCATCAGTGTCAATCCATACAGATTTCATGTCTACATCATCAGGCACATTTCCCAATAATTAAATCATACCTTCATCACCATCAACCTCTAGCTGAGCAGTACCATAGGTTATGTTGTTATACAACAGACCTACTAACTAGAAAAATATCTGATAAACATTGTATGCAAGTGTAGGTTATAATATTTTGGAAAGACTTTTCATAAATTATCACTTACATAGATGTTAATCCACAATTGTTGTCCAGCTCTGTGTTATAACGGCTGAGAATGACATCTATAATGTATCACCAAATACCTGTGTACATGAAGGCTTACTTCAAGGTCATCATAGGGGACCTGGCTAGCCCTCATATCATGTCATGTGCCAATTACATACCGAGAGAACCATGTTACTTACATATGTCGCCATCAGCAGGAGTTGGATTGGTCTCATCTGAGATTGTCACAGTGCTATAATGCACATCTATCAGAATAACAACGTTCAAAAACCCTGGGAAAACAATAAAAGATCAGATAACCATTGTGTGGAAAAGTAAATTATTTTTCAACATATGAATACCGAGTGCTACTTACAAGTACTTACAAATGCAGTCATCATTGATTAGTGGAGGTGGTTCTCTATAGCAAACCACCACCTACCTCCACAACACGTATTATCTCCACCAGGAGGATTAGCATAACATCACCCATCAGTGGTGAAGTTATGCTGTCAACTGTAACATCAAAAAAATTCCTTACATCATACCTATAAATGAACAAACACACTGACACACATGCATATAATGGTTAGATACATAGCTGCAATTCATCATTCAGACAAGGATGCCCACAGTCTATCCATCATCTCCAGAGCGGTCTTCAGACATATGTTTCTTGGCGGATAGTCAGACTGATATGGCTACGAGAGAAGGATATGCTCGCATCTACCTTGTGTTGGCAGAGCTACATCCTTGTGCATCCATCCAACAGCTTAATAACCCACGTTTTTCCAGTCATTAGAAGAAGAGACCTAGAGAAGTGGGGGAGAATGATGTTCCTTGCACTCTATACGTACACGATGTTTGCTAGACAATTCAAATTTCACCGATGTCTAGTATGTATTATTCAATGTATCTTCCAGCGCTTGAGAGATAACATTGGCTTGTACCATTCGGTTGTTGCTTTACAATTGTGAGTCCATGCCTATTCCTGCATCACGGCTTCAGCTAACACAGTGGTAAGTTGCATTGTGATACATCTAAGTGAGCAGCAGTAATATAAAATAAATACTGCGCTAGGTGAATAAATACGATCTGTGCAAGGAAATGACACAGATTACGAGCTAGAACCACAGTCGCACAATGAGGCAGTTTTCTGCGAAAATATTTAGTGGTTGAAGAAGCAGTTGGCTGGGATCTGATGCAGCTGAGCTGTTTAATGCTTCGAGTGGGTTATTATTGTGAGGTAACACTTGTACATGTCAAAAGAGTGATATAATGAAAATTTATTTTATTGTTGTTTAATCAAACTGTGCAGCAGCTCATAAAGTCTAAGTTTTTTATTGTTATTTGACGAAACTAAGATTAAACTGTAATTTGGTCATGCATGTTTACCTAGGTAACATAAAGAGAATTATTCTTTATACATGTACGGACTGTGTCACATACCCACTTGTGTTATAAAAATGGCATGCCTGCTGGATGCTTAATGTGTTAGAGGTGTGGAATGCATCCACTGTCTGGAGGCTGGACAGACACATTACAGTGTCTATTTATTTAGGTGGTCAACAGGGCTGCGCCACATTTTTGTGAAGTTCCCTTAATGTGGTGGAGATATAACATACAGCCATGTCTGAAGGTTACACAGACACATTATAGAGCCTACCTATTCTTGTGGACAAGTCTGCACCCAACTGTATGTGTGTGTGTATGTGTGTGTGTGAGAGAGAGAGAGAGAGAGGGAGAGAGAGAGACAGAGTGAGAGAGAGAGAGTATGTATAATAATATGACCTATTTATCATAATGTAAATACATGTATAAAAATATGTGTTTGCTTGTACTCCATACTGTGTATGTGTCCAAGTTGATTGCAGACTATGTGTGTATACTGTCCTGTTTCATTAGTTATTTTTTCCTGTAGCTATAGTTTAGTGACATAAATGCACTTTGTTTCACATGCAGAAAATCTCTTGCAAGAGCTGTATTAAAAAAAAACGAATCAGAACTCTAAAATTCTAACAATGTATCCTTTAAAAGCTTCCATTGGGAACATATTGTACAAAATATATTATACTGAACTGTTATATACTACTGTTATAAACTGTGTGTGTGTGTGTGTGTGTATGTGTGTGTGTGTGTGTGTGTGTGTGTGTACATATTAAGTTGCCTCTGGTAAGCATAAAAAGAGCAGTATATTTATAAGAAACAGAAATCCCTTAGTATAAAAAAGGGTCTGACATAAATTTGCTGGGAGAGGGGGATGGGAACAGTATGGGGTGACCTTGAAAATGACAGGTTGGGGACAGAGGTCATTCATTATTGCACTTGAACTGATAAAGCTGACGTACACTTGTGACCTGCTCGTGTCAAGCAAACCATTTAGTTGTAATAAAGAAGGCGCCCTGAATTTACACTTTCGTCGCAGGCCTCCTGTGCGACTTTATATTGCAGCTTTTGTTAAAACAAAAACGTGATGCTGGTTACCGCTGATTATCAATGATCAGTTTTAGAAGCTACGAGGGATGTTCACCAGATATTCATAGGAGCTTCCATAAAGTCTACAGGGACCTGGCAGTGAACACAAAATCACGGTGAGACGCTGGATGAGGCGTCTGTCATCACCGCAACAAGGCCGCATAGACCTCTCCGATCTCCCAAGTGCCGGCCAGTTGCACAAAGCTGTGACTCCTGCAATGTTGGAACGTGCGAACACTCTAATTCGATGTGGCTTACGAATAACAATCAAACACTTCTCTGCACAACTGGACATCTCCGTTGGTAGTGCTGCCACACTCCTTCACCAGTTGTGGTACTCAACGGTGTGTGGCCACTGGGTCTCGTCGCCTAATAGAAAATCATTAAGGGCAACAAAGGACCATCTGTGAGGAATTGCTTGCGCATTACGAGGCTGATCGTGACAGTTTGTTGTCGAACATCGTCGCGGGCGATGAAACGTGGGTTCATCAGTTTGAACCAAAAACAAAACGGCAATCCATGGAATGGCTGCACACTACCTCTCCTCCAAAGAAAAAGTTGAAAGCCGATAAGGTCATAGCGACGGTGTACGCGAACTCTGAAGGTGTTATTCCGTCTGGTGTCCTCCCTCATGGCGTAGCGATCAACTCGGAAGTGTATTGTGCTTCCCCCAGGAAACTGAAGAAACGACTTCAGCGTGTTCGTTGCCATAAAGGTGCAAACGAACTTCTGCTTTTCCTTGACAACGCAAGGCCTCATGCAAGTCTGTGAACCCTAGAGGAGCTCACGAAATTTCATTGGACTGTCCTTCCTCATCCACTCTGCTCCCTGGATCTCGCATATTTCGACTTTATATGTTGGCCCAATGGAGGACGAACACCGCTAGAAGCAGTACTTGGATTATGGGAAGATTATTGCTGCAGCAAGTCGCTATAGAGTGGTACTATACGCGCGTACAGGCCCTCCCAGTAAGGTGGCGTAAAAAGAAGGTCGTCCAATAGAACGGGGATTATGTTGAAAACTAGGGTTCTGTAGTCAAAAAAGTGGGGAATCATACAGTGTGAATAAAACCAACCTGCTTTCAAAAAAAAAGTTTTACATTACTTATTGAAAGCCCTCGTGTTATTCCAATCTGTTGGCGACTAGAGAAATACGATCAACTGTGTATTTCTTCTCGTGATTTTTATCAGTATACTTTCATTTTCTGTCAACCCAGAGCGAGATTTCTGAAGGGAACCATTCCAGACGAAATTATTTTATTTTATAATCGGCTGTAAGTGTATTGGAAGCTCCTGGCGAAAGGGCTAGACAAAGATATATGCAGGAAACCGTAAGAGGATATATTATAAATGTACAAATGTAGAATCCCTGCGTTGAAGATATTGTTGGAAACAACAGAAGAATATTTGAGGGCAGTCCCAAGGAAGAACTGTAATTCACTCTAAGACAAATAAAGGCGCACCGTGAAGGAATTATCTGAAAGGCGTGGAAATCGGTAAATGTGACCTACATGTCCAGACAAAAAAGTTTACAATTTCAAAAAAATTTGGTGATTTCTTTACGAAAAAAGGCTTCAGAAACAGAGAAAGGCAATAACGCGTTGGTCCACGTCTGGCCATTATGTAAGGCGTTATCCAGCTAGGCATTGATTGACAGAGGTGTTGAATGTCCTTCTGAGGGATACCGTGCCAAACTCTGTCCAATTGGAGCGTTAGATCGTAAAAATCCAGTGCTGATTGGAGGGCACTGCTGTTATGTTTCAAACGTTCTCAATAGGGGAGAGATCTGGTGGCCTTACTGAAGAAGGTAGGGTTGGTAAGCACGAAGACAAGCAGCAGAAACTCTCGTCGTGCGCACACGGTCATTATCTTCTGAAATGTAGGCCCAGGATGGTTTGCCATGAAGGGCAATAAAACGTAGCATATAATATCGTCGAGGTGCCGCTGAGCTGTAAGGATACCGCCGATGACAACCAAAGGGTTCAAAAATGGCTCTAAGCTATATGGGACTTAACATCTGACGTCATAAGTCCCCTAGACTTAGAACTACTTAAACCTAACTAACCTAAGGACATCACACACACCCACGCCCGAGGCAGGATTCGAACCTGCGACCGCAGCAGAGCGCGGTTCCGGACTGAGGCGCCTAGAGCCTCTCGGTCACAGCGGCCGCCCAACCAAAGGGATCCTCCTATGAAAAGAAGTGCCACCCCAAACTCCTGGTATGGCGGTGACAATCAGACTGGTATCCCATCAATATCTGGGACGTTTCCAGACACGTCTTCGGTCTGGAATCTCTTTGATCGGAGTAGAATTGTCTTCAGTGATGAGTCTGGTTTCGAACTAAGCCCCTGTGACCAGCAAAGACGTGTGTGGAGACGTCTCAGACAGTGGTGGCATACCAACATGAATATCGCCTCTGTACGGCCCGATACCCAGAAGTGATGGTCTGGGGTGTCATTTCTTTTCATAGTAGGACTTCTTTAGTTGTCAACTGCAGCACCTTATAGCACAGCAGTACGTCGATAATTTTATACACACCAGTTGGACAGAATTTATCACGATAGCCCTCGGGAGGATATCCCACGCCTCTATCAACCAAGGCAAAGCCCAATAAGTGCTTGCATAAGGGTCAGAGGTAGACCGACGCATTATTGACTTCCTGTATTTGTGAATTTGCTTGACCTGTCAGGGTAGCCGAGAGCGGTAACGTGCTGCTTCCTGGACTCGTGTAGGCTCGCCGGCCCCGTATCGAATCCGCCCGGCGGATTAACGACAAGGGCTAGTGTGCTGGCCAGCTTGGATGTGGTTTTTAAGCGGTTTTCCACATCCCGCTAGGTGAATACCGGGCTGGTCTCACGTTACGCCTCAGTTACACGTGTCGCAGGCATTTGCAACACGTTCGCACTATTTCACGATTTACACTAGATGCAGACAGGTAGGGTACACTGATTTCCTCCCTGGGGGTACGGGGTGGCGGCAGGAAGTACATCCGGCTACCCCTAACACTAAAGCCAGCCGAAGTGGCCGTGCGATTAATGGCGCTGCAGTCTGGAACCGCAAGACCGCTACGGTCGCAGGTTCGAATCCTGCCTCGGGCATGGATGTTTGTGATGTCCTTAGGTTAGTTAGGTTTAACTAGTTCTAAGTTCTAGGGGACTAATGACCTCAGCAGTTGAGTCCCATAGTGCTCAGAGCCATTTGAACCATTTGAACCCTAACACTAACCTTGCCAAATCCGTTGTAACCACGCCGACCCTGCGATGGCTGCGGGGCTATGGCGTAAGCGAAAGAAAGAAAGAAATTTGTGAATCCGCTTCTCTTGAATAAACATTCCATGTTTTCTGAAATTGTAATCATTTGTTTGCCAGCATATAATGGTCACATCTACCGATTTCCGTTCCATTTGGATAATTCCTTCGTGGTGCATCACCTTTTTGTTCTTTTTTTTCACATGGCTAAAGGAGAGCTTGAAGTATTGCGCCGATGAAACCGACCCTTGATTTACGTTATGTGTAGTTGTGTATAAAAAGTACCAATGTAAGAAAAGCAACGTTTCACAGATATAAACTCCATCTCTTCCCGAGGGCAGAAGCTTCGCAGTTTGCCCTCGTGTGCTGCCGTAGCATGTGCGTGTCCCAGAGTCACCAACGAGGTTTCAGTGACCTTGAAAGCGCGACCGAGGAAAGAAAGGTATAAGTTAGCGAGTAAGAAATCAGCGAAGAGATGCAAGGAGCCGGGCAGTAAATCTGGGAGACAGGAGAGAAGTGAATGCGAGTTGTGCCGCAGTGCGGCGTGGCGTGCGCTCCTTGAAGACGAACGAGGCGCCCGCCGCCAGGTCGATATGTAAAACTATTGCCATTACCGCGGACAGCGGACGACACACGCGCCGCCATCGATATTTCACCAGCCTACTTGCCGTTATTACAGCTCCCGTGTAATCGAACCGCAACTCTCTTTGCAGGCCGCTTCTGGGAAACATGAATCATGCAGCCAAATAATAGACACCGTGTTCCCCGGCGAGCAGTTCAAACGCAGCGCTGCTACGAGACGCTTGCGTAACGGACTGTCCCTTCCGCTATGTAAACAATGGACAAGCCATTGGCGGCTTCAATCTGGCACACGCGGGCCAAACAGCTGCCGTGTTTCGTGCCGCGAGGACTGCATGTAACTTTAATGAAACCTTGCCGCATGTGAGAGTCGCATGACAGCTAACACTGTGTTCTCTGCTCCTTCTTTGTCCCTCAATAAGAACTTTGCTAGACAGCTCATTTTCATGATCATTAACCTCCGTTACAATCCAAGGGTCTTTTTTTCTAAGAAATGATCCAAATGCTTTCTCGCATATTCCTTGGTTTTGTATTTGTAATGTAAATGATAATGAGCAAAGAATAAAATATGTACTGAGTGCACACACACACACACACAATGACAAATGCCTCTGTTGAACAATGTACAAAAGTTCGTAGTTTTCATTAATTTTCCATATACTTGCTTCCATAGTTGACCCACTTATCGAATGTGGAATAAGCTTCTGTGAATCCTTATTGCCTAAATTCGGTGCTCGTCTTGATGCTCATGGTATGGTACGAGCCTTCTGACTATATCTGTTAGATGTAATTGATAGTGATGAGTTCTACTGACGAGTTTCTGTTGTTGATGATCGTGGAACAGAAGATCAAACCGGATATCCCACACGCTGACTGCTTCACAGTACTAGAACCGTGCAAGCTGCCATCTGATTGGCGGATCACTGTGAAGATCCGTCATATGCTTCCACGTCACGAAAAACTGCAGAGAAGACTGGAATTTAATACCAGATCCTGATACGTAGTGTGGTGTTCAGCATCTCTACTTCTCCTGATGGCCGAAAATCGATAATGTACATTACATTCAACACCTCCAACTGGAATGTAACCGCCGACCCCTGTGACCGAGCGGTTCTAGGCGCTTCAGTCTGGAACCGCGCTGCTGCTACTGTCACAGGTTCGAATCCTGCCTCGGGCATGGATGTGTGTGATGTCCTTAGGTTAGCTAGGTTTATGTAGTTCTGAGTCTAGGGGACTGATGACCTCAGATGTTAAGTCCAATAGTGCTTTGAGCCATTTGGAATGTCACCGCTGGAGTTCTGTGATGAAGGTGATAATGATATTGAATTCACAGTTTCATCCTGAAGCAACTGTAGTTTCTACTCTTTCTAATCGCCATATCAACCCTCTCCATTAATTTCTTAGTTGTTCCTCTTGAATATTCTGACATTCTGAAGGGATCTTTCGAATAGGAATCAGGATCTTTCCGCCTCGGTAGCTGCAGGGTCAACGCAGCAGATAGTTGACCGAAGGGGCCCGGGTTCGATTCCCGGAAGAGTTACTCCTCTCGGGGACTGGATGTTGCTTTGTTCTTAGGTTCGTATTGTCGTAACAGACAAAAACCTCGAATGCAATACACTGTCGTACCGTATTTCCATTACTGAGATGGCTGAATGGGCACGAACCGAAAGCCAATAAATTAAAATAAATAAAAAACACGCGTTGGCTTAACGATGTCTTCATGATTACTATTAGGAGCTGTCAAATTTCACACATTCAAATAACAAATCATTAAGCACATCTCACTGGCAGGGACTGCTTCATTTCCGTTCATCTCAACGACAAAAATGTCACCTCTCAGACAAATGGTTCAAATGGCTCTGAGCACTATGGGACTTAACTTCTGAGGTCATCAGTCCCCTAGAACTTAGAACTACTTAAACCTAACTAACCTAAGGACATCACACACATCCATGCCCGAGGCAGGCTTCGAACCTCCGACCGTAGTAGTCGTGCGGTTCCAGACTGTAGCGCCTAGAACCGCTCGTCCACCCCGGCCGGCTACCTCGCAGACATTTCGTAATCAAATACATACGTCACACAAACACAAGCCTTTTGGTGATCCTCATCTGCAGTGATGCCAGAATTATTCCACGAATCTCACTTCTCTTATGACTTGTCATGTGTAATTTTCAAATCTAAACACGATTCGCATGATTTTAACCTGACATATTCCGCGGTAGTGTTCCTGTAGATAATGCGTCTTTTAAACTACTTTTATAACTAAGTCTCATGAACACTTTGCGCGGTGTGCAGGGCATTGCCTCACTTTGGGAGACTCTCGTTTTGTTATTATATTTACCGTTAAATCTACCCTTTCTCCGAAAACCAGGACAGTCTTCTTTTCATAGCACTAGAAGCGACTATATCTTGTGCTTTAATTTGATGACTTGCAATAAGTCAATCCGCTTATTTTTTTTGTGGTGCTTTGGCTGCTGGAGATAGATTGTCAACAGTCTAGGGACCGATAAGAGCATCTCGGTCTCAAAGTTCTTTCAAAGCTCACTGGTGTTTTAGAGTTTCTTTGTACTTTATTTGTTGCGTAGTTCATCATTTAGGTAGGTCTGGTTAGCAGCAATGTTTTAATTGTGTCTCCACAATCCATATGTAATCCTGTATTTACGTTTAACGTTTTACGGTATGAAGAATTCCTTATAAGGACCAGGATGAAGAAAGAAATCAGCAGGGGTCCTGCTTTAGGAAACATCCACCAGTTACCTTAACAGATTTTACACACTCTACCTACTGGATCGAATACACTCTCTCCCTAATATTGCGATTTAACAAGACATTCTGCACTAAACTGACATGCGTCCAACGATATCTGAACCACATTTTTAAGAATGAAAGAAAAAATACATAGTCAAACATGTTTCCATTGCAAAAGCGTGTGCCGCGTCTAATTTTGGAAAGTAATGCGGATCTACTGCAAAAAGTAGTGAGGTGTAATTACAGAGAGTTTGCAGCCCTGAGAGCGAACTCCGACGTCACTGGATCTCGCTCACTAACATGTGAACCAAATGCTGAAACCATATGATGGTTGGTTGCTAGGCTACGCTCACAGTCCGAACATAATGCTTTTCGATTAAAAAAATTCTGTAATCCCTACTTGAAAGAAAACAGAGGTGCAATGCTCTCAGCTATACATAACCTTTCCATGTAAATTACAAATAACAACCACGTTAATATTATACGGACACCGACCAGCTTCTGGACAAGTGGTAGGGTCTTATTAGGCAGTGGTGGAACTGTAACAGCTAACAGTTACAGAGCAGTTATCGTCAACATAATGAAAACTTTTTTGTTTGCGACGAATGCTAAGGCGGAATCCATTACAATACGTATAGTTGTGTGTTCGTGAATCATTAATGACAGCAACTCAAACCAAGTTTAACTTAATGATCAGCCATCAGACACTGTCATTTTGTTAGATTTCCCGAATGTAATAGCACATTGTTGCGATGCATGTCTTCCATCTGATGGCTAGAGGCCGCTGGCGGGCAACACGCCTCTCACTTATTCTCAGAAGTTGCCATTTATTTTCTCCGCCCAGCCAGAGATATGATCAATTTACTTACGGAGTATGCTGTGAGCTCTGATACCTCTCTTTTCCTCTTGTATCACTTCATCCATTTTGTTATGGCACGCACCAACAGGGATGAAATACACACACACACACACACACACACACACACACACACACACAAACACACACACGCACACACACACACTCATGTCGCGCCCAAACACAAGGGGTTTGTTCTCGCAATAATTTAACAAACGTCCCCAATATCCACAGCTTCGTACATGTTCAGTCATAAAATAGCTACAATGCATGAATTTCAGCAGCTTCAACTTCAAGATTCCCTTCCGGTTTATTACTTTCGTGCGAGATTGGAATAAATAAGCAAATATGAAATGTGAGATTACTCGCTGACCTGTCTCGTAATCAAATTTACTGCGGTGCTGGACGCTAGAGACTGCTAAAATGAAATAAAATGACGGTTGCAATTAAGGCAAAAATCTATTGTCTGACTTCCAAGAACATGGTATCTCAGAGAAATTAACAATTCATGTTTGTGAGACAGTACTTATATAGCAAAAAAGTCCTATAGATTAAACAGAAGGAAGTTAGCGGAGAGGTAATTGTTGTTGCTGTTGTAGTTATCAGCTCCCGAGAGCGGTCTACTTTATGTAACCATACCTGCTTAACTATTGAACCCTACAACCATTTGAATCTGCTTCTTCTATTCAACCATTGGTCTCCCTCTATAATTTTTACTCACCCCTCTACACTTCTTTCTATTACCAAATTATCAGTTTCTTGATGTCCCACGATGCCTGCAGTCATTCTAATCTTTCTGTAGCAGAGATGTTCCACAAGGTACTCGTCTCCCCAGTTCGATTAATTACCTCTTCATTAGTTACACGATCTAACAATGTAATCTTCTGTTTTCTTTGTAGGACCACATTTCAAAAGCTTCTGTTGTCTTTTGGCGGTATCGTTTATCGGCAACACATCATTTCCACTACGCTCCAAGCAGATACTTTTAGAAAAGCGTTCTTTACATTTAAATTTATGTTAGATGTAAATGTTTTTCTCTTTTTCAGATATGCTTTTGTTGCTGTTACCAGTTTGTGCTCTGTATGCTCCTTACTTCTGCCATCGTCCGGTATTTTGCTGCCCAAACAGCATAATGAATGCTGGTGAACAATATGCTTCAAATATTTTCTTGAGGTTGAAGCTCACTCTTGCGTCCGTGTTTGCTTGCAAACAAATTTGCTGTTTCTCACTGAAGTTACAACACGATCAGAGGTTTTTTTTATCTTCTTTCTTGTTGCCAAATGCTGTAGTTTTCGTGGGACTGTGAAAGAAAAATAGCTATGACACAAAGTTCAGAAAAACACAAAAACGACAGCATGCGCCAACAACAAATAAAATTATAAAAAACAGTGATGGCGCTATAACCTTAGCGAAGCATGTTGCCTAAAAAGAAGAAAACGTTGTGTCTGCTCAAGGCGAAATTCATTCAAAAACGTATTTAAATGCATCAAATATATTATTATAAAGCTTGTAGAGTAAGCTTTATGTAAACCTTGCGGTTTAGAATGTCACTAACTGGATGGTTAATTTAATCCATTTTGGAACATGGTGACTGTTAGTTTATAGAAATGCAGAAAGAAATAAAATTCACAACTTCTTTATTTACTGCGCATTACAGAGTTTGAGCCGTATACGTACGTCTTTAAACGGCTGAGCTATTTTCACGTTAGCTGGGATTGTTGCCGTTGTGGTATTCAGTCTGAACACTGGTTTAATGCTCTTATCCACGCTAGTCTATCCTGTGCACGCCTCTTCATCTCCGAATAACTACTCCAACGTACATGCATTTGAACGTAGTGGTCTCTTAGTGTCTCTCCACAATTTTTACGTCCATTTCCACACCCACTACTCTCAAACCTGCCTTTACCACTACGTTCATGGTTCCTTGATGTCTCAGATTGTTACATGAATTGATAGCTTCTTTTAGCCAAGCTGCGCCTCCAATTTCTTTTCTCTCCAGTTCTGTCCAGTACCTGCTCATTAGGTACACCAACTGCCAATCACATTTTATATGCAGCTGTTACATGTATTTCAAAGTGATTTTCTAATAGTGCAAGACAAAAACTAGGAAATGGCAAAACTGACATATTTATGGGAAGTTGGCGGTGACCGCATGTTGTCTGAATTTTACATCATTATCAAAAATGGCTCTGAGCATTTAACATTTTTTAAATGTTCGGATAATATATTGCCGTCTCTTTGGCCTGATCTTTGAGTTCCTTGGTCTTCGCCTCTATCCGCTGCTCTAATTCGGAAAAACTGGCTTGTAACTGCTGCTTAATCTCAGTCTGGACTAATTTCATCTCTTCTTGAGTTTGAGTGACTGTCACTAATTGTGCTTTAATATCGGTTTTCAGATTTTCCTGACCTTCAGTAACTGAGGCTAATTTCGCGTTAATGTCGGTTTTCAGATTTTCCTGCCCTTCAGTAACTGAGGCTAATTTCGTATTCAGATCATTTTGCCCTTCAGTAACTGAGGCAAATTTCGCGTTAATGTCGGTTTCCAAAGTATTCATGCTCTCGGTTATCATCTGCATCTGTCTCATGATAATTACCACTGGATCTAATCCCTGATGCGTACTTGCTGTTACACCTCCAGCCGTGTCTACAGGGCGTTCTATTGCGCTATCTGTAGCCATCGGTCCTACAACACTTCTTACTGCTTCATTATTATCAGTGCTAACAGCTGAAGGCTGATGCGTGCTGCTTTGCTCTGCTTGACTCATCCTAAACATTGCCCTAGTTAAAACAATATAAATGTTCTACTGTCACTGTATATATAAATAACTCCCTTCTACTGTCACTATATGTAACTCCGTTCACACAAGAGTACTTACGTGTCTACTTACTTAATGTACATATACAGACAAATGCCACTGGGACAGGTCAATCAAAACACTTCCTATATCTAACATGAACACAATTAATCAATGTTCAAATATCAGATAACACTAAACACAAAAGCATATACTTCAACTGTTCTAGCAAGCTTTAATAATAAAAATATAAATCTGGCCTTTTAACTGCGCCCAGTGTGCTGTCTTTCGGCTTTATTTGTAGATCCAATTATATCACCTGCGAGTCTTTCCTCTCTTTTTCCAAGCGTCAGTTGCTCGTAGTAGTTGACATGAAACAGAGAACAAAATTATTTTAGCAAGGTCCAAAAACGTGTCCTTCACGGATTGGCCATTTTAACATTTTTAAATGTTCGGTAATAAGTTGCCGTCTCTTTATCTAAGAACAGATGATGAATGCAGCTAGCCGCTATCTTTGTGTAATGTCTAGTCTGTACAGACGTGTACCTGTTGCCTTTAAGATCCCTTCACCTTCACACATAAATCTATACAGTAAAGTAAGGCCCTCCTCGTTCTTGGCTGATCCGTGATAAGACAGGCGAAAGATTAGACTAATGGAGGATTATTAGTATTATCTCTATTTTCATTCGCTCCCTCTCTTTCTCTCCTTTATCTATGTACAGTTTTTAATATAATATTTCATAACGTGAAATCAGCCAAATAGGATCTTTGGTGGAGTCCTTCGTCTTGGTAATCAGCGGCTGGCTTGCTGTAAGAGATCTTTACATTTATTATTACTGTTAAACACTGCAGTCAGTCGGGAGAATCAATCGTTTGGACAATTTGTTCCTTTTACGGAAGATTGCGAATTCCAGACGTGCCCGAAGCCTTTTTGGACGATTTAACACAGACTCAGTGATTGCAGGCTCTCTTCGAACAGCTGAAACTTCCCCACTAATTACAGGGCCAACATGATCATCAAATGATTCAGAAAAAAACTCATTCGTTCATTCACTCCAGAACAAAAAAGTCACAAACCTTATTTATGGAGGAAATTGTGTATTAAATCCATCTCCATTACATATCCAGATCTCCGGTGATTCCACGCCTTAATTATTTTCCTTTTACAGTCTCTTTCTCCTCAAACAAACCGCTAGCGGCACAAATGTTAATTGGCTCGCTTTAGCGAGAAGAAAAGCAGAATATGCATCTCTCAGAAACACGTCAATCCCTCAACAGATACTCCAGAAGCTGTCCTCCTTACCACTCTTAACAACCATGGAGAATGCATATATGCATCCCTGTATTTCAAAGAATAAACGCACTAGAAAATACTTTGGCGTCGTCGAGCTGTCGCCGCATATATTACGAGAAAATCAGATCAGATAACTTTTCCAAAGTGAATGAATGTGGATGGTTTGATTGAAAATGATTAATTGGTGCGTGGTAGAGGTTATTTTCTGTGGGGACATTAAAGCACTATGGGACTTAACATCTGAGGTCATCAGTCCCCTAGAACGTAGAACTACTTAAACCTAACTAACCTAAGGACATCACACACACACCCATGTCCGAGGCAGGATTCGAACCTGCGACCGTAAGCAGTCTCGCGGTTCCGAACTGAAGCGCCTAGAGCCGCACGGCCACCGCCGCTGGCCCATCATTATCAAACAACGTCATTTTCCGACGAAAAAATAATGGAGTTTGCAAGATAAAAAAACTGGCAATTTCTCACTCCCTGTGTTCTGTAGAAAAAGCCTGAAGTGGAAAAACTCCAAACAGCCAAAATCGCTAGTAAAGTATTAATTTAGGGGATCAATTTCGGTAAGACTATCTTACCATCTCCGAATACACAAGACTAGAGCCAGATTGACAGGGTAATAATTTTACAAAAGGTGTAAGCGAATACATTTGGCATGTCCATACTCATTGGAAAGATACGTACCTTCAACTTTACGGTCCCTACAATCTCCACCGTCTGCGTTTTGTAGTGTGTCATATCACAAACGTATGTGTAAGGACTGTGAAACATACTGCACGTCCGTATGTCATAATTATACTAACTGCACATACAAAACATGATATTAAGGCGCCGACTGCCAGTGTCCATGCTCACACCACAGATGAATACAGACTACGACGTTAAGTAATGGGTCCACAAGATATTTCACTTGAATGATCCTATTAACTTATTACAATTTTCACTGTGTCCATGAAGTTAATGAAAATAGTAAACGCCGTTTTCAGTGTCTAGCCCAAGATAAAAATTAACTTAGACGTCGAGTAACACAGTATAGTAACCCGCCCTGCTAGTCGCGCGGTCAAACGCGCTGCTTCCCCAGCGGGAAGGCGTGCCGGTAACCGGTACGAATCCGCTCAGCGGATCAGTGTCGAGGTCCGGTATGCCGGCCAGCCTGTGGATGGTTTTTAAGGTGGTTTTCCATCTGCCTCGGCGAATGCGGGCTGGTTCTCCTCATTCCGCCTCAGTCTCCACGTACGCGTACACCATAATTACTCTACCCGCAAACATTTGGGGTTACGTTCCCGGAGGGGAGGAGGGGGGGGGGGGTTGGTTTCAGTGTGGGGTGGCGGTGGGGTGGGTGGACTGCTCTGGTCTGTTGTGGGATTGTGAATCACTGAGGGCTACGGCTGGCCGAAGCCTCTCCGTTGTTTCTAGATCAGCGGTTCAATATACAATACAATACAACACAGTATAGTGTATTCAGATACCAGATTTTAATGATAATTGTATAGCAAAATACTTCACAAGTATATAATGCTATCAACAATTGAATTTGTGTAATTAATAAACTTATGTGTGGATGTTCAGTTGCATATAGAACCTTGCAATTAAGGCAGTGTATTTCTAGGCTTGTCACAGAGCTTACAAATGATTACTTGACTGCTTACTATATTGCATCACAGGACAGTTGGATATTCTAGTTGTGTATCATTAAGACTGAAAAATGGAATGATCATATGAAACTGAGGGCCGGGAGTCCCCACCTGGGTATGTTCGACTGCCGAGTTGCAAGTCTTTTCAGTTGACGCCACATTGGGCGACTTGCGTGACGATGATGATGAAATGATGATGACGAACACACAATAAGCAGTCCACAAGCAGAGAATATCTCCGACCCGATCGGGAATCGAACCTCGATGCATAGGAATCAGAAGCGCTGACCACTCAGCTAAGGGGGCGTAGTGTTTTAAGAGTATCCTTTAATATAAGACTAATTTTATACAATTATCTGGTCAATACCACTAAAGATCCTGATCGGATTCGGCGTCGAAAAAGAATGACGACTATGTTGAAAACATTTTTATTGTTATTTTAACCAATTCTTGTTATTGTATAGTCTTTTAATTACTTCGGAAACATTTTTAGTACCATATAATTGTTCCTTGCCTTACGTTATTTTAATTATGACATGCTGACATCCAGCGTGTTCGACGATCCTAACACATATATTTGTGATGCGACACGATACATAAGCGGAGATGTAGAATATTATAGGAATTGTAACATAACTGTCCGTATGTACGGACATAGCAACTGTATTCGGTTACACCTTTTGTAAAATTATTACCCTGTCAATCTGGTTCTTCCCTTGCATTTCTGGAGATGGTAACATTGTCCTACCGAAACTGGGCACCTAAATAAATACTTTATCATCTTCTTGTCTGTTTGGAGTTTTTCCGGAGTTCATTATGTTACAGATCGCCCCGCCGGCCGTTGTGGCCGAGCGGTTCTAGGCACTTCAGCCCAGAACCGCGCTGCTGCTACTGTCGCAGGTTCGAATCCTGCCTCGGACATGGATGTGTGTGATTTTCTTAGGTCAGTTAGGTTCAAATGGTTCAAATGGCACTGAGCACTATGCGACTTCTGAGGTCATCAGTCGCCTAGAACTTAGAACTAATTAAACCTAACTAACCTACGGACATCACACACATCCATGCCCGAGGCAGGATTCGAACCTGCGACCGTAGCGGTCACGCGGTTCCAGACTGAAGCGCCTTTAACCACACGGCCACAACGGCCGGCAGGTCAGTTAGGTTTAAGTAGTTCTAAGTCTAGGGGACTGATGACCTCAGATGTTAAGTCACATAGTGTTTAGAGCCATTTGAACCATTTTTGGACAGATCGCTCCGAATCTGCAAATGTCATGAACATATATGACAACATGGTACTAAGAATTATTTGCTAAGTACAGGGTTATTACAAATGATTGAAGCGATTTCAGAGCTCTACAATAACTTTATTATTTGAGATATTTTCACAATGCTTTGCACACACATACAAAAACTCAAAAAGTTTTTTTAGGCATTCACAAATGTTCGATATGCGCCCCTTTAGTGATTCGGCAGACATCAAGCCGATAATCAAGTTCCTCCCACAGTCGGCGCAGCATGTCCCCATCAATGAGTTCGAAAGCATCGTTGATGCGAGCTCACAGTTCCGGCACGTTTCTTGGTAGAGGAGGTTTAAACACTGAATCTTTCACATAGCCCCACAGAAAGAAATCGCATGGGGTTAAGTCGGGAGAGCGTGGAGGCCATGACATGAATTGCTGATCATGATCTCCACCACGACCGATCCATCGGTTTTCCAATCTCCTGTTTAAGAAATGCCGCACATCATGATGGAAGTGCGGTGGAGCACCATCCTGTTGAAAGATGAAGTCGGCGCTGTCGGTCTCCAGTTGTGGCATGAGCCAATTTTCCAGCATGTCCAGATACACGTGTCCTGTAACGTTTTTTTCGCAGAAGAAAAAGGGGCCGTAAACTTTAAACCGTGAGATTGCACAAAACACGTTAACTTTTGGTGAACTGCGAATTTGCTGCACGAATGTGTGAGGATTCTCTACCGCCCAGATTCGCACATTGTGTCTGTTCACTTCACCATTAAGAAAAAATGTTGCTTCATCACTGAAAACAAGTTTCGCACTGAACGCATCCTCTTCCATGAGCTGTTGCAACCGCGCCGAAAATTCAAAGCGTTTGACTTTGTCATCGGGTGTCAGGGCTTGTAGCAATTGTAAACGGTAAGGATTCTGCTTTAGCCTTTTCCGTAAGATTTTCCAAACCGTCGGCTGTGGTACGTTTAGCTCCCTGCTTGCTTTATGCGTCGACTTCCGCGGGCTACGCGTGAAATTTGCCCGCACGCGTTCAACCGTTCCTTCGCTCACTGCAGTCCGACCCGTTGATTTCCCCTTACAGAGGCATCCAGAAGCTTTAAACTGCGCATACCATCGCCGTATGGAGTTAGCAGTTGGTGGATCTGTGTTGAACTTCGTCCTGAACTGTCGTTGCACCGTTATGACTGACTGATGTGAGTGCATTTCAAGCACGACATACGCTTTCTCGGCTCCTGTCGCCATTTTGTCTCACTGCGCTCTCGAGCGCTCTGGCGGCAGAAACCTGAAGTGCGGCTTCAGCCGAACAAAACTTTATGAGTTTTTCTACGTATCTGTAGTGTGTCGTGACCATATGTCAATGAATGAAGCTACAGTGAATTTATGAAATCGCTTCAATCATTTGTAATAGCCCTGTATAGATGTAAACTGTGAGCTTATCCGCTTCTCCCACTACATTATTAATTTCAGATTTCCACAGGTCCTCCGTGATACTCATATACAGAGTGAATAAATTATTCCCATGAACTTCTTTCTTTAAAAAATAATGTGGATAAATGAGAGCAAGATTTTAGTTTACCGTCCCGCCCATATCGCGCTGCTTGGGAAGAAAAATGTTGTAACGAAGACAAGAAACAAAATTCCCTTCGACAACAAAGTAATCTGAGACGAAACTCACGCTCTTGTTGGGGGGAAGGACAGGGAGGGAATTTGACCGTGCCTTTTGTAAGAACCATCTTAGAATCCGCCCTAGATGATTTATGCAAATCGTGGCAAACTTGTATTCGTGTTGGGACGGAAATTTGAACTGACGTTCTCACGGATACGAGTTCAGTGACATAACGCTACATTACCTCGCACGGAGAAGGTCGCTGGAAATGGGACACTATCTCGTACAGCACAAGCATGGCGGTTGGACCCAACCAGTTATTCGCTTTAAGCTAACAAAGGAAACTACTTAAAATGTAAATCCCTTGGTTAGGTGACGGGCCGGCCGGGGTGGCCAAGCGGTTCTAGGCGCTACAGTCCGGAACCACGCGACCGCTACGGTTGCAGGTTCGAATCCTGCCTCAGGCATGGATGTGGGTGATGTCCTTAGGTTAGTTAGCTTTAAGTAGTTCTAAGTTCTAGGAGACTGATGACCTCAGAAGTTAAGTCCCATAGTGCTCAGAGCCATTTGAACCATTTTTTTAGGTGACGATTACAAACCCTCTACTTCCGATTACAAGTCTACTACCGATTTCGATTAAATAAGTCACCACTGTATGGGTACTAGTCAGTATCACGTACCGAAAAAAACCTAGGGAAGATCTAAGACGATCTCATTACAGTTCTCATCACACCTCGTCTACCCTTTCCTGCCTGTCGAAGGCGTACCTATTGTCCGTTGTAAATTTCCTAGCGGTGCTCTACATCAGTAGTAAGCTATCTACACGACGCCTCCTCTCTGCCTCTCTGCATACTCTGACACTTCACAAGCTTCTGCAGTCACAAAACTTGCGACGTAGCCAACCACAGCTTCAATGGTGTCACTTATTTGCGATTTATTGTATCTAATCTGGCGTTGAACGATGTTTGCTTCATTATCTCGGCCTTCATTTAGTAATATGTTAAGCAAGCTTCATGCAGTTACACTGTTATAGAATTATGATGCAACAAAATGGCTCTAAGCACTATGGGACTTAACATCTGAGGTCATCAGTCCTCTAGACTTGTTGTTGTTGTTGTGGTCATCAGTCCTGAGACTCGTTTGATGCAGCTCTCCATGCTGCTCTATCCTGTGCAAGCTGCTTCATCTCCCAGTACCTACTGCAACCTACATCCTTCTGAATCTAACCTAAGGACACCACACACATCCATGCCTGAGGCAGGATTCGAACCTGGGACCGTAGCAGCAGCGCGGTTCCTGACTGAAGCACCTAGAATCGCTCTGCCACAGCCGCCGGCTATGATGCAACACATTCGAATACCAAACAACAATGTGTTTACAACTAAAACATAATTACGCCCTGCTCCCGCCCTCCCCTCAATGCTTTTCATGTAGTGAGATGAGTAACTAAGTGTTTCATACATTGTTGGTGATCCGATAACAGTCAGGGTGCCATCAGCAGTTGCGCACCACTTCAACAATGACACTGACTTGGTATAACAACGGGAATAAAAATATAACCCTTGATTTTCTAAAGTATTAGCCAACAAATGAGGAGCGAAGCTACAAGAAGTGTCACGGACATAAATTTATACTGATATGCAAATTTTCGATTTAATTTTAAAAGTAATAACGGATTTTTAAAAATGCTTTGTATTATGGGTAATATTGCAGAAGCCTTATTTCCACTGCAATTGCCTTCAATATTTTGCGTAGCCTCGTGAATGTGCCCAGCTGCAGACAAAAATAAAGTTTTTATACAAAAGAATACAAAATTCTTCAAAGCAGCAAGACTGTAAAAAAACTTCTCTAAAATACGTTTTTATTTCACCAGCATTTCTACTTTAGATATTTCGCTACCACTAAAATAGATCACTCGGCCCATTCAACAGTGACATTTCGCCAGATCCCTCAAATAACACCAGAACTGCGGATCAAAGGTGCGGTCAGCGGACTTATTCCTGGCCACACCTTTTCAACAACACTTAATTTAGTCTTCTGCGTGGCCACGCCAGCGTTGCCATTCCGTCCTTAGTGGACATCCACTTTCAAAACGTAGTCTCCCGACTAAGGAGAACTCTCGGTTTACTACATTCTTGCAGCTACTTTTCCCGGATCGTTGTTGAGCAACGCCAACTTTGCGTTTTGTGGTAACCTTCTTGGCTTATGCGTATCCACTTGCATATTCTGGTCTGGAACGTGGTGCTCAGCCAGTATGTTTATTACTCAACCAATTGTTTTGGGAAGTCGTGACTTCCAGTAATTTCAACTGTTTATTTGATTCGTTAGCCGCCTCATCGTATAGCTTGATGAAGTATTGCAACAGAGGCATCTTGAGTCACAATATTTCA
Organism: Schistocerca cancellata; assembly: GCF_023864275.1. NCBI lineage: Eukaryota > Metazoa > Arthropoda > Insecta > Orthoptera > Acrididae > Schistocerca > Schistocerca cancellata. The sequence goes on from NC_064626.1 coordinate 852,947,086, forward strand.
TTTCCTCTTTAGTCGACCTACAATCCCATTTTCAAAGACTTTGGTAGTTATATCTGCATAAGATTATCACCTAGCAGCAAGTGAACGGCATAGTTATTATTTTGAAGCGAATGAATATATCAGGCGAAATTAACTACACAAATAAAGTGATTTTATTAACGACTAGCTTCATTTTGGCACGAAATGTCCTTCTTCTTCACGAGTGAGTAACTCCTATATTTGTGCTTTCTCTTCAATTGACGTTGTATTTTTACGACTATTCCACATCATTCAAATGACACACTTTAATTGGTGATCTAGGAAGTATCAAACACGCAAAGGTAATATCATTATCGTTTAGTAACAGATGAAATAAAATAAAATGACTGCACTGTTTTGAATAATTTTATTTCAGATATGAGCGGCACGCCATGAATTAGACGGAATGAAGTACTGAGAAGCACTTGCATGGTACTTAACGATCTGAATGTGAAGTCTAGAATCGCTACTTTGGCAGCTGGTATACGGAGCTACCGCTAAGAAATGGCGTGCAAAGTTGCAACTGCAGTTGGCGTTTTATTTATTTTCCTTAGTCACGAGACAGAGACAATGGACAGCTGAAGCTTAAGAATAGCGATGGGGCTCTCTTCTAGACATAGCCACTGAATACGAACGCCCCAATGGAACATGAGGGTCGCATGAAGAACTACTAATAAATGCTAGTCATCGCAGGAAATGGTGTCTCTGTCAGAAGGAAATTGTTAAGACAGCAGGAAAACACGCTTGTCTTCGTTTTAAATGGTTCAAATGGCTCTGAGCACTATGGGACTTAACTTCTGAGGTCATCAGTCCCCTAGAACTTAGAACTACTTAAACGTAACTAACCTAAGGACATCACACACATCCATGCCCGAGGCAGGATTCGAACCTGCGACCGTAGCGGTCTCGCGGTTCCAGACTGTAGCGCCTAAAACCGTTCGGCCATTCCGGCCGGCATTTCATTACCGTACGTTAATTGTTTTGTGGTGCTGCAACTTTTTTCCATGAGGATAGATGCTACAGTACCCACATGTGGAAGGACAAACTGTTCTCTACGAAACATTAATTTAACATTACGCCAGTGCTTATCAGAACCTGACAGTAGACACGTAAAATAAAAATATATTTTTAGATATTTTACAAAAACTTACTTACTCGGTGATTATAATTAAACTGATGGTGTTCCGAGTGCTGCAGTGTGGGCTATGTACATTGTGGGTGTGTTCATTAATCGATTAGCTCACGAAGTATGTTGAAAATAGTATTAGTTCCACTTTCTGTCACCAGCTGAAAATGTGATGCTACAAGCAGTCAGAATGCAAAATGTTTCACGTTTCGACTTTCTTATGCTGTTTGTCGCTTCGTGCCGCGTTTTGATTACCTTTGTGGAGTGACTGTCGGCGTAAACGGTTAAGAAAGTCCAAGTTTTCCATGCGAAACGCAATGGCCATTGCAGGTAAAGTTGTTTTATCAGTACGGCAGAAATAGTTGCTCTACGTTGAGAGAACATCGCCGACAGAAACAGCTGCGAATAGGTCCCATGTCGATATATGGTCTACAGATTATGATCAAGAAGTTTGAAGAAACACATGAATTAGGTGGAGCAGCACGCAGATGAAGGCGGCCCATTCCCAAGGCACTTGTTGATGAAGTTGCTGTAGCTACAGTATAGCCGACCGTATTGCATGCAGCACATGCCTCAAGTTCTGCAACCAAGGCTTGAACTGTGCTACAGGTGCTGTGTCTCCCCTCGTGAACAGTTAAAAATATTTTGCGGCACATTTTACACTGACATCTGCAGAAGATTCAGAATGTGCACCAAATAACATGGCCATCACATGTCGCTTGTCAGTGTTGCAGATGTAGCATGTTGCTGAGATGTAAGGCCATATTGAACACATATTGTAACTTGTGATCATGTAGTAATAAACGTGCTAGAATCACGGTTATCACTCCTCCTCTTTTCCTGCATACCACATTCTGACTGATTACAGCGCCGTATTTTCACCTGGTGGTCGAAAGTTGAACTATTAGTTTTTTCAGCATATTCCGCGAGCACACCGATTAATGAACATACCTACAATGTTTCAGCGTACTGCGATGTATACAGCCCGCGCTGCAGCACTAGAACACCTACAGTTTAATTGTAACCACCTCGTATAGAAGTTTCAAAGAAGAACATTATTTGGCACCAGTTTGTTAAGTTAGTATGGGTTGTTGTTGTTGTTGTTGTGGTCTTCAGTCCTGAGACTGGTTTGATGCAGCTCTCCATGCTACTCTATCCTGTGCAAGCTTCTTCATCTCCCAATACCTACTGCAACCTTCATCCTTCTGAATCTGCTTAGTGTATTCATCTCTTGGTCTCCCCCTACGATTTTTACCCTCCACGCTGCCCTCCAGTACTAAATTGGTGATCCCTTGATGCCTCAGAACATGTCCTATCAACCGATCCCTTCTTCTGGTCAAGTTGGGCCACAAACTTCTCTTCTCCCCAATCCTATACAATACACCCTCATTAGTTATGTGATCCACCCATCTAATCTTCAGCATTCTTCTGTAGCACCACATTTCGAAAGCTTCTATTCTCTTCTTGTCCAAACTATTTACCGTCCATGTTTCACTTCCATACATGGCTACACTCCATACAAATACTTTCAGAACTGACTTCCTGACACTTAAATCTATACTCGATGTTAACAAATTTCTCTTCTTCAAAAACGCTTTCCTTGCCATTACCAGTCTACATTTTATATCCTCTCTACTTCGACCATCATCAGTTATTTTGCTCCCCAAATAGCAAAATTCCTTTACTACTTTAAGTGTCTCATTTCCTAATCTAATACCCTCAACATCACCCGACTTAATTCGACTACATTCCATTATCCTCGTTTTGCTTTTGTTGATGTTCATCTTATATCCTCCCTTCAAGACACCATCCATTCCGTTCAACTGCTCTTCCAAGTCCTTTGCTGTCTCTGACAGAATTACAATGTCATCGGCGAACCTCAAAGTTTTTATTTCTTCTCCATGGATTTTAATACCTATTCCGAATTTTTCTTTTGTTTCCTTTACTGCTTGCTCAATATACAGATTGAATATCATCGGGGAGAGGCTACAACCCTGTCTTACTCCCTTCCCAACCGCTGCTTCCCTTTCATGTCCCTCGACTCTTATAACTGCCATCTGGTTTCTGTACAAATTGTAAATAGCCTTTCGCTCCCTGTATTTTACCCCTGCCACCTTTAGAATTTGAAAGAAAGTATTCCAGTCAACATTGTCAAAAGCTTTCTCTAAGTCTACAAATGCTAGAAACGTAGGTTTGCCTTTCCTTAATCTTTCTTCTAAGATAAGTCGTAAGGTCAGTATTGCCTCACGTGTTCCAGTATTTCTACGGAATCCAAACTGATTTTCGCCGAGGTCGGCTTTCCATTCATCTGTAAAGAATTCGTGTTATTATTTTGCAGCCGTGGCTTATTAAACTGATTGTTCGATAATTTTCACATCTGTCAACACCTGCTTTCTTTGGGATTGGAATGATTATATTCTTCTTGAAGTCTGAGGGTATTTCGCCTGTTTCATACATCTTGCTCACCATATGGTAGAGTTTTGTCAGGACTGGCTCTCCCAAGGCCGTCAGTAGTTCTAATGGAATGTTGTCTACTCCGGGGGCCTTGTTTCGACTCAGGTCTTTCAGTACTCTGTCAAACTCTTCACGCAGTATCGTATCTCCCATTTCATCTTCATCTACATCCTCTTCCATTTCCACAATATTGTCCTCAAGTACATCGCCCTTGTATATACCCTCTATATACTCCTTCTTTGCTTAGAACTGGGTTTCCATCTGAGCTCTTGATGTTCATACAAGTGGTTCTCTTATCTCCAAAGGTCTCTTTAATTTTCCTGTAGGCAGTATCTATCTTACCTCTAGTGAGATAAGCCTCTACATCCTTACATTTGTCCTCTAGCCATCCCTGCTTAGCCATTTTGCACTCCCTGTCGATCTCATTTTTGAGACGTTTGTATTCCTTTTTGCCTGCTTCATTTACTGAATTTTTATATTTTCTCCTTTCATCAATTAAATTCAATATTTCTTCTGTTACCCAAGGATTTCTACTAGCCCTCATCTTTTTACCTACTTGATCCTCTGCTGCCTTCACTACTTCATCCCTCAAAGCTACCCATTCTTCTTCTACTGTATTTCTTTGCCACATTCCTGTCAATTGTTCCCTTATGCTCTCCCTGAAACTCTGTACAACCTCTGGTTCTTTCAGTTTATCCAGGTCCAATCTCCTTAAATTCCCACCTTTTTGCAGTTTCTTCAGTTTTAATCTACAGGTCATAACCAATAGATTGTGGTCAGAGTCCACATCTGCCCCTGGAAGTGTCTTACAATTTAAAACCTGGTTCCTAACTCTCTGTCTTACCATTATATAATCTACTGTATCTGATACCTATTAGTATCTCCAGGGTTCTTCCATGTATACAACCTTCTATTATGATTCTTAAACCAAGTGTTAGCTATGATTAAGTTGGGCTCTGTGCAAAATTCTACCAGACGTCTTCCTCTTTCATTTCTTAGCCCCAATCCATATTCACCTACTACGTTTCCTTCTCTCCCTTTTCCTACACTCGAATTTCAGTCACCCATGACTATTAAATTTTGGTCTCTCTTCACTATCTGAATAATTTCTTTTATTTCATCATACATTTCTTCAATTTCTTCGTCATCTGCAGAGCTAGTTGGCATACAAACTTGTACTACTGTAGCAGGTGTGGGCTTCGTATCTATCTTGGCCGCAATAATGCGTTCACTATGCTGTTTGTAGTAGCTTACCCGCATTCCTATTTTCCTATTCATTATTAAACCTACTCCTGTATTACCCCTATTTGACTTTGTATTTATAACTCTGTATTCGCCTGACCAAAAGTCTTGTTCCTCCTGCCACCGAACTTCACTAATTCCCACTATATCTAACTTTAACCTATCCATTTACCTTTTTAAATTTTCTAACCTACCTGCCCGATTAAGTGATCTGACATTCCACGCTCCGATCCGTAGAACGCCAGTTTTCTTTCTCCTGATAACGACATCCTCTTGAGTAGTCCCCGCCCGGAGATCCGAATAGGGGACTATTTTACCTCCGGAATATTTTACGCAAGAGGACGCCATCATCATTTAATCATACAGTAAAGCTGCATGCCCTCGGGAAAAATTACGGCCGTAGTTTCCCCTTGCTTTCAGCCGTTCGCAGTACCAGCACAGCAAGGCCGTTTTGGTTATTGTTACAAGGCCAGATCAGTCAATCATCCAGACTGTTGCCCTTGCAACTACTGAAAAGGCTGCTGCCCCTCTTCAGGAACTACACGTTTGTCTGGCCTCTCAACAGATACCCCTCCGTTGTGGTTGCACCTACGGTACAGCTATCTGTATCGCTGAGGCACACAAGCCTCCCCACCAACGGCAAGGTCCATGGTTCATGGGGGGGGGGGGGGGGGGGGAGGTTAGTATGGGTAATACGTGTATATTTCTACTGTCTATTGTCAAACCACAATTTATGAAAGATGTTTATATTTTATTAATAGGATTAAGTAGGAATAATTAATATTTGTCATGTTGGAAATAAATGTGATAGCAGGGAATGTCTGCACCAAAGTATTGTTGGCAAAAGAGACCGCACATTTATATAATTTTAAAAACGGCGGGAGAGACAGCGTATGGATACATTTTAAGAAAAGAGCGGGAAAGACCGCGCATTCATACATTTTGTAATGGTAGCAGGGGTTGTCTGCACCAGAAAGCATTGTTGGCAGGAGAGACCGCACTTTAGCGTTCGTAGGAAAGCAGTAGTAAGAGAGATGTGAAGCGAGTTGGTAGCAGGTCTGAAGCGAGAGGTTGAGAGGAGCGGTGTGCCTGCCAGCCACCAGCTAATATTTACAAGAGATTATTAACGGATGTACAGAGACATCAGCTAACTATTATCATAAGAGGAACTAATATTATTGAATTATTTTCTTTGTGAAACTCAATACTAGTGAAGGTATGTTTGCGCAATTCTAGTTGTAAGATTATTGTAAAAAGTAAGTCCCATTTGAACGTTTGTAAAATCATTTCATTACCAGCAGTAAATATGCGAAGAAACGTTTTCAGAATATAATTAATTTTTGCCAGCAATGTTGCATTAGTGATTATAATCCATCCCAAAAACCATCAACGTAAAACTTTGCAAAAATTTTATTGTTGTCAAGAAAAAGTGTAACTTCAGTCAAATTAATTAAAGAATAACGTCAGCTTTGCTATTAAAGAATAACGTCAGCTTTGGTAATAAGTACAGCCACTTATTACGACAGCCCACCAGCAGTTAATAGAGTATAGTAAAGCAGAGTAAGTATATTCATGTGGCAGTTCGCTGTAGCAGTCAGATGGCGATCCAGTAACAGTAAAAAAGGTAAGGAACAGTTTTGGGTTATTGCTGATAACGACTGAGGGCCACGACGACGACACGTTCTATGTTTCGCGGAAATAATCAGAAAATCACTTTTAATAAGCAGCAATTAAATTTGTATGCGAAGATTGAGAAAGAGAATAAATTTCAAAGGGAAGATTTCATTTGTTATTATTAAGCAAGAGACAGAAATCCTAAGGAAAGGTTTCACAGGTTACTGTAGAAGGGAACAAAAGAGATATAGAGGAGACGGGATGGTTTCATGGGAACTTCACGAAAATGCTCAACGAACTGCAGTTGGATGCGTTACTTGAGATAAAAGGGGCATGGCAGACATCTCCAGTTACAGAATTTCGAGATTCCAAGTTCAAAAAGGGGTCAGGAAACATACTACTATTACCGGTATAAGTCTAGCGTAACGGCTAGGAACGTAAAATTTTAGGAATTCGGACTCATGTTGAGAGCAATGGCCAGTCTTTCTCCCTGATCTCCATCTGTGAATGGAACAGACTGTGAGAAGGAGGGGGAGATTGAGACAGGTACACCGCCCCCACACCCTCCCCCTCCTCCGTACAAACTGCCTGGTGAGTTGCGGAGTGCAGATACAAATGTAGATGGAGATCCTACACGTCAGTTGAACTTTTCTGCCAGGCAAATGACAGACACAAGTAAAGAAATGTTGAGCGTAAGTTGTTTAATTTAATAGGCTTTTAGTGAGAGTATTTGGCCTTTGGTTTTCCGTGAAGTTTGTGCTGACAAAACGAGCGCGTATTAAGCGTTATTGAGCACGTCAATAATCTTCCCCACCCCCCTCCCTGTGTGTGTATGTGTGTGTGTGTGCTCGCGCGTGCTCCCGCTTTTCACTGCGTCGACTTACTTTGCGACGTGTCCTATCAGTAAGATTAAAAGCGTAATATAAAAGCACTCTACGCTTGTTTCATTATTAAAGAAAGCCAAATTTGTCAAAAGGCGACGCCTACTGCTACCGCCGCTGAAATAACGGTATAATGTTAAAGCTTCGTGCGAATAATGTTTGAAGACCTGGAACAGATCACTTGAGCGGAACAGCCTTAGACTGAAAGAGCGCAGGAGCGCTCTTAGCAGATGGAGTTTGTGTAATGAATTAGCACTGCTCTTTTCCATATCGGTTTGCTAGTTAACCTCTTTTCGGGTAGCTTACTCCTCGTACCAAAAGCTCTCTTGGCCCATTTATTCTGTTTTACATTGCTTTTACCGATGTTAACACACCGGAATCAATTACAGCTTTGCCGTCCTGAGTGTAGCTCACAAGGTTTTTCCGAGTAGCAATATACTGTCGAAACAGAAAAGCACCTGGGTGTCCCATGCCCTCATATACGGATATTCAAAGAACCACTCTGCACTATGAACCTGACTGACCATCGGCAAGTGATGTCAAAGGAAAATTCTCAGAAGATATATGAAGACTCGTAAGCACAATTACTTTACTTGATTAAAACTAAACCTCTGCTTAACTCATAAATGTTCGAATTTGCAGTTTAAAGACAAATAATGAATAGTTCATAATCAAAGCACCATGGTCCACAATAAGACCAAAGGAAAAGGACTGCAACTGACGGATTGTTGTGAAGTTTACTGTATACACTACACGTAAATATGAAATAAAATTAACGGCAATGCCGAGGAATGACATCCAAATTACAAGTACTTTTCTTTATGCCGAACAACAATTTCATTTGATCAAGTCGACTTTCGGTTTCCTATGGTGTAAATAGACAGTGACAACCAGCGATGAAATAAGCGTAGAACAGACAAAGGTGTCATACAACGACATAAATAATCGTTTCAAAAACTATATTGATATCCTGTACCGAATACTAGAAATGAATAAGTATATCGAACACAGTTGGCTAAATTGAAAGTATGTAAGTTATAAACATCTTTCTTTCACGACATCACTTAAAATATGTCATTTCTTCAATTCACATAATCGTTTTACACATAATCATAGCACATAATTTATAGTATTTAACTTTCTGTTAATACCATCACTAAGGTATCAGATACATGAAATAATATGTGGCATCAGTCGCCTTATTTACAGGTATAGTGTGAGAAATTATGGAGGGAGAGGAGGTAAATTAGGTTGTACCGTACCGTCGACGATGAGGTCATTAGAGACAGTTTATACTTGTAAGTTCATATAGGGCGATAATGAAGGATATCGGCCGTACCTGTAACCAATCCTCATTCGTCTTAAACGAGGTAGGAAAATAACGGAACTTAAAAGATCAGGGATTTGATCTACACTCATCCCGAACGCGTGTGCGGTGTGTAACTTTCCTCCGTGTGATAAAACAGAAGTGTAGCTAGAAGCATTACTTTCTTTTCAAATGGAAGTAATTTCTGCAATTATTTAACGTCTCTAACTACTTTATGGTCGAAATGATGTGTCGGCATCTGATATTGACCAAGTAGTCAAAGGCTGCCTTTTGATGATGTATCAGGCCATTATACTCGTAATTAAACTGATAGTGGTCTGAGTGTTGCAGTGCGGGCTGTATACATTGCAGGACGCGACGTCCACTTAAAGCCGAAGCAATGGCGACACGATTGTGTGGCTTATGTACGCTATTCCTCGTAACTCCCTACGCGCAGCCATTGTGCTACTAGTACTGTCGATAGTACTTTGGAACTAACGAATGATTCCTGCTACTAACTTCAAGCGATTCCTCACAGCCACACTTGTGAAATGCTCGATGGTACTTGTACGTCCTTAGGTTAGTTAGGTTTAAGTAGTTCTAAGTTCTAGGGGACTGATGACCATAGATGTTAAATCTCATAGTGCTCAGAGCCATTTGAACCATTTGAACTTGTACGTCAATACATGAGGTCTGCCTGGTAGAGGTTTACTTGTGCTAGTTCCTTCGCGTTTTCATTTCACAATCACAAAATCAACAGTCGAGTTGAGTAGCTGTAGAAGGGATGAATGTTCCCCATTGATCTGTTACTCAGGTGACTCCGATGTCCAGTCCTCGTTAGAGGTTTCTGAACTCTCCTGACCAACCTATTCGGCTGTCGCTGCTTCTCTACTTACAACACATCTCCCACCTCTTGGTGGCCGCCTGTCGTGACATCTGGTGGTCAGTGCCGCACTGGTTAGGTGTGTCAATATACTTCAGATCAGAAAATGTATACGCTAGAAGGCAAAGGGTGACTGTTCTGCAGTTCTAGAATAACAAGCTTGCGTTTTATTTCTCATGCAATTGTTATTTTGTCCTTGTCAGTGGCGAGAAAACCGTTGTTACGTGAACATCCATTGTTACTACTGTTCCACAGGTAATCTTCGTAGGGTTTCTGGACTCTCTTACGGTAAGTTTAGCACACTGATTCAATTGTAGAGGAACTGAGAGTATGACAGTGTTCCTTTCTTAACGAAATTACCTATATTTGTGTATCAGTAAGTCTTTTTGAACATGTCGTGTTGGCTACAGTCTCGCATACGACTTTGGTGCTGAACTCCGGAAGGAGAAACAGTTCTGCGACGGGCGTTTTGTAAGTAATACAACACTTTTTTTTCTGAAAGTGGGTTGGTTTTATTTAGGATAACAATAAATCATATTACTCCCCCTCTTTTGGCTACAAAACCGTATTTTTCAACCGAATCTCCGTCCAATGCGGCAGCCTTACGCCACCTTAATGTGAGGATTTGTACGCCCGCATGGTTACCGCTCTACTTGTCGACATCGACATCAACATCTTGCTGCGTTAATACACTACTGGCCATTAAAATTTCTACACCACGAATATGACGTGCTACAGACGCGAAATTTAACCGACAGGAAGAAGATGCTGTGATATGTAAATGATTAGCTTTTCAGAGCATTCACACAAGGCTGGCGCCGGTGGCGACACCTACGGCATGCTGACATGAGGAAAGTTTCCAACCGACTTCTCATACACAAAAAGCAGTTAACCGGCGTTGCCTGGTGAAACGTTGTTGTGATGCCTCGTGTAAGGAGGACAAATGCGTACCATAACGTTTCCGACTTTGATAAAAAAAATCGGATTGTAGCCTACCGCGATTGCGGTTCATCGTATCGCGACGTTCCTGCTCGTGTTGGTCGAGATACAATGACTGTTAGCAGAATGTGGAATCGGTGGGTTCAGGTGGGTAATACAGAACGCCGTGCTAGATCCCAACGGCCTCGTATCACTAGCAGTCGAGATGACAGGCATCTTATCCGCATGGCTGTAACGGATCGTGCAGCCACGTCTCGATCCCTGAGTCAACAGATGGGGACGTTTGTAAGACAACAACCATCTGCATGAACAGTTCGACGACGTTTGGAGCAGCATGGACTATCAGCTCGGAGACCATAGCTGCGGTTACCCTTGACGCTGCATTACAGGCAGGAGCGCCTGGGATGGTGTACTCAACGACGAATCTGGCTGCACGAATGGCAAAACGTCATTTTTTCGGATGAATCCAGGTTCTGTTTACAGCATCGTGATGGTCGCATCCGTGTTTGGTGACATCGTGGTGAACGAACATTGGAAGCGTGTATTCGTCATCGCCATACTGGTGTATCACCCGGCGTGATGGTATGAGGTGCCATTGGTTACACGTCTCGATCACTTCTTGTTCGCATTGACGGCACTTTGAATAGTGGACGTTACATTTCAGATGTGTTACGACCCGTGGTTCTACCCTTCATTCGATCTCTGAGAAACCCTACATTTCAGCAGGATAATGCACGACCGCATGTCGCAGGTCCTGTATGGGCCTTTCTGGACATAGAAAATGTTGGACTGCTGCCCTGGCCAGCACATTCTCCAGATCTCTCACCATTTGAAAACGTCTGGTCAATGGTGGCCGAGCAACTGGCTCGTCACAATACGCCAGTCACTACTCTTGATGAACTGTAGTATCGTGTTGAAGTTGCATGGGCAGCTGTACCTGTACGCGCCATCCAAGCACTGTTTGACTCAATGCCCAGGCGTGTCAACAAGGCCGTTATGACGGTCAAAGGTGGTTGTTCTGGGTACTGATTTCTCAGGATCTATGCACCGAAATTGCGTGAAAATGTAATCACATGTCAGTTCTTGTATAATATATTTGTCCAATGAATACCCGTTTATCTTCTGCATTTCTTCTTGGTGTAGCAATTTTAATGGTCAGTAGTGTACTTCTGATCAAAAAATGTATATGCTAAAAGGCAAAGGATGACTGTTCTGCAGCTGTAGAATAACAAGTTTGCGTGTTATTTCTCATGCAATTGTCATTTTGTCCTTGTCAATGGCGAGAAAACCGTTGTTACGTGAACATCCACTGTTACTACTGTTCCACAGGTAATCTTCGTGGGGTTTCTGGACTCTCTTACGGAGCGTTCCTTTCTTAACGAAATTACCTATATTGGCTATCAGTAAGTGTTTTTTGAACATGTCGTGTTGGCTACAGTCTCGGATACGACTTTTGTGCCGAACTCCGGAAGGAGAAACAGTTCTGCGACGGGCGTTTTGCAAGTAATACAACACTTTTTTTCTGAAAGTGGGTTGGTTTTATTTAGGATAACAATAAATCATATTACTCCCCCTCCTTTGGCTACAAAACCGTATTTTTCAACCGAATCTCCGTTCAATGCGACAGCCTTATGCCACCTTAATGTGACGGTTTGTATGCCCGCATGGTTACCGCTCTGCTTGTCGACGTCGACGTCAACATCTTGCTGCATCAATACCTTCCCCGGCATCCACATACTGCTTCCCGCAGAGTGCGTCCTTCATTGGGCGAAACAGGAGGAAGTGGGAAGAGCGAGATCCGGGAAGTAGGGTGGATGACGCACAAAAGTCCACGAAAGTATTTTTATTTTTTTAATTTTTGCGGCGAGCACGCAGAAGTCGTTTCTTCAGTTTGCTGGGGCTAGGACAGTAGACAGTACACCTCAGAGTTGATCGTTGCACCACGAGAGAGGACATCAAACAGAACAGCCCCTTCAGAGTCCCAGAAAACCGTCGCTGTGACTTCACCGGCTGAGGGTGCGGCTTTGAACTTTTTCTTCGGAGAAGAGGTGGCGTGGTGCCACTCCATGGATTTCCGTTTGCTTCCGGTTTGAAGTGATGTATCCGTGTTTCATCGTCAGTAACGATGTTCGACAACAAACTGTCGCGATCAGTCGGGTAACGCGGAAACAATTCTGCAGAGATGGTCCTTCCTTTCTCTATATTGTCCTCTGTTAAGTGGACACCCGGCGCACACCTTTGATTACCCCAACTGGTGGACGAATGTGTCGGCACTACCAACAGAGACGTCCAGTTGTGCAGCGAGGTGTTTGGCTGTTATCTGTCGATCACCTCGAATGGGAGTGTCCGCACTGTCCAGCGCTCCAGGAGTCGCTGCTGTATGCGGCGGCTGCTGCAAGCGGGAGACCGGACAGACTTGAGCGACGTTGTTGCGATGACGATAACAGTCTCGCCCAATGACTCAGTGTCTCCGTAGACATTCTGCAAGAGCCTATGAATATCTGAGGTGCTCTGGATTTCCACCAAAAGAAACTCAGTAGCAGCTCTCTGCTTGAAACGCACCACCATTGCAGACGACGTTATGAAGGCTACACGTATCACACCGCCATCTATCGAAACTTCACAAACTTTAGGCGTTGGAGCGGGAATATTCCACGATGTCTCACAACAAATTCCGCATTTTTTCAACCGAAACTGGTGGAGAAAATTTTTTTTTGCGTTTCTTATTGAATGCCCCTCGAACAGACAAACATATTGAAGTTGTCTTTCATATTTCTAACTCTTTTGGTAGAAAGGTAGTTTCAAAGATATCGAAATTAGATACGGAGAACTTCAAAAAGCTGTCAATGAAATATTGGCCAGAAAATTCAGCATTAGGCAAGCAGTAAGGCATTTTTCTGTTCGTAAGAGCTCATTAGGGCAACGTATTCCTGACCTTAAAAGAAAAGAAAGTACGACAATAGTACCTTCTTGGAGTAGATTTGAAAACAGTTTGTGGTACAGCGAAGCACTTGAAGTCGTCACATCAATTCTATAAGAAGTAGAGAACCACAGGCAATCAGTTTTTCCGGGTTTCGTGAGGCGTCGTTCCGAATTTTGCTTCAGTTGTGCCCACTTCATTGGCATTCAAAGGGCACAAGCTTTCAACATACAGTCTAAAACAATACTGATATTTCTGATCTATTTAGTTTTATTTTCATATTCACGTTTGCAATATTTTGTTTCTCATACAGTGAATCAAGCATTGAGAACAGTTACGTGAAGTACATAATTTTAAGCATATTTGGTTAATGACGTTAAAATGCAATAGATTCATTTATTTTTGTGATTTTTTATTACTAATTCTCTTCGTGAAACAGTTTGATTGCTACTGGTTCAAACGAGTCGTATAAAAGTGAATCAAGACTTACGTACCCGCTACTGAAGCAATCTCCCTGAGAAGAACTGATCGAACGAATGCATCAGCATTTCCCATGGGTAAAAAAATGGAACTCTTAGGTTCGAGGGAATGCTAAAAAGTAATGTCTCCGAATTTTTTATGTGAAAGTTCTTAGAGTTTATTAAATAAAACATACGTTGTTAACAGTCTAAATTTTTATTCTTCATGTCTACATATTTGCATCACTTGCCGCTAGAGGACTCCGAATTGAAGCGTTTAACAAGGCGGCGTGTACCGTAATTATGACCGAGCGAGGTGGCGCAGTGGCTAGCACACTGGACTCGCATTCGGGAGGACGATGGTGCAATCCCACGTTCGGCCATCCTGATTTAGGTTTTCCGTGATTTCCCTAAATCGCTCCAAGAAAATGCCAGGACGGTTCCTCTGAAAGGGCACGGGCGATTTCCTTCCCCGTCCTTCCCTAGACCGATTAGCCCGATGACCTCGCAGTCTAATTTCCTCCCGCATACAACCCAAGCCGTAAATATGTCTGTGCGTGAGAAACAGCGTGCTGTAATCGAGTTTCCAACAATAGAAAACTTTGTCAACACACGGATCTCTTTCTTCTTCAGCATGAAAATAGCAGACCACACACGAGCGCTGCATCTGCAACAATCCGATGCCTTGGGTTCACTGTCATCGATCATCCTCCATACAGCCCCGACTCGGCCCCAACCGATTTTCATCTCTTTCCAAAACTTAAAACAACACCTTTGAGGACTTCACTTTGATAGTTACGAAGTGGTGCAAAAAGAGGTGAAGTTGTAGTTCCGTCAACAAAGTCAAACATTCTACCGAGACGTTATCAACAAACATGTCTCTCGTTGGGATAAATGTGTTAATCGCTAGGGTGACTATGTTGAGAAATAAACTTGTAAATGAAGATGTATAAATTTTATAACGTTTGCTTTTTTTAAAAAAAATGCTTCAAGAGTTCTCACATCAAAACTTCGGAAATATTACTTTTCAGCATGCCCTAGTGAAATTGTAAAGCCTAATAGCAATCTCTGGATAACACTGAATTTAATTAACGAAAGAAGAAAATATAAACTTGCAGCAAATGAAACAAGCGAAAGGGAATATAGAAGTCTTAAATATGACATTGACAGAAAGCGCAAAATAGGTAAGGAGCAATGGTTTGGCAACAAATGCAAGTCTCTGGAAGCAAGTATAACTAGGGGAAGATAGATACCATCTATGGAAAAATTAAAGAGAACTTTGGAGAAACGAAAAGGAGCCATATGAATATCAAGAGCTCAGTGGGTGAGAGAGTACTAAGCAAAGATGGGGAAGGTTAAAGATGGAAGGAATTAGTAGAAGGCCTATGTAAGGGTAACAAACGCGACGGCACTGTTATGGAAAGAGAAGGAGTGGGTGAAGATGAGACGGGAGGTATGATGCCACGAGTTGTATTCGATAAAGCACTGAATGGAAACAAGGCCCCTGGAATAGACGACATTCGCTCAGAATTATTGAGATCGTTGGCTGAGCCGGACATGACGAAATTATTCCCCCATGTGCAAGATCTATATGAGATTGTTGAAGTACTCTCAGACTTTAGGAAGAATGTAATAATTCGAATTCCAAAGAAGTCTTGTGGGTGCTAACTGGTGTTAAGATTATAGAACCATCAGTTTAGTAAGTGGTGGTTGCGAAACATTGACACTAATTACACTCCTGGAAATGGAAAAAAGAACGCATTGACACCGGTGTGTCAGACCCACCATACCATACATTTGCATCACTTGCCGCTAGAGGACTCCGAATTGAAGCGTTTAACAAGGCGGCGTGTACCGTAATTATGACCGAGCGAGGTGGCGAGGACACTGCGAGAGGGCTGTACAAGCAATGATCACACGCACGGCACAGCGGACACACCAGGAACCGCGGTGTTGGCCGTCGAATGGCGCTAGCTGCGCAGCATTTGTGCACCGCCGCCGTCAGTGTCAGCCAGTTTGCCGTGGCATACGGAGCTCCATCGCAGTCTTTAACACTGGTAGCATGCCGCGACAGCGTGGAGGTGAACCGTATGTGCAGTTGACGGACTTTGAGCGAGGGCGTATAGTGGGCATGCGGGAGGCCGGGTGGACGTACAGCCGAATTGCTCAACACGTGGGGCGTGAGGTCTCCACAGTACATCGATGTTGTCGCCAGTGGTCGGCGGAAGGTGCACGTGCCCGTCGACCTGGGACCGGACCGCAGCGACGCACGGATGCACGCCAAGACCGTAGGATCCTACGCAGTGCCGTAGGGGACCGCACCGCCACTTCCCAGCAAATTAGGGACACTGTTGCTCCTGGGGTATCGGCGAGGACCATTCGCAACCGTCTCCATGAAGCTGGGCTACGGTCCCGCACACCGTTAGGCCGTCTTCCGCTCACGCCCCAACATCGTGCAGCCCGCCTCCAGTGGTGTCGCGACAGGCGTGAATGGAGGGACGAATGGAGACGTGTCGTCTTCAGCGATGAGATTCGCTTCTGCCTTGGTGCCAATGATGGTCGTATGCGTGTTTGGCGCCGTGCAGGTGAGCGCCACAATCAGGACTGCATACGACCGAGGCACACAGGGCCAACACCCGGCATCATGGTGTGGGGAGCGATCTCCTACACTGGCCGTACACCACTGGTGATCGTCGAGGGGACACTGAATAGTGCACGGTACATCCAAACCGTCATCGAACTCATCGTGCTACCATTCCTAGACCGGCAAGGGAACTTGCTGTTCCAACAGGACAATGCACGTCCGCATGTATCCCGTGCCACCCAACGTGCTCTAGAAGGTGTAAGTCAACTACCCTGGCCAGCAAGATCTCCGGATCTGTCCCCCATTGAGCATGTTTGGGACTGGATGAAGCGTCGTCTCACGCGGTCTGCACGTCCAGCACGAACGCTGGTCCAACTGAGGCGCCAGGTGGAAATGGCATGGCAAGCCGTTCCACAGGACTACATTCAGCATCTCTACGATCGTCTCCATGGGAGAATAGCAGCCTGCATTGCTGCGAAAGGTGGATATACACTGTACTAGTGCCGACATTGTGCATGCTCTGTTGCCTGTGCCTATGTGGCTGTGGTTCTTTCAGTGTGATCATGTGATGTATCTGACCCCAGGAATGTGTCAATAAAGTTTCCCCTTCCTGGGACAATGAAATCACGGTGTTCTTACTTCAATTTCCAGGAGTGTATTTACAGAAAAATGCGGAAACTGCTGGAAGCCTACCTCGCTCAAGATCAGTTTGTGCTCTGGAGAAATATATAAACGCACGTCACCATACTGAACCTACGACTTATCCTATAAGATATGAAACGTCCCCTTAGAAAAATTATACATGACTGTGCTTAAACTGAGACAATATTTTTTAGCGCAACGCAATCTGACGTTCAATAATCCCTACAAGAGAATGTCCCTGACTAAATTAACCTATACGTTTCACAAATCACTTACCTCATAAAAATCTTCGTTACTCGAACTACTGCAATACAGCGAGCGCCACTACTGCCAGCTAAATAAAAGATTCAAACTACTGAAGGCACTAACTACTGATAGGCATAGTTAGCAAATGAAAGATTTTGATAGAGAACAAACAATGTATTTACCTTAATAGTGTTCAAAAGTCATAATATATATAGCAGTTCATGACACCCAGTCTTACAAATGTACTGTCTATGATCGACACATGTCCAGATCATCCGCTCTCAAAAATCCGCCATCTCACTTCCTCATATCCACCATTGCTGGAGGCTCACCTCCAACTGCGCAACGCTACGCGCTGTTCACATCCAGCTGCCCAACACTACAACGGCGAATATTCCAACAACAATGCCAACCAGCCACAGACTGCAACCTAAACAGCCTACTCACAGATAGGTTGAAGAAAGTCAGATCTACGTTTATAGCGTTTTTAGATCTAAAGAAAGCTTTTGACAGGGTTGACTGGACTAACTCTATGAATTTCTGAGGGTAGCGGGGGTAAAATACAGGAAGCGAAACTGTATTTACAACTTGTTCAGAAACCAGACAGCAATCAATTGAGTATGAGAGGAAAGAGAATCTGCAGTTGAGATGGAGTGTCAAAGATTTGTAACCTATCCCCCACGTTATTCAATCGGTAGACTGAGCAAGCTGTGATGGAAACCAAGAAGAAATTTGAAAAGGGAATTATAGCTAAGAGAGCAGAAATAAAAATTTTGCAGTTCGCCGATGACATCGTAATTTTGTCAGAGATGGCAAAGGAATAATTGATAGAGTCGTCAAAATAGGTCAATAGATGAACATCAACAAAAGTAAAAGAGAGTAAAGGAGTGTTATGGAATTAAGTCAGACGATATGAGGGAATTAGTCTACGAAATGAGAAACTAATAATATTAGAAGTGTTTTGCTGTTTTGGCAGAAAAACAGCTGATGGTGGCTGAAGTATAGAGGATATAAAATGCAGACTGGCTATAGCAAGAAACTCATTACTGAGAAAGAGGAATTTGTTGCCATCTAATATCAATTTATGTGTTGACAAGTCTTTTCTGAAGTTATTTGTCTGGAGTTTAGCCTTGTATGGAAGTGAAACGTGGCAGATAAAGCAGTTCAGACAATACGAGAATAGAGGCTTTTGAAATACGATGCTGTGGAAGAATGCTGAAAATTAGATGGGTAGATCGAATAACAGATGAGGAAGGTTCAAATGAATATAGGTTGTGGTAGCTATGCAAAGAAGAAGAAGCCTTCTAAGAACAGACTGGCATGCAGACCTGCATCAAACCAGTCTTCGCACGAAGACCACAACAGCAACAACAAACTTATGCGGTCGTTCTACGTTAAATCGCTCCGAACAGAAGCTCCTAGGAACTTGGAGACTGATTCCAGTGATTGATCACCAACCGCATAGTCATACAAAGTCGGAGCTTTTCGTCTGTTTGTGTGCACTTCATTGCATTTATTTATATGTAGAGTCAGCTGCAGATTTTTTCACCAGGCGCTGATCACCTGTAATCTCTCTACATTTCGTAACAAGTTTTATAACGGTGTCACCTACCTATACATAACTGAGACGTCTACGAGCTTTAGTTACGTAGCACATTACTTCTGCTTCTGACGATGTCTCCCTGTTAAGAGCGAAGTTATATGAGCTCTGTCTGACTTTCTACTGTGTCATCAAAATACTGAAATATTTAAAGGCCTCTTGGATTTTATACGAGATAGTACCATATGTTTATGAAATTTTATGTACTATAAGCGATTACATAACAGTATAATCTCCAGGTGTAAGTACTTCAAAATCTGTTAAGTTCTTTTAATAGTCTACGTTGTGTACAGCTGACATCATGTCAAGATCCTGCAGCTAGAAGTATTATTTCAATGTGGATACTATAAAATAATCTTAAATTGTTGTTCAAACTCTATATATTGTGAGCTCCCTGTACTCTGCAAATGATTCTTAAATTCCTGGCGGAGGGTTCATCGAACCACCGTTACAATAATTCTCTATTATTCCAATCTCGAACAACAAGCAGAAAAGAACGAACACCCATATCTTTTCGTGCGAGCTCTGATTTCCCTCGTTTTATTATGATGATCGTTTCTCTCTATTAGGTCGGCGCCAACAAAAATGTCAGGTGTGCCGCAGGGGAGTGTCATAGGACCGTTGCTATTCACAATATACATAAATGACCTGGTGGATGACATCGGAAGTTCACTGAGGCTTTTTGCAGATGATGCTGTGGTGTATCGAGAGGTTGTAACAATGGAAAATTGTACTGAAATGCAGGAGGATCTGCAGCGAATTGACGCATGGTGCAGGGAATGGCAACTGAATCTCAATGTAGACAAGTGTAATGTGCTGCGAATACACAGAAAGATAGATCCTTTATCATTTAGCTACAAAATAGCAGGTCAGCAACTGGAAGCAGTTAATACCATAAATTATCTGGGAGTACGCATTAGGAGTGATTTAAAATGGAATGATCATATAATGTTGATTGTCGGTAAAGCAGATGCCAGACTGAGATTCATTGGAAGAATCCTAAGGAAATGCAATCCGAAAACAAAGGAAGTAGGTTACAGTACGCTTGTTCGCCCACTGCTTGAATACTGCTCAGCAGTGTGGGATCCGTACCAGATAGGGTTGATACAAGACATAGAGAAGATCCAACGGAGAGCAGCGCGCTTCGTTACAGGATCATTTAGTAATCGCGAAAGCGTTACGGAGATGATAGATAAACTCCAGTGGAAGACTCTGCAGGAGAGACGCTCAGTAGCTCGGTACGGGCTTTTGTCAAAGTTTCGAGAACATACCTTCACCGAAGAGTCAAGCAGTATATTGCTCCCTCCTACGTATATCTCGCGAAGAGACCATGAGGATAAAATCAGAGAGATTAGAGCCCACACAGAGGCATACCGACAATCCTTCTTTCCACGAACAATACGAGACTGGAATAGAAGGGAGAACCGATAGAGGTACTGAAGGTACCCTCCGCCACACACCGTCAGGTGGCTTGCGGAGTATGGATGTAGATGTAGAATGTAGTCCACCCTAAACCCTGTTTCATGTCAGTGACATTCTCTCCCCTATTTCGAAATTATACAAAACGTGCTGCTCTCCTTTGAACTTTCTCAATGCACTCCGTTATTCCTATCTGGTTAGGATCCCAGACCGCGCAGCAGTACTTCAAAAGCCGACAAACAAGCGTAATGTAGGCAGTCTCTTTAGTAGATCTCTTACATTTTCTAAGTGTTCTGCCAACAAAACGCAGTCTTCGGTTCTTCTTCCCCACAACATTTTCTACATGTTCTTTCCAATTTAAGTTTTTTGTAATTTCTAGGTACTTAGTTGAATTTACGGTCTTTAGATTTCAATGATTATCTAGAAACCAAAGTTTAACGGATTCTTTTTAATACTCATGTGGTTGACCTCAAAGTTTCATTATTTAGGATCAGTTGCAAATTTCGTACCGTACGGATACCGGCTGTAAATTGTTTTGCAGTGGGTTTTGACCTTCTGATGACTTTACTCGACGATAAACGACAGTATCATCTGCAAACAACCTAAGACAGCTGCTCAGATTGGCTCCTAAATCGTATATATAATTAAGGAACTGCACAGCGCTTATACACTACATCGACAGCAATTGGAAGATTTATACCAAACGGATTAAGAAGCTACAGAGCTGAACCTTCTTGGTACATAAAACAGGTCAGAACATTGTTGCAAAAACGAGGAAAAAGCATGCCACATCTAAACGAACGCAAAATCTCAAATATTGGCGATCTTTTACAGAATTCAATGCGAGATGACTATATTAGTTGCTACAGCGAAACTTTCTCTCGAAACCTGTCTGGAAATCCAAAGCGATTCTGGTCGTATGTAAAGTATGCTCGCGGCAAGACACAATCAATATGCCTTCTCTGCCCGATAGCAATGCAAATATTATCGGCGACAGTGCTGCCAAAGCAGAATTACTAAACACAGCCTTCCGAAATTCCGTCGCCAAAGGAGACATGTCATCGCTCCCAAGCGGCTTAGGGATGAAAGTCAGCGGTGTCTCTTCAAAGGAACCATCTCGGCATTTGTCTGAAGCGATTTAGGGAAATCATGGAAAACCTAGATCAGAATGGCCGGACGCGGGTTCGAACCATCGTCCTCCCGGATGCGAGTCCAGTGTGCTGACCACTGCGCCACCTCGCAAACTAGCTATTGGAAATAATTTTCAGAGAATGGGTTAGCACAATTTCGGATGTTTTTTATGGATACCTGCGCATTTATACGTGTATTTTCGCCAACATAACAAGGGTAAATTAAAGTCAGCACCAACTGTAATTATATAAGCCGAATATGTGTTTGAAACTAAACACAAGTTTTCTTTGAACCTTTCAGCAATTGTATCATCTCAGTTGGGAGGTTGGTAAAAGGATCTATTATTATTTTATTCCGGTTGCCAAATGACCTCTACTCATACTAATTCATAGGAACTATCTACTTCAATTTCGCTACAGGATAAACTACTTATAACAGCAAAAAACACGCCACCGCCAATTGTGTTTAGCGTATCCTTTCTAAACACCGGTAGGTTCGTCGCAAAAATTTCGCCTGAACTCATTCCCGGCTTTAGCCAGCTTTAAAAAGCATCAGTGCTTGCTATTAGTGCTTGGAGCTCCGGTACTTTCCCAACACAGCGACGACTATTTACAACTGTTTTTCCGATGCTTCCTGAATCTACGCTCTTCCTGTGTTCGACCTGCGCCCTTCGAGAGCCTTCGGTGTGCTGACAACATGGCCCTCCGTACCCGAATCCAGTGACGTCTGTGGGCTGAAAATGACACGGCGGCCGGTCGGTACTGTTGGGCCTTCATGGCCTGTTTAGGAGGAGTTTAGTTTTCAGTCCCCGCCACACAGCTCCTGCTACCCGTGTAGCCGCCTAATGAGTGTAGTGAACTCCAGATCTATTCAACGGAATATCAAACTGTTCGCAGTATGAGTCACTAAAACCACATAAAAATTGTATCTGCGAGGAAGTCTCCAATCCAGTCATACATATGTTCGGACATTTCATACCTACATCTTTTGTTTACTAAGCGATGGTAGCGAATCTAGCAGGAGGTCTTCTGAAAATCAAATAACAAGCGTCAACCGGAACTCTGCTTCCTTCTGGGCGTCGTGAACGAACAGCAGCCACTAAGCGACACTCAGAAAAATGGTTCAAATGGCTCTAAGGACTATGGGACTTGACATCTCAGGATATCAGTCCCCTAGAACTACTTAAACTTAACTAACCTATGGACATCAAACACATCCGTGCCCGAGGCAGGATTCGAACTTGCGACCCTAGCAGCAGCACGGCTCCGGACTGAAGCGCCTAGAACCACTCGGACAGCGGCCAGCCTAGCGACACTCGATGCGTGTTCAGGATAAGTAAGGCTCAAATATTTTACTGTACTTTAAACTCTAAATCATAGTTCCTCATACTGACACTGAATTCAATATTTACACAGCGTGGCTGGTGAGAGGGAATACCTATTACATCAATTAACACTCTGATGCTGGGACCCCTAAACTCATACGGATGCTGGCGCCGGATTGAGTCCCATTCACTCAGATTAACAATACATTAAAAATATCACAAATGGATGAGCTCCAGGATCGTGTAAGGTACTATATTTATTTTTAATAATTGTATTACAGAATTATTTCATAAACATACCAAGATAGAAATAAGAAACTACGCTTGGAAAATATAATGTTCAGGAAATGTTTTATATGGTATGTACGACATACAAAGTCCTCAAAAGTAACTTTCAACTAAAATATAACAAATAAGAGACGTTTTCATGTTTCTTCTGGAGGAGCACCCAAGTCACATCCTTCACAGCAAACAAAATCGCAGCGTTCAAGACATAGATACTGTCCGCACGATTTACACGAGTATTTCGTCATTCGTCTTGTACTGGTTGTGAGGCAGGGTTTGTAACGCTTCCTTCTTCCTTGATTGGTGTCGGCATTGTCGGCTCTCTCACCAATATGACGTAAAGGTCGGCGACTTCGCAACAGAATTTCAATAATGCGCCTAGTCAGGGCCCGAGGTAGATTAGAAAGCAGGCTTCGTTTTACCAATTGATCTTAAAAGAGTTACCATAAGAGCTGCCGAAGAAACAACCGTCGGCGGAGACTTCCGTTGCTATTTCCCACATAAATTATCTGGGAATTTATACCAGCAACATTCAGTACCGAATAAAATACGACCATAGGCCATCGTCGTGTACCCCTCTGAATCTTGTAGGCAGAGCACAATTCGTCAACCATATCAACTACAATTTTGTGTGTAGTATAATAAGTTATCATAATAGGTTATCTCCTATGGTTTCGTCAATTTCAGCGTCAAATGCATACTTGAGATCAATAAAACATTGTTTTTATTATTTTTATTTGTGGGTCGTAATAAACGATCTTCCCTTCTTTTCTGAAAGCAAATATGCTAAAATTAGCAGCCCTGTTTTTCATTTCTTTCAGGATCTGCCATTTATTTATTTATTTCAGGGATCCAACATTTGACAGCTGGTGCTTCTCTGACAAATCACCGAGCAGATTTACATCAAATGGTTCAAATGGCTCTGAGCACAACGGGACTCAACTTCTGATGTCATAAGTCCCCTAGAACTTAGAACTACTTAAACCTAACTAACCTAAAGACATCACACACATCCATGCCCGAGGCAGGATTCGAACCTGCGACCGTAGCAGCAGCGCGGCTCTGGACTGGAGCGCCTAGAACGGCACAGCCACCACGGCCGGCAGATTTACATCGCTGAACCAGTTGTCAGCACAGACATTGCGTCCTGAATTAGTGAGAGGTACCACCAAACGTTCAAACAAGTCACTACTTTTATTACTAACAAGGGAACCTCCCCATCGCACCCCCCTCAGATTTAATTCTAAGTTGGCGGTGGATAGACCTTGAAAAACTGAACACAGATGAATCAAGAAAACAGGAAGAAATTGTCTGGAACTATGAAAAAATAAGCAAAATACACAAACTGAGTAGTCCATGTGCAATATAAGCAACATCTAGGAGAAGGTGACCTCAGGAGTGCCGTGGTCGTGTGGTTAGCGTGAGCAGATGCGGAATGAGAGGTACTTGGTTCAAGTCTTCCCTCGAATGGGAATTTTAATTTTTTGTTTTCAGTTTATGTCACATCACTTTTTTGGGAGTGATTATCACATCCACAAGAAAACCTAAATCGGGAAAGGTAGAAGAATCTTTTTACCCATTCGCCAAGTGTACAAGTTAGGTGGGTCGACAACATATTCCTGTCATGCGACGCACATGCCGTCACCAGTGTCGTATAGAATATACAGGCGTGTTTTCCTGTGGAGGAATCGGTTGACCTGTGACCTTGCGATCAAATGTTTTCGGTTCCCATTGAAGAGGCACGTCCTTTCGTCGACTAATCGCACGGTTTTGCGGTGGGGTCGCAAAACACAGACACTAAACTTACTACAGTGAGCAGAGACGTCTATGAACGAACGGACAGATCAAAACTTTACGAAAATAAATTTATCACTCGAGGGAAGACTTAAACCAAAGACCTCTCGTTCTGCAGCTGCTCACGCTAACCACGAGACCACGACCCACCTATGCTTACATTATCCTTGATGTTGCCTATCTTGCGCATGGACTACTCAGTTTGTATATTTTGCCTATTTTTTCATACTTCCACACAACTTCTTCCTGTTTTCTCGATTGATCTGTGTTCAGTTTTTCAAGGCCTATCCACTGTGCCAACTTATAACTAAATCTGAGGGGGGTGCGATGGGGAGGTTCCCTTGTAAGTTTAAAAGGGCCATCTGGTTGTCTGCCAGCATAGATCTCCATGTTGCAGGTGTAAAACAGTTTGGAATCAACTGTAGAAAATATATTTATTTCACATTTTGCCGGCTTCGACGGTACATATATTGGATAGAATAGCAACGTCCTCTGAAGGCCTCGAGTTTCTCGACAAAGGTGAGGTTTTGGCCTACCACGTAACAAGATTGGCAGTTCTTCACAAACTTTTGAAACAAATCCGAATTGGCGCCAGGCGGTCCACTACTCTGCATTAAACTACGTGATAGTCTACCATCAAATCGCAGAGCTTGTAACAGAAAACGAAACTTGTAATCACTCATAGTCAACAGAAATATCTCGATTCCGAACCCCTTGGAGTCCCACAAATCTTGAAGACTTTTCCTTCCCGCCTTGTGCGTTCCAGATATGTACAGAAGTCCACTGAAGGATTTTATCTCGACTATGTCCATTGGGTGAGCGTATCGTTCTCGCTGGTAATTGCTTCGAATAATTTCAATGTAATGGTTCGTGTACTTTACAATGATTTCCTGCATTTCCTGGTCAAATAAGCATTCCCATGTTTTTGAAATCCCTTCAATATTTTTTTGTTTTTCCAGTGAAATCAGGAAGCATTATGCGGTGAATGATGTGTTTTTGGGTTTTCCTGCGGTTAGTGTATGGTGTCTTTCTCCAATCGAATGATTCGATTATTTTCTTTCCTCTATTCCTATAACAACGATACACATCGCCTTCTTCCTCACCTGAACTTACGTCTGTGTCACTCTGTCCGGTCCATGAATCGTCTCTTTCTTCTATGCTTTCTGAGGCATCAGTATCGATCTCTTCGTCTCACAGATCGAGAATAGGAGCCCTGTGTGCAGCATGTTCGCCCTCCTCATCGCCGTCATCAAACAAAATTTGTTGAAAATCTGTAACTTATGGATTGTGTGTATCCCGAATTCCATTAGAGCATGTCCAGACAAACAACAGACCTGTGAACAATGTTGTGCGGCTGGTCCTGGTGGACGTTCGAGTCCTACCTCGGGCATGGGTGTGTGTGATTGTCCTCAGGGCAATTTAGGTTAAGTAGTGTGTAAGCTTAGGGACTGATGACCTTAGCAGCTAAGTCCCTTAAGATTTCACACACATTTGAACATTTGAAACAATGTTAACATTCTATAGTTGCAAAACAAAATAAAAATAAAAGTTGTAGTTGATACCATTATAAAGCAACAAGAAAGGCTAGAACGTAAATGCTGGCACTAGACCGAAGAGATCCGGTACCAATTTCCGTTATATAAGTGCACGATAGTTCAAATGGTTCAAATGGCTCTGAGCACTATGGGACGCAACTGCTGTGGTCATCAATCCCCTAGAACTTAGAACTACTTAAACCTAACTCACCTAAGGACATCACATACACCCATGCCCGAGGCAGGATTCGAACCTGCGACCGTAGCAACAGCGCGGCACCGGACTGGAGCGCCTAGAACCGCACGGCCACCGCGGCCGGCTTGCATGATAGTAATTTCCACTTCACATACAGAATGCTTGAATGTAAAACACAAAGAGACTTTACATTGAGGAAAATTCAGTGAATCAAGAATGCTTACGGGGATGCTGGCGTGGTATCTCTGCAGTCCGTCGCTCCTCTGCAGCTACGGTGTTGCTCTTGCAGAAGTAAACACACCACTGCCTGTTGTGAATGCCCGAGTCAGGGCGATATACGACAGGGGTTAAATAACACCGCAGGCGTTGAGACGTAGGCACAGGAACACTACCTAGTGGATCTGCGCTATCGAGCGCCAGCATCGGAGTGTTAATTTTCGCGATGTGTCGGCTTAGTACGCGACGAGGTGGTTTGAGCGAGGATGAGTCTGAGAACGCCTTGGCGTCTACCGGAGGCAAGGGGTCTATGAGTGCCCTTATTAATTACACTGTAGCAGTAACACTCCGCTCTGCCGTATGAAAAGTTGCAAAGTTTTCGAACGCCACATGCTAGCAAGAAAAAGCCGCGGAGTATTTGGCGCTCAAAGCAACTCCTTCCACGCAATGCCTGCGAGCTGGTGGCGTAATGGAGCCTCAGGCCCACTTTGCACTCGAACGATCCAAGAGCGCGAATTCTGTGCGAAACAGAGTCCTCTATTAGCGAAGTTTGAACGAGCGCCACAGTAATAGTCTAGGCACTGGTCAGAACAACTTCACCTTTGCAAGAGGTAGGGAATGTTAATAGCATCTCGAGCTCGCTCACTTCGTGAAGCAACGGCTAACGAAGAAGGTGTTTGCCCGTAGACACTGATGTTACAGTTTGTGGTGGCAATTGTAATACAGTATCGTTGCACAACAGAATTGCTTACTGCCTCAATGCGTATAGCTAGGGAAGCGATATCTTTATTTGATCTGCGAGTTGATGCTCTATTCAGCCATATAAAACACATGTTTACATTGTATCATCAACGGTACAGAGACAATATATAAATGCCTATTTACAGAACTGAAAGCTGAAGCTATCACATTTTTTTCAACTGCAAAGTTTTATCAAAAAGCATTTTAAGCAAATAAGACATTTCGGTGTAATCAATTCACACTATTTATTATATTTAATCATAGGCGATATAGAATGATGAAAATATGAATACTATTAAAATCTAAAGGTATTTTCCTATACACCTGCCGAAATTAGCAATTACTTTATACAGTCGAATGTCTTTAGGGAACAAAATGCGGTAGCGTTCTCGCTTCCCACGCTCGGGTTCCCGGGTTCGATTCCCGGCGGGGTCAGGGATTTTCTCTGCCTCGTGATGGCTGGGTGTTGTGTGCTGTCCTTAGGTTAGTTATGTTTAAGTAGTTCTAAGTTCTGGGGGGCTTATGACCACAGCAGTTGAGTCCCATAGTGCTCAGAGCCATTTTTTTTTTTTGAACAAAATAGGTGAACCTGATTACGGGAGGTGGCTTCAAGAATTCCGGTCTTTTACAATCAAATTTGGAATACAAATCAAGAAGTGATTTACATCAGCTTCTGATTCTGAATTACACTCACATTCAAGAGAATTGCAATTCTTGATTCTGCAGTAATATAGAGGAAAAGGGGCATGGCTAAAACAGAGTCGAATCATGGTGGAAATTGTTTTCCGCTACAAATTAATCCTTGTAAATCACAACCTTGTAGAATTTTGACATCGTAATGCCGCATAATATTCACCAATCATTTTTGGGACACAGTCCACATCTCTTGCCAATGCTGATATCTGTTGCTCTTGGCCTCATGGAAGTAGTCCGTACTCGGTAATTTCAAATCAAGAACAGTTCCTGATTCAGCTTGCTTCGCTAAGACGTCAAATTTCTCATTATAGCGAACTCAAGCGTAGGAATGTATCCACATTGGAATATTTATCTGCCCCCTCTGTTTTCTGCGAACATATTCCAGTACCGCTTCCAATATACTCTGATGAGCCAACACATTATGACCACCAGCTTAATAACTCGTTTGTCCATCTTGGGAAAACGTGTCTTGTAATATGGGGTGGAGCGCCATCCTGCATAAACATCGTACGTTCCAGCAGGTGTTTATCAGCCAGGCTGGGGATGATGCGATTCTGTAACATGTCGGCGTACCTCTCACCCGTCACGGTAGCAGTTACAAAACCAGAATCACGAATTTCTCGAAGAGAAAAGGCCCGAAAACGGTAGATGTGGTAAATCCAACCCATACCGTGACTTTGTCGTCGTGCAATGGAGTTCCCGCGACAGTTCTAGGATTTTCGGTAGCCCAAATTCTGCAGTTGCGGGCGTTGACAGACCGTCGGAGCGTGAAATGAGCTTCATCGGTCCACAACACGTTACTCAACCAATTGTCATCTTCCGCCGTCTTTTGAAACGCCCACACCGCAAATGCCCTCCGCTTCACTAAATCGCCAGGTAACAGTTCATGATGCCGATGGATTTTGTACGGATAGAATCGGAGGGAACGCCTCAGTGCCAACCAAACAGTAGTGTATGGAATGCCGGTGAGACGTGCGACTGCACGAGCGCTGACTTCCCCGTGCATAGACGAACCCGCTACAGTCTCCATTTCTTCCTGAACCGTCTCAGCAGCATTACGCCTTGTGCTCGGTCGGCCACTACGGGGTCTATCGTCTAAACAACCCGTGGCTTCGAACTTCGAAATCATTCTCGCCACAGCTGCATTTGTCAACGGACCTTTACCCGTTCGAATCCCCTTCCTATGGCGATAGGATCGTAACGCTGAACTAGCACATTCCCCATTCTGATAATACAGCTTCGCTAAAGCACCTTTTCAGGTAACGTCAACATGCTGCGACTGCTGGCGCATCTGATTCTTTCTCTCGTTACAGCTCCTTTTATACACGATTGTCACGCGCAGTCACTGAAGTTTTGCTGTCCAGCCCCATCTGTCGGACATATTGTGAACTTTTTTTTTGTTCTCTTAAAACCCCATGTCATTCCAAGCATGTATGTCAATTTTTAGCTCTCTATCTCTCATTATCCCGTGGGTTATTAAGTTTTCAAATTTATGCAGACTTTTTGGTCACCCGGTATATAAAACAAGATCAATGTTAAGAAATGAGTGTTAATTGCAAAATGGGGATCGATATTTTCTAGGAATATAAATCTTATTTTGTTTAATTGGGACTTCTTTCTTTGATATTTAATCTTGTACAGCCGCCCATATACACGTCTCAGCACGTGACGAGGCTAGCTTAAGTTGTAGTATCATTTGATGGTGACCGTTTAGAGCTGTTCAATGTAAATGGATTTGGTATTTGGGTGATTGCTTTCATTTCATCGTGTCACAAAGGCGGAAACAAAGTGAGAGATCCAAGAAGAAGTACGTGAGGTAGAGTAGCTGGAGCTGCAAACTACCAACACCTCACACACAAACGATTTGCACCCACGCAATAGTCATGGTACCAAAATACTACCGACAGGTCGTAACAACCATTCGTCATCGTGTAACTTCTGTAGAGAAGCCAAATAGAGGTGTACGAGGTATTATGTAGGCGATCACCGATTAGAGAGAGAGTAATTGGCACGTGCTGCGAGCTGCCGACAGCGCGAGGCTGTTGAACGCTGCAGGCGGCGCAGAGGCCCGGTTTTCGAACAGTGCGGCGGCTGCCACCTGTCGCGCTGGTGTCCGCGGGGCGGCGTTATCGCCCGCCCAACGCCACCCCCGCCCCCACCCCTTTTTTACCCCCCACCCCTTTCCCTCTCGCCCCCTCCT
Organism: Schistocerca cancellata; assembly: GCF_023864275.1. NCBI lineage: Eukaryota > Metazoa > Arthropoda > Insecta > Orthoptera > Acrididae > Schistocerca > Schistocerca cancellata. The sequence goes on from NC_064626.1 coordinate 852,977,536, forward strand.
CCGCCACGCTCGACTGACCGCCGACCCGCCGGTCTATCTGCCCGCCGCACACCGCGTCCAGTTTTCAATATTTGTCACCGCACTCGTAAATAGCTTTATCTCGCCTGTTATTTTATTTTCGCCCCTCTGTTCGAGGCTGTCAATATTTGGCCCGGCCAGTTTACTACGCATCCCTCTATCTGCCCGATTTATGGCACTTTTAACGAGTTATTGATCCGGCTGCAACCTTACAATTGTCAAAGGGTTCACGCGCGCACAGGTTCCACTCCGAGGGGTAAACAGAAAGCAGGCACTTGGGGAAGAGTCGCCACCAACTGAACTACAGCTAGAACCTACGAGTGTGAAACACATGTAAACTTGTGTATTGTCCCAAACCGGTATAAGTCTACACCAGCGGAAAAATTCTCCTACCGGAGCACAAAAAAGCGAATATGTTCCTGTTTGTTCAAAAGAATCTGACTCAAAAGTGGGATACCAGCTGCCTCATTCTACTTTCCTCAGCAACTCTAAAAATTTTTTGAAAAAATTTGACACGCGAACATTCTCGCACTTTTTTCAACGTGCAACTCATCTCAAACTGCCACAAACTGCTCTAACTGTAACCCGTTAGTCCATCGCTGTAAGTCGCTCATATCCATCCACTCCTAGCTGACCTTTCTCACTCACTCATTCAGCCCAATTTATTGTCATATCTTTGTGTCTCTCTGTAATTATCTTCTGTGTCATAGCTACAGTCCCCTTTGCGCTCACCTACTACTACAGTTTCCTCCCACTGTCTGTCTGTCTGTCTCTCTCTCTCTCTCTGTCTTTCTCTCTCTCTCCCTCTTTCTCTTTCTTACTGCTATTATCTCATCCCTTCCTTCAAACCGCTGCTGTCTCTTCTCACTGTCACTGCCTCTCACTTTCTCTTTGTCATTGCCATAGACTCTGTCTCTCAGTGTCACTAGATCTCACTCACTTCCACTTTCTCCTTCTCATCATTTCTCTTTCACTAGCGCTGTCTCCTTCACTCTTTTCCTGGCACTGTTCTGTCACTGTCAACTATGTTCCACTGTCACTGTGTCCCTCTCTTCCTCTCACACTATAAGACAACCACTGTCTGTCTTCCAGGGTTTTTTAGTTTCCCATCTCTTTGCCATTGCCACTACCGCTGTCTTCTTCTCTCTCAGCGTGAAAAAGCGTCATTATGTTCGTATGCCAAAATTTTTGGGAGAATTATTAAAGGTGTTGAAACAGGTAGAATTAAGCAACTGCTACCCTACTTTTGAGACAGTCTTTCAAATATTTTGTGCTATGATGGGAGCAGTTTTCCACTGGTACACTTCTTTTCCCTGTTGCAGCAGGGAGTGTAACTTACATGAAAAGAACTTTATGGATCTGTAAACTAACTTCACATCACAAACCGGATTTTACGTACACAAACATTTTTGATGTGCTTCAGTACCACAACATGGTGATTCCAAAGCCGTTCAGATGATAATGGAGACACTTCCCAGCATATTTTTTAGTCGTCCGTCACTCTGCAAACTACGTTTTCGCTTCGCGTCGGATTTTACTTGTACAAGCAGGGTAACTTTGAACTTCCGTATCCCGTAAACAGATAAAGATAACAAGAAAATTTGCAAGGTTGTTCGATATAGGAATCTTAGGAATACGTCGTAAAAATTACAGTTATTTTCTGTGCATAACCATCTTGGAATCTGTGCCTGGATTTTAGTACCCAAAAAAAAAAGTTTTCGGGTTGTTTCTCAACAGCGGATAAAGATTTTTGAAAACAGGGAGATGACCCTTCTAGAATAATACTTAGACAATATACCATTAAAATCTGATCCATTTCCTCCGGTATTTTTTATTATTTAGATTTCGCGGTATACAGGATTTCACGTTTAGAAGTACGGTAGCTTTGAACCTCTGTATCTTGGAAAAAGATAGAGATATCAAGAAAATTGTCAAGTTTGTTCGAGATCGAAATCTTAGGAATACATCAGAAAATTTTTATCCGTTTGCTGTGCATAGCCGCCTTGAAATCCTTGCCTGGGTTTTGGTCCGCTAGTGACGTCGAAAATATAGTGAAAAAATTCTTTTTGCAGGGTTTCCGAGGAACCGCCCATGAACTAATGATGCCTCCAAAAGTGATTTGCTCCATTTGCCAAACAAGAGGAAGTGTGTACTCTTCCTACATTGACTCTGTACTGTAGGATAGTACCACTAAGACGATCCTTTTATTGAATATACAAATGGTCGCTAGCCCAAGGGCTACCCAAAATAGTTGACCCTACCTATTTATCACCAATAGAAACCGAGGTAAAAGCACGGGAAAATTCCGTTTTTATACGCAGCGTTTTGGAACGTATTAAGTACGTATGCTGTTGCACGCATACCGATAGTTTAGCAACACAGTGTCCTACAGGTTCAGCGTAAGGCCATCTGGCACTTTCAACAGCTCTAATAACGGTACCAGAGTTGTCTTACCATCGTAGTTATTGAAACGCAAGATGACTGTTCTGGAAAATACCATTCTCCGCCTAAGAAATATTATAGCCTTTTTGGTACAATGTATTATGTGGGTATCCTTAAGTGCCTGTATGTAGCCTTAATACGTGTATAACACCACCATCGATGTTTGCCATCGTGATGGATGAGAAACACCAGTGAAAGAGGAATGTGCTGATGATTTCAGTGGTTGATCGAACAGTCCAAGGATGTTCTGCAAGCTCATAGCGTCCAAGGGGCACAATACTTCGGCGATCAGAGAGTTGGAGAACACTATAAACAAATAAAGGTAGTGGTAGTGGGCAGCCCACTCTCGCCTGCGGTTGTCAGTTTGTATATGGAGCGCTTCGAGGAGGAAGTGCTGAAGTCATCCCAATGGAAATCTTCACAATACGATGTACTTCATACACGCATTCATGTCTGAAGGAACAGACACTGTCACTGACGATTACAGCTGTTGTAAACATGACGAAATAGGTTCGCATTCTTTGACTTTATACTGACGTCAGCTGTTTGCGACACATGAAAATTTGTGCTGGACCAAGACTCGCTTATCGTGAGTTGTTTCATAATTCGGCTCTCCTAGCACGCCTCCAGGACTAATCCAAACTTCCACACGTCACGTAATCACAACCCTCATGCTCGCACACTTTGTGATTTCCGCATGCATTTCTGCAGGACATTGTATGGTGAAGATACAGATACTGTACGAGTATAAAGACAGACATCATAACCATCAATCACGTATCCAAGCCTCGACGGGCTAAAATGGCGTTGTGTGTGCGTGTGGGGAATCACGAATCGTGGAAGCATAAGAGTTGTGATTACGTGATAGATGGAAGTTTGGATCAGTCCTTGAAGCGTGGTCGGATAGCCGAAGTGTTTAAGGCGACTGCTCGTGATAGGCGGGAAATCGGTGCTCATGTCTGGATCCGGAGTACATTTTCGTATGTCGCAAACAGCTGACTACAATGCATAGTCGCTGAATGCGAATTTCGTACGGAGCAACTACATCCACTCCACTGGAACCGGGTCGCTGAGCCAGAAGTCGCTGGTCAAAGACGCTCTCGCCATCGCATCTGTGCCCAGAGGACGCCAACATCCAGTCAGCAGTACACCTGTGGTCCCTCTCTTTTTTTTTTGTGAAAGTCAATCAGACTCCATCCCACGTGTGCACCTTGGGAGGTAAGGCATTCTGTTCGGTAATTTCTCTTTCGCGGCTTCGTTGCCAGTCTTCGAATTCCATGTGCAACACGTTTACATCTCAGCAGCCAGTTAGCGTTGTATCCATCCCACGTACAACTAGAAAGTTGGAAAATGCGTTTCGTCCATATTAACTAGATATTAAGAAACAAGAGTATGTTAAGAGGCGAGATCGCAATAATATTTGTTTATTTACCGGTTTCGGCTTATGTTGCCGGTAAATAAACAAATATTATTTCGATCTCGACTGTTGATTGTATCCTAAATATCGCACCAGGCCGTTGCACTCCATATACAACGTTGTCTAAATTTGTGAGCTTATGTATGAGATGACAATGTGTTCTAATTCGTGAGTGAGGTTTAAATTCTCTTCATTTCACTTCATTAACAATCACTAGTACACTTGTAATAAATTGTGTAACATTATCTGAAGACCAAGTTTGAGTTTTCTAAATCGGATGAAGGTGATCTGCACTGAAATCACTCTGATTAAAAGCTTTTCAGTCCATTTATGCAGTTCGATTAGAAAGTTGATAATTCGTTCTTCAGTCATTTCATTTCATAATACACCCGTTGATTGCTCAAAAAGTAGTAAAAGAGCATTGAACTTACACGGCAAGCTGTTCACTAGTGTTGTTATAGCGTTAGCGCAAATGAATTCTGCTGTCATTTACTGACGTCAGTACATTTTGCGTTATTCGGAAAAGGACTGGCAACGTACAGGACAAGGACAGGGCATTCTACATTACACTGCAAAATTAATATTTTCCGATAACTCAACATCGAATATTGACTTTTCTGCGTAAGTAACTACGTTACTCCTGAGAGAGTAGCGGGAATACTTAAAGAGGCCTCTCCAAACTAAGCCGCGACTTATTTTCCAAGAATTTATTTCAAGAAACAAGTATCAGCTGAACCGACAGCGTCGGCTCATTAATGTGAAGTGTAAAAGCTTCACTATAAATACCTTAGTGGGAACTGGCCAAAATCACCAAGAAAAGAAAAACAGTAATGGAATACTGTACGTACATAATACACAGGACGCAAGATGCAGGAACATTACTTATGTGGAGATTATTTCCAACGAAGAACACTTTCATAATGAAACAAAACCGAGTTGTAATTTCTTTTTACAGAAGTTCGGCAAGGACACCGAATATGATGTTGGCGTTCCACTATTCACTCACATTGTTTGCGTATTATGCATCAAACTGAATGTCATCTTCTATCTTGCTCCGTTTTGCGTTGGTTCTTAGCATACTGCGAGTGTCCAGCACCAGGTCTCTGAAATGTTCCGTAATTGCACCCACCGACCTCGTTCTTGGACATCGTGTTGTGTCCTTTCCGCCTCCTTCGATACTTCATATCTTTTGAGGAATATCAAGCTGCTATACCAAGTTCTACATATCCTAGGTATTCTTCCCTTACTGTTCGTATCAGTTTCATTACATTCCTCTCAAATACTCTTTTAAAAAGTTTGCACTTTATAGTAATACGTCAACCGAATCCTGGTAACGCCTGCTTCCACTGCGTTACCACTACTGCTGCGTAAAGCATTTTGCCTAAAAGTTCTAAGGTGGGAACCTCTTAACGGACAAAAAAATTGGTCTATGTGAAGAAAAAACGTTAATTCGGCCGAGATTAAAATTAATAACGGATTTATTACACGTTTAGATACACTATACAGACCAATACATACGTGGATTTCAGAATTATTTAGTGCATTTTGTAAGCGGTAGAGATTTAAACTTCATATTCGTTTTATGTTCGATAACGACAAAAATACAAAAATACACTGGTTCCCGAAACTCACACGCAGCAAAGGCTTCGCGATACACAACTGTGGGTGAATTCGTGGCCGAGCGAGGTATTTAAGTAATCAGCGGGAGTATTTCAGTGAGTTTTCAAGACATTTTGTCATACGCTCGAAACTGTTACCGGACGGGAGAATTTCACCAAAAAAGTAACATAATTTCAGCGTTACTAAAAATTAAGAACAGCCGTTTTTGCACGCCTAGGGATACTACAGAGATCGATACTAGACTTGCATTCCAAGTTTATGTGATTTTTTTGTGAGGAACAGAAATATTAATGCGATTTTCTGTCGTCGGACAGCGCGGACCTATGTGCCGGCAGCAGTTGCCAAACGAATTAAAGCCAGCCACAGTTGTGCCTCATCTTTCTGAAGCATAAGGAGTTAAAGTGCTAGCACTAGTATTAGACAGTATCATTTTTTTTCCTTTTTACTATATTCCTTGGTGTAAAATATTCTTCACTTTCCTCTTCAGACTGTGTCACAAAATGCCTAACTGGATCTTTTCTCCGCAGCTTTGTTGAACCAGCTTTAGCTATTCCAGTGGCGTCTCATTTTCTCAGCATTTTCGTTCCCTCTATGTGCTTATCAATATTCGATACCCTTGAGACCACAAGAAATGGGCGGAATCTAAATCTGTGCTTCTCGAGAAGTTAGCGGAGGATCGGTGTTTGTACCACTGCTCATAAACCTTCAGAACACCTGCTTGGCACACAGAAAAAACACCCACTAGGAAACATACGTCGTCTAATTTTAAGTCCTCCTATCATATATCTGCGTCTACATCCACGTGATTACTCTGCAATGTACTGTTCAGTGCCTGTCAGAGGGCCTAGCGAATTGCCTTTAAGCTACTTCTCTACCGTTCCACTCTCGAACATCGCCTGGGAAAAACGAACACTTAAATCTTTCAGTACGAGCTCTGATTTCTCTTGTTTTATGATGACGATCATTTCTCTCTATTTAGGTGCGCACCAACAAAATATTTTCGAATGAGGAGGAGAAAGTTGGAAACTGAAATCTCATGAGAGGATCCTCTCACAACGAAGAACACCTTTGTTTTAATAATTTCCACCCCAGTTCGTGTATCATGTCCACAGTATTCTCTCCCCTATGTTCCGATAGTACAAAACGAGCCGGGGAAGGCGTTAGCCGTGCTGTCGTCTAGTTAAAGAACAAACGATGGACAGTGATATCTTGCTGTGACGAAACCGGCATAATGTTTATGTAGGTTACCCAATTTGCTTTTCATCTTCAGTACGGGAGGGGGCGCTTGTTCGGCACTCTTGAGTCCCTCGGCTGTAGCTTCGAAGCGAAGCGACTGGAATGTACAGGTTGAACCCAAAGCCCACTGATACCATTTCTGAGGTTGTCAGTGGATGTTTCCTCTGTATTTTTGGCATAAGAAACCCATGGTCTCTAGTGACTCATTACAGAAAGATTGCATTTTGTTACATCCCCCCCCCCCCCACGCCTTAAACTTTGTATTTCAATGAAAATATCTACACAACAATGCGAGTCTCGAAAGCATGCATAGTTGTTTCAGCGTACGTGAGAAGGAAACATGAGAATTACTGCCAGCTACGCAACTTTCCATTGAGAACTTTAAAGCGAAGGAGCCAAAAAAACCTAAATAAGTTTAGAAGAGGTACGAGGAAAAATACCTACAAGGAACGGTGGCTCCGAAGCAGAAATAATTAAGAACTTCTGCAAAAGTAAATACAAAGTGTGGGAGGGAAACAACACGACTGGCCAGTAAAACCGTAACCTCAGGAAGGTTAGCGTTACGACTGGCCAGTAAAACTGTAACCTCAGGAAGGTTAGCGTTACAGAGTAACTGCTGAAAGTATGTGGAGTAATGCCATCTGCACTTACTATACATTAATCGAACAGATGTATCGGAATGCATGCGACAGCATACGCTACCAACAAGTTCCAAATGTCGCGCATAGAAACAGTATTTCCGGGGTTCATACTCCGGGTTCTAGTGGATAGAGAGAGGGGAGATGAGGAGAAGGACTGAGAGACGGGTGATGAGGAGATGGACGGAAAGAGAGCGGGCAGGAGGAGATGAACAGAGAGAGGAGGGAGAAGGAGATGGATTAAAAGAAAATTGGAATAAATACCCGGTCAACGTCAGGTTTCTCAGACAGTTCTATACATAATGAAAAATTTCGCATTGGGTTTCTTATTCAGAAATTGCTTTTTAATGTTACTACCCTGTTAGTAGATTGAGTCATGTCTTGTGCAAGGAGGAGAAGCGTGTAGCAGCACGTGCCGGAATCCAACATTGGCTGCATCTTAACTTTTCAACACCGCGATTCGTCGTACAGCTATGTTGCTGCTCACGTTGGTCGGGATCCCACGACTGTCAGGCAAATATAGGGTAGACAGATTCAAGGCGGCTACACCCAACGCCATGGACGCTCTCAATAGTCCCACGCGAGTATGGTGTGTACTATGGAGGAGTGCCATACACGGCTACACCTTGCTCCCGCGCATGGGACAGCGGCACACGCCACGTACACGCACTTGGACCTGTCCACTGACTCCACCGTCTCCGTAAATACTGCGGCACCTCACATATCCGACACTTGGCCCTTGTCGCTTTTCTCTGAAGCCTTCGATACGCACCACTGATAGCAGAGTGATGGGCCTTGTCGGTGTTTACGTTTTTCGATTCGGATCTTTCCCCGAACTGTCAGTGCAGAGTTAATGACGACTTTTGTTACGCTCTGGGCTTTGATTTTGGCTAGCTATTCACTTTTTGATATCCACTATTGACCACAGAAATCAAGTGTTTGTTCCCTGTCTCTGGGCCACTACCATTGTGAGTGATCGTAAACCGTGTCCTACTTACACCTGGTACGTCAGAAAAAAACAGCCTCCGAAATTATAACTGTGGAGTTTAGGTTTATTTTCTATTTGTTGGAAACAGTAATGGCTCAATAATCCTTCTTTGGTGAATTCCCGAAATTTTTTTTACCTCTATCAGTTTTTCCTTGCTCATGTTGTCAATACAACACTGTGAAATAAAATTAAAGGATCACTTCTTCGGAACCGGCAAATTGCCTCCCATTGTAACGAATAAGTTTTAAATTTGACTCAAAGGTGTGCGACCGAACCGCTGAATCTTTCCATCAGTAAATGGGGTATGTTCTCCACTGACTCGGTTGTTTTAACCCCCTCCACTGACGGAATGACCCACTTCCCAATTCCGTATGTATAAAACCAATACGGACTTATAGCTGTCACGCCTTTGCGCTTACTGCTACGTATTTTAACTGTAAATAGCTCAGTCCCAATGGTAAGAGGCAGTAGTGAATTCACGTAGTTAATATTTGAATCCAGCACAGCCGCCACAAGCTCAGCTCACTTTTACTCCACTCCTACCCTCGCCATTGCACCACATTAACTAGGTGCTACGTGGACCTTGCTAAATTCTCTTGCGTATACATTTTTGACCGTTACTCGCCAGTATTTACCTAATGAATAGTACACTCCTAACCGGACTATTTCCCTAAGAGCTGTGATGATTGAATGGGTTCGATCCATGGCCTACAGTGCCCTACAGTTCACACAGTAACACTGCCTACCTGACCCACTTAACTTGGTAGTGAGCTTATGTATCCAATCACCACTGCTAGCAGCAGTGGATAATCCTATCAGCACGACGAGAGCAGCAGACTTACCGTCGAATCCTCCTGAAAATACTTATAACTACGGTCGCCAGCTCTGAAGGAGCAAAAGAATAAATCAAATTTTGGGCTCGTTTCAAAGTGAAATGGCTTGAGTTGAATTTAAACTTAATTCTGAATATTACTATTTCTGATCATTCTAGATGATTCTACAAAGCAAATACTCTCTCAATTTCTGTGAGTTGGCTTGGTAATTACTACCAAGACAGTTTATGCAACTTCGGTTAACAAAATTCTATCCTTCAACTTATTTAATGATTTTGGATATTACTCTTTGGACCATTGATACAGAATTAGTTAAGTGACTTTACTTGAAAGGTTGCTCAGAAAAATGTAAGTGACTATAAATAGGCGACTCATTCTGGTGTGACCATTGCTCTTTTCAACATTCTTATACGCTAAAGTAGTCTACAACCAGAAGAATTGTAAATGAAAGAGGCGATGGTGGCCTCAGTCTGATTTCACTATACTATGTTTGAGGTTACTACACATTACAATGAACAACATGCTTCGTAATTTTACTCATTACTATATTCTGTCCTCTGCACTTGCATAAAAGAAAACTGGTATTCTCCTTTTACATGTATACAAAGTTCGACTTAACAATTGCAAGCAGTCTTGCCTTGGGTAGACGTGTTGGTGCTGGTGGTGAGATGCATGTGGCTAACGCAGCTCTTCACGCTTCATGCCCTTAATGGCGGCTGGAACTACGAGCTGTAGCACTCGTATAAGCTACTGCACGTCCGCCATAAAATCTGGGCACAGGAACTCTTACAATCAGCCCCAGTGGCATAGAGGCGGCTTCAACAACCATCCGTCGCGTTTTACTCCAAAAACGGCGACGAATTCGCCTCTTCGCTGTTGCACAATCACTTTTGCGTGAGCACAGTTACGCACATCCGATCACGTCAACACTCCCCAGGCCATTCCATTGTTCAGTCCCTGTGTCTCCAGCTACCCCTAGCTATGCTCGTATCACCAAGAGTGGGGGCGTTCCCCTACCACCTTTTTACCGAAATCATTTAGTATTTAAGAATATTTATATTTACTACCCTGGAGTCCATACCAGTCATAATAATTTACTACTAGCGCTTTACAACATTAAATTATACAGTAATAACTTATAATTACCAAGAAAAAGAATACATTTGACTCTGAGAGCTTAGTGCATTGTCTGACAGGCAGCGCTATTCCCAGTTTCGCCAATAGATGGCATCAGGGTGCACTCCCTGGCAGTCTCACACAAGCGCGCCCGTTTCAGACGCGCGGGCTCCAAATTACTGTCAGCCCATCATTCCGTGTTCCGTTACAGGTGCCTACAATTTTCCTCTCCAGTGGTGCAAAAGCATGGCGCCCTGCAAGTTCACCCCCGGGTTTAGCGACGCTTCAGCCAGCAAAGTGTCGATACATGAGAAAAAAAAAAAACCACAGCTCAGAAGTTCACGTGAACTGGAAGATGGGTCAGTGATCTTACTACATTGGCACCAAATTTCACCACAATTCTTTTCAACGTCACTGTGGACGTGTCACCCGATGGGAAGATCGTCACACCTCTTCTTACTCATGTTTCACCCCTTCTTTTGACTCCCCTGCGATGGAGGTCAGAAACGCGACGTACAATGTTGAAATCACACTGCTTTCTTGCGTATGACGAAGAAAACGTTTCAGACAAACCGCCGCTCAGAATCTAAACGAAGAAGTCTCCGGGGGTGGCATAAATGGTGTAAATGAAAGCACCCTTTTCCTTGGGGTGTTGATTACTTACATATCGCTGTTGTAAAGGATAGTTGGCAGAGGGATGAGTAACGGGACGACGATCTCGACAAATATGGCTACTGTTGCCACCCCCTGGGCATTTCACTCCTACCATATGGATGCTGCAGGGCTGCAACCCCACTGCGGGAGGATAGCGTGACAGCCATTTTTGCTGTACCATATAAGGTGGAACCACTAGAGACCGTCCAAAATCATTAGACGAAATTTGCACGTGATCAGAAGCAAAAAAAAAGTTTATGTGCTTCTTCATCCCTCCTTTCCTGTTCCCACTTGCGGCGCGATCACAGGAAGGTTCGGCACTAACACATGAGTGAATAAAATGAGAAAGTGTCCCTCTAAGACCACCCCCTTTGGCAACACCATCTGTGCTACCCATGCAACTTTGTTGGGCGTGTTACAAATGTACCTGGCAGAAACTTCGACACCAGTTCACTCTAGAGGCTGTTCTAGGGCCGCGAAGTAGGCAAACTCCACCTACTAGTGTCGAAGGGGTTGTCTGGCCGTCAGGCGCCAGAGCGCAGCACTTGGCCGAATTGGTTCCAAGTTTGTGACAGGTATATTTTTAACGTGCTCAAGAAAGGTACGTGGATGGTACCGTGGGTGTTGCCGAATGGGGTGACTTTAGAAGGACATTTTTCGATTTAAACTACGCATGTCTCAATTTCGCATCCCTCCCCCCCGATCATGCCACAGGAGGACAGAAAGTAGGAGAAGTGAAAAAGCATAATCACCTTTTTCTGATTCGCATAAAGTTAAAATGTCCTCGAATGGTTTAGAGCTGTTCCTGACCATTCCAACGATGACGTTCATGGGATACAGCCCCAATGTGTCCTTAGTGAAGATTTGAAACGCCAGAGCGTGCCATCAACGTCAAAAGTTGCGAAGAACGTTTTCCTGCTGCTCATCGCACTGCGAACTGTCGTTTTCGACATTTGAGGGAATCAACGCCCCAGGAAAATGGGTGGCTTCATTGACATGCTTTATCCCACGTCCTGCTGTCTTTTCTCGCCGATTCTGAGCGACGGTGTGTCTGCAATGTTTACCTCGGCCATTCATAATAAAACTGCGTAATTTCAACACTGTGTGTCCCGGTTCTGATCTCCACCGCAGAGGCGTCAAAGGAAGGCGTGAAATAAAGGTAAGAGTTGTGTGACGACCTTTCTATCGTGCGACACGTCCTCAGTGGCATTGCGAAGAACTCTGGTGAAATTTGCTATCAATGTAACATCGTTAACCGACCTTACAAGTCACATCAATTTCTTTTCGCATGTGTCGTCACCTCGCTCTCTGAAGCTTCGTGGACACCGAGGGTGACGTTGCAGAGCGCCACACCTTTGCACCATTACAGAGGAACGTTGTAGGCAGCTGTGAACCAAATTTCAATTTTACGCGTTACAGTGGGAGAGAATTATAGTGCTTCGAAAAAGTGATCATTTAATTTTGTTGCGCAGTGTAGTTGCCATTTGGGCAGTTTTTGACGGTTTGTACCGTAATGGATAAATAGAGTGAAGCGCAGAGAAACTGGTGTATGCATGCGTTTTCACATACAGAGGTACGTGAACAGGCAGAAAACGACGCTGCGGTCGGCAACGGCTATATCAGACAGCAAGTGTCTGGCGTAGTTGTTAGACGGGTTACAGCTACGGTCGCAGGTTCGAATCCTGCCTCGGGCATGGATATGTGTGATGTCCTTAGGTTAGTTAGGTTTAAGTAGTTCTAAGTTCTAGGGGACTGATGACCGCAGCTGTTGAGTCCCATAGTGCTCAGAGCCATTTGAACCAATTTTGAGACCGGTTACAGCCGCTACAATGGCAGGTTATCGAGATTTGAGTTTGAACAGGGTGTTACAGTCGGCGCACGAGCAATGGGATGCAGCATTTCCAAGGTAGCGATGAAGTGGAGATTTTCCCGGATTCTCGAGTGTACCGTGAATATCAGGCATCCGGTAAAACATCGAATGTCCGACATCGCTGCGTCCGGAAAAAGATCCTGCAAGTAAGGGACCAACGACGACTGAAGAGATTCGTTCAACGTGACACAAATGCAACCCTTCCGAAAATTGCTGCAGATTTCAATGCTGGGCCTTCAACAAGGGTCGGCGTGCGAACCATTCAACGAAACATCATCAATATGGGTTTCGTAGCAGCAGACCTACTCGTGTATCCTTGATGACTGCACGACACGAAGCTTTACGCCTCGTCTGGGCCCATCAACACCGACACTGGGCTGATGATGACTGAAACATGTTGCCTGGTGGGACGATTCTCGTTTCAACCTGTATCGAACGGATGGGCGTGTACGGGTATGGAGACAGCCTCATGAGTCCATGGACCCTGCATGTCAGCAGGGGACTCTTCAATCTGGTAGAGGCTCTATAATGGTGTGAGGCGTGTGCAGTTTGGGTGATATGGGACCCCTGATACGTCTAGTATAACTCTAACAGGTGACACGTACGTAAGCATCCTGTCTGATCACCTACATGCCAGAAAAAAGTCCTGCAAGAACGGGACCCTCGACGACCGAAGAGAATCGCTCAACGTGACAGAAGTGTAAAACTTCCCCAAATTGCTGCAGATTTCAGTGCTGGACCAACAACAAGTGTCAGCGTGTTCAGCGAAACATCATCGATACGGGTTTTCGGAGATGATGGCTCTCTCGTGTACCCTTGATGACTGCTTTAAACCACGCCTGGGCCCATCAACACCGACACTGGACTGTTGAAGACTGAAAAGATGTTTCCTGGTCAGACGAGTCTCGTTTCAAATAGTATCGAGCGGATGGACGTGTACAGGTATGGAGACAACCTCATGAGTCCATGGAACCTGCATGTCAGCAGGGGATTGTTCAAGCTGGTGGAGGCTCTGTAGTGGTGTGGGGCGGCTGCAGTTGAAGTAATGTGGGACCCCTGATGCGTCTAGATACGACTCTAGCAGCTGACACGTACGTAAGCATCCTGTCTGATCAGCTGCGACCATTGATGTCCATCATGCATTTCGACGGATTTGGGCAGTTACAGCGGGATAATGCGATACCCCACACGTCCAGATTTGCTACAGAGTGGGTCCAGGAACACTCTTCTGATTTTAAACACCAAACTCTACAGACGTGAACGTTATTGAGCATATCTGGAATGCCATGCAACGTGCTGTTGAGAAGAGATCTCCGCTCCCTCGTACTCTTACGGATTTGTGGGCAGCCCTGCAGGAGTCATTGTGTCAATTCCCTCCTGCTCTAGTTCAGACATCAGTCGAGTCCATGCCACGTCGTTTTGCGGCACTCCTGCGTATTCGCGAGGGCCCTACACGATATTAGACAGGTGTACCAGTCTCTTTGGCTCTTCAGTGTATCTGTTTAACACATTGGCGTGGTAGTATTTGGTGTTCAAAGCTGCGTTGCCTTATACGTCAACGTTGAGCAAACATTCGTGGCCAAATTCAGGATCTGTGTTCCAGTTTGTAGCACGAAACGTTATTGTTGTCGACAGTGGTCGGTGGGAAAGGTTCAAAGAGTACTCTCCGCAAATATGAGGCCGCGAAACCACACGCGTGTGACGTGGCGCGGCCGCGAGGGCGAAAGCAGTGTGGCGCCTGTGAAGCCGAGCGTGCGACAGCGCGCGGCGGCGAGCGGCGAACCAGCTGACTGGCGCCGCGCCGCGCCGCGCAGGGCCGCCCAAATGAAAGGAAAGGCACGGCCCTCCCGCCTCCTGCGCGCACAAACAAACACGCCGGGCCGGCTCCAAGTTAAAAACCATTAACCATGTAAATTGCGATGAACCTTTAATCGACGGGAATTGGCTTTTGTCGCAGCACAAAGGAAATAATTGAGTGAAAAACTTGTGCATGACAAATTCTTTGTCATTTTCCACTTCCCTCCCTTTCAGCAGTCACATAGCGAGGGCACCCTTCTGTCTGTATATGTGCGCCGGGAAAGCCCGCGTGCGCGTTTGTGTGTGTGTGTGTGTGTGTGTGTGTGTGTGTGTGTGTGTGTGTCTGACTGCCAGTGCGCGAATGACCGTGTCCGTGCGAGCGTGCGTGCTCGCAAAAAAAAAAGAGAGGATATGGCCAATATTTTCTTCCTTTTTATTTGCTCTTTTGCCTCCAGCTTTCACGGTCACGTCGCCCTTTGTCTGCTTATTGGGGAGAGCGATGAGACCCTCTCTGGCGGCCAAGTTTGCTCCCATCGATGCGCCGACTCGCTAGCGCGTCATTCTTTTAGGAGCCTGTGGAATATTTTATCCCGGGCGCCCGCCGCCGGCGCCAGCGCTCCGAATCCGCGCCCCGCCGCGTCGCCGTGTTACGTAAATTAGCCTCGTTACGACCACCGTAAACCGATCGCCGGCTCGCTATTAACAGTCAAACTACAGGTTCGTTTTCGCCAGTAACTCTCATGCCCGACCCTCTGACTTACAACAGCTGTTTAGGCAGCAATTTTCAGTTATTTTACTGCGACTCCGGTCGATGAACAGAAATTGTACTCTGTGCTGCAACTTCTTCCGCCCATGCGTTTTATCACTACTGCCATCAATTCTTTGACTTTAAAGCTGTTCGCAACCTGAAAGTTTATGGCGACAGTGATAAAATAGGGTCTGTCTCTAACGGCTATTGAATTATGTCAGTTTCGATACATAGTATTTCGTGTGAAGACAGCTCACGCGTCGTTACCGGTGTATCGCATATACGCTGCTATGCGTCAGTATGGAATTTACTGAACTGAAATCTGACCTATCCTAGATATGTCATTGAAAAATTATCTACTCTAGTGATAGCGAACGACAGCTGTTACGTCGCTGAAATCGTCTGTTTTACCTTAGACTGACAATAAAACTTTGACAACACCCTCCTTCCTGTAGCAGGCAAGACCAGTGGAAAACTCTCCTGTTTCACTGTCCTAATTTCCATTAGTAGCTGCCTCTGTACCAGAAGTCACTAACGCATGTTGGTGTGGTGGTGTGGAAGCGTTCTGTAGGTGATTTGAATCCTAATGGTACAGAAATTTTCATAATTAATATTTGCTGTTCAAGGGAAGTAGAAGAAGTATCTTATTACTAGGATGTGCGCCAGTTTCCTAGGTTAAATTCGTACTGTTTCATGGAATACTGGCATCCGCACTGCTGATGTGATCCGATCTTTTGGATGTGTGTTTCCGCACTATGCTCTCTCTATGCCGAAACAACAAGGCGGTTTTTCAATACGTCACCTTATCACTCATACCGAGCGAGGTGGAGCAGTGGTTAGCACACTGGACTCGTCTTCGGGAGGACGGCGGTTCAAGTCCGCGTCCTGCCATCCACGTTTAGATTTGCCAAATTGTTCCATGCAAACGCCGGGATGGTTCCTTTGAAAGGACAGGGCCGAATTCCTTCCCCATTCGTGAAACATTCCAAGCTTGTGCTCCGTCTGGAACGGGACGTTAAATTCTAATCTTTCTTCCTTCCTTTTCGAACACCCGTGAAGATGCCTAGTAATTAAATTTCTTTCACAGTTTTTTCAATCTTGTGTTGTCAGGAGAACCTCAGTGATACCATTAATACTAAACAAATATAAGGTCTGATCAAAAAGTTTCCGTTCGAAGGCCTTACATTCCAGAATTGGTGTGCCGGTGTGTCAATCAGTCAAAACTGCTGTGACCATTGAGACAATTATCCCTCCGACGCGCCAAGTTGAAGATACCTGCTTGATAAAACACTATGTCCTGCTGCGTGAAACAGTTCGAAACTGCCTGCTACTCCTCCTCGTCCGTCAGAAATGGGTGGTTAGGTAGCAACAAATTGGTTTCATTAATTTCAGTCCATAATTTGTTACTATAAATCACCCAATACATTGCAGTACAACGGATTTGTAGAGACCATGACGTGACAAAATGTTGTTCTTTGCATGTCATGAGTGACCGGTACGCTAATGTGAGAGCACTCATAATGTTCAGGCTTATCAATACGGGGAAACAATCTTGAAAATGCCCACAATGTGTAACAACTGAGGATGCGTACTTCGTACTCTTATGCTTTCCAGTAGAGCGTCTGTGGAAATGTTTTCCTAGTTGGTGAGCGCTGAGGAAGCAGCGCGTGTGTTGAAATTAACTCTGAGTTAATTTTAGTTTTGTTTCTTCCATAAAACTTCAGTTTAGCATCTGTTGGGCCTTGAGATCGAGTGATTAGGCGAGTGCATGGAAGGCTGAAGGTCATGGGATCGAATTCCGGTCAGATAACGAAACTTTTCAGTGTGCATTTAATCTAACGATGGGAGAACTAGTCAATAATGTTCAGGCTGATCAATACGGGGAAATAATATTGAAAGTGCCTAGAATATGCAACAACTGAGGATGCGTATTCCGTACTCTCTAATGCTTTCTACTAGAGCGTCTGTGGGAATGTTTTTCCAGTTGATGTGCACTGAGGAAGCAACGCGTGTGTTGAAATGAACACTGAGTTAATTTTAGTTTTGTTTCTTCCATAAAACTTCAGTTTAGCATCTGTTGGGCCTGGAAATCGAGTGATTAGGCGAGTGCATGGAAGCCTGAAGGTCATGGGATCGAATTCCGGTCAGATAACGAAACTTTTCAGTCTGCATTTAATCTAACGATGGGAGAACTAGTCAAGAACGACCCGCTGTTCAATTATTAAACCTAAAATTGATAAAATACGTCGACTCAGCGCATTACGACAGCGGGCGGGAAACGTTTACTCCGAGAAATTGAGTTGCCCCGTGGCGCGCGGTCGGGTATAGAAAAAATTTTTACGTTCGGAAAAAAGACTCGCCATAGAGAAGTGTTAATGTATGGACCTATGGGACTCACAAGCGTATAATTGTCAACTGTTGAGCACCATTTTGAAAAAAATGAAAAAATGAACTGGTGCAGAGTTGAGTAAGGAAAAAAAGAGAGATCTGAGATTTTATCATTGTAAATCTATGCGAGAATATACCTGTATGGATATTCTATAACAGGTAATTCAATCAATGTCAATTGTTTTAAGAAGTAAATTTTGAGAAAGTAAATTGTGCTAAGCTTCTATAGAAACTTCGGTCGTTTGGTTGATGATGTTTGCTGGTCAAGGCAATTTAAAACAGAGATTCCTGTTATTAATAGAAATCTGCGAACGACTACGCACCATATAACCAAATATGGACTGAGTCGTACAGAATCAGTATCCGAGGACCCTATATAAGATCCTATTTCTGATCAGTAAAAGTTTTACAGATAGGTGACCATCCAGGCCGCCATGCGCTGTTGCCAATTTTCGGGGTGCACTCAGCCTCGTGATGCCCACTGAGGAGCTACTCGACCGAATAGTAGCGGCTTCGGTCAAGAATACCATCATAACGACCGGGCGATTGGTATGCTGACCCCACGCCCCTCCTATGCGCAACCTCCTGTGAGGATGACACGGCGGTCGGATGGTCCCGGTAGGCCACTCGTGGCCTGAAGACGGAGTGCTTAAAAGTTTTACAGGCGACTTGAAGATACCGACCTTCGCTTCTGCTCTACGATTTCAGCGAGATTTCACCAATACAGGTTTAATATTATTTCCAGGTTAATATCTTAATGCCGGGTATTTTTTTTGACGAAGGCTGAATAATATATGCTACTGTGCTGTAAGACTGTGGAGATACAATAAGAACAGTAATCCGAACTCTCGTCATTGAGGCTTTCAAGCATTAGAAAGAGAGTGTTCGCTGCTTCACGACACAAACTATCTCAGTGTAGAGCAGTAGACACAGATTTAGACGCTGCTGCATCTCTATTAGCTTCCAGGTATAATTACTTCAAGTTTAACTGCGTTCTTTTCGCGATTAATTGTACCTTTAGTACAATATACCCACACAGACATACAACAATATGTTGTTGTGGTCTTCAATCCTGAGACTGTTCTGATGCAGCTCTCCATGCTACTCTACCCTGTGCAAGCCTCTTCATCTCCCAGTACTACTGCAACCTACATCCTTCTGAACTGCTTAGTGTATTCATCTCTTGGTCTTCCTCTACGATTTTTACCCTCCATGCTGCCCTCCAGTGCTAAATTGGTGATCCCTTGATGCCTCAGAAGATGTCCTACCAACCGATCCCTTCTTCTAGTCAAGTTGTGCCACAAACTCTTCTTCTCCCCAATTCGATTCAATACCTTCTCATTAGTTATGTGATCTACTCATCTAATCTTCAGCATTCTTCTGTAGCACCACATTTCGAAAGCTTCTATTCTCTTCTTGTGTAAACTATTTATCGTCCATCTTTCACTTCCATACATGGGTACACTCCATACCAATACTTTCAGAAACGACTTCCTGATACTTAAATCTATACTCGATGTTAACAAATTTCTCTTCTTCAGAAACGCTTTCCTTGCCATTGCCAGTCTACATTTTATATCCACTCTACTTCGACCATCATCAGTTATTTTGCTCCCCAAATAGCAAAACTCCTTTACTTTAAGTGTCTCTTTCCTAATCTAATTCCCGCAGCATCACCCGACTTAATTCGGCTATATTCCATTATCTTCGTTTTGCATTTGTTGATGTCCATCTTATACCTTCCTTTTAAAACTCTGTCCATTCCGTTCAACTGCTCTTCCAAGTCCTTTGCTGTCTCTGACAGAATTACAATGTCATCGGCGACCCTCAAAGTTTTTATTTCTTCTCCATGGATTTTAATACCTACTCTGAACTTTTGTTTCGTTTCCTTTACAGCTTGCTCAATATACAGATTGAATAGCATCGGGAAGAGGCTACAACCCTGTCTCACTCCCTTCCCAACCACTGCTTCCCTTTCATGCCGCTCGACTCTTACAACTGCCATCTGGTTTATGTACAAATTGTAAACAGCCTTTCGCCCTGTATTTTACCCCTCTCACCTTCAGAATTTGAAAAAGAGTATTCCAGTCAACATTGTAAAAAGCTTTCTCTAAGTCTACAAATGCTAGAAACGTAGGTTTGCCTTTCCTTAACCTTTCTTCTAAGATAAGTCGTAGGGTCAGTACTGCCTCACGTGTTCCAACATTTCTACGGAATCCAAACTGATCTTCCGCGAGGTCGGCTTCTACCAGTTTTTCCAGTCGTCTATAAATAATTCGCGTTAGTATTTTGCAGCTGTGACTTATTAAACTGATAGTTCGGAACTTTCACATCTGTCAACACCTGCTTTCTTGTTCGGAACTTTCACATCTGTCAACACCTGCTTTCTTTGGGATTGGAATTATTATATTCGACTTGAAGTTTGAGATAATTTCAACTGTCTCATACATCTTGCTCACCAGATGGTAGAGTTTTGTCAGGACTGGCTCTCCCAAGGCCGTCAGTAGTTCTAATGGAATGTTGTCTACTCCCGGGGCCTTGTTTCGACTTACGTCTTTCAGTGTTCTGTCAAACTCTTCACGCAGTATCATATCTCCCATTTCATCTTCATCTACCTCCTCTTCCATTTCATTAATATTGACCTTAAGAACATCGCCCCTGTATAGACCCTCTATGTACTCCTTCCACCTTTCTGCTTTCCCTTCTTCGCTTAGAACTGGGTATGCATCTGAGCTCTTGATATTCATGCAAGTGGTTCTCTTTTCTCCAAAAATCTCTTTAATTTTCCTGTAGGCAGTGTCTATCTTACCCCTCATGAGATACGCCTCTACATCCTTACATTTGCCCTCTAGCCATCCCTGCTTAGCCATTTTGCACTTCCTGTCTATCTCATTTTTGAGACGTTTGTATTCCTTTTTGCCTGCTTCACTCGCTGCATTTTTGTATTTTCTCCTTTTATCAATTAATTTCAGTATCTCTTCTGTTAACCAAGGATTTCTACTAGCGCTCGTCTTTTTACCTACTTGATCCTCTGCTTCCTTCACTATTTCACTCCTCAAAGCTACCCATTCTTCTTCTGCTGAGTTTCTTTCCCCCATTCCTGTCAATTGTTCCTTATGCACTCCCTGAAACTCTGTACAACCTCTGGTTTTTTCAGTTTATCCAGTCCCATCTCCTTAAATTCCCACCTTTTTGCAGTTTCTTCAGTTTTAATCTACAGTTCAAAACCAATAGATTGTGGTCAGAGTCCACATCTGCCCCTGGAAATGTCTTACAATTTAAAACCTGGTTCCTAAATCTCTGTCTTACCATTATATAATCTGATACCTTTTAGTATCCCCAGGATTCTTCCATGTATACAACCTTCTTTCATGATTCTTAAACAAAGGATTAGCTATGATTAAGTTATGCTCTGTGCAAAATTCTACCATGCGGCTTCCTCTTTCATTTCTTAGCCCCAATCCATATTCACCTACTACGTTTCCTTGTCTTCCTTTTCCTACTGTCGAATTCCAGTCACCCATGACTATCAAATTTTCGTCTCTCTTCACTATCTGAATTATTTCTTTTATTTCATCATACATTTCTTCAATTTCTACGTCAACTGCAGAGCTAGTTGGCATATAAACTTGTACTACTACAGTAGGCGTTGGCTTCGTGTCTATAGTGGCCACACTAATGCGTTCACTATGCTGTTTGTAGCAGCTTATCCACACTCATATTTTTTATCCATTATTAAACCTGAAACGTCCCCTTTGAACAATTTATACAAGACTGTGCTTAAACTGACACACAATATTTTTAGCGCAACGCAATCTGACTATCAAAGATCCCTGCAAAAGAATGGCCCTGAGTAACATTAAACTATACCTTTCAGAAATCACTTACCTCACAAAAATCTTCGTTACTCGAACTACTGCAACACAGCGAGCGCCACTACTGCCAGCTAAATAAAAGATTCAAACTACGGAAGGCACTAACTACTGATAGAGATAGTTAGCAAATGAAAGATATTAATAGAGAACAAACAATGTATTTACCTTAATATCATCACAAGACATAATATATGTAATTTCAAAACTCCGCCATCTCTCTCCTCACATCCACCACTGCTGGCGGCTCACCTCTAACTGCGCAATGCTAAGCACTGTTCACATCCAGCTGCCGCTGCCTAACCCTACAATGGCAGACAACAATGCAAACTAGCCACAGGCTGCACACAGCACAGTCAGTGATTTTCATACAGAGCGCTACGTAACGTTGCCAATATAAAAATCTAAACAGCCTACTTACATAGCCCCCATGCTCCCCACAAAAAATTTTTTACAAATGGTGTTGGGCACTGGCCAATACAGATTTGAAAAATTTTTTCATAATTACAGTAACAATGATATAAAATGCACACACTTATTGATACAATGTTGGTCAAAAGCTAAAATTTTCTCACAGTCCATAAAGATAGTCCTGGTCATTCATCATAATAGTAATTACAGTTTTTTTTCACAAAGTCTCATTAGTAAAAGAAATTGCACACAGAAGTAGTGGATTTCCATGCAGTCTTGAAGAAGTAGTGTTGTCCTTCCAACTGAAAGACAGTGCTGACTCTTGACATGCTGACAGGTAATGGGCCACAACTGAGCAAACCCACAGCAGAATCATTCGACGGTTTGAAGAATATTGGTAGGTAGGTCATCACAGAGCAGACCCACTGTAGTTCTGGTAGAGATTATGGTATTGGTGGGCCACCAGAGGTGTAGACCCACTGCAGTCCTTGTAGAGATGGCCAGCAGCCATCTGCTGCGACTGTGCAGGTGCACAATCACCATCGAAGAGTCTTGCAGAGAAGATAGCAAGTCCATAAACCACCACTTGTGCACTCACAAAGTTTTTGGAATTGTCCTTAGAACCAGCAATGCTGTTATCCAGTCCCTTGCCGAATTAGTAACACACGTGCAAACACTAACAGTCCCAACTTCTCACATAGTGTCCATATAGTATGACCAACAGAAAAGTCTGCAGTGAAATGAATGCTTACAAGTTAATAATATGTTGAACTGGTGTCAATTACAATTTTATGATGTAAGAATACAATTACAAAGGTACAAAATACATCATTAAAAACATAACAATACAGATAACATTTGTAGTAATGTAGGCTGTACAAAACAATAGAAATAAACATATACATCAGTGTTACAAGAATTATGACATAAGTAAATACATAAAAGATCAGAATAACTTGCGAAACATCAACTTCACACATGAGCATTAAAACAAAACAGAATAAATAATGTCTAAGCATCTTTACAAAGTAAATAACAGAGTATTAGAAAAATTCTACAACATAGCTCTCATCAGCAAAACACATAAAGACAGGAAAAACACAAATACACAAGGGTACACAAACATATAGAGGGATGACACAAAAGGAAAGGACAGGGTTTGTTTTCCTGCAGTATTTTGCATGGAGATCTCCCTTCGTTCATCATTATTCCCAAAAAGTCCTATCTAAGCCTGCTTTCTGTATTCTGTTCACATCCTCTGTCAAAAATAGTTTTTCTCCACTGTACAGTATTCCTTTTTTTTTTGCCAGACCATTTTCTGATAGCTTCTCAATGCATTTCTTATAAATTCATCATAGTTAGTTTCTTATATAGTCTACCCCCTCTTAAGCTAACTTAAATCTACTGAGCTCAGATGCTAAACTAAGGGACGAGGCAATGCCGCAGCATACAACAAATCAACACAAACAGCAATGACAAAAAATGCCAATTTGCAAAGCAAGCAGCAGTAAATCTAAATTAACAGAAAAAATGCAAAATTACAACTAATATGAGCCAATGTGCAGCAACAAGAAAAGCTTAACAGAGTAATACAAAGTTAAATTCAATAACACTATGCCTGGCAAACAGCAGCAACTTATACCTAAACATGACATAGCTCAAGCAGGAAAAATATTACAGTAAAAACAACAATGCAGACAAGGGAAATGTCTATTCACATCTTAATGTCTATGTAATTAAAATGGTGCACCACAACAACTTATTGTAAAAAAAAATATTACCATGTACTTGAAAAGAAAATTATGTGTTACTGTTACTAGTTCCTTCTTATTGTTCTTTCCTTTCCAAGTGCTCCTTTTTTAAAGAATGTGGATCATAAAATAATTATTTAATAGATCTGTTGACAGAAAGTGTTCACATGAGCAAATGCATTTCATTTTATAAAAGCAATGCTGCAACACAGCTGGAAACCAGATATCAAATGAAATAAGCAATTACGCAAACCAAAGCATAAAAATATCATTCAATAGTCATGTGACATTTCATAAGTTAGTGGAAATTCTCTCAACTCTCGTAGAAAGACGCTTGTCGTAATCAGATGTGCAGATGTAAAAATATTTCTCATCATTTCATTAGGCATTGCAGTAAATATCATAAATTACGAGCTCCACAGTATGCTTTCAACAAGGAAATGTCAGTAGCGCTGACAATGGCCTCCCCTTTCTTTTTTTTCTACCTGAGCTTCTGACGAGGCACTCACACTAATGGCTTGTTCTCCAGGCGTCTGGCACACCTGGGTGCCCACGACGCATTATGTGCAGGTGGTCACTTAACTTTCTTAAGGAAATATTTATGACACCAGTTTCCGCTACAGTGACAGTCTCATATGAAAATTTCACAGGTCGAAAATTTACGTCACAAGTGTGTAGAAACAAAATCCTATGAATATAACAGTGTCCAAAAAAATTTTCGCCAGCATTGTGATACATTCACGCATTTACACACACATTTCATAACTCTTAAAGTACGATTCTCGGTTTCCAACAACCTTTTTCACAAGTCAAGAGTCCTTAACTTCTTTCATTATTCATATACATATAAACACGTAATCACATTCCTCATATATGGTAGCATCATTTTATTGACATAAACATACTTCAACAGCATAATACACATCGTCGTCGTAAAAATAACACCATAACACCTCAGTCAAATCTCAAAAACGTCGTAGCTTCCTCCAATAATTTCAAAATCTAAAAAAATTCTCTGCTCATGTCAAAAGTGTCATCTACCTCAAACGTTCTTTAAGAATCATGATCCCATACCAAATACATCATTCAAAGCTCTCATAGTATCACAATGGTTCCAAAAAAATATGAACAGTGCAAAAAGTACAGACAAAATACAATTTCTTAAGTGTGAAGTAATCCAGCTCTGTAATTGTGTAAACATGTGTCACTGACGTAGTAAAAAGATGTTTGTTTCTCTGTTAAATGATCAGATAGCTGTGTAATTTATGTGTTAGAGAAATATGGTACCGATGTGTTAAATTGTATAAGCAAATACCATATTAGCTAGGGCTCCTTGTGCTTGCCAAACACATGGTACACAAAGTAGGCGTGTACCCCCCTGAGGTTTATTGTAATTATACCCTCAGGTGTTACAGATTACAGCAATGGAATGAAATGTATCACGAAAAACTTTCTTTGTAATTCAAAAATCTTTAAAAATAAATGTTTTAAGTACAAAATTAATCACTCAAATACGTGTCCTGTAGCGCTAAATATGCGTCTTGCTGTAAGCTAATCTCTGTGGAAGTGTCGTAGTTATCGTCCTCCAAAAGCTAAGTTCTGCAGAAGTCAATGTACTTACCTCATGATAAACAAAAGTGAAATGCTTTGCGTATAGATTTCTTAGTTATTACGCTTATTGCCGTGATGAAGAAAGTACTGTGCTGTAACGTATTGTTGTCTTACGGAAAAGGCTGTCTCCTTGTAGCAATAGCACAAAAGTTACTACTAAAACATGTTTTACTTTA
This sequence comes from Schistocerca cancellata, assembly GCF_023864275.1. NCBI lineage: Eukaryota > Metazoa > Arthropoda > Insecta > Orthoptera > Acrididae > Schistocerca > Schistocerca cancellata. The sequence continues at coordinate 853,003,122 of NC_064626.1, forward strand.
CAGAAGAATTCAGAAAAACTGTGCAGATATCAAACAGATACACCGCAAAAGCAACATTGTAAATTGTCGCTCATTAGTAGCGTCGTGATAAAATCGTGTAGCTATCACATAAACTAACCACTGTCTCATCTGGTATCTCACTGAAAGTACCTTAAATCCAGAATCCACTCTCAAGCAAACCAAAATGTTGCATGAAAATTTCATTACCAGTGCCGGTATATGTTCCAAGTATGTGAGCCTTATAGTCGTTACATAATCGTGCAACTAACAAGCAAGAATGCACACACACAATAACACTGTGTCGCCTGTTCACAATAACAATGCATTCGTAATTTCTGTTTAAATAAGTTCTCTTGGTTCTTGACTGGATATTTAACTTCAAACATTGTTGCATGTTAACAGTTTCTCAGTGTGACAAATTGTACAAGTAGCGTGAAGTGAAAATTGCAAAGACTAAGTTAAAAAGCAGAGTATCTGTCAATAAACGGTTTTACATGTGAGATGTGGTGTAACCCTTTGCTCTTCTCAGAACGCAGTTTCAACTTGAATGCAATTATCATGCGGAATTCGTCCATAAAAAATACTGGAATTTTTCTCAAGGTTGGCATCTATGTTATTTTTCCCTGAGCCAGCCGGCGCACGCGGCTGCCTGCAGTGTGAGTCATTGTCTGTTTCTTTGTTGGCGCGCGTCGTTACTGGGATTAGGAGGCCTAACTTCTACAAATTCGCCTTGCCGAGAGGGCTCTGCTCTGTTAGAACCCCGCCAGTTCTGATGAAATTCACGTCTGTCATTTTGTCGGTAGTTTACATAGTTTCTTGTTTGTCGGTCATGTGGTGGAGAATTTCTCCCTGAATTATCACTGCATGGTGGAGCGTTGCGTCTGAAGTTATTCTGTCTCCTGTGATAATAATAGTTCTGGTTGCCAAATTGTCTGTTTCTATGATTGTCTCTGTCATATTCATTACTACGGAAGTGCGATCTTTCTCTGTAACTATTATTACTCTGCCAGTGGTTGTCATATGAGTGGTGTCTGTTTTGGTCACGATTTGCATTGTAAGAATAGCCTTGTCGTGTCCAGTTGTTGTTTCTGTCGTCACGGAATTGTGACGGATGTGACCTGTAGTGGTTGTTTTCCTGTTTTCGCATCCCACGACTGTCTGTGTCAATTTCTAATTCTTGTAACAGTCCCTGAAAAGCTTCAATGTCGTCTTTGCAACGTCCTGCTAAAATAATATGTCATAATGTGCAGGCAGTTTGATTAAGCAAATGCGGATGAGTCCTGAGGGGCTGTATGGGTTTGACAGGTATTGATTCTTGTGCAACATGTCTTCAACATATTTCACAAGACTGGAAAATTCAGATTGTTCGAAGTGTTTCATCATTATGATGCTATGTTTTACTCGGTCTTGTGTAACTTGAGACCAATATGCTGAGAGGAAGGCGTGATAAAAATCTCCTTCACTGTGACAATCGTGAATGACCGATCGCATTCTTACAGCTGGTTCATTCTCCAAGTAGCCACACATAAATTCTAATCTGTGTTCTAATGACCAGTTGGGAGGAAAACAATGAGAGAATTGACGGAGCCACGCTTGTGGATGAATGTCGTTGGCAGAATTCTTAAACGTTTTGAATTTACGTGTAGTAATGAACAGCTTATAGTCAAAATCATCGTGTCGGCGAGTAGCATATCGGTCATTGTTACGTCGTGTCGGCGGTTCCATCTCAAAATTCGGTGTACCTTGCCAATTTCTTTCATAATTACCAAAATGCCCTGTGTTATTATTTTGTGGCTTTTCCGTATTTCTAAGTTCCTCTTCCCGTGTTGGAGCGCGAGTGTCCTCTGAAATATGTAATTCTTGTATCACCTGCGTCAACTGATCTTGTACTTCCCGGATTTCTCTTTTGTACTGTGTATTGATTTGATTTTGATTTTGTTTGAATTTTCTTATTTGTTCATACTCTTCTGTGTCAGTGAAGGCTATGGGTCTTGTGTCATTCAGATCATCATCTACCTCTGTAGATAAGTTAGTGACCTGATCCGAAAGTTCGGCTACTTTCTCCGATAGTGAACACATTTCCTCAGTGTGTTTTTCTGAACCAAGTTTCAGAGTGTCCATTTGTGTTGAAATCGAATCTACTGTGTTCTTTAAGTTTTCCTGAGTTTTTGCCAGTTGCGTAACCGAATCGGTAGATGCAACTGAGTCAATTTTAGCCCACAAGGTCTCATGATTTTCATGAACAATGGTTTGCAGTTCTTTTATGGCTGCTTCGTGATTCTGTAATGCATTTTCATACCGCGAAAAAATAGGTTGAAAATGCTCACAAATTTGTGTTTTTACGTCATTACAGACCTTTTGACATTTCGATTCAATGTTATGTAATTCAGTAGTTAAATCTTCACGTGTTTGTTCAAGCGTAATGTGAAGATTTTGTTCCATTGCATCTAACTGTTGCTGTGTTTGTCTCTGGTGTTGTTCCATTGTGTCTAACTTTTGAAGATTTTGTTCCACTGTGTCTAACTTTTTAAGATTTTGTTCCATTGTGTCTAACTTTTGAAGATTTTGTCCCATCTGTCTCTGATTTTGTTCCATTTGTTGCATTAATTGCAATAGTAATGTATTAGTGTCTGGAATCTGTTTCTCTATGCTTTTTGGCAGTGCATTTTCACCGGCAACATTCACATTTTGACAAGCAGAAAATGTGTCTTGACTCATTTGAGAAAACGGTGAGGACCCAAAACCGAAGTCTACAGTATTTGCAGTATTGTGTTCTGTCATTTCGGATTCCTGAGGCGAGCTGTTGCCGACCGATCGATCGATAATGCTTCCCTGTTCACTACCTGTTTCACTGCCTACGCCATTGTTTGACGCCCGCTCCATTTCCCTATGCACAGTTACCAAATTACTACTTTGAATATTAGTTAATTCATTACATGTTGGGGCCAACACAATGCTTTCGTCTTCACTGTCATTTCTCAGTTTACTTTGGAGCTGAGTGTTACGTTTTTCACACGCCATTATTGTCACAATATTTCACACGATAACACAGAAAAGCACAATTTGAATAGCAAAAATAAGAGAACACATTAACATAGCACTGAAAATAATATCTAGTTAATTGCAGCTGCGAAATACTTGGCGCAAAGCTACATGCATGCCACAACTGTTTTACTGTACAACAATGAAAGACTGCAACTACAAAGGAGATTCTCTCTACAATTACGCACTAGCAATAAACAAAAGCTACACTAAATACACAAACTACAAGAAAAAATCAGAAGATTCCAGTGAGGTATCCTAGGCTAAGGGTCGACATATGAAACGTCCCCTTTGAACAATTTATACAAGACTGTGCTTAAACTGACACACAATATTTTTAGCGCAACGCAATCTGACTATCAAAGATCCCTGTAAAAGAATGGCCCTGAGTAACATTAAACTATACCTTTCAGAAATCACTTACCTCACAAAAATCTTCGTTACTCGAACTACTGCAATACAGCGAGCGCCACTACTGCCAGCTAAATAAAAGATTCAAACTACGGAAGGCACTAACTACTGATAGAGATAGTTAGCAAATGAAAGATATTAATAGAGAACAAACAATGTATTTACCTTAATATCATCACAAGACATAATATATGTAATTTCAAAACTCCGCCATCTCTCTCCTCACATCCACCACTGCTGGCGGCTCACCTCTAACTGCGCAATGCTACGCACTGTTCACATCCAGCTGCCGCTGCCTAACACTACAATGGCAGACAACAATGCAAACTAGCCACAGGCTGCACACAGCACAGCCAGTGATTTTCATACAGAGCGCTACGTAACGTTGCCAATATAAAAATCTAAACAGCCTACTTACAAACCTACTCCTGCATTACCCCTATTTGATTTTGTATTTATAACCCTGTATTCACCTGACCAAAAGTCTTGTTCCTCCTGCCACCGAACTTCACTAATTCCCACTATATCTAACTTTAACGTATCCATTTCCCTTTTTAAATTTTCTAACCTACCTGCCCGATTAAGGGATCTGACATTCCACGCTCCGATCTGTAGAACGCCAGTTTTCTTTCTCTTGATAACGACGTCCTCTTGAGAAGTCCCCGCCCGGAGATCCGAATGGGGGAGTATTTTACCTCCGGAATATTTTACCCAAGAGGACGCCATCATCATTTAATCATACAGTAAAGCTGCACGTCCTCGGGAAAAATTACAGCTGTAGTTTCCCCTTGCTTTCAGCCGTTCGCAGTACCAAAACAGCTGCTGCCCCTCTTCAGGAACCACACGTTTGTCTGGCCTCTCAACAGATACCCCTCCGTTGTGGTAGCACCTACGGTTCGGCTATCTGTATCGTTTAGGTACGCAAGCCTCCCCACCAACGGCAAGGTCTATGGTTCATTGAGGGGGGGGGGGGGGGGGGGTACAACAAGATGTACAATATGTACAAATTGTTTGTACAACAGTATTCACAAACATAATAAGGAATATACTGTACCGATAAGATAAGTAAAGCAGATCAGAGGCAGGCAAGTCGCCGAAGTGGCGTGCAGCTGTAAGACTTGCATCCACTCATTGAGCCATACGATATTGTCAGTAAAGAAATGTAACGTGTTGTGAACACATAGACAGAAATGCCTTTTTTCTATGATTATGCCCTTGCAGAACAATCATTGAAAGCAGTTACTCCTATAAAATATCTAGGAATACGCATACGGAGCGGTTTGAAGTGGAGCGGCCATATAAAATTAATCGAGACTAACAGAGATGTCGGACTGAAATTCACTGGAAGAAACCTCAGGAAATGTAATCCATCAACAAAGGAATTACCTTACATAACATTCGGTCCACTAATACATGAATATTGCGCGTCAGTATTGAGTCCGTACCAGAAGGAACTGATAGAGAATTTACAGAAGATTCAAAGAAGAGCGGCATGTTTCGTTACAGTTTAATTTAGTATGCGCGAGAGCGTCACAGAGATGTTGAAGCAACTCCATTGGCAGAGGCTGCAAGAGAGGCATTCTGCTGTGTTTTACAGTTACAGTTGCGAAAACGTACGTTCTTAGAAGAGTCAACAAATCTATTGCTTTCTCCTACGCATATTTCGCGAAAAGACAGTGAGAGTAAAATTAGATAGTTGCGAGCCCACTCGGAGGCTTACAGAAAATCGTTCTTCCCGCGAACCATACGCCACTGGAACAGTAAAAGACTGTAAAAGAGGGAAGTTGGCACTGGTACACAAAGTACCCTCCGCCACACACCGTAAGGTAGCTTGCGGACTATAGACGTAGATCTTTCAGATTAGTTCTGCATCTGTCTTCTATTTGGCGAGTCAATGAATTTCATTTCTCCTGGATAATAAAGAAGTACTCTTTTAGGTAATTTTTCATCAAATATCTTCTGTAGCTGGTTCTACCGTTCCTTTTCACCAACTACAATTTTTTCCTTCTAAGCTTCAGATCTTCATTGTTGGTATACGTCCACATTTTCTCCCTTCTTGTGATCACGCCATTGGCCTCAAAAAGTCTTATTTCTACAGCCTAGATTCTACTGTTCACCTTCTCTCTCAGTCCCACTACTTGCGTTCACGTAATCAGCTCTTCAGCTATGTGAAATACAATTATTGTATTTTTTTCTAGTTTTATTGTCCAGTATTCTAAGGGTTCCATATACAATGTCGAAATTTTCGAATTTACAACCAGTATTTGTTTCTTGGACGTATAATATACAGCAGTCTCGTAGATTAAATTAGTTAACATGACCAATGGCACAAGTTCCCATGGGGTAGCTGAAGACCAGTACACTGGTTTTATGGAAAATACTACGAGCTCATATGTTTGTATAAAGTTATATAATTCCCAATGCAACCGTTGTAAAATAGCTAATCTGTCAGATACGATAACTTGGTCATGCGGAAAAACAAGGGCCGAAATAACACTGTTTTATCTCCTACGTTCTCTGAACTACAATTTAAACCTCTGAGTTTAATTAGAGGTTGATAAACTATAGCCTTGCAATATTCCCATCACAGAAGGTGTTGTTTATCGCAGTTTAGTAACCCATAGTAACAGAGGATATTGGATGCACACTGAAATAGTGACCTCACGGAAAAAAGCGCAACCGAAGTTCATCGTACACGGACGTGATATTTGCTTGTTCTGTAAAAATTTGATCAGGGCACCACTTCAGGCGCATTTTAAACGAGAAAAACATCAGGATTAATCTTACACCCGTAATGGACGTATTTGAAAATGGAGGTTCACAGTCTACAGCACAGCCCCTAACTAATTTGATGTACTATAACTACTGGCGCATGCAGCACTCGTAAAAGCATTGCCAGCTTCAGTTTACATCACTACCGCTAGCGCTGAGTGGATTATCTGCGCCGTGAGGCTTCCGGACCACGAAACATGTTGACATTTTGATATTCAACCTGGGTAAATTATTCGTGACCATTTACTTTTTTATCGGTTTCTCTCATGAGCTGCGCACTCACACGTAATTATTACCATTTATAACGAACATTATACCTCCTTTACTTCCAGATGGATCTAAACCAAGTTAAGAACCTTCTGGCAAATTTAGACTGTGTGCTGGCCCCTGACTTGAAGCTTTTCGTGTGTAAGTGCTCTACCAGCTGAGCTATCCTAGCACGGCTCACGACCCGTCCTCTCATGTCTACTTCCACCAGCACTTGACCTCTTGACCTCTTGCCTTCCGAAGAGGTATTGGCGAAAGTCTCAGATCAGCGCTCACTCCGTAATCGTACTTAGTTTGGTAGTCACTTAGCGACCACAGTACGTTGGCTCATCTTAATGAGTGTACAAACTGAAATACCCTTTTTAACACAGCATTATCTGCTGCGGTCACGATAAAAATAAAGCAATCCTATTCAGGTAAGACGAAGCCAAGTATACACACTATTGAAAGTGTTATTAAACAGTGATTTAGGCTCATTACATTTCTTAAATTAACCCACGTATTCTTTTTCTCTATTTTAGCACCACCCAAAAAACAACTATTTTAAAACAGAAATCCATCCAAAGATTAGTTTCAGTACCTTATTTCTTTACGAGGCATCGTCCTACTAGATGCGTCATCTTTTACCAAACTGAGATCTGACGCATCCAGCCAACTGTAGAAGGACCAGCAGTTTCACGTTGATATCATAAATCGTTGCAGTCTCCTATTTTTCGCATGAGCAATGCATCACCAGATATAGAACTCGTAAAACTCTCGTGCTGGACAAAACTTACCATCCGTGGAGGTCATACTCTGAACCTGAGGACTGATAACTAACGTGACACTGAGGCAGCCATCAAGCCGCTCATGCCGCGCGGGGTAGCCGTGCGGTCTCAGTCACCTTGCCACGGTTCGCGCAGCTCCCCCCCTCGGAGGTTCGAGTCCTCCCTAGGACATGTGTGTGTGTTTTCTCCTTAGCGTAAGTTAGTTTAAGTTAGATTAAGTAGTGTGTAAGCCTAGGGACCAATAACCTCGGCAGTCTGCTCCCACAGGAACTTACCACAAATTTGCAAAATCATGCCGCTTATAAACGCGCGCGCGCACGCACGCACGCACGAATGGTGCCAGATTGTCAATCAGAAATCTGTTAACCTTGTGCGAACGCATGATGAGCCCTGCGATGTTTTATTTGGAAATTTATGGTAAGTTCCTATGGGACCAAACTGCTGAGGTCGTCGGTCCCTAGGCTCACACACTACTTAATCTAGCTTAAACTAACTTACGCTAAGGACAACACACACACACACATGCATGCCCGAGGGAGGACTTGAACCTCGGACGAGGGGAGCCGTGAGAACCGTGGCGAGGGACCACATACCGCGCGGCTACCCCGCGCGGAGCAATGTTTTTTACAGGAGTAACTGTAGCAGACTAAATGAACTTAGATTAGAAGTCGTGGTTCCTATTGCTTCTGTTATTAATTCTTCTGGCTGATGATGCACCATAACTATATTCTTACCTATTTGCCAAGTAAATGACAATAAACAAATAAGGACTGAAACAAACTGTTCCCAAATTGTTATGTTACGAAGAGGATACAAAACTGTCGCCTCAGCGCTATAAACACAAATCCGAAAGTTCATTTTGTAACACCGCCAGGGGTGGCACAGCAAAAAGACGCCAAACGCGAAAATCCCATTTCCCATGATCAATTTTGATTTATGTTCCCCGTAAACAACATCAGCAGGGTCCTTCAGCAAGTTCATGGCTAATTTCTTGTCCCATCGTTGTCAAACTGCGCAAGCGCACTATCCCTAGTGACCGTGATAGCGAGCGGTCTTAAATTCTAGCTTTTGTGGCTTGAAAGCAAACTAAGAAAAAACAATAAGATCATTAATTTGGAAACTCTTGTTGTTTAGTATGATGAAACCATGATCTAAATCTCACACAATATGCAAACGATTATCGTGAGTGGTTGAAAATGCCTCCAGACATACACATATGGTTTCAGTACTGCAGAATGGACGTCAATCAGCTGTCGGTCGCTTATCCATTGTCCAGAGCGTAGCTTCATGGAAAATTTGCTTGTTGACGGTATATCCAGTTGTTATATCTGGTTATATGTTGCTACTACAAAATTTGTTTTTAAGTTAAACATGTTCTTCACGTCTCGTTGAAAACCTGACGTATGATTATAATTTCTTGACTGTCTCCCGGTCGAATTCAAAACCTTTTTCTCTCAGAGTAGGATTTGCAACCTCAGTCCTCAATTATTTTCTAGCTGTATTCAAATCTTTGGCTTCCTCTTACTTTTTACGCTCTGCAGATCCCCCTAGTACCATGGAAGTTATTCCTTTATGTTTTAACACATGTCCTATCATCCTATGCCTTATTCTTGTCATTGCTTTGCACATATTCCTTTCCTCACCGATTTTGCGGAGAACGTCATCATTCCTCACCTCATCAGTGCACCTAATTTTCAACATTCTTCTGCAGCACCACATCTCAAATTCTTCGATTCTTTTCCGTTACGGTTTTCCCCAAGGTCCATGTTTCACCACCGTACAATGCTGTGCTCCAAAAGGACATTATGAGAAATTTCTTCCTCGAACAAAGATCTGTGTCTGATACTACTAGTCACCTCTTGGTCTGGAATGTCCTTTTTTCCAGTACTAATCTGCTTTTCATGTCCTCTTTGTTCCGTCCATCACGGGTAATTTTGCTGCCTAGGTAGAAAAATACCTTACTTCGTCTACTTCGTGACTCCCAATGCTGATATTAAGTTTCTCGCTTTTCTCATTTCCCCAAATTCTCATATCTTTCGTCCTTCTTCGATTTAATCTCTATATATATTCTGTATTCAATTGACTCTTCATTCCACTCAGTAGATTGTGTAACTCTTCTTCTCGTTCACTGAGGATAGCAATGTCATTAGCGAATCATATTATTGATAGTCCTTCACCTTGAATTTTAAGCCCACTCGTGAGTTTTTCTTTTATTTCCGTCATTGCTTCTTCGACGTGTAGATTAAACAGCAGGGGCATAAGACTACATCCCTTTCTTTCACCATCTTTACTCCGAGTACTTCGTTCTTGGTCTTCCAGTTTTATTGTACGCTCCTAGTTCTTGTACGTATTGTTTATTACGCATCTTTCCTATCGCTTATCCCAGATTTTCTCAGGATTTCGAATATCTTGCACCGTTAGACATTGTCGAACGCTCGACCCAGGTCGACAAAAGTGTGTCTCGATTTTTCTTCAGTGTTGCTTCCATTACCAACCGCAACGTCGGAACTACCTCTTTGGTACCTTTATCTTTCGTAAAGCCAAATTGACAGTCATCTAACAGTTCCTCAATTTTCTCATTTACGTCGTCAGATTAAATTTTCACCAACGTATTACTAAAAGATATACACCCCCTAAATGATACTGCGATCGTTATGAATGTTTGCGAGTAAAAAATAATCACTTAATTTACCTTCATTTATTACGATGTTTCGGCTAGTGTCATCATCATATCAGAACTTAATACTTGTTAAACAAAATTCGTTGTCAATTGCTATTAAACCTATGCCTAGGCGGTGGGTGAACTCAAAGATGCGCCATTCCTAGGCATAGGTTTCATGGCAGCTGACGCTGAACTTTGTTTTATGAGTACTAAGGTGTGATCTGATAATGGTACCAGCCGAAATGTAGTAACAAATAAAAATATATGAAGCGTTCTAGACTGCTTTACTCACAAAACAGATCCACCAATGTATTTAGGAGAATCTGAGAGGGGAATCATTTACTGACATCCGGAAAAAATGTTGTATACTTCACGGGAAATGTGAGCACTGTTCGTGATATTTAGTTGTCAGATTTCAGGTCTTCGGTAGAATATTTATCTAATTAGACAGCCTGAAATCTTGATACAGGAAAAATCCAGCTGTCTTAGTCAAATTACAAAATAAGTTCGATTTATCCTGTTCTTTTGTAATGTAATGACTTTTACAAGCATGGAATTTAAACGACATTACTGTCGCTCTAACTGTGATAAGAATATTTGCGGAGAACCTGAAGTGAATTCTGTAAGAGAGCAGACGAGACAACTGACCAGTGCAGCAACGTTTTAGCTTTAGGACTGGAGGTACTGAAATTATAATTTCTCTTGTCAGGTGAGCAAATATTGTCAGAAGGTACATTTACACTCCTCTTACAGTTTCAACGCTGTTACCCCGAACTTCAAGTTCTCAGAATCACAGAGTATCGTGTGCTTTGCTCTGCTGTGTGAGTTACTTTGATGCCGCATTTTATGCACCAGTGAAGTCAATGTTTTTTCAAAGCTGAAAGTGCCTTTAACATTCCAGAACGGTGAAACTGAAGCATAAAATAAATAACGTGAAGAGCTATAACATCTTATCGTGTTTCATGCATTCTGTTGGCAATGCATTACGGTGATTCTTGTGTGAATTTCTTCAAGTAACATGAGAAATGTTTTTCAAAAATACATTAAGAGTTAAGTTGTTGCTGTTATGTGATTTATTTTATGTAAATTATTTTATAATGGACATGTTATTCGCCTATTGCATTTTCGTGATGGGTTAATTGAACACATTAATCTCTACACATTAATTTCGAAGAAATCAATTGGGATTTAACGTTCCGTCGGAGGCGAAGACATTAGAGACGAAGCGCCGACGCCTATCAGGAAAGCATGCTTTAAACGATTTAGAAAAGCGACGGAAAACCTAACTGTGGATGGTCGAATGATATCTGAACCTTTGTCCCCCCATGAATGCGAATCCAGTGTCTTACTAATACCTTACCAGATTTTAACCCTTTTCATTCCTTACCCGTAAAGGCAGAGCAGGGTGTTCGAGTAATGACTCATGTAGAGTCACAAACTTTTCAACCACATACCAGGCGAGCTGGTACTGGATCAGCAGTGTTCCTAATAGGGAACATTTTGGAGGGGGTTTCCTGTTCCTGCGTTTACCTTGCTGCCAAGGGAAGCCTTCCTAAAAACAAATTCTGGACTGGAGGATAGGACCTATTTTTAATTTAAGTCTAGAATAAAAGGTACCAAATAAATAATAGGTAAGGCTCGTGTATGCACAGCTGCAATTGCTTAAGTGTACGCACACCAAGGTCGATGACTTGCTCAACACGAGAAGTATATTAAACCTTGCGTCCTCCCACCACTTTCGGTGCTACACAGGTATACCTGGAACTGCTCTGCGCGTTGGAATAATTCAACAGCTGCACTTGAATATTTGTGCCGGACCTCGAATCCAACTCGGATGCTACGGTTCTCTAGAATGGTTGTCTTAACCGCCACGACCATCCAGACACGCTTCAAACTCCCAGCTGCTGCTCACCATTGATGTTGTGGCCACACTCATTTTCCCCATTGCTCGCAACCTCTCTGTATTTCCGCAAGGGGATGAACGATGGTATGAATCGGCGTTGGAATAGTCTTATCTTTGTCGAGGCATATCAATACAGTTATAAGTGTGATGTCTGTTTTTCCAGAAATCTGTATCAATGCAGTTGCATACCGTCGTTCGTCTCCTTGCGAGAATATAGTGAAGCGACGAACAATGGGGAAAATTAAGGGGATCACGGCATCAGTGGCAAGCAGCAGTGGATAATTTGAGTCAAGTGGGAAGCGTGTCCGCATGCGCGAGGCAATTAGGGCTTCCAGTCTAGAGAAGCGGACCATCCGGGTTCGAGCCCCGGCCCGGCATAAAATTTCAAGGGCAGCTGTTGAATTATTTCAACGGCGAAAGCAGCTATGTCGTCCCTTTGACTATGAATGTAAGGCTGCATAAGTCGACCAGTGGTATGTGCTTTCGGACACGTCCAAAAGAAAAGATACCACACGTATAACTGCATATCAAGAACTGTTTCACCTGAGTGCAAATGGCTGTAAAGCCAACTTACCCTATTTGCTCTGGATGTGTGGATGCTGCGAGTTGGGGTGCCTGTCGCAAAGTGCATGAAATATTTCCCAGGCCACATTTGTTCAGGCTAGCCTCTGTTAGCAACATTGAGAGACTGCATCGATTGTGCCTGGAACTATTTGTCGACGTATGTTGTGAAATCATTATTATGTACTACAAAGCTCTTTGAGTGTAACGTCAGGAAGTAGTCCTTGGATGATTTACAGAGCTGTTTGAGATCATTTCAGTCTTTAATACAGACAGAGTTACTATTTTTACTCTGTCATGTGTTGTATAACAGATGCCTCAAAACTACGTATGACAGGTGAGTGGAGTGAGATTTAATAACTGAAGAAGTATCAGTAGCTATTTTGAAATGTCAAGCAATAAAACCAATAGTAAATTTCCGATGCAAGTCTCGCTGACAGTATTTAAGATTTTGTATCAGTGTCAGTTAACGAATGGGAGACATAGTTCATTACCATACAGGGGAATACTGGTGATTGGGATACAACCCGTAGGGGCTTTGGAAAATGACGTCACGAGTTACCACAGATAATGCACTGCAAAGATTTAGGCGAATGTTGACAACCACAGGAACGTAGTACTGAGAAAGCAGATCGTGGACATATACCACTTATATCCATATTTCGAACGTAATGTTACATACATCGCTTTTTTCACTGTAGGAAGTCCTTGTATACTATACTTCAATTGAGCTACGTAGGTCAACTAAAGGATAGGATACTAGTGCTAGCAAAATAAAAGTGACACACATAGCAATGGCATGGAATATCAGTTAAAATATGTAGGTTGTATCCTGTACTTCAGTTGACCCATTGAAAGGTGGCTACACTGAGCGATTGTGCCAGAGATCGCGCCAGAGAGTTTTGTTCCGCCGCCTCCACTGGCAGTGATTATTGAGAAGTAGCGGCAGGCAGTTCTTGTCGAGAAGCGATGGTAGGCGGTTCATGTTCAGATGTAGTGGAGACTGCTTGTCGTGTAGTGGAGAGTTGTTGAGATGTGGTAGTAGTGCGTGTTTGTTCCATGTTTCATGCAGCTGTTTGATGGGAGAGATAGCAAATTTTGTTCTAATGGAGAGATTGTAATGATCAGAGTGCTTTTCGTCAATATATATGAAGGTAACAAATTCCCTGTTTTTTTCTTTTTATTATTTGTGTGTCTCAAATAATGCATCATTACAGGTTCAGTCAACAAAGCATCTGGCTTGTTTTCTTGTATTAGAGTGTAATTCTGATTTTCTTGCACAATTATGGTATTTCTAATTTTTTTTTAGTTACTTCAATAAATGGTACTTGAAATTTCTTGTCTTATTGGAGAAGAACCGTGCCAGATGTGTACGTTGAGTCACACTCCCACATATAGAACAGTTACACTTGTGCTTTGTTGGCTTCGTAGGTTTTATAGTTGCTGGGGACTTAATTAATTAATTGTGTTAACAGAAAATTTTCTTTCATTGTTTGTTGTTATTCTATGCAGTCAGATTGCGTACAAATACTAGTCAGGACCAGCCGTTTACGAGACTGCGTAATCGGACATACAGCGACAGAAAATTAAAAAGTATTTGCATTGCATTCATATTTTTTTTTAAATAAGCCCCAATGCACGTGGCGACCGCTGCTTCGGATCGTCCCTTGGAATCTTTTGATTGTAAAAATAGTAGACAGTAGTATTGTTGTAGTAATCTGTAGTTTAGTAATTGTAGTCTATGTTGCATGTGAAGATTTGGTAATTAGCATTCTTCTAATGGTATTTTTCAAAATTTAATTTTTATTGCCTTGTATACGCGTTTGACGATTTAGTGCAATTATTTCAATTGTTCATTAATCGTGTTTGAGGGAAACATTTCGAGTGAATGGTATTGTTGGAGATAAGGAGTCATTGTGTGTAATTTTCGTACAGTGACGAGTTTTGTATCTTTTGTAAATGATTAGGCGATCTATGAAAAAGGCAAAAATGATGGATAGTGAGAATGACGAAATTGTTAACACGGCGAACTCGCCAACAGAGGAAAACAGTGTCATAAACAATGTAGTGGAAAACAATTTAATAAGCAGGGAAAATAGTCCGGAAACAGTTCAAAATTTTTCACAATCGAAAAATTCTCAGATTGCGTGGTTAACGACAGAAGATATGGAGCAGTTGATGAGTGTAATATTAAATTTGGGATCTGAATTAAAAACACGGATAGACTCACAAATAGGAAGAATTAACACGAAGATAGAAACTTTGACAATACAGTTAGGCTCACAAATAGGAACAAGTAAAACCGAGATGGAAACAATGGAAACACAGTTAGGCTCACGAACAGGGACATGTTTCAAAAACATGAAAGATGAATCAAAGAAAGAAATTAGAGAAGAAGAACAACCGATTTTGAAGGCTCACAATAATAGTTTAATTTCAACAGAAATCGGACAAGAGGAACAGGACAGAGAACAGGAAGAAAAAGATCGCGTGATAGTACAAAAATTTTCAGAATTAAATTTACAACGTGCACACGATAAGGAAGAAATAATTGAAAGAATCGAGGAATCCGTACCAAATGACAGAATAAATAACTTAACGCAACAGTGTGAACAGTTAACTACTAAATGTGACAATACCGAAACCCGAATCGCGACACTTACGGATGACGTAAATAAACAGAAAGAAAAGATAGGTGACTCATCGGAAAGAGTTGAGGAGATCTCAGATAAACTGACAAGTCTTAGTTTAAATGGGGACAGAGATTCAGATGACACAGCTCCATTGCCATTTTCAGAAACCGAAGAGTACCAGAGCATAAATAAACATGTTGAAAATCAGGGAAAATTTAATGAACGCGTTAAAAGGGAGTCTGAGGCATTAGGAAAGCAAGTCAAACAAATTGAAAGCAAAATCGTAGGAAAGGACGGTAGAAAAAATTTGGAATCACCAATAGCAGCGGGTTTTGAAGAAAGTAATTTATTTCATTTACGAGAAGCAACAAGAGAGCGCCAGGCGTGCGAACTTGACAATAATCGACATTCGAACTGGGACAGACGCGGTAGGTCTTTGTCGCCACGAAGCGAAAACTTTGACTATAAACACTTCTTGACTGTTCGGAAATTTAAGATCTTCCGCAATTCTAAGAATGACATACATACATGTTCATGGTTAGCTCAATTTCTGTACGCACTTCCGCTAAATTTGCCACTAAGTCACAAACTGAAATTTATGTGCAGCTATTGAAGTCCTCAGGGGATTCACTACTCTAAGTGAATATGTGCCGTAGCGAGCATAGTGCCCCGAGCTGTAGTGGTGCTATTTCTCTTTTAGTTTTCTGTACTGCTGCCTACTCTTTTACTATTCTTTGCATCTGTCAATACAACTCTTCAACTATCAATCTATCTAGAGAGCGTGTAAAAAATAACCGGATATGACTATTTTACCCAAAAGTGACTTCGGAAATTACCGTTTGGACTTACTGTATCTTCAGCAGCATTCATTCGTAGTTTAAATGAAATTTTAGCTATTTATCTTCGTGACAATATTACTTCATAGGTTGACGATATTCTTATTGCTAAACGTTCTTGGAGTGAGCACAACAAAATTTTGGATTCATTGTTACGTATCTTTGCAAGAGTTGGCATTACAGTGAACTTAGAAAAATCTGAATTTGGTCGTTCTCAGGTGAAATTTCTCGGTCACATTATTTCTACAGAAGGTATTCTTCCTGATCCAGAGAAATTAGACGCTATTCGTAATTATGCTGTTCCTACCACAAAACGTGATGTTCGTAGTTTCCGTGGTGTCTGTAATTTTCTTAGACGTTTTGTTAGATTGGACAATTTTGCCACACCTCGTTTTTGCGAACTCTCTGGAAAGTTCTTTTTAAACGAAAATCGGTCGACAACTCTGTTTGGTTAGTTTGTATTCCTGATGAGTGGGTCAATAAATTGATTTGGTACACACATTTCAGTTATGCGCACTTTGGTCCCAGAAAATGCTTTCATAAATTACGAGAAAATTGCTACTTCAGTAATATGGAAAAACGTATTCGATCTGTTCTGGCCAAATGCAAATTATGTCAAACGGCTAAGCCGCCAACAGTTTCTCACAGAGCTCCGTTGTTTCCTATCATTCCAGCGAAATTAAAGGACATGGCTGCAGTTGATTTGTTCGGTCCAGTGGTTCGATCTACTAATGGTTTTGCGTACATTTTCGTAGAAGTGGAATTGACATCAAAATATGTGTGTTTTACACCTTTACGCAAAGCAACAGCTCGTTCAGTATCTAACGCTTTCATCAAACATTTTCTTAAAGAAGTTGGTCATGTTGATAAGGTTATATCAGATAATGGATCACAGTTTCATTCTAAAATTTGGCTTCGTACTCCACGGCGTCGTAAGATTAAACCAATTTTCATTTCACTTTTTCACCCTCAATCTAACGCTTCAGAGAGATGGATGAAGGAAATCAATAAATTGTGTCATCTTTATTGTCATCAGAATCACAGAACGTGGGATCAGTATCTTCATATTTTTCGAAACATTCTGAATGAACTCCCTAATGATTCAACTTCTTTACCGCCTATATTGATATTAAAAAACAAAGCACTGACAAATCGCATTTCTGAAATCGTTCCTTTTCCGCCTACGCGGAAACTGCGGCATTCTGAAGTTATCAACCTGGCTCTACGAAATATTACATCTGCGGCTGCTAGAAGAGAGAAATCAGCTAAGCGTTCTGGTCGTTTAAAAATCTTGTCAGTTGGTCAGAAGGTGTTAATTAAGTCTCATCGTTTGTCTCACAAAGGAAAAGGCTTGTGTCGCAAATTTTTTCTGCTTTATAACGGTCCATATAGAATTCGCAAAATTATTCATGATAACACTGTTGAAGTAGAAACTCTTAAATCACGACGCTCTAAGGGAATACATCATATATCAAACGTTAAAATTTTTGTGGAATGACGTACTTTAGAGAAACTGACAGCTACACGTAAACACGCAGAGAATACAAGGGTACCGCGCTGTGTTTTGGCGGCGGCATATACTCAAAGCAACAGTCAAGTCTGCGCGCCACACAAGGCAGTCGTTGACCGCAAACAATTACTTCCTACGTCACGCGCCTACAGCTGATCGAGCGCTCAGTGCGAATGCACTGACAGCCATAAACAAATACACAGTCTTTCTCCGAATAAAATCAGTATAAAGCTATAGTGACTTGATGAATTATGTTATTAACATTCAGTATTTTTCAGGATACGGTTCTATAAAATATTTAAGAACTTCAGGTAAATTCTGTGCGTGTCCGACGTTAAGAGGACTTGCTATCGAGAAAATTTCAGAAAGAATGTAATTTCCAAGAAGAAACTAATAAATTAAAAAGGTAACTATTAATTGAGTTCATTTTTCAGGTAACATATTTCCACTTAGGTACGTACTTTAGACGTAATTTGCTGCTCGCGATTACGTGATTCATACTTTGTGCTAATTTCATGTTCTATGAATTTACTTGTGAAGCGACGTGCTTGCGTACGTTAACTGATTTTGACAATGATTATTAATGAACTGGGTTGTAACTTGTGTATATTATGCATCGCTTGGCTGCACTGCTTTTTCACTGATGTCATATTTTTTAATTATGTGCCTGCTGTGCTTATTTATTTAAATTATAATTGTCACCTGATTAATTGTGCTGATGTGGTTAGGTATGTAAGGTATACTTTGTGATTTATCTGCTTGCGCCTTCATGTTTACTTATTAAGATTACATATGAACATTTATTTGCTTATGCTGATATGATGCTAATGACCTGTTTATTACGTAAGGTATATGTTTACTGCTATGCGTATGGATTGCATATTTATACATTTCTGTTTGTTGTCACAACTACTCTTTAATTTTGTATATAGCAATGCTAATGTACAGTGTACGAACATAGAGTTTAGGTTACACTATGGTATTAGTTACAGATTGTTCGCTTGGCAGAGCCTCGTTGTAAGAATTGTGCTGCATCCACTTGTTGACATTCTGTTCTCTACTGGTATATTTACTCGCTATTGCTTGTTTTGCTTACGCTCAGTGCCTTATAATTTTTAAGATAGGAAAATGAACTGCTATGATCCGACGAACGACATTAGTACAAGAAACTTCATAGAAGTCACATGAGCTGAGGTTTTATGGAAGTTGTATAAATGTATGGTAATAGGAGGGAAGCTAACGACATGACATACCAAAACTAGGTTTAGACCATTGACAGTTACTACACTGCATTTTTCGTGAGCAATTGAAATAGGAAGTGACACTTGACACAAGAAATACTCCACATGTTTGCTTCTGTTTGCCATAATTCTTGAAATGGTGTACACACTGTGAATTATTAGGATCATTCACACTCCGTAATCGTACTTAATTACTGAGAGTTATTCGAACTAAGTCTGTTAGAGGTCATGTATGTATTTCTTTTGTTTATAATTCATAATGAGTAGAAGATTTGGGTCAGATGGATTACACAGAGGTTGTGTGTTGATGAACTGAAGTTTGCACTAGGATTTTGTCTGTACTTGTTCGAGGAGACTGACTAGAGGAAAGAGTTGTTATGGAAGTGAAATGATATTGGCGATAAGGTTTATATATGTCGACGTATTGAAGAGATATTATTGAGGTATTGAGATTGTGTGAAGTTGATGATTATTGAAGTTTTGGTAGACAAGAGGTAAGGTAAATGATATTGATGACAAGTTTTATATGTATCGACGTAAGAGGTATTATTGAAGTATTGAGATTATGTGATGCTAATGATTATTGGAGTTTTGGTGGATAAGAGGTAAAGTAAGTGACGTGCATATTTTTTTTTTGTTGGTCTATATGGAACAAGGAGGATGAAGATGGCAGACTAGAACACTAAAGTAGAAGGAAGATTGTCTAAACACACTTGTTAAATCAATAAGCAGTACATAATTTTTTTTGGAGAGAGGAAGTAATTGCATATCTTGGCTCACTGACAGTTGTTCAGCAACCGTACATTTTTTATTTGGCTTGGCAAACATTGGTCTTGACATGATGACTATGATGTTGACTTAACTATTATTGACTGTTACACATTGCTGCCACTACTACTTGATACACATGATGAACATAAAATTTTGGACAGAATTCCATTTTCACAGTGAACACTATTCAATTACACAGTAGTACTTAATGTGGATGAAAGATGAGTGAGTGTGTTTTGTGTGTTTTCCTTTCCTAATCCTACCCACCTATTTCCTAAATATTATTTTATTTGTTTGTAGTGGCTTGCACTGACACCCATAAATATTATAGGTTTACTGGTATTTGTGTATTTGTAATAGTTAATATGACAATTATCTGATATCATTTGTGTGTTTATTAGAATTTGTATGTTTAGTGTAAGAGCATTGTAAAAGCATTTGTATGTGTATTCAAACTATTGTTCATGCTTGAACTGTCTGATCAGTGATAGTAAATATTATGGACTGTTACTTGTACTTTTTCTACATGATTGGTGCCACTAGGACATGTTTAATTATAAACTCTGATGAACAGTGTGAACAGTGATAGTAAATATTATGGACTGTTACTTGTACTTTTTCTACATGATTGGTGCCAATAGGACAGGTTTACTTTCTGCTTATAAACTCTGATGAACAGTGTGATCAGTGATAGTGAATATTATGGACTGTTACTTGTACTTTTTCTACATGATTGGTGCCAATAGGACATGTTTACTTTCTGCTTATAAACTCTGATGAACAGTGTGATCAATGATAGTAAATATTATGGACTGTTACTTGTACTTTATCTACATGATTGGTGCCAATAGGACATGTTTACTTCCTGCTTATAAACTCTGATGAACAGTGTGATCAGTGATAGTGAATATTATGGACTGCTTTCTGCACCTGCTCAACACTACTTGGTGCACTGATGAACTGCTTCTACTGAGAAATGTGACTTGTTGCTGTGTGTACCTCTTCAACATTGCTGGGTGCCACAGATGGAAATGCTTCTACTGAAATGCTGTCACCTGATGGTGCCTGCACCTACTCAACATTGCTGGGTGCCACTGATGGACTGCTTCTACTGAAATGATGTCACCTGTTGGTGTATGCACCTGTTCCACAATGCTGGGTGCTACTGATGGACTGCTTCTACTGAGATGATGTCACTTGTTGCGGTAGCAGCTGTTGCACAATGCTGGGTGCCAATGATGAACTGCTTCTACTGAAATGATGTCACCTGTTGGAGTATGCACCCATTCCACATTGCTGGCTGCCACTGATGGAACTGCTTCTACTGAAATGATGTCACCTGATGGTGTCGGCACCTACTCAACATTGCTGGGTGCCACTGATGGAACTGCTTCTACTGAAATGATGTCACCTGATGGTGTCTGCACCTACTCAACATTGCTGGGTGCCACTGATGGAACTGCTTCTACTGAAATGATGTAACCTGTTGGAGTCTGCACCTGTTCCACAATGCTGGGTGCCACTGATGGACTGCTTCTACTGAAATGATGTCACCTGATGGTGTCTGCACCTACTCAACATTGCTGGGTGCCACTGATGGAACTGCTTCTACTGAAATGATGTCACCTGTTGGAGTCTGCACCTGTTCCACAATGCTGGGTGCCACTGATGGAACTGCTTCTACTGAAATGATGTCACCTGATGGTGTCTGCACCTACTCAACATTGCTGGGTGCCACTGATGGAACTGCTTCTACTGAAATGATGTCACCTGTTGGAGTCTGCACCTGTTCCACAATGCTGGGTGCCACTGATGGACTGCTTCTACTGAAATGATGTCACCTGATGGTGTCTGCACCTACTCAACATTGCAGGGTGCCACTGATGGACTGCTTCTACTGAAATGATGTCACCTGATGGTGTCTGCACCTACCCAACATTGCTGGGTGCCACTGATGGAACTGCTTCTACTGAAATGATGTCACCTGATGGTGTCTGCACCTACTCAACATTGCTGGGTGCCACTGATGGACTGCTTCTACTGAAATGATGTCACCTGATTGTGTCTGCACCTACTCAACATTGCTGGGTGCCACTGATGAACTGCTTCTGCTGAAATGATGTCACCTGATGGTGTCTGCACCTACTCAACATTGCTGGGTGCCACTGATGAACTGCTTCTGCTGAAATGATGTCACCTGATGGTGTCTGCACCTACTCAACATTGCTGGGTGCCACTGATGAACTGCTTCTGCTGAAATGATGTCACCTGATGGTGTCTGCACCTACTCAACATTGCTGGGTGCCACTGATGAACTGCTTCTGCTGAAATGATGTCACCTAATGGTGTCTGCACCTACTCAACATTGCTGGGTGCCACTGATGAACTGCTTCTGCTGAAACGATGTCACCTGATAATGTCTGCACCTACTCAACATTGCTGGGTGCCACTGATGAACTGCTTCTGGTAAAATGATGTCACCTAATGGTGTTGGCACCTGTTCCTCAATGCTGGGTGCCACTGATGGACTGCTTCTACTGAGATGATGTCACTTGTTGCTGTAGCACCTATTCAACAGTGCTGGGTGCTACTGCTGGAACTGTCAACTACTTGTTGTGAAAGCATTTTATATGAATATTTGTATAAACTGATTTTTGTGTATTACTGTATGTGAAAAGTTATGAGACTCTTACCTGCACATATTCGTCATTGCTGACGCTATCGATTGAATTGTTTAACCACATGATATTTGTGTAAACTATTATGTAAAGTCATATGTATGAAAGAATTTTATTCCTTACTGTATTTTATATATTAGGCTATTGAAAGGTCAGTGCAAAGCCAAAATTTTATCTAGTTATATGATATTTATGCATTAATATTATCTTTTATTTTTGTCTGTATTTTTTTTTTGACGAATTTGGTGGTATTTTCACCACCAATGCTGGCAAAAATACCATCAAATTCTAGCCCGTGGAGGAAGAGCATATGAAAGGTGGCTACACTGAGCCACAGTGCCAGAGATCGCGCCAGAGAGTTTTGTTCCGCCGCCTCCACTGGCAGTGATTATTGAGAAGTAGCGGCAGGCAGTTCTTGTCGAGAAGCGATGGTAGGCGGTTCATGTTCAGATGTAGTGGAGACTGCTTGTCGTGTAGTGGAGAGTTGTTGAGATGTGGTAGTAGTGCGTGTTTGTTCCATGTTTCATGCAGCTGTTTGATGGGAGAGATAGCAAATTTTGTTCTAATGGAGAGATTGTAATGATCAGAGTGCTTTTCGTCAATATATATGACGGTAACAAATTCCCTGTTTTTTTCTTTTTATTATTTGTGTGTCTCAAATAATGCATCATTACAGGTTCAGTCAACAAAGCATCTGGCTTGTGTTCTTGTATTAGAGTGTAATTCTGATTTTCTTGCGCAATTATGGTATTTCTAATTTTTTTTAATTACTTCAATAAATGGTACTTGAAATTTCTTGTCTTATTGGAGAAGAACCGTGCCAGATGTGTATGTTGAGTCACACTCCTACATATAGAACAGTTACACTTGTGCTTTGTTGGCTTCGTAGGTTTTATAGTTGCTGGGGATTTAATTAATTAATTGTGTTAACAGAAAATTTTCTTTCATTGTTTGTTGTTATTCTATGCAGTCAGATTGCGTACAAATACTAGTCAGGGCCAGCCGTTTACGAGACTGCGTAATCGGACATACAGCGACAGAAAATTAAAAAGTATTTGCATTGCATTCATATTTTTTTTTAAATAAGCCCCCATGCACCATATAGGATACACATTTTACGTATGTCAGTTTTCTCACCTTCGCTACTACTACTATCAACTGAAGAATAGGTTAGTAGTGTTAGCGAAGGGGAAAACAACGACAGACGTAAAATTTGTATACTGAAGACTGGCAGGCAAGAAATAGGATACTAGTACTAGCGAATGCGGAAAAAGGCAACACACTTAAAATTTGTATCCTATACTTCAGGATCTATATACGTCAGCTGAAGAATTCGATACTCGTACAAGCGAAGCTGGAAGACGGCAACAAACGTAAAACTTGTATCTGTTCCTATATATGTCAACTGATACAACCTTCATAGTTCATCTGAGGTACAAGATGCCAGTGTTACACATGTCACTATTTCTGCTTTCGCTGGTGGTATTATCCTATTCTTCACTTGACCTACGTAGTACAAGATACGAATCAGTTGAAGAGGAAACCGCAGTTGAAACGACTCACTATTATATAAAGGTATATTTCAGTATGTGTACAGAAATTGTTTAAAATTACCACAATCGACAAAAAGCATACGCAATATCTGTCTCTTAATAGCATTTTTATTTACAATTGTGACCCTTTGCCACAGAAGATAACCGATTCATTATCTAGGGCTCGAAAATAAACAAAGTGACATCTATGACTAAACTATGACGCGACTGGTGAAAGCCGACGAGTTTTATCCCTCTCTTCAGTTGGATAGTATAAAGGGTGGATTCGTTACATCCTGTCCACAGAAATCTATAGTCTGATTACTCATTAATTACCAATATCAAAACGCTTCATACCTGCACATATCACGACCATGTAATGGCGGAAATGAGTAATACATGTCTCACTTTTTCCGGCAGTGTGAAGTTGCGTACGCGGTGATAATATACATTGCCAAGTCCAATTTTATAAAGCGCATCATTTTTACTCTCGGAAAACTGCTGTAGGGGAGGCCAAGATGGATTGGCCAGCCTAACGTTTGGACCAAATTTTTGATATCTCAACGGTGAAAATAATTTTTGTAAAAATTAGGAACCATTTATTCAATCATTTTTGTAATACATTTTGTAAGTGAAGATAACATAAAATAATATATTTCGTCTGCTATATCAATAAACTAAGAAAATGTCGTTAAGTCCGATTCTCACTGTACACAGTGCAAAAGCGGACCCCGCCCCCTTTATCTTTTTTATTTTTCCGATGACACATTTTACGAATAAGCTGAGCTTCATCATCGTCCTCACTATCTATACCAGCACACGAGTAATGAGCCCACTGCTTGCACTTTTGACATACAATCCAGCCCTCAGTTGAAGTGGGATGTAAGTCCTTGCGGCATACATTTGCCACATCTTCGTCGTATTCTGATGTTTCATTTTTTGTAGAGCAAGTATATTTTCTTCTGTCTTCCTCTCCTCTGACTGAAGACCTTTTCTTTTCACTTTCTTCTTCTCTTCTCGAGCCAACAGCCCGATCTTTACTCCATTCGCTTTAGCTTCTTTAGCTTCCAGGAATTTTTTGACCGTTTCTTGTAGCTCATTCTTGAAGGAAGTTGATCTGAGAACAGTGGTTTTACTATATTTCTTGTCTCTCGTTTCGGCCCTGATGTAGCTCTGAGTATTGGTGTAACATTTCCCGGGATAAAAGTAGGGAAGCTTGAACTACTGCGGTTGTTGATGGATGTGTTTGGAGTACCAGGCATCAAAGAAAACTGAGATCTAGGTTCCACCTCAGTAGATTCGAACTGCAGTTAGTTTGACCGAGTTCATAAGATGGGTTTGACTGTCATTAGTGGCTAAACTTGCTGAACGATTGACTAAAGAATTTTAAGTGGCAGTACCTGCTGCCCCAATTGGAAGATCGGTCATCGCAGCTGGTAGAGAGTCACAGTCTGAGAAAATGTCGAAACTCGTTGGCCAAAAACCAGTTCTCTCGAAATCCTTTCATTGCAGTTCTCATTTTCGCAGCATAGACAAAAGCTTGCCCAAACAAGGATGAGATTTGTTGCAAAGTGGCAGCTTTCTCTGTGTGCAATCTCAACTACCTTCTCACTTCATCTTCATAATACAAACTCTAAGGTTTCATAAATACTACATCCAGGGGCTGAAGTTTTAAGCGAGCAGTGTGGTGGAAAGCACAGTAAAAATAACACCATTGCTCCTATCTAGTTCGATCACACCTAAGTTTCTCGTATGAGGGGTATGGCCATCAAGAAGCAGCAGAAGTGGATTTTCTGTCTTTGCATCAGAAAGCGGAGGAATTTGTGGAAGCAGCGTCAGAACATTTCGCTTGTCATACATATATATTCATGCCATCCTCCTGGTGGCATGTCAGATTTGAAATCTTCCTGTTTCCTTTCCTAGGATGGATCAACATCGGAGGCACGAATCTTCCGTCCACTGAGTAACAAATTTCAGCTGTCACTCTATTTCCACGTTCTGTCTTTTATTTGCTATAATTTTTGAATGCTGTTTCGGTACGACAGTTATACCGGTCTCGTCACAGTTGTAAATACTTTATCCAATTCTTTGTAGATAGCTTTAATCAATAAGTCAAAAACTGTGATAGTGCAACTTCGTTGAGTCCTATGGCACGCATCCCGGATGTGGCTTCTGGTTTCGTGTTCTTAAGTCAGGATGGCGAGCCAGAAATCCAAGGAGCCAATCTTCTGCAGGCATTTCCGTTTCGTTATTGAATGGACGCGGACATCCGTTTCGTTCTGCGAGCTGATACGCCAATCTGCTTAGTTCTTTCATAGCTATACCAAAATGTCCTTTTTGCAGACCCTTAAGATATTTCACAATTTCTAACTCTTGCGACTTATACAAAACACATCAATACTTCCCACAGGTTTTGTCAATTGCTGAAAGACGATTGTCCTTTCTCTTTCTTACGTATCGTTTCCAAGTCGTCAATGGCACGACAAATCGTTTCGATGGGTCTTCGTGGATAACCGTTTTATTAATTACCGATTCAACAGGTTGTTCCATTATTTGGTAGACTAATTTTGTTTCTCCGTTTTCCGAACATAATGACGTACGATCTGCAAACAGGAAAGATGAAACATGAGGAAGAATTAGTCAAATGAACTACAAAGTAACCGGGGCGGATGGATTATATCAGCAGACCAAACCGCCCAAAACGCATATCTATTGAGAAAATATTCAGTAATCACCGTAAACAAATTTTCTTGCCAACTGCATTATCTAGGCAAACTAAGTACCTGGCGCGCGACACCGGTTGCAACCTTACAAGAGTGCACTGTAGCACCTCTCGACGAACTGTTACACTATGGTCACCTTGTTCATATGCTACCAAACCGATACTCCATTATTTCCATGACTGTGAAGTATGCCGGTTTAAATTTCGACCTTATGACAGTTTGTTTTCGGTATAGGAAAGAAGTCAGTTCTACAGATGGACAATGGTGTGAGTATCTGACAGCCGTTGGATGTGTCCAACGTTATTGGAAATTTTAAGATGGAGATTGGAGCACAGCATGCCCAGTGGACGTGCACTTGCAGCTCATCACCATCTATCGGATGCTGACGAAGGTAAAAATTATCGACTGAGGGTCATGGAGGCATCGAAGCGACACATCACACATTGTTCCTGTAGTACAATCGCTGCAGTACGAGTGGTGGTGAGAGGGACTCAGGACAAAAGTGTGGCGATAAGACTAGGCACGAGTCCTTCCGGAAAACTACACCCCGAGAAGATCGCATTATTGTTCGAATGGCTTTCGTGAATAGAGGGATGACAACAGCTGAAATTCAGGTAGAGCTTACAATCATAGCGTTACCACGAACCGTCTGAAACAGTTCAGGTTGAGATCTTGACATGTCATGCGACGTTGCCCGCTGACACAGTATGCAAGTGAAAGAGACTTGCGTGGTGTAGAGTCAGGGTCAACTGTGACATTGGCCTTTATTGTATGACGTTCAGTGATAATTATCTCTTCTGTTTATGGTGGTCTGGTCGACACCAACGTGTCCATAAGCGAGCAGGTGAAAGGTCACAGAAAGCAGCGATTTTCGATGCACTTACCTCTCCCACTCGCATAGACGTCAGATGGGGAGCGACTGCATATGACAACAGGACTGATTTGGAAAGTGCTAAAGAGAGCCTGTGTGTGGTAACAGACTAGCCCTATTGTCATACACATCACTGCCAGAGTACCAAATGGCGTACTCTAGCAGGATAGTGAAAGACGACACTCTGGAGTTAACACCACAAACGTGTTGAGAAATATATCTAACCCTGACTGGCTTGCCTGGTACCCTGATTTCTCACCCGTAGAGGATGTCTGCGATAAAGTGAGGAGACGCTTGCTGTCATACTACTCTCCAGCCAGCAGACCTCATGATCTGACACAGTATGTGTTTCAGGCATAGCAAGAAACGACTAACTATGACGTTCGGGGGCTGTTTTCTTCCACGTCAGAACTGATGCAAGAATTTTTTCGTTCCCTCAGCGATCTACATTTACATACTCCGCAAACCACCGGACGGTGAGTGGCGGAGGGTACCATGTACCACGGCTAGACTTTTCCTGTTCTATTCGCAAATAGAGCAAGGGAGAAATGACTGTCTCTATCCCTCAGTACGAACCCTGATTTGTCTTATCCTAACCTCGTAGTCCTTACGCGGGATGCATGTTGGCGACAGCAGATTCGTTCTGTGTCAACTTCAAATGACGGCTTTCTAAATTTTCTCAAATACAACCTGGTGCGGATCCCAAACACTCGAGTAGTACTCAGGAATAGGTCGCAGTAGCGTCTTATATGCTGTCTCCTTTACAGACAAAGCACACTTTCCCAAAATTCTGCCAGTAAACCGAAGTCGGCTACTCGCCTACCGTACCACAATCCTCATATGCCCGTTCCATTTCATATCGCTTTCCATTGTTACCCTGACAGATTTAAACGCTGTGACTGTGTCAAGCAGGACATTACTTATGCTGTATACGAACATTACGGGTTTGTTTTACCTACTCATTCGCATTAACTTACACTTTACTACATTTAAAAATTGCCCCATTCATCGCACAAACTAGAAATTTTGACTAAGTCATCTTACACTGACGCTGATGGCGGGGATCACTTTCTAATGCAGTGAAAGTCTAATCATCCAAAATCTGTTATGTGGCGAATATCTCTACAAAGTTTCATGAATGTCGGACTGATGCTTCCTGGTGTAACACTTTCCAAAATTTTATTTCTGACGCTATCACAGTTATTAGCAGTTCTCACCATCTAAAACAGCCATTCGGAAATCCAGGTGATGCAAAGGAACATCGTGTGTGTGTGTTTTGCGGTTTACGGGCGCTTAACGGGGAGGTTATCAACGCCCTTACAAATATTGAAAGAAACGAATGTAGATAAAAGAGCTACCCTACCTCACTCGCATTGACCCACACAACCGTACACTGTCACGAAATTAGGGATAGCTCATGATCCATCTCAGTCTCAGGACAGCAGTTTGAGCCAGTGTAAATGCAACATCTGAAAACAAATTTTCAATTCCTTCTGATGTGCAGCAAATTTTTTCAACTTGTCGAACACGCAGCTAGCCTTCATTGTACTGCCGAGTGTGCTGTTCATGTTGTCGTGACTGACTTTTTAAAAAGCGATCGTGGACGCGCCTACTTTGGCGAGCAGCGGTCTTGTTTTGCTAGCGAGTCGGGCGTGCAGGAGGGGTGCAGTGCTGGCGGGCTGTGGCCACGGTAATTACGGGCGCTGAATGAGGGCTGCGGAGGGTCGCGCAGTGCCACAGCCGGAGCAGAGTGGCAGTCGCTTTCAGCGCCGCAGAATACGGGGGAAGTCGGCGCAAGTCGCTGCACGCAATTAAAATAACACTTGTCGCCGAGTCGCGCGGGCGGAGAGAACAGCCAGACAAAACAAATCTGAAAGGAACGGACCTGAAACCGTAGGAAAAGTACGCGTTGGGGAAAACGTACTTTTGCAGTTGGAAAAAGGCACGAAACGTATTGCAGAGTGCGTTCCAGGATCTACGGCAAAACAAACACAAAATCCGAGAAACAGATTTTCACGACATAACAAATTAGTGACTCAATTTCGTGTGGGTGTGTGGGGGGAGAGGGTGGAGGGGAGGGGGGGCGTATATTGTCATCGGTAGCGATACCATCAGAAATGGTCACCCTGACATCACGTTCAACCTACTTTCTTACTTTACTACGATTCTACCGAATAATGCTAAGTTCCTAAAGAAAATTATTCTGCAGAAGAAAATACAGAGAAATTGGTAACTAACGACTGTGACAAATTGCGAAACCATTCCTCTCCAGCAAGCTGCGAACAGACTCTAGTGAGTACTACTTTATATCATTCATAAAACATCACAGGC
Organism: Schistocerca cancellata; assembly: GCF_023864275.1. Taxonomy (NCBI): domain Eukaryota; kingdom Metazoa; phylum Arthropoda; class Insecta; order Orthoptera; family Acrididae; genus Schistocerca; species Schistocerca cancellata. The sequence goes on from NC_064626.1 coordinate 853,032,633, forward strand.
GATGTCTTACTGGAAGTGAAAACAGAAGACAAAAATGGTTAAAATGGCTCTGAGCACTATGGTATTTAACTGCTGAGGTCATCAGTCCCCTAGAACTTAGAACTACTTAAACCTAACTAACCTAAGGACATCACACACATCCATGCCCGAGGCAGGATTCGAACCTGCGACCGTAGCGGTCGCGCGGTTCCAGACTGTGGCGCCTAGAACCGCTCGGCCACTTCGGCCGGTAAACAGAAGACAACCAGTGAAAACGATCATACAGTACTCTATTATCGAATGCAAAACTAAAGAGTCGTAAGCTTCAGTGTCGGAATTACGATACATCTGCACCTCACATGTAGCTGACTTCTGCAATTCTCTTCGAAACACCCTCAGACTATGTCTCTACCGTTCCACTCTGCCACAGCGCGTGGGTAAAACGAACACTTCAATCTTTTGTATGAACTCTCTCTTCTACAACTACGTCTACATCAATGTGATTACTCCGCTATTCACAATAAAGTGCCTGGCAGAATGTTCAATGAACCACCTTCACGCTGTCTCTCTACCGCTCCACTCACGAACGGCGCGCGGGAAAAACGAGCACTTATATTTTTCTGTGCGAGCCCTGATTTCTTTAATTTCATCGTGATGATCATTTCTCCCTGTGTAGGTGTATGCCAACAGAATGTCTTCGCAATCGGAGGAGAAAACTGTTGATTGAAATTTCATGAGAAGATCCTGTCGCAACGAAAAACGCTTTTGTTTTCACGATTGCCACTCCAATTCACGTACCGTATCATGTCTGTGGCACCATTTCCCCTAGTTCGCGATAATACAAAACGATCTGGTATTTTTTTAACTTTTCGATGTCATCCGTCAGTCCCACCTGATGCGGATTGATCCCATACCGCACAGCAATACACAAGAATAGGGCGGACAAGCGTGGTGTAAGCAGTCTCTTTAGAAGACCTGTTGCACCTTCTAAGTGTTCTACTAATAAATCACATTCTTCGGTTTGCTCTACCCACAACATTATCTATGTGATCGTTCCAGTGTAGGTTATTTATAATTATAATCCCTAAGTATTTAGTTGTATTTACAGCCTTCAGATTTGTGTGACTTATCGCTTAATCGAAATTTAGCGGCTTTCGTTTAGTACTCTTCTGAATAACTTCACACTTTTCTTTATTCAGGGTCAATTGTCACTTTTCGCATCTTACAGATATCTTATCTAAATCGTTTCGCAATTCGTTTTGGTCATCTAATGACTTTACAAGACGGTAATTGACAGCATCATCTGCAAACAATCTGAGAGGTTTACTGAGATTGTCCCCTACGTCATTAATATAGATCAGGAACAATAGAGTGCCTGTAACACTTCCATGGGGAACGCCGGATATTACTCCTGTTATACTCGATAACCTTCCGTGTATTACTACGAACTGTGACCTTTCTGACAGGAAATCACGAATCCAGTCGCATAACTCAGACAATATTCCATAGGCACGCTGTTTGGTTCGAAGACGGTGGGGAACGGTGTCGACAGCCTTCTGTAAATCTAAAAATATTGAGTCAATTTGACATCCCCTGTCGATAGCACTCATCACTTCATGTGTGTAAAGACCTAGTTGTGTTTCACAAGAATGATATTTACTGTATCCGTGCTGTGTGTCAATAAATCGTTTTATTCGAGGTACTTCGTAAAGTTCGGACTCAGTATATGTTCCAAAACCCTTCAGCAAATCGACGTTAGTGATATGGGCCCGTAATTCAGCGGATTACTCCTACTTTCGGTTTTGGATATTTCTGTGATTTGAGAAATTTTCCAGTCTTTAGGTACGGACCTTTCTGTGAGCGAGCGGCTGTATATAACTGTTAAATATGGAGCTATAGTATCAGTACCCTTTGAGAGGAATGTGACTGGTATACAATCTGGACCAGAGACCATGCTTTTGATAAGTCATTTAAGTTGTTTTACTACACCGAGGATATCTACTTCTATGTTTCTCATCTTGGCAGTTGTTCTTGATTGGAGTTTAGGAATATTTACTTCGTCTTCTTTGGTGAAGGAGTTTCGGAAAACCGTGTTTAATAACTCTCCTTTAGTGGCAATTATGAAACGTCCCCTTTGAACAATTATACATGACTGTCCTTAAACTGACACACAATATTTTTAGCGCAACGCAATCTGACTTTCAATAATCCCTACAAAATAATGGCCCTGACTAACATTAACCTATACCTTTCACAAAACACTTACCTCACAAAAATCTTCGTTACTCGAACTACTGCAATACAGCGAGCGCCACTACTGCCAGCTAAATAAAAGATTCAAACTACGGAAGCCACTAACTACTGATCGGCATAGTTAGCAAATGAAAGATTTTAATAGAGAACAAACAGTGTATTTATCTTAATAGTGTTGAAAAATCATAATATACATAGCAGTTCATGACATCCAGTCTTACAAATTTCAAAACTCAGCCATTTCTCTCCCCACATCCACCACTGCTGGCGGCTCACCTCCAACTGCCCAACGCTATGCGCTGTTCACATCCAGCTGCCCAACACTACAATGGCAGACAACAATGCAAACTAGCCACAGACTGCACACAGAACAGCCAGTGATTTTCATACAGAGCGCTACGTGGCGTTACCAATAAGAAAACCTAAACAACCTACTTACGTAGCCCCCATGCTCCCCACAAATAATTTTAGAAATTTTTTTGGGCACTGGCCAATACATACACTCCTGGAAATTGAAATAAGAACACCGTGAATTCGTTGTCCCAGGAAGGGGAAACTTTATTGACACATTCCTGGGGTCAGATACATCACATGATCACACTGACAGAACCACAGGCACATAGACACAGGCAACAGAGCATGCACAATGTCGGCACTACTACAGTGTATATCCACCCTTCGCAGCAATGCAGGCTGCTATTCTCCCATGGAGACGATCGTAGAGATGCTGGATGTAGTCCTGTGGAACGGCTTGCCATGCCATTTCCACCTGGCGCCTCAGTTGGACCAGCGTTCGTGCTGGACGTGCAGACCGCGTGAGACGACGCTTCATCCAGTCCCAAACATGCTCAATGGGGGACAGATCCGGAGATCTTGCTGGCCAGGGTAGTTGACTTACACCTTCTAGAGCACGTTGGGTGGCACGGGATACATGCGGACGTGCATTGTCCTGTTGGAACAGCAAGTTTCCTTGCCGGTCTAGGAATGGTAGAACGATGGGTTCGATGACGGTTTAGATGTACCGTGCACTATTCAATGTCCCCTCGACGATCACCAGTGGTGTACGGCCAGTGTAGGAGATCGCTCCCCACACCATGATGCCGGGTGTTGGCCCTGTGTGCCTCGGTCGTATGCAGTCTCGATTGTGGCGCTCACCTGCACGGCGCCAAACACGCATACGACCATCATTGGCACCAAGGCAGAAGCGACTCTCATCGCTGAAGACGACACGTCTCCATTCGTCCCTCCATTCACGCCTGTCGCGACACCACTGGAGGCGGGCTGCACGATGTTGGGGCGTGAGCGGAAGACGGCCTAACGGTGTGCGGGACCGTAGCCCATCTTCATGGAGACGGTTGCGAATGGTCCTCGCCGATACCCCAGAAGCAACAGTGTCCCTAATTTGCTGGGAAGTGGCGGTGCGGTCCCCTACGGCACTGCGTAGGATCCTACGGTCTTGGCGTGCATCCGTGCGTCGCTGCTGTCCGGTCCCAGGTCGACGGGCACGTGCACCTTCCGCCGACCACTGGCGACAACATCGATGTACTGTGGAGACCTCACGCCCCACGTGTTGAGCAATTTGGCGGTACGTCCACCCGGCCTCCCGCATGCCCACTATACGCCCTCGCTCAAAGTCCGTCAACTGCACATACGGTTCACGTCCACGCTGTCGCGGCATGCTACCAGTGTTAAAGACTGCGATGGAGCTCCGTATGCCACGGCAAACTGGCTGACACTGACGGCGGCGGTGCACAAATGCTGCGCAGCTAGCGCCATTCGACGGCCAACACCGCGGTTCCTGGTGTGTCCGCTGTGCCGTGCGTGTGATCATTGCTTGTACAGCCCTCTCGCAGTGTCCGGAGCAAGTATGGTGGGTCTGACACACCGGTGTCAATGTGTTCTTTTTTCCATTTCCAGGAGTGTATTTGTTAAAATTTTTTTCGCAATTACAATAACAAAGAAATCAAATGCACACACTTATTGATACAATGTTGGCCGAAAGCTAAAATTTTCTCACAGTCCATAAAGATAGTCCTGATCATCCATCACAGTAAAATTGAAGTGTTTTTTTTTCTCAAGGTCTGAGCAGTAAAAGAAAATGCACATGGAAGTAGTGGATTTCCATGCAATCTTGAAGAAGTAGTGTTGTCCTTCCAAAGGAAAGACAGTGCTAACTCTTGACATGCAGACAGGTATTGGTCCACAACAGAGAAAACCCACAGCAGAGTCAGTCGAAATTTTGAAGAGTATTGGTAGGTAGGTCATCACAGAGCAGACCCACTGTAGTCCTTGTAGAGATTATGGTATTGGTGGGCTACCAGAGGTGCAGACCCACTGCAGTCCTTGTAGAAATAATGGTATTGGTGGATCATCAAAGATGCAGACCCACTGTAGTCCTTGTAGAGACAACCAGCAACCATCTGTTGCGACGGTGTAGGTGCACAATCACCATCGAAGAGTCTTGCGGACAATATAGCAAGTCCATAAACCACCATTTGTGCACTCACAAAATTTTTTTTTTAAATTGTCCTTAGAACCAGCAATGCTGTTATCCAGTCCCTTGCTGAATTATTAACACACGTGCAAACATTATGAGTCCCAACTTCTCACATATTGTCCATATACTATGACCAACAGAAACGTGTGCAGTGAAATGTAACTTACAAGTTACTTAATTTGATGAACTGGTATCAATTACAATTTTATAACATAAGAATACAATAACAAAGGTACAAAATACATCATTAAAAACATAATAATACAGATAACATTTGTAGTAATAAGGGCTTTACAAAAGAATAGAAATAAACATATAAATCAGTGTTACAGGAATTATGACATAAGTAAATACATAAAAGATCAGAATAATTATTGAAACATCAACTTCATGCATGAGTATTAAAACAGAACAGAATTAATAATGTCTAACATTTTTACATAGTAAATAACATATTATTAATGCTAATTATATTTGAGGATAACAGTATTCCTCATCATAGTTCATGTAGCTGAGTATTAGAAAAATTCTACAACATAAGTCTTATCAGATAAACATATAAAGACAGGAAGAACATAAATACACAAGGGTACACAAACACATAGTGGGATAACACAGGGAAAGGACAGGGTTTGTTTTACTGCAGTATTTTGCAAACAAAACTTTCTTTACTTCTCGGAGATTTCCCTTTGTTCTTCATTATTTCCAAAAAGTCCTATCCATACCTGCTTTCTTACTTTTCTCGTATAACCTCTCAGTGCATTTCTTCAAATTCATCGCAACTCATTCTCTTATAGGCTACCCCTTTTAAGCTAACTTAAATCTACTGAGCTCAGATGCATTAACTAAGGGACGAGGCAACACAGCAGCACAAAACAATTAACACAAACAGCAATGACAAAAAAATTGAAATTGGCAAAGCAAGCTACAGTAAATCTAAATTACCAAGAAATGCAACATTACAACTAATATGAGCCAATGTGCAGCAACAAGAAAAATAAATCAGTAGTAAAACTGGCTTAACAGAGTAATACAAAGTGACATTTAGTAGCACTATGCCTGGCAAACGGCAGCAGCAAATGCAATAACTTATATCTAAACATGACAAAGCTCAAGCAGAAAGAATATTACAGCAAAAATAGCCATGTTTAATACCTATGTCACATCTTAACACTAGAATGATCCATCACTGTAACTTGCTCTAGCAGACAAGTTACCAAGTCACTGACAAAAATTATGTATGCAATTCCTGTGAAGTGGAAATGTCTTTTTGTGCTCCCTCATTTGTTTTTGGAGTACATCCATCATAAAGTTATTTTTTTACTGGATCTGTAGGCATAAAATATTTATATTAGTACATCTATAAAATTTTATTTTAACCAATGCTGCAGTGCAGCTAGGAACTAGATATTAAACAAAATAGGCAAAGCAAGGCGTGAAACGTCATTCACTAGCCATATGTCATTTCATAATGCAGTGAACAATCTTCCAACTAGCAAGACAATAGATATGAAATGTTTCTCATCATTTCATTTCAGTAAATATCATAAATTAAGACCTCTACAGTGTAATCATGTTTGCAAGTTTGAGGGTGTCATATTTACGATGCTTTCTACAAAGGAATGTCAATAGCGAGGATAATGGCCTCTTTTTTTTTTTCTTCTCCACCTGCGCCTCTGAAAGGCATGCACTAATGGCTTTTTTCCAGGCGTCTGTCGCGCAGCTGGGTGCCCACGACGCATTACGTGAAGGTAGTCACTTAACTTTCTTACTGAAATATTTACGACAGCATATTCCGCTACAGTGACAGTCTCATATAAAAATATTTCACAGGTCAAGAATTTGCGTTACAAATCTGTAGAAACAAAATCCTATTGATATAACAGTGTCCAAAAAATTTTCGTCGGCATTGTAATACATTCACGCATTTACATACATTTCATAACTCCTAAAGTACGATTCTTGGTTTCCAACAACCTTTTTCACAAACCAGACTCCCTAACCACTACTCATTATTCCTTACCTTATTCGTCGACACTTCTTCAATATTTCATCATAACAGATACGTACCATAATCAAATAACTCATATAGCATCAGCTTATTGATCATAAACATACCACAACAGCATAATACACATAGTCATCGTAATAATAACATCATAACACCTCAGTCAACTCTCAAAATCGTCGTAGCTTCCTCCAATAATTTCAAAACCTAAAAAAAATTCTCTGCTCAAGTCAAAAGTGTCATCTGCCTCAAACGTACTTCAAAAATCGTGATCCCATACCAAATATATCATTCAAAGCTCTCATAATATCACAATGGATTCGAAAAAATGTGAACAGTTCACAAAGTACAGACAAAATACAATTTCGTAAGTGTGAAGTTACCCGACTGTGTAATTGCGTAAACATGTGTCACTGATGTAGTAAAAAAAATGTTTATCTCTCAGTTAAATGATCAGATAGCTGTGTAATTTGTGTGTTAGAGAAATATGGTACCGATGTGTAAAGTTGTGCCAGCCGAAGTGGCCGTGCGGTTAAAGGTGCTGCAGTCTGGAACCGCAAGACCGCTACGGTCGCAGGTTCGAATCCTGCCTCGGGCATGGATGTTTGTGATGGCCTTAGGTTAATTAGGTTTAACTAGTTCTGTATTCTAGGGGACTAATGACCTCAGCAGTTGAGTCCCATAGTGCTCAGAGCCATTTTGTAAAGTTGTATAAGCAAATACCATATTAGCTAGGGCTCCTTGTGCTTGCCAAACACATGGTACGCAAAGTAGGCGTGAACCCCCTGAGGATTAATGTAATTATAACCTTAGGTGTTACACATTACAGCAATGGAATGAAATGTATCACGGAATACCTTTGTATCATTGTACTTCAAATATCTTTAAAAATAAACGTTTTAAGTACAAAATTAATCACTCAAATACGTGTACTGTAGCGCTAAACTGTGCGTCATGTTGTAAGATAATATCTGTGGAAGTCTCGTAGTTATCGTCCTCCGAAAGCTAATTCTGCAGAAGTCAATGTACTTATCTCATGATAAACAAAAGTGAAATGCTTTGCGTATAGATATCTTAGTTATTACGCTTATTGTTGTGATTAAGATAGTACTATGCTGTAACGTATTGTTGTGCTACGGAAAAGGCTGTCTCCTTGTAGCTATACCACAACAGTTACAACTAAAACATGTTTTACTTTCCAGAATAATTCAGAAAAACTGTGCACATATAAAACAGATACACCGCAAAAGCAACACTGTAAATTGTCACTCATTAGTAACGTCGTGATAAAATCGTGTAGCTGTCACATAAACTAACCACTGTGTCATCTGGTATCTCACAGAAAGTACTTTAAATCCAGAATGTATCTTCAAGTAAACCAAAATGTTGCATTAAAATCTCATTAGCAGTACCAGTATATGTCCTAAGTATGTAAGCCTGATAGTCGTTACGTAATCATGCAACTAACAAGCAAGAATGTACACACACAATAACACTGTGTCGTCTGTTCACTATAACAATGCATTCGTAATTTCTGTTTAAAAATGTTCCCTAGGTTCTAGACTGGATACTTAACTTCAAACATTGTTGCATGTTAACAGTTTCTTAAGTCTGAAAAAGCATACTAGAAATGTGAAAAGTTTAATGGCAAAGACAAAGTTAAAAAGCAGATTATCTTTCAATAAACGGTTTTACATGTGAAATGTGGTGTAAACCTTTATTCTTCCTAGTACGCAGAGTTTCAACTTCAACGCAATTATCATGTGGTATACGTCGGATTCTGTAAGGTCCATTGTAAACTAGAAAGAATTTGTGACTCAAGTGTTTCTTCTTATGTGACAATGAATGAGCTTTAATGAGAACTTTCTGACCAATATATAATTTCTTTGCATTTGCATTGTCATGTAGTTTTCTCCTTTTGTCTGCTGCAGATTTTATATTTTTAATAGCTAAATCAATTACGTCTTTGTGTCGAAGTTTACGTGTATTCGGAAAAGGTACAATCTCTCTGATTCTGTTCGGTGGTTCTTCATTCTTTTGTACAAGAGTAGGTGGTAAAGCAGTGGAGTCGCGAGGCATTTCATTCAGCAGGTTTTGAAATAAGTGTAAATATATGTCCCAATGCTGATGTTTTCTGTGACAATAAAGTCTGCAAAGCTTATTGATTTCTTTCATAATCCGTTCAGACGGGTTACAATGTGGTGAGTACAATGAAATAAAAACAGGTTTGATTTTATGATTCCGAAGCATGCGGGACCAAACAGCAGATCTGAATAGCGGTCCGTTATCTGAAATGACTTTACTAACGTGTCCAACTTCACGTAAGAAATTTTTAACAAAGGCGTTGGATACAGACCGTCCAGTGGCTTTACGTAACAGAGTGAAAAAAACAAATTTTGAAGTAAGTTCAACAGCAACTAGAACGTACGAAAATCCATTTGATGTTCTGACAAGGGGTCCCAAGAGATCAACAGCAGCAAATTCTTTTAATTTAGAAGGAATGATAGGTAACAACGGAGCACGATGTGAGATAGTAGATGGTTTCACCTTTTGACAAAGTTTACAAATAGACAAGACTCTTCGAATTCTCTTTCCCATATCGTTAAAATAACAAGTCGTTCGAAGAATATGATAACATTTTCGTGGACCAAAATGTGCGTAGCTGAAATGAATGTACCAAATGAGCTTATTAACAAAATCGTCTGGAATGCAAAGTACCCATAGCTTGTCATCAATACTGCAGCGTTTGAAGAGTATGTTGTTTCTAACCAGGTAATAATGCCGAATCTGAGAGTGCGGCTTTTCGTGCTATTTACTTTTGTGTCTTTCCAAATCGGATCTTTATCCTGTTCATGATCAATGTCCTTTAAAGATGTGGTGATGAAGTTTTCAAAGGCGACTTTCTGAATGTAAAGAATACTGAAATTTTTCTCGAGGTTGCCTTCTGTGTTACTTTTCTCAAGCCCAGCCGGTGCGCGTGACAGTATGTCCGCAACAATGTTCTCCTTGCCGGGAATGTAGACTATTGTGAAGCGGAATTCTTTTAGAAACAATGCCCAACGTTTTAACCTGTCATGATTTAATTTCGAAGACATAAGAAATTGTAATGCACGATGATCACTGTATACTTTTACGTGCTTACCAGAAAGAAAGAAACGGAATTTGTTAAATGCCCAAACGATAGCTAAGGCTTCTAACTCACTAACGGAATAATTTTTTTCAGATTTTGTTAGCACTCGGCTAGCAAAAGCAATGGTTTTCTGAACAGTAGTGTCATTTTCTATGGCTTCTTGGAATAAGTGGGCACCAAGACCGACTTTAGAAGAATCCGTGCTAAGGCAAAAATTTTGTGAGAGATCTGGATGAGCTAGTATTGGCGCGTTAAGTAACGATTCTTTCAAAGAATTCAATTCCAACTGTGCTTGTTCGTCCCAGTTCCAAATAGTATTTTTTCCAGTGAGAGAACAAAGTTTTGGTGTAACTAGAATTTGCATATTCAGAAAACGACGGTAAAAATTTACGAGACCTAGTAAACTGCGGACTTGTCTGTTTGTGGATGGAACTGGAATGACTCTGATTGCTGCCAACTTTTAAGGATCCGGCTGAATGCCTTCAGAAGAAATAATATGTCCCAAAAATCTCACCTTTGACCTACCGAATTCAGACTTTTCCAAGTTAACTGTAATTCCAGATTCTGCAAAAATACGTAAAAAACTGTTGAGGATGGGATTATGTTGTTCCCATGAGGCTTCTGCTATTACAATATCATTCACATATAAGGTGATGTGATGTTTTAAGAAATCAGGTAATATGGAATTTAGCCCGCGAATGAACGCTGCCGAAGAAATGTTCAAACCAAAAGGAAGTTTCCGAAATTGATAGCAAACGCCGAAGCAGAGAAAAGCTGTGTATTTTCTACATTCTGGATGAATTTCGATCTGATAAAAGCTGGATCTGAGATCAATAGGAGGCAACACTTTTACACCACTAAAATTTTGAAGAAATTCTTCCATCGTCTGCGGCCTGTCTGTTTCAGGAATGATGATAGTATTGATTTGTCTCGAATCTAAGACAAGCCTGATCGATCCATTTTTCTTCTCAACAACATGTAATGGATTGTTGTATGAGCTTACTGCAGGCTCAATAATGCCCTCATTAAGCATAGATTGTATTTCTGTTCTAACACGGTCCCTATAATGCGCCAGAATTACGTATGGTGTAACACAAAATTTAGTATGCTCACGAACACGAAATTGGTATTGAAATCCCTTAATTGTTCCTGTTTTGTGAGTAAAAACTGTGGAATGTGCTTGTAAACTCTCAAAAAGGTCTTGCCTATCAGTGTCATTACAATTCTCAATTGTTTGAATTTTATTCTGAATTAACTCATTAGTATCAAATGCGCCATCGATATCCCTGTCAGTACTTGCAGAGTGATTGTTAGTGTCTAGTTCCGTAGAAAATTCCGAACTGTTGTCTAACAGAAGGTAAAGCCGATTAATTTCCTCGTCATGGTTTGAGAGCCAATCTTCAAATTTCAAAGCTATTGACTTACCTTCTTTCTCTAAACTTATTTCAGCATTGTGAAAGTTTAAGATTGCTTTGTATTTATTCAAAAAGTCTACTCCCAATATAATTTCCGTCGACAATAATGGAACAATAAGAAAGTTCATAGAGAAGCTGTGGCTTTGACAAAAGAATTCTAAGTTGGTTTGTTGGCGCACATCTACACTTTTTCCAAAGATTGCACCTTGTAATTTAATCTTACGTAACGGAAGTGTGGGACAATCGTTCGATTTGTTGCATTTGCTAAAGGCTGTTTCACTAATTACTGAAATGGCACTGCCAGAGTCAAGTACTGCCGTAAATTTTACGTCATTTGCTGTAATGTGAATCACAGGATATGCAATGTTGTTATGTTTTACGTCGTGCCCCTGGAGTAAGATGTCCCTAATGTCTTCCATTTTTACGTAATTACTAGCTACAGCAGCTGTGTCGTCAGTTTCATAAGTACGTTTTGTGGCTGCCAGCAGTATGAGTCATTGCCTATTGTGTCTTTGTTGGTGACCTAACTTCTACAAATTCACCTTGTCGAGAGGGCCCTGCTCTGCTTGAATCCCACCAGTTCTGATGCAATTCAGCTCTGTCATTACGATCATATCGCCTGTCGTCATGTTGGTAGATTCCATAGTTTCTTTCTTGTCGGTCACGTGGTGGAGAATTTCTCCCTGAATCGTAACTGCGCGCTGGACCGTTGCGTCTAAAGTTATTCTGTCTCCCTTGATAATAATTATTTTGGTTCCCAAATTGTCTGTTTCTCTGATTGTCTCTGTGATAGTCACTACAGCGGAGAGGTGATCTTTCCCTGTAATTATTACTACTCTGTCAACGGTTGTCATATGTGTGGTGTCTATTTTGGTCACGATTTGTGTTGTGAGAATAGCCTTGTCGTGTCCAGTTATTATTTCTTTCATCGCGGAACTGCGACGGATGTGACCTGTAATTGTTGTGTTCCTGTTTTCGCGTTCTGCGATTGTCAGTGTCAATTTCTAATTCTTGTAAGAGTCCCTGAAAAGCTTCAATGTCGTCTTTGCAACGTCCTGCCAAAATAATATGTCGTAAATTTTCAGGCAGTTTGATTAAGCAAATGCGGATGAGTTCTGAGGGGCTGTATGGATTTGACATGTACTGATTCTTGTGCAACATGTCTTCAAAATATTTTACAAGACTGGAAAATTCAGATTGTTCGAAATGTTTCATCATTATGATGCTGTTTTACTCGGTCTTGTGTAGCTTGAGACCAATATGCTGAGAGGAAGGCATGGTAAAATTCTCCTTCACTGTGACAATCGTGAATGAACGATCGCATTATTACAGATGGTTCATTCTCTAAATAGCCACACATAAATTCTAATCTGTGCTCTAATGACCAGTTGGGAGGAAAACAATGAGAGAATTGATGGAGCCACGCTTGTGGATGAATGTCGTTGCCAGAATTCTTAAATGTTTTAAATTTACGTGTAGTAATGAACAGCTTATAGTCAAAATCATCATGTCGGCGAGTCGCATATCGGTCATTGTTACTTCGTTTCGGCGGCTCCATTTCAAAATTCGGTGCACCTTGCCAATTTCTTTCATAATTTCCGAAATGCGCTGTGTTATTGTTTTGTGGCTGTTCCGTATTTCTATGTCCCTCTTCCCGTATTGGGGCGCGACTGTCCTCTGAAATACGTAATTCCTGTATTACCTGTGTCAGCTGATCTTGTACTTCCCGGATTTCTCTTTGGTGTTGCGTATTAATTTGATTCTGATTTTGTTTGAATTTCTTAATTTCTTCGCACTCTTCTGTGTCATTAAAGACTACCAGTTTTGTGTCATTCAGATTATCAACTACCTTCGTAGATAAATTATTTAGCTGATCCGAAAGTTCAACTACTTCCTCTGATAATGAACTTATTTCCTCCATGTGTCTTTCTGAACCAATTTTCAGAGTATCTACTGTGTCCTTCAAGTTTTCCTGAGTTTTTGCAAGTTGCGTAACCGAATCGTCAGATGCAACTGAGTCAACTTTAGCTTGCAAGATCTCATGATTTTCATGAACAATAGTTTGCAGTTCTTTTATGGCTGCTTCGTGATTCTGTAATGCATTTTCATGACGCGAAAAAATAGATTGAAAATGCTCACAAATTTGTGTTTTTATGTCATTACAGACTTTTTGACATTTCGATTCAATGTTATGTAACTCAGTAGTTAAATCTTCATGTGTTTGTTCAAGCGTGGTGTCTAACTTCCGAAGATTTTGTTCCATTGTGTCTAACTTTTGAAGCTTTTGCTGTGTTTGTCTCTGATTTTGTCCCACTGTGTCTAACTTTCGAAGATTTTGTTCCATTGTGTCTAACTTTTGAAGCTTTTGCTGTGTTTGTCCCATTTGTTGTATTAATTGTAATAACAATGCACTGGTGTCTGAAACATGTTCCTCAGTGCTTTTCGGCAGTGAATTTGAACCGGCAACATTCACATTTTGACAAGCAGAAAATGTGTCTTGGCTTATTTGAGAAGACGGTGAGGACCCAAAACCTGAATCTACAGTATTTGCGAGATTGTGTCCTGTCATTTCGGATTCCTGAGGCGAGCTATTGCCGACCGATCGATCGATAATGCTTTCCTGTTCACTAATTGTTTCACTGTCTTCGCCATTATTTGCCGCCCACTCCATTTCCCCATGCACAGTTACCAAATTACTAGTCTGAACATTAGTTAATTCATTACACGGTGGCGCTAACACACTGCTTTCGTCTTCACTGTCATTTCTCAGTTTACTTTGGAGCCTAGTATTACGTTTTTCACACGCCATTATTATCACAATATATCACATGACAACACAGAAAAGCACGATTTGAAGAGCAAAATAAGAAAACACATTAACATAGCACTGCAAATAATATCTAGTTAATTGCAAGCGCAGCTGCGAAATACTTGGTGCAAATCTACATGCATGCCACAACTGTTTTACTGTACAACAATGAAAAACTACAACTACAAAGGAAATTCTCTCTATGATTACGCGCTAGCAATAAACTATAGCTACACTAATTACACAAACTACAAGAAAAAAATCAGAAGATTCCAGTGAGGTATCCTCGGCTAAGGGTCGACATATGAAACGTCCCCTTAGAAAAATTGTACATGACTGTCCTTAAACTGACACACAATATTTTTAGCGCAACGCAATCTGACTTTCAAAAATCCCTACAAAAGAATGGCCCTGACTAACATTAACCTATACCTTTCACAAATCACTTACCTCACAAAAATCTTCGTTACTCGAACTACTGCAATACAGCGAGCGCCACTACTGCCAGCTAAATAAAAGATTCAAACTACGGAAGGCACTAACTACTGATCGGCATAGTTAGCAAATGAAAGATTTTAATAGAGAACAAACAATATATTTACTTTAATAGTGTTGAAAAATCATAATATACATAGCAGTTCATGACATCCAGTCTTACAAATTTCACAACTCCGCCGTTTCTCTCCCCACATCCACCCCTGCTGGCGGCTCACCTCCAACTGCCCAACGCTATGCGCTGTTCACATCCAGCTGCCCAACACTACAATGGCAGACAACAATGCAAACTAGCCACAGACTGCAAACAGCACAGCCAGTGATTTTCGTACAGAGCGCTACGTGGCGTTACCAATAAGAAAACCTAAACAGCCTACTTACACACTGTCATCAGTGATTTCACCGTTGTTATCGCGCAGTGAAGGTATTGATTGCGTCTTGCCACTGGTGTGCTTTAAGTATGACCAGAATCTCTTTCGGTTTTCTGCGAGATTCTGAGACACAATTTCGTAGTGGAAATTATTGGAAATTATTAAAAGCATCTCGCATTGAAGTACGTGCTACATTTCGAACTTCTGTAAATCTTTTCCAGTCTTGGGGATTTTGCGTTCTTTTAAATTTGGCATGCTTTTTTCGTTTCTTCCGCAACAGCGATCTGACCCGATTTGTGTACCATAGGGAACAGTACCATCACTTATTAATTTATGTGATATATGTCTCTCAATTGCTGTCGATACTATCTCTTTGAAATCATTCCATATCTTTTCTACGCTTACATGATCAGATCGGAAGGAATGGTGACTGTCTCTTAAAAAGGCGTTAAGATCATTTTAATCAGGTTTTTAAATAGATATACTTTGCGTTTCTTTTTGATGTATTCAGCCCAGCAGCAACTGCCTTCTAGTCGCTAATCCCTGTGTTCTTCATGATACTTCCTATTTTTCCAGGATTATTTACCGCTAAGAGGTCAAGTATGCTTTTGCAACCATTTACGCTTCGAGTGGGCTCATGAACTAATTGTTCAAAATAATTCTCTTACTTTATGTTAATTTTCTTACTTTATTATGATGATCATATCCCCATATATAGGCTGGTGACAATAAAATACACTCCTGGAAATGGAAAAAAGAACACATTGACACCGGTGTGTCAGACCCACCATACTTGCTCCGGACACTGCGAGAGGGCTGTACAAGCAATGAACACACGCACGGCACAGCGGACACACCAGGAACCGCGGTGTTGGCCGTCGAATGGCGCTAGCTGCGCAGCATTTGTGCACCGCCGCCGTCAGTGTCAGCCAGTTTGCCGTGGCATACGGAGCTCCATCGCAGTCTTTAACACTGGTAGCATGCCGCGACAGCGTGGACGTGAACCGTATGTGCAGTTGACGGACTTTGAGCGAGGGCGTATAGTGGGCATGCGGGAGGCCGGGTGGACGTACCGCCGAATTGCTCAACACGTGGGGCGTGAGGTCTCCACAGTACATCGATGTTGTCGCCAGTGGTCGGCGGAAGGTGCACGTGCCCGTCGACCTGGGACCGGACCGCAGCGACGCACGGATGCACGCCAAGACCGTAGGATCCTACGCAGTGCCGTAGGGGACCGCACCGCCACTTCCCAGCAAATTAGGGACACTTGCTCCTGGGGTATCGGCGAGGACCATTCGCAACCGTCTCCATGAAGCTGGGCTACGGTCCCGCACACCGTTAGGCCGTCTTCCGCTCACGCCCCAACATCGTGCAGCCCGCCTCTAGTGGTGTCGCGACAGGCGTGAATGGAGGGACGAATGGAGACGTGTCGTCTTCAGCGATGAGAGTTGCTTCTGCCTTGGTGCCAATGATGGTCGTATGCGTGTTTGGCGCCGTGCAGGTGAGCGCCACAATCAGGACTGCATACGACCGAGGCACACAGGGCCAACACCCGGAATCATGGTGTGGGGAGCGATCTCCTACACTGGCCGTACACCACTGGTGATCGTCGAGGGGACACTGAATAGTGCACGGTACATGCAAACCGTCATCGAACCCATCGTTCTACCATTCCTAGACCGGCAAGGGAACTTGCTGTTCCAACAGGACAATGCACGTCCGCATGTATCCCGTGCCACCCAACGTGCTCTAGAAGGTGTACGTCAACTACCCTGGCCAGCAAGATCTCCGGATCTGTCCCCCATTGAGCATGTTTGGGACTGGATGAAGCGTCGTCTCACGCGGTCTGCATGTCCAGCACGAATGCTGGTCCAACTGAGGCGCCAGGTGGAAATGGCATGGCAAGCCGTTCCACAGGACTATATCCAGCATCTCTACGATCGTCTCCATGGGAGAATAGCAGCCTGCATTGCTGCGAAAGGTGGATATACACTGTACTAGTGCCGACATTGTGCATGCTCTGTTGCCTGTGTCGATGTGCCTGTGGTTCTGTCAGTGTGATCATGTGATGTATCTGACCCCAGGAATGTGTCAATAAAGTTTCCCCTTCCTGGGACAATGAATTCACGGTGTTCTTATTTCAATTTCCAGGAGTGTATTTTCACGTTCAGAAGAGAAAGCTGGTGACATATTTCGTGAAAACATCACACCGCAAATTGAAACGGCTCTGTTTTAATGATTTCCATCCACATTTGCTCATCATATCCGTGATACTCTCGGCCCTATTTCACGATAATACAAAACACGCTGCCCTTCTTTGAACTTTTCTCGTGTCCTCCTTCAATCCTACCTGATAAGCATACCATACAGCACGGCAGTACTACAGCAGAGGACGAACAAGCGTCCTTTACTAGACCCTCTAAGTGTTCTTCCAGTAAAACGTAGTCTTTGTTTTGCTTTTCCCACAACATTATCTATGTGATCGCTCCAAGTTAAGTTGTTCATAATTGTAATTCCTACGTATTTAGTCAAATTGACAGTCTTTGTATGACTTACTGTGTAATCGAAATTTAACGGATTTCTTTTTGTACTCATGTGAACGACCACACACTCTTCTTTATTTAGCAACAATTGCCACTTATAGCACCATTCAGATTCGTGTCTAAGTAATTTGCAATTGAAAACAAGGGTGTGGCAATGTGGCCATGTCCATGTTTCTGGGAAAATGCATTAATTCCAATTTTTAACTATCTCTCCTTGTATAGACTAAGTTGGCACTAAATGCCAAAAATATTTTTCGAGTCAGCTTTTTTTCTTTTTTTCAATGTAATGATTTTAGAATGTTCTGAAAGGATCAATAACAATGCTATCCAACAGCAGTGTGTTTTCGCACTTGCCATGGGCATGGTTCAGGTTTGGCAGCCATTCATTCTGTTAGATGTTCTCAGTGCACTGAAGTTGCCGCACATGTTGTGAAGGGGATTTTCGATGCGGCTTGTGTGGAGGAAAAACGGTGGTAATGGTCTGCAAAGCCTGCGACAGGATATTCTTGTGCAAGAGACTCATATAAATCAACGGATGTTCAGTATTCCAGGAGAAGCTGTGATGGTAACTGCTTGTTGCTGCCAACAACCAATGTCACTGCCCCCACATCACGCCGTTTACAACACGTACGAGGGGTGTTCAAGTAAGTAATGCAATACTTTATCATTCTCGGTCAATTTCGGCTGAAAAAAGATGCAGAATTTGCTATGGAACATCGTGGAATATTCCCGCTTCACCCATTATGGTTTCATGAATTCCGTTAGGTGGCGGCGCTATATGTAGCCTTTAAAATGGCGTCTGTAAAGAATGTGCGTTCCAAACGAAGAGCTGCCATTGAGTTTGTTTTGGTGGAAACCCAGAGCACCGCAGATATTCATAGGCGGTTTCAGAATATCTATGGAGACCTGGCAGTAAACAAAAGCACGGTGAGTCATTGGGAGAGGCGTCTGTCATTATCGTGCCGCTCGGCCGCACACATCTATTACTCCTGCAAATTTTGGTATGTGCGTACACTCTCTTTAAAGATAATCTATAGATAACACTTAAACACTTTTCTGCACAACTAGAAGTCTCTGTTGACAGTGCTGACATACTCGCCCTCCAGTTGGGGTACTCAATGGTGTGTGCTCGCTGTGTTGCTCGCAGTCGAACAGAAGACCATAAAGTGCAACAAAGAACCATCTGTGCGCAATTGCTTGCGCGTTACGAGGCTGAGCGTGACAATCTTTTGTTGGATATCGTCACAGGCGATGAAACACGGAGTCAGCACTTCGAACCGGAAACAAAACGGCAATCCATGAAGTGGCGCCACGCCACCTCTCCTCCAAACAAAAGCCTCACGCTCAACCGGTAAAGACATGGTGACGGTATTCTGGGACTCTGAACGGGTTATTCCGTTTGGTGTACTCCGTCATGGTGCAACTACCAAATCTTAAGTGTACTGTACGGCTCTCAGGAAAATCGAAGAAACCTCTTCGTCGTGTTCCTTGCCACAAAAAATGCAAACGAACCTCTCCTTCGCCGTGACAAAGCAACGTCCCACAGAAATCTGTGTCCCCGAGAGGAGCTCTCGAAACTTCACTGGACTCTTCTTCCTCAAC
Organism: Schistocerca cancellata; assembly: GCF_023864275.1. Lineage (NCBI taxonomy): Eukaryota > Metazoa > Arthropoda > Insecta > Orthoptera > Acrididae > Schistocerca > Schistocerca cancellata. The sequence continues at coordinate 853,051,735 of NC_064626.1, forward strand.
CACTCTACAGACCGAATCTCGCACCTTCCGACTTCCATCTGTTTGGCAACTCCACGGGAAACATTACGTGAATGATGGGGCATTTACTGATGCAACAAGATGTCGGCCAGTAGAGAGGTATCATGCGGTCATGCAGGCATTTCCAGTAAGGTGTTGTAAGAACATCCCATTGAACGGAGATTATGTTGAAAAATACGGTTTTGAAGCCCAAAGAGTTGGGAATACCATGGCATACTGGAATCCTGTACTGTAATCCTGAATGAAACGGACCTGCTTACATAAAAAAGTATTACATTACTTATTAAATGAACCTCGTAGTATCACGACCTCCTAAGGTTCTGGATGTGTATGTGTGCGGTGCGCCCTCGCAGTGCCTCTAATGACTTTCTCCTTCTCCTTCTTCTTCTTCTTACTCCTCCTCTTCCTTCTCCTTCTGGAAGCGCAACGATAGACGTCGACCGTTTTCCGATGGTTATTTCTGAGCCAGGATGTGAGAGTTGTGTCGGCAAAAGAGTGGTCAGTTCCTTATTCTGCCGCAGCTAGTTATTTGGCACTGCTCTCTCGCGTAATTGTCAACAGCCTATCTTTTATTATCGGAAACTCACTGAAGAACAGTCACTCCGAGACCACAATAATCTGGAGCACAAACGCTTAGCCCCATTCCGTCTACTTCCATTCCGACTGACGACCGCCACCAGATTTCGTTACTTTCAGCAGAACGTCGTAGTATCATTGACGTACAGGTGTCGCTGCTTTTACTCGACGTGAGCTACTATGCAGAGCTTCGGCCGAAAACCGACGTCGCCAGTCACGTGATATGAAATCACCCCAACCAATGCTTCAATCGCGCTCTCATGGATTTAGTACTCTCTCTGTCTCTAGCACGATAAGATTTGCTCATGCACTGTCTCCAAGCGCAGAACTAGTGCCGGTCCTGTTTAAATACTTTTGTAACCTTTTAGTCGAGTCTTGTGGTACCCCCTTCCTTTTAGTGCTTTACGTGAGCTATTGCACTTGTAAGTAGGCTGTTTAGGTTCTTATATTGGTAACGCCGCCGCCACGTAGCGCTCTCTGTATGAAAATCACTGGCTGTGCTGTGTGCAGTCTTTGGCTAGTTTGCATTGTTGTCTGCCATTGTAGTGTTGGGCAGCTGGATGTGAACAGCGCGTAGCGTTGCGCAGTTGGAGGTGAGCCGCCAGCAGTGGTGGATGTGGGGAGAGAAACGGCGGAGTTTTGAAATTTGTAATACTGGATGGCATGAACTGCTATATATATTATGATTATTAAGGTAAATACATTGCTTGTTCTCTATTAAAATCTTTCATTTGCTAACTATGCCTATCAGTAGTTAGTGCCTTCCGTAGTTTGAATCTTTTATATAGCTGGCAGTAGTGGCGCTCGCTGTATTGCAGTAGTTCGAGTAATGAAGATTTTTGTGAGGTAAGTGATTTGTGAAAGGTATAGGTTAATGTTAGTCAGGGCCATTCTTTTGTAGGGATTTTTGAAAGTCAGATTGCGTTGCGCTAAAAATATTGTGTGTCAGTTTAAACACAGTCATGTATAATTTTTCTAAGGGGACGTTCCATATGTCGACCCTTAGCCGAGGATACCTCACTGGAATCTTCTGATATTTTCTTGTAGTTTGTGTAATTAGTGTAGATTTTGTTTATTGCTAGCACGTAATTGTAGAGAGAATATCCTTTGTAGTTGCAGTCTTTCATTGTTGTACAGTAAAACAGTTGTGGCACGTATGTAAATTTGCACCAAGTATTTCGCAGCTGCGCTTGCAATTAACTAGATATTATTTTCAGTGCTATGTTAATGTGTTCTCTTATTTTTGCTCTTCAAATTGTGTTTTTCTGTGTTATCGTGTGAAACATTGTGACAATAATGGCGTGTGAAAAACGTAATACTAGGCTCCAAAGTAAACTGAGAAATAACAGTGAAGACGAAAGCAGTGTGTTAACGCCACCATGTAATGAATTAACAAATATTCAAAGTAGTAATTTGGTAACTGTGCATAGGGAAATGGAGCGGGCGTCAAATAATGGTGTAGGCAGTGAAACAATTAGTGAACAGGGAAGCATTATCGATCGATCGGTCGGCAACAGCTCGCCTCAGGATTCCGAAATGACAGGACACAATTTTGCATATACCGTAAATTCAGGTTTTGCGTCCTCACCGTTTTCTCAAATAAATCAAGACACATTTTCTGCTTTTCAAAATGCGAATATTGCCGGTTCAAATGCACTGCCGAATAGCACTGAGGAACATGTTTCCGACATCAGTGCACTATTATTACAGTTAATGCAACAAATGGGACAAAGGCTACAAAAGTTAGACACAATGCTAGAAGAAAATCAGAAACAAATGGGACAAAATCTTCAAAAGTTAGACGCAATGGAACAAAATCTTCAAAAGTTAGACACAATGGAACAAAATCAGAGACAAACACAGCAAAAGCTTCAAAAGTTAGACACAATGGAACAAAATCAGAGACAAACACAGCAAAAGCTTCAAAAGTTAGACACAATGGAACAAAATCAGAGACAAACACAGCAACAGTTAGACACAATGGAACAAAATCAGAGACAAACACAGCAAAAGCTTCAAAAGTTAGACACCACACTTGAACAAACACGTGAAGATTTAACTACTGAGTTACATAACACTGAATCGAAATGTCAAAAAGTCTGTAATGACGTAAAAACACAAATTTGTGAGCATTTTCAACCTATTTTTTCGCGGCATGAAAATGCATTACAGAATCACGAAGCAGCCATAAAAGAAATACAAACCATTGTTCATGAAAATCATGAGACCTTGTGGGCTAAAATTGACTCAGTTGCATCTACTGATTCGGTTACACAACTTGCAAAAACTCAGGAAAACTTAAAGGACACAGTAGATTCGATTTCAACACAAATGGACACTCTGAAACTTGGTTCAGAAAAACACACTGAGGAAATGTGTTCATTATCGGAGAAAGTAGCCGAACTTTCGGATCAGGTCACTAACTTATCTACAAAGGTAGATGATGATCTGAATGACACAAGACCCGTAGCCTTCACTGACACAGAAGAGTATGAACAAATTAGAAAATTCAAACAAAATCAAAATCAAATCATTACACAGTACAAAAGAGAAATCCGGGAAGTACAAGATCAGTTGACGCAGGTAATACAAGAATTACATATTTCAGAGGACACTCGCGCTCCAGTATGGGAAGAGGGACATAGAAATACGGAACAACCACAAAAAAAGAACACAGGACACTTTGGAAATTATGAAAGAAATTGGCAAGGCGCATTGGATTTTGAGATGGAACCGCCAAAACGAAGTAACAATGAGCGATGTGCGACTCGTCGACACGATGATTTCGACTATAAGCTGTTCATTACTACACGTAAATTCAAAACATTTAAGAATTCTGACAATGAGATTCATCCACAAGCATAGCTTCATCAATTCTCTCATTGTTTCCCTCCCAACTGGTCATTAGAACACAGATTAGAATTTATGTGTGGCTACTTAGAGAATGAACCAGCTGTAAGAATGCGATCGGTCATTCACGATTGCCACAGTGAAGGAGAATTTTACCATGCCTTCCTCTCAGCATATTGGTCTCAAGCCACACAAGACCGAGTAAAACATGGCATCATAATGATGAAACATTTCGAACAATCTGATTTTCCAGTCTTGTGAAATATTTTGAAGACATGTTGCACAAAAATCAGTACCTGTCAAACCCATACAGCCCCTCAGAACTCATCCGCATTTGCTTAATCAAATTGCCTGAACATTTACGACATATTATTTTGGCAGGGCGTTGCAAAGACGACATTGAAGCTTTTCAGGGACTCTTACAAGAATTAGAAATTGACACTGACAATCGTGGAACGCGAAAACAGGAACACAACAATTACAGGTCACATCCGTCGCAATTCTGCGATGAAAGAAATAATAACTGGACGCGACAAGGCAATTCTCACAACACAAATTGTGACCAAAATAGACACCACACATATGACAACCGTTGTCAGAGTAGTAATAATTACAGGGAAAGATCACCTCTCCGCAGTAATGACTATCACAGAGACAATCAGAGAAACAGACAGTATGGGAACCAAAATAATTATTATAAAGGGAGACAGAATAACTTGAGATGCAACGGTCCAGCGCGCAGTTACGATTGAGGGAGAAATTCTCCACCACGTGACCGACAAGAAAGAAACTATGGAACTACCGATATGACGACAGACGATATAATCATAACGACAGACGTGAATTTCATCAGAACTGGCGGGATTCAAACAGAGCAGAGCCCTCTCTTCAAGGTGAATTTGTAGAAGTTAGGTCTCCAAATCCCAATAACGACGCGCACCAACAAAGACACAATAGGGAATGACTGATACCGCTGGCAGCCACAAAACGTACTTATGAAACTGACGACGCAGCTGCCGTAGCTAGTAATTACGTAAAAATGGAAGACATTAGGGACATCTTACTCCAGGAACACGACATAAAACATAACAACATTGCATAGCCTGTGATTCACATTACTGTAAATGACGTAAAATTTACGGCAGTTTTACTGTAATGAATGATCAGGACTGTCTTTATGGACTGTGAGAAAATTTTAGCTTTTGACCAACATTGTATCAATAAGCGTGTGCATATGATATCTTTGTTATTGTAATTATGAAAAATTTTATCAAATCATTATTGGCCACTGCCCAAAACAATTTGTAAAATTTTTTGTGGGGAGCATGGGCTGTTTAGGTTGTTATATTGGTAACGCCGCCGCCACGTAGCGCTCTCTGTATGAAAATCACTGGCTGTGCTGTGTGCAGTCTGTGGCTAGTTTGCATTGTTGTCTGCCATTGTAGTGTTGGGCAGCTGGACGTGAACAGCGCATAGCGTTGTGCAGTTGGAGGTGAGCCGCCAGCAGTGGTGGATGTGGGGAGAGAGATGGCGGAGTTTTGAAATTTGTAATACTGGATGGCATGAATTGCTATATATATTATGATTATTAAGGTAAATACATTGTTTGTTCTCTATTAAAATCTTTCATTTGCTATCTATGCCTATCAGTAGTTAGTGCCTTCCGTAGTTTGAATCTTTTATTTAGCTGGCAGTAGTGGCGCTCGCTGTATTGCAGTAGTTCGAGTAATGAAGATTTTTGTGAGGTAAGTGATTTGTGAAAGGTATAGGTTAATGTTAGTCAGGGCCATTCTTTTGTAGGGATTTTTGAAAGTCAGATTGCGTTGCGCTAAAAATATTGTGTGTCAGTTTAAACACAGTCATGTATAATTTTTCTAAGGGGACGTTTCACACTAAGTATCAGCTAAGACAACATGAAGTATAATAGTAGCAGCACAGCAGTGGGAGAGGAAAAAGTTATTTTTCGTAATAGCTTGTTATACACATCTTCTCTCTAAACGGTGTCAGAGGTCTTCGGAAACAGTACATTATTCCAAACTTTATTATTTATGTAGGGCATACATATCCGATTAGTGAGAAGGGGGAGGGGTCGTTGAAAATATATTACAACCGCCTACATATCTCTCTCGCAGGGATAATGAGTACAAGACTAGATTAATTGCAGCATGCATGGAGGTATTTAAACAATCATTTTTCCCGTGCTTCATAGGTGAATGGAACGGGAAGAAACCCTAATAATTGGTACAACAGGATGTACCCTCCCCCATGCACTTAACAGTGATTTGCAGAGTACAGATGTTTTCGTCAGTTGCTTCATTCAAAAATTAGTCATGTAAGCTGGGAAGACCTGCTCAAAACCACATTTTAATCCAATGCGGACAGCTGATACTCGATACCATCACAGGCCAGTGACTGAAAACAGCTGCAGTTATCAACTAATCTCGATGTAGCCATCTGTAATGATTTAAGATGGAACGACATCATCAATCAAGTAGTGAGAAAGGTATCCTAAGCTTACTTAGATACATAGACCAAAGTGGAGAAAGTTTTAAGAAACACTTTGAATGACATCTTGCCGCATTTAGAGCGACAGCACTCATCCATAGCCACACACTTGCAAGACACAAGCCACAAAATGGATGAAACAGGCAAAATCACCTGTATTCTCCATATTACACAAACAGCAACAAGCTTGATTTACTAGAAGTGCAGTAAATTTATTTACACAAATTCACACAGCGAGCGAATTTGTTGAATTCTGCTGCCATGGGTCACTCAACAAATTTGGTGCTGGACTTTTGTAAAATTATTAGCTATTTTGGATAAATAGCATAATTTGTTATCAGATTTATTCGCATAACTAGTCTCTGACAATAACAGAAACACGTGTGCTCTAACATTAGGATTATTTAAAGCTTGTTCTACCTTCATAGTAAGTAACTTTACGGTGACTTCTTTGCTCACAAACGTCTATAGTTGATTGATTAACATGTGATATTTATACAGTACTGCGTTCGCGAACTATTTGATGTAATTCGCAGCTACACTGGTTTTTTCCAGTTGCGGTTTACCAGCGCCCCTGGAATTATTTTACGTTGTCACATAGATAAGAAAAGCCTCTATCCTTGACGATAATGTATTTTTAGCATAACATTTGTACATTCTCTAGGTAACGCCGTTTTTGTTAAAGTAATCACGTAAGAGATGTTTTAAAAAGTGTAGTAAAACCCAAAACATAGGGTATGAAGTGTCGGGTAATTTCCAAGAATGATTGTCTATCGAAGTTGCGGTGTCCAAACGATACATATCGAATGTGCCATCATAAATCGATCATGCGACTCTGGTGGCGGGCGTTGTGATCAGTTATTTGTGATCGTCATTTTTATCTGTTTCCCATCGTTCCCTTAGTTGCTCTAAATTACATACCTCCACGAATTATTTGTGAGTTGCTAGGGAATTCCAGACGATTTATATGGTTAGTGAGTGGGATGTCTGGTGTTCTTGACGTTTCTTGGGCGGATTCTCTCACATGGAAAAATCTAATTCCATGTTTATCCAGCGTAGTAAGCTGTTCGACTTTTTGTCGCTAATATGGAGTACTAGTGGATGAGGAAAGAAGGCACTGTGTAGACTGTGACCGAGTGAAGTGTGTAAAACTTCGTAAGAACAGTTTCGATGCTGAAATAAAATTTACAGTTTCATTGTGGACAGTGCGGAAAACGAACGAGTATCAGGAAGAATACATGGTTCGACTCTTCCAAATTATCCATCCAGACCACCGTAATGGACTTTCACATGATTCCAACACCGACGACGAGTAAGGTAAGTCGGCTCCTTTGCAATTAAAAGTATTTTTGTAACGCTACTCTTTTGTCGTTGCGGTAGCGACCACCGTAAACATACTCACAACGCCCGCCACCAGAGACGCATGATAGATTTACGATCGCACGTTCGATATGTATAGTTTGGACCCCGCCACTTCGATAGGCAATCATTCTTGGAAATTACTAAATGTCTTATAATGAATTTTTGTGCGAAGGCTGATTTCGTGTGCACATTTATTTGTGCGTTAAGGAAATATATCCGGTAAGGAAGTTGTTTACAAATCACTCGACCATGAGAAGCCTGAGTGTTGTTTCTCACTTTCGAATCCTTACTATTTTGGGTTAACAAGAAAAGAAAAGAAGACATGATTCAGACAAAGGCTGCACGATTTGTGGTCGTCCGATTAGCTCACAAAAGCTCGATAGCTGTAATGGTTAGGCGGTATGAGTCACCGGTAAACGTTCTATTGAAATTACAAAATCACACGTCAGCAAAGTTGTTGTTTGCTACCACACACGTCTTTGGTGACAAGCTTGATGACAGCTTTGCATTGCGTGTTGCTACTGTCGCACTCCAAGCGAACTGTTCGCGAATAGATCAGGAAAGGGAGGCGCTTGTACTGGCACGTTATGTGTGCCTCACCACAAACTGTTTAGTAGTTTTCGTAACACAGCTGTAGATGTACAATCTCTACGGGAAGGAACACATGTTCGTAAGCTCAAATAAGGGTAGCAGTGGAGCGTTACCTGACGTAAATGTCCCGGTGGAGGTGGCAGACCTGTTGCAGCCCGTGGACTGGTGTGACGCTGGCCTGCACCTGAGCACTGATTAGGTCCCGACTCCTGGTCCAACCCGCAGCGAAGAGGCGTTTCCGGGCGACGGTTCCCGGCTGTTCGCCGACTGTTGCTCGAGCCAATTCAGCCTTCCTCACCCACTCCGACAAAAAGGACTTTTTCTGCGGGAAGAACATCGTCCCCGTCGCTCCATTCGCGACCACTGGAAAATAATGAGAGGGTGTCGGTTTACGGAAACATCGAGCCAGTATAACGAGCTCCGCACCCTTGCTGTTTCCAGCATCTGCCAACCGCTGCTTTCTCACACACCCACTTGTCACCTCCAAGAGAAATACCGTGATAGTCGAACATACTCATACTGTGATTTGACTGCGCCTCGAAAGCTAAACTACTTCTTCATTTAAGACAACAGTGCGAGGAGAAATCACACGTGGCGTATTAGACCGGCTGTAGTGATACCATGGAGTTCTTAAACACAGGGGAGAGTGTTAAAATAATCGAAGAGTTAAATTTAACGTCCGGATAGTCTCGATGTCATTAATAACGTCGTTCTAGTTCTGAAAACCAAAGAAAAATGATGGAAGGAAAGTTAATGTTCAGTCAACGTCATGGTCACTGTCAATAGAGGCGAATTTTACACGCTTGATGGAGGAAACCGGTCATAGTCTTGTTGAGGAAATCATCTGTCTGAAATTATTTAGCCGGCCAGGGTGGCCGAGCGGTTCTGGGCATGGATGTGTGCGATGTCCTTAGGTTAGTTAGGTTTAAGTAATTCTAAGTTCTAGGTGACTGATGACTTCAGCAGTTAAGTCCCATAGTGCTCAGAGCCATTTTAACCATTTTTTGAAATGATTTAGGGAAAGCATGAAAAATCTGAAACGTCCCCTTAGAAAAATTAGTGAATTACTGTGCTGGTAAACCCCTTACGTTATTTGATTTTCAAACAGCTGAGCAAAACTGAACGTACTCAGACATTTCGCTCTTTACTTATTATGATCGACACTAAACTGACACAATATTTTTAGCGCAACGCAATCTGACTTTCAAAAATCTCTACAAAAGAATGGCCCTGACTAACTTTCACGAATCACTTACCTCACAAAAATCTTCGTTAGTCGAACTACTGCAATACAGCGAGCGCCACTACTGCCAGCTAAATAAAAGATTCAAACTACTGAAGACACTAACTACTGATAGGCATAGTTAACAAATGAAAGATTTTGATAGAGAACAAACGTATTTACCTTAATAGTGTTCAAAAGTCATTATATATATATATATATATATATATATATATATATATATATATATATATATATCAGTTCATGACATCCAGTCTTACAAATTTACTGTCTCTGATGGACACACGTCCAGATCATCCGCTCTCAAAACTCTGCCATTTCTCTCCCCACATCCACCACTGCTGGCGGCTCACCTCCAACTGCGCAACGCTACGCGTTGTTAACAGCCAGCTGCCCAACACTACAATAGCAAATTCCAACAATGCTACCCAGCCACAGACTGCACACAGCACAGCCAGTGATTTTCATATAGAGCGCTACGTGGCGGTGGCGTTACCAATACAAGAACCTAAACAGCCTACTTACAAATCCAATTAAGACTAATAGGAAAGTGAGCTGTATACCGATCATCAATACGAGTCCTATGTTATTATGTATTCAACGAGGCTAAGCCAAGTGATGCATATATCAATAAATGTCCATGGTGAGGAACTGCCTAGCGATTTTGCTGCCTAAAGTGGAAACGGATCCTTATTTTGCGTCCACTGAGCACCTTTTCCTTGCGAATTATGAACGGTTCTCCTCAGATGCAACAGTTCCCTATACATAGATGAATTACTGCATGTCGAATGTAACACCATGCTCCTTTTGATGATGATGAGCGAGAAAAGGCTGGGGATAGGAGGCTAACTGAGCTTCTTAGTTACATTAGTGGGCAGAACGAGTGACACACGATCAAATTCCTGTTGCAATGAGTACGAGAGTGAACCATTTTAATGTGAATTGTTCTCACGGTATCACAGCCTTCGTGAAGTTTCTATAATTACAATAGTGAGTCCAGTGCTTGCCGAAAAAGCAGACTGCAGAGTATTGCAGAGAGTTTACCTAAAACTTGAGGCAGTGGAATGTAAAGATAATGAGATATAACGTATACGTATTATAAATTAGAGTTCTTCGTCACATTTACCTGTATGAATGTGAAGGTTTATCTCAGGAAATGCACTAGTAATTTTGATACAGTTTTCATTAATAGATAGACTGACTTACGAGGAACATTTATGTACATCACAATAAACTATAAACAGGTCGTAAGGCCGTAGCTATTTAGTGCTACCCGTGCGAAGCTGGTGCGAAGAGGATGTTAGTCTATTATATGTTGTTTTTCTAGGAACCTCATATTCGAAGAGAAGTAATGATGAACTTTCCTCTGCAGGGATACACGCTAGTTAACGTATTGTCCAAGTATGCTTTGCGTGTATGTGGAGCTATCGTTCATGTCATCGATAGTATTTCATACAAATACCGAGCGAGGTGGCGCAGTGGTTAGACACTGGACTCGCATTTGGGAGAACGACGGTTCAATCCCGCGTCCGGCCATCCTGATTTGAGTTTTCTGTGATTTCCCTAAATCACTCCAGGCAAATGCCGGGATGGTTCCTCTGAAAGGGCACGGCCGACTTCCTTCCCCATCCTTCCCTAATCCGATGACACCGATGACCTCGCTGGTCTCCTTCCCCAAACAACCCAACCCTCATACAAATAGATCGACGTTTCAATACTTTGCGGTGGACAAGTATTGATATCAGAGTACACTTGTAGAGACAGTGATTTAAAAATTCAGTCTGAAGTTAGTCGCCATCAAAAGATCAATCCGATTATTCCTATTTGCAGTATTCGGAGTCTTGACACGTCCCACTATGGGAGACCACCTCATAGCTGGCGCAACAGGCGACAAGGCTGTCTTCTCTGAGTTACCATTCTAAGCTTCCTCCTCTTGAGATGTTGTATAGCATATCCTTTGCACCAGATGTTATGATCATATCGTCAGTACTCGGTCGGTACAGAAATTAAAATTAATGAATGACGTTAGATGAATCATACACAGGAAACTAAGAAACGAGACGCCTGAAATTTTACAAAACACTACATCTTCCACTTGCGATGTGCGGAATACATGAATAACGACAAAAAATGGTATACTAAGAATCCAGACTGGGGAAATGAGGTTTCTGAGAAATACACAAACCAGTGTTCAGAAATGTAAAACTGTGCAACTTTGTATCTTATGACTATAATATCAATTAGTCACAGCTGGAATCGGGTAAATTATACAAATAACTGGGTTAACACTTCGTAATGATATGAAATGGAATGAGCACGTAGGCTCAGTCATAGTTAAAGCAGATGGTACACTTCGGTTTATCAGTGGAATACTGGGGAAACGCAATCGGCCTACATTGGAGATTGCTTGCAAGTCATTCGTGCGACCCATTCCGGAATATAGCTCAAGTGTGTGGAACCCGGACCAAATAGAACTAATAGGGGATATTGAACGTATACCAAGAAAGACACTATGATTGATCACACATCTGTCGGAGAATGTTGTAGAGTTGCTTAAGAAACTGACTGACAGACTCTTGACGATAGACTTCTACTACCGGAGAAAAGCTACTTGCAATGTTCAAAGAACCAGCTTTAAATAATGACTCTAGGAATACACTGTAACACCCTACATATTGCTCCCGTAGCGACAGTAAGGACAAGATTAAATTAATTACAGCACGTAGGGTAGCATTTAAGTAGTCATTCTCCTCGTGTACCGTACGTGAATGGAACAGAATAAATCCTAATAACTCCTACAACGGGATGTACGCTGTGCATGCACTTCACAGTGGGTTGCGGAATGTTGATGTAGATTTAGATGTACACAGTACCAAATGCGAAATACAGAAATAGGAGCAGAATTAGAATTAATACCTCTAAACGAAAAAAATAATAGAAGAATAATAAAGGAAATGAAAAGAGCACACTAGCGGGACGGAAACCAACAGACTACCAAAAAAATATACAAATACGTATTAACAGGATGTAGAAACATAGAGAGACCCAAAACCAGATCGAAAGGCTTGAACTAATCTCCATAAGTCAGCACAATGTCCACAGCCTTATACCTGCCGAAGAAGGTGATGACGATGATTTACAAATTCTCCACTGATTCCTCAGTTACACGAAGACTGTTCAGAAAGTAAGGTCCATTAGGCAGCGAAATGGAAAAGGCAGTGAAAATCGGATGAAGTTTTGCACAGATGTGTTGGGCACTGTGTCTAGTATGCCTGTCGATCACGTCTCGTCGCTCTTTTCAACTCTGATCACACAGTAAGCACATAAAAACCCTAGAACAATAGTGTGTAACCTCCCCACAATAAAATAATGTGAATAGTATTCTCCCAACAGTAAAAAATATAAGTATATAATTCACATTCAGTGTAACTACCCAACAGATAAATTCCGTAACCTACCAATAATAAAATGTGACTAATCTCTCAATAAAAAATTGTCGCTCACTTGTAACCCTTCAATAATGACTGTGAATTTAAACTGGTGAATTTTGGACGTCAGCAGTGCTGCGTCATGGCCCTGAAAGATCATACTGAATAAATAGAAAATTCTTACCTCAATAAGGTCACCGGATAACGCAAATATATCTGCTCCTATAAGAAATTTTTCTGGCACAGCTCAGTGCAATGCTGGTCGATAGATCCGTCATGTATAAAAAGAAAGAATGAGAGGTGGCATGAGCCCCCTCTCATATTTCTATCTTACGATTCTCCTCTATAATTGCATGCGGTGGAAAGTTGCTATTCCTTCACGCGCGGACTTCCCACACAGCGTCTCTCGTCACCCGGGTGGTCCGGTGACAGGCGGGCTCTGCTGATCTGGAAAGCTTTAAGCCGACGGGTGTGAGGAAGTCGAGTGAATGCTTTGCAGACACCGACATTGTCAAGAGGCACGCCCGCAGAGCTTGAAGTAGTGGCTGGGCTAGAGGTTCCGTTACTTCGCAGAAACTTAGCGAAAACACGTTCTGGCGGGCTACCAGCGAGGCGTGGGAATGACTTGTGTACCCAGGCAGCTGTGGCGGGAAAATTCCCGCACTTTCTGCAAAATAGTAACTGTGATTGGCTTGCTCAGGGCATAGCTCCGTGACGTAGCAAGATCGGCGCAGAAATTGGCGCCAAGAATCTCCATTGGTGGAATGGTAGCGTTCCGGCAATGGAGTGGAATTTCCGCCGGTTTTCGAGTTGCTGATTGGAACGTTTAACCACGGCCACTGTCGTGGGGGCGGGAATGTTCTGTGTTCGGTTTTTGTACGGGTGCTCTTGTGAGTAGTCGTCTCTCGCCTTTCGGTCGAGGACGTCGAAGCAACCAGCCAACGGCTCCGGTACGGCAGATCGTGTTCTGGGAGTCAAGAAGTCGGTTTGGTAATGTATGTCCGCAGCACCGGCAGATAGGGATTTTCCTAGGTGACAATCAGAGCTCAGCAGAGTGCGCCTGTTCGTCTTTTTTTTTCCTAACTTTGTTCTGTTTTGGGTAGCAGCAATTAATGGTGGGTTGGCTATGTGTTTTCTCTAAGAATTGAGTTGCTAGGAATTGGCTGCACATACCACTTCGTCATAATCCTCACAATCTAGTTTAGGGACAACTTCAGTTTCACAGCGTTTGTTTAAGTATCCAATTAGAGCCAATTTGATATATTGTTAATGTTTCATGTGTTGTTGTTTATTATTTTGTGTTTAGTCTTAATAAATCATATTGTTATTTTGGACAGAACTTTCATTCTGTTAATAGATAGAGCAACCCCATCATTCCTCACTATGTTAATGAAACCTTCGTTTAATTAACTTATTTAACAAATTAAATTATTGCAGGTGCCAAACTCTCTTCTACTCCACTGGCAGGGTTGATTAGAGTCAGTTCGTGTATTTTTTTTATCCTTGTGCAACAGGAAAAGTTGGAGTTAGAAAAGGGGGGGCTTAGAGCATCATGTACATATGTAAATTCTCTAAGAATTGAGTGTTAAAAACACTGCTAGCCCCGGCACCTCGCATAATATGGCGACCCTACCAGGATCTTCCCTGTGAATCTCTGATAAGCAAACAGGATTCTTAGTAGGAACATTCAATTTTTTTTCTCTCTTTTTTTATTGATTAATACCCAAGTTTTTTTTCCGGTAGTTCCGCGTTTAGTTTTAAGTAGCGGCGCATGATTACAGTTTTTGTTTTCAGTGTATATATTTTTTTTTGTTTTGTTTTTTTTGTTCATTGTTTTTTTGTGTTTCGTTGGTGTGGTGTCCGTACCACATCGCACTTTGTCGGATTTGTGTGCAGTTTCTGTACCACTTCAAATTGTGCTTGTAATTACAGCGTTGGAACAGCGTTGTTGAAATTTTGTGTCTATGTGTAAAAATATATGGAGTAGATTAATTTTATTGTGCATTTTAGATAAACTTGTTTTTCATGAATGATAACGAGAAGTAAGGCTCGACTATTATCGAGCGAAGCTAAAACAAAAGAGGATAGCATAATGGATAAGGGGCAGTTTAACGGGAATAGGTTCGGAGATGAGATGGGCACATTTTTAGCAGGACAGGACGCCAGGGTCTTTGATGAGGAAGGTGATTTGGACGCGATCTCAGAGCAGCGTTGCGGCCGTGATTATGATAGTGAAGTAGAGGATGAAACAGAGACAGTCACACAGGTCGAGACGGTAGCAGAAGTTTATAATCAAACGAACGAGAGCAGACAGGGGCCAGCTCGGCCACGTCAGAGCTCTAGCGCCCAGGTGTCCAGAGTTACATCACCCATGGGTGACGAGGATCAAAATGATGACATTAACCCAATACTGAGCTTCCTACGATCAATGAAAGAAGAAGCTGACGAACAACGTAAGAGGGAGAAGGAAGAAGCTGACGAACAGCGTAAGAGGGAGAAGGATGAAGAGGAGAAACAACGTAAGAAGGAGAAGGAAGAAGAGGAGAAACAACGTAAGAAGGAGAAGGAAGAAGCTGACGAACAGCGTAAGAAGGACACTGAGGCAATAATTTCGCATATAGGGGAAATTCGTGGGGAATTACTAACAATAAAGAAAGAATGTGGAGAGGTAAAACAAATGTCAATGGCTGCACAAAAAGTAGCAGGCCTGGCTAAAACGGCAGCAATAGGGGCAATGAAAGTCGCGGAAGCAACTTCTAAACTCGCAGGGCGCTTGCGACGTACAACACAATCCCACTCAAAATCCCTAGCGTTCTTAAAAATTCAGGATAATATCGCGGTTGCGAACAACACGAAACGAATGGAAGAAGTAGAGAGTCGGATAGCAAAACTAGAGCAAAACGGGCACACGAGCACTGCGCGTTCGGATACCAATGATGGAGTACACAGAATTGTGTCTCCGAGGAAAAGCCCGCCGTGCTCTAGCCCAATGACCGAGTGCGGAACTAACAATGCACACGCAGAAACAGCGAGTAATAGCTCCAATAATTGTAGCCCACTTGTGAATTCTGAGTGCCACTTCCACTGTGATACAGAGGTAGCACATCACAGTTATCACCAAGATAGAACAGGACACTCAGCAGACGTGCAAGTATCGGAAACGAGTGACAACACCAGTGCGAGGATCAGACAGGATTTTGATCAGAATCATTTCCTGTCGATACTAAAATTCCAGAAGTTCAAAGAAAATGGAGGGTCGATGCATCCGAAGAGCTGGGTGATGCAGTTTACAAATTCATTACCGGCATCATGGCCAACCCAGGCAAAATTAGAATTCATGTGTGGACACATCGAAGGCCAAGCCGCGGAAAAGATGCGGGGTGTAGCAGTGACGTGTCGGACTTATCAGGAATTTGTTGGTGCATTCCTGCGGACCTACTGGTCAAAGGAAACGCAGGACAGGATTAAAGATGAAATAATATTTTGTCCTGAACTGGAAGTGTCCGGGTATAGGAGCGCAACCAAATTTCTTGATGAGTTACTCAAGAAGAATCAATTTTTAGATAGTCCATATAGCAACGGAGAAATCATTAAATTTTGCTTTTCCAAATTGCCAGTTAGGTACCAACAGACACTTGTCGGCAAGTGTGGATCTGACATAGAAGCATTCAAGAGTCTATTGCGCGAACTCGAAGTAGTCTTTGATAAACAAGACGCAAAGGACAGGAAGAAGGGGCAAAGTAGCAAATACCACGGGCCAGGAAGGGAAGACGACAACAGATCGCATAATCGCACTGGTCAGTTAGGAAACCAGGGTTACGGAAGTCAAGGTTACGCTATTCAAGGTTATGGAAACCAAAGACACGGAAACCAGAACGTCAGGGAGCAGGGTCAATCTAGACAAGGAATCTGGGATAGGAGGAATAACGAACGGCAAAGCGACCGTAATTGGAGAGAGCGAAACCAAGGACAACAGTGGAACCAGGAGATTGAAACTAGACCCGCAAATCCTAATGCACGTCAGAGGAGGGGGAGCTTAACAAGGGATTGACGCCAGACTAGTGCGAACACAGGCCGCCGGAATTTCGCACGTAATCTCGGACCTGGCCAACTACGGATGATACATTACGAAGATTTATCAGAAATCCTGCTCGAGGAACATAAAGCAACTCCTCGACAAGATCGGCAGCCTCTTATCACAGTAGCAATAGCTGAAAAGAGTATGAATGCGATAATAGATAGTGGAAGCTACATAACAGCAATATCTGAGGCAGCATACAAGATGTGCTCTCAGGAGATGGACTGGCCTGTCCTATCGGTTAAGAAAACCAAAATAAAAGGGGCATTAGCGGGAAAATGTACGGAGGTCACCCAACAAACAAGACTGGAATTCTCCTGCCAAGGACACAAAATAGAGTCTAACTTCTGGATTGTGCCAAATCTGGCGATCGACATGATAATAGGAACGGACTTCCTAAATGAACATGAAGCGATAGTTGATCTAGGACGAGGTGAAGTGGTTTTGAGGAAAGGGAATCCCGTCCACATTAAATTCGACGATCAGCTGATCCCAGCTCAACTACCGTCTAACTGTGTACGGATAAACTATGCGTGTCTGAAAGACAGAAAGGAAGAACAGGTCGACGTTGCGGGTAGGGGAGCGGACACAGATGAGAATGAAGTCAGAATAATGGGGGAAATAAAGGAGAAAATAGGAGAAAAAGTGGAAGCAATAAAGAATATAAGGTGCGACCACCGCAAAGAACTTCATAAATTACTAGTAGAACATGCGGAGGTCTTCATTCCCAAGACAGGATCAATAAAGAACTTCCAATATGAATTTCGTGTACGTCCGCACAATCAGTTTCGTGTGCCACCCTATCCAATCCCCTTGGCATATCGACAGAAAGTAGCAGCCGAAATTACGCGAATGTTGAGTGAAGGAATAATAGAACCTACGGCTTCAGCCTATAATAACCCGTTAAGAGTAGTCGAGAAGGCAGATGGTAGTATTCGTTTAGTCTTGGACTCGCGACAAATTAATACCATAATAGAACCCGAAACAGACAGACCGGAACGATTAGAGGAACTCTTACAAAACTTCCATGGAATATCAATCTTCTCATCAGTTGATCTAAAATCGAGTTTCTGGCAGATCGAGCTCCATCCAAATTGCAGACAGTACACAGCCTTTTTAGCATTTGGAAGATGTTACCGGTTTCGTCGTCTACCATTTGGTTTGAACGTTTCATCTGCCGCATTCATTCGGGGGCTGGACGGCATACTAAGCGATAATTTGAAACGTCATGTCACCAGCTATGTGGACGATTTGCTGATCGCGGAGAAATCTTGGGGAGAGGACAATGCCGTCCTCGGTGAACTCCTTGCGACATTCAAGGAATACGGAGTGACTATCAATATCGAAAAATCGAATTTTGGGACGTCCTCTGTCAAATTTCTGGGACATATCATCACGGGTGAGGGCATTGCGCCAAATCCCGAAAAGATCGAAGCGATTGAAAAGTTTCCCATTCCTACGACAAAGAAGCAGTTAAGGGGGTTCTTGGGGATCATAAATTTTTACAACCGCTTTATACATGTCAAAACTCAGAGCAGTCCTAGGTTGCATCAACTTACAGGAAAGAAGATTCCTTGGGAATGGGATGAGGCGGCCGAATCCGAATGGAAAGCATTAAAATTCGCATTATTACAAGCACCCATCCTATCACACCCTAACTTAGCAGAAGAGCTTTGCATAGTAACGGACAGTTCATACTCAGGTCTGGGTGTCATGGTGTTCCAAGACTATGTACATGAAGGAAACAGGGTGTGGAAGACAATTGCGTTTGGTAGCAGAGTACTAGCCAAGAGTGAGAGGAATTACTCAGTAACCGAGTTAGAGGCGCTGGCTATTGTATGGGCGTTTGAAAAATTCAGATACCTTCTGTTTGGTCGCAAGACGAGGGTCTACACAGACCACAAGGCACTCGAGTTCTTGATGACTGCAAAGCTTAATCACAGGCGGCTCATTAGGTGGGCATCATGTCTGCAGCAGTACAACTTTTCGATAGAATATATCCCCGGCAGTCAGAACATTATTGCAGACGCCTTATCACGGTCACCGATCGGATTTGAGCACAACATGGAAGAAGATCTGGAGGAAAATCACTACTGCCTTTTCTATATGCAGAAAGTAGCCTTTGAAAATTTTATTACCTGTAGTATGCATGACATCAAGAAGGAGCAAGACAAGGACCCTGCCCTAGTGTTATTGAAACAGAAATGGATAGACAGAAGACACGCCACCATCAGGCAGTTCTACCTCTTGCGGAAAGGCATAATTTTCCACCGAAATTATGCCAATGACACTGAATGGGGGGTATGCATCCCTGAACACCTAATAAACAAGGTTATATGGCATACTCACCTCAGCTATGGACACTTCGGACCACGCAAGTGCAATCTCAAGCTAAGGACCATGTGTTACTTTCGAAACATGGAGCGTCGAATTCGGAGGGTACTGTCGGTGTGTAAAGACTGCCAAAAGGCTAAGCACACCACTGTGAGCATGCAGGCACCATTATACCCAATCGTACCGACCAAATTAAGACAATTAGCAGCAACAGATTTGATGGGACCTTTGCCAAGAACAAGAAGAGGATATACTTACGTATTAGTGTTTGTTGAACTAACGTCCAAATACGTTACCTTTACGCCACTGAAGAGGGCGACAGGACGAACTGTATCTCGAGCCCTAATCCGGGATTTCCTACAACAGGTTGGTCATGTGAGTAAAATTATTTCTGATAACGGGCCACAGTTTAAGTCAAAAACTTGGAAGGAGACGTTGCGTCGATGTAAAATTGATCCCATTTTTATATCTTCGCACCATCCGAGCTCGAATGCTGCAGAACGGGTTATTAAAGAACTCGGAAACTTGTGCCGGTTGTACTGTAACAAACAGCACACGACATGGGACGTTTTCCTTAAAGACTTCCAGGAGGTGATCAATGAGGCACCCCATGGGATAACAAAATTGGCACCCATTACAGTACTGAAAAACCGGATTCCTAAGGACTTGATAACCGATGTCGTAAACTTCCCACCAAGTGCGCGAACGCAGCACCAAGCCATAGTGGATTTGGCTCTCAAGAGGATACGTGCTGCAGCAGAGGTCAGGAAGAGACGTGCCGACAGGGGAGCTCGTCTACGACACTTCCACATTGGACAAAAGGTGCTCGTTAAGTCTTTCCGACTTTCGAACAAACAAAAAATGAAATGCCAAAAATTCTATTCTATTTACAACGGCCCGTACCGTATAAGGAGAGCAGCTCACCACAATGCTTATGAATTAGAGACGCTGAAAGGAAAGAAGTCCATAGGACTCCACCACATCTCTCACATAAAGGAGTTCGTGGAATAGAGTAGTGTAAGTGGTGTACGTAGTAGAATGGGCAAATACGTGAACCTTGCTATAGTAGTAGTGTAAGTGGTGTACAGAGTAGAATAGGCAAAGAAATGAACCTTTCTTCGGGGAACAATAATCGTTGCATTAATAGATTAAGATTGTTAAAGTATTAACACGCTGCGTTTTCTCGCATAAGAATTTACTGCTGCTAATTTTTTTTCTGTTTATGTTCGCAAGCTCCACTGTCAATGCGATAAGAGGCACTACCTTTCCATGAGCAATGTTTTTGTCCTTTCCAATCTGGTGTCCATGTTAAGGGATAGTGATGAGTGACGAGATGTCGCACAAACGGGCGCATACAAGAACGTGCTCTTAGAAGCGTTCTGAGAAGTCGTGATACGCTCCATAGCGGCCACAGCCAGTTCGTGAGACGTTCATACCAATGCTTGCAGGCACGCGTCAGTGCACTGCAAGATTGTGGTATATTGCGAGATTTCGAGGATGAATATTGGCAGTATAGTTTTTGCAGAGCTGCGCCAGCATCGTTGTCTTGCAAGTTGGGGTGAACCTGTGAGCGTTTGACTCCAATGGTGCCCTAGGGCCTAGACGGTAGAAATGCGGGCATAAAGCCTACCATGCCAATGTGCTGGTTGGGGATTTAGCATGCTGCTTGCGACTGTCACAGATGAATAACCAGTGACTCATACTAGGATATTCGTGACATACTGTGTAGCTGGCGTGTGATGGGCGACTGAATCCTCAACAGGAACCAGACTTGGCTGGGTCAAATTACATTGCCTCTGGAAAGGTGCGCTTTCATTGCTAAGACTGCATCACATACAAAATTAAGTTCAACTATAAATTTATTGTCTTGTATAGCCATGGCTAACCCAGTCTCTGGAGTTTCAGTGAGGCGTAGTGAGAACTCGGAGGCCGTGTCGTACGGCGCGCACATCACTGTCGTCAATAGCGGCGAGCAGCGAGATATCTCAGCGTAACAGGAATTATGTAAGAGTAGTGTATAAGGTAAACAAAAAAAAAAAAAATAAATAAATAAATAAATAAATAAATAAATAAAAGGGAAAGTAAGTTATACTAAGATAAGTTAAACTGTAGGATTTAACAATAACTAGATTAATATTGTGGGGGTTTTCTACCACAAGTGTGGCGCGCGCCTGTTGGGATGCTATTTTTCAGGTCATCAAATCACAGACCCGAGATGGAGGGACGACCGGCGAGCGAAAGTAGTATAGTTGCATGTTCTTTATAGCACAGTAAAACTTAGACCTGAATAACAACATAATTTAATTAAAAGACATAGAATGTAGATCGTTGGCAAATGGTAGTTAATTCTTGAGCATGTCTACTGTCGATCTATATAATTAATAGTAATATTAGTGTGGGCCCGCACATTTAGTTGTTCATCCATTACATAGCATCAGTTATCACACACCATGTACAATACTGAGATCGGTCTCTACACAAATATCAAGATAAATTATTTCCATTTTTTGTTATGATAGCTACAGATAAATAACTATAAAATTAAAATTACAGTGTCTGAAATGACAGACCATCAATGTATCAGTATGTAAATTTATTATAACATAGAAGGTCATGGGGAAAAGTTAGGCATATGATTTTTGTAAGAATTGTGCAGAGGACTGGGATAGTGGCAACGCAGAGGCCAGCCGGAGGTCATCGGCTACCTGCAGGAGGAGAGCGTCGACGCGCTACCTGACGTGAGGGGCGCGAGGGCGTCCGGTCCTACAAGCTGACAGTCACCGGGCCGTGTACCTGAGGGATTAGGGAGGATCCTCGCCGGGCCACAAGCGAAAGTGAGGCTGGCCGTTGGCACTGACACGCGACCCACACGAGGCAGCCGTTTGGAGGGATTCCCTGTGGCAGACCACGTGGTCGTGAGTACACGAAGAAGATCACATATGGTGTCATAACTGGCGTCTCATGTGCCTCAGGACAGAAAGGGACGCTATATACTCACCTGTTTGGGTTTTTACAACTCACTAGCATTGGCCGATCTGCTTACACAAAGCAGTATCGTGCCACACTAACAAATGTATGGTCTCATTTCTAACTTCTCCTCTCTATTAGAGAGCAGTTTTTAGCAATCGTCGCTCCTAGTTCGATCCTGTATGGATGACCTCACACACTTGTGGAGTCACTCCACGTGCCATCATCCCTCGTCGAACTGCAATATTGGGAAACGTAAAGTACTGCCCAGCGAGAGAAGAGACCTAGACTAGTGATGTATCCCAACAAGTAGACATCAGAGACAATTAATCGACGTGAGGAGGGCCTATCACTGTGTCTTCCTACCGTACTGCCGTGATCATATGCATGGGTCTGACTACAATCTCAACAGCGTACTGCAGACGCTCCAGCACTCCCTATTGCTGTTGCAACAACGTAGCAACAACACCCGACGTTTAGCCCTATGTGATGTCAGTACTGTGGCCCCATCCCAAAAGCCGCCCTCCAATGCTCAAGACATGGAACCACGTGCATCAATGCATGTGACTCAACATACCAACCCCCTCAGAGAAACTAATGAATTTGTGAAGTGCTTCGAACATTTCTAACAATGTGATTTAGTGCCACATCCTCAGCACGGTCGTGAACAGTGTGCAATGTGCACGCACAACTTAATGTCCCATGAACCTTGTTTTTTTTAATTTCTTTCTCTAGTGTTGTTTTTGTAATGTATGTGATACCTTGTATGTGTTTGTTTTACACTGTAATTCTCATTACAAATTACTGTATTGTTCTCCACACCATTTTTTTTATCTTGTATTTATTGTTGAGTGTATGGAAACAGTGTGCCTGAAGTCCCCATAAACTGAAGCAGATACCACCTCTGTCATTGTGAATGGACCATCAGTTCAGGGAACATTTTGTAAAGGTTATTCTTGCTGCAGGGAGACAGAATGAATCGGAGGTCGTAATTAGATTCTGAAAGCTCACAAAGAGATTGTTAACTTAAATAGTATCATGTGTGAGTGAGTTCAGGTTAGTTTAATGATTAAAATTGTTGTAACATCTTGGGCATTTAATTGCGGAGCACTCCAACTCTGATTGTAAAGAATAAATTGCTCCATATTTGGCTCACATGCCCGGGCCATATTTAGAGAGTGAATGTCTGTGTGAATCGGTGTTTGGAAGGGGCTCCCTGGGTATGGATGTGTGATGTGAGTGTTAGTGTTCCATATTAAGAAGGTGAAGTTGGCTACATCATAAATAATCCTCCCTCTATGAGCTGCATTTTTCAGTTGCAGTTATTTTCTTTATAGAGTGCGGCATGTGCAGCCAGTTTGCGAGATTGTTCTTGGGCGATTGACTCACTACCTTGCTCCTAAGTGAGCCAACCGCTCACCAATTACAATCTAAAATGGCGTAGGGGCTATGAGAGGTGGCATGAGCCCCCTCTCATATTTCTATCTTACGATTCTCCTCTATAATTGCATGCGGTGGAAAGTTGCTATTCCTTCACGCGCGGACTTCCCACGCAGCGTCTCTCGTCACCCGGGTGGTCCGGTGACAGGCGGGCTCTGCTGATCTGGAAAGCTTTAAGCCGACGGGTGTGAGGAAGTCGAGTGAATGCTTTGCAGACACCGACATTGTCAAGAGGCACGCCCGCAGAGCTTGAAGTAGTGGCTGGGCTAGAGGTTCCGTTACTTCGCAGAAACTTAGCGAAAACACGTTCTGGCGGGCTACCAGCGAGGCGTGGGAATGACTTGTGTACCCAGGCAGCTGTGGCGGGAAAATTCCCGCACTTTCTGCAAAATAGTAACTGTGATTGGCTTGCTCAGGGCATAGCTCCGTGACGTAGCAAGATCGGCGCAGAAATTGGCGCCAAGAATCTCCATTGGTGGAATGGTAGCGTTCCGGCAATGGAGTGGAATTTCCGCCGGTTTTCGAGTTGCTGATTGGAACGTTTAACCACGGCCACTGTCGTGGGGGCGGGAATGTTCTGTGTTCGGTTTTTGTACGGGTGCTCTTGTGAGTAGTCGTCTCTCGCCTTTCGGTCGAGGACGTCGAAGCAACCAGCCAACGGCTCCGGTACGGCAGATCGTGTTCTGGGAGTCAAGAAGTCGGTTTGGTAATGTATGTCCGCAGCACCGGCAGATAGGGATTTTCCTAGGTGACAATCAGAGCTCAGCAGAGTGCGCCTGTTCGTCTTTTTTTCCTAACTTTGTTCTGTCTTGGGTAGCAGCAATTAATGGTGGGTTGGCTATGTGTTTTCTCTAAGAATTGAGTTGCTAGGAATTGGCTGCACATACCACTTCGTCATAATCCTCACAATCTAGTTTAGGGACAACTTCAATTTCACAGCGTTTGTTTAAGTATCCAATTAGAGCCAATTTGATATATTGTTAATGTTTCATGTGTTGTTGTTTATTATTTTGTGTTTAGTCTTAATAAATCATATTGTTATTTTGGACAGAATTTTCATTCTGTTAATAGATAGAGCAACCCCATCATTCCTCACTATGTTAATGAAACCTTCGTTTAATTAACTTATTTAACAAATTAAATTATTGCAGGTGCCAAACTCTCTTCTACTCCACTGGCAGGGTTGATTAGAGTCAGTTCGCGTATTTTTTTTATCCTTGTGCAACAGGAAAAGTTGGAGTTAGAAAAGGGGGGGGCTTAGAGCATCATGTACATATGTAAATTCTCTAAGAATTGAGTGTTAAAAACACTGCTAGCCCCGGCACCTCGCAAGAACTGATTTTTCTTTACAATAATCACGATGACCAAGGATTGGAGAAATTAGTAAAATCTTTAAATTGAGTTGAATGATTGTCAAAAGTTAATTTTTATAAGAAGGATTATTATTAAGAGATTTCTTTTTAAAAGCATTTACATGGGACTTGATATAACAATACTACACATGCGCGAGGCTGCTTTTACCTTATATCGCTCAGGCACCGCCATGGCTCCCCCACGACCGCCCCAGCCAACTCCATACACACGACTGCTCACTAGCAAGTTACTCCTACTGCTACACAGTTCCTACTACCGTCAACACTGCTCTTTGGTCAGAGATTCTCTTATAGCTTACATATCGCAGGCAGCACGTGAGCAATATATCGAAATTACATCTGCTCGAGTGCGCTAGCAACGAATTTCTTAATCATGGACCTCTTACATAACCCTCCACTGGGGGGGGGCAAAAATCTGGCAGCGATGGTGAGTCAATTGGACTTGCCATGAGCAACAAATTTTTTTATAGTATATTTAATTACGAAGTCTACAGTCACAGAAGTATATACATTATTGATAAGCGCAGAACATATTAAGAAATGAAATAGAGTGCACACGCACTGAGTTCAGAACATATTAAGAAATGACAAAATGTATACGCAATGAGTACAAAATATATTAACAAATGATATAAAGTGCACCCGCACTGTATAAGTCTTTACCATTTTACAAGAATTTAAACGTATTGAGAAATGAAATAAAGTGCACACGCACTGTATAAGTCTTTAGCATATTTAGGACAACTGATCTTATTAACAAATGAAATGAGGTGCACATGCACCGTATATGTCTTTATCATTGTACAAGACTTTAAACGCACTGTATAAGTCTTTACCATTTTACAAGAACTAGGAAAGGAATGGGAAGGATTGCATCATGGTTGTAGCACAGTAGGTTGCATGTGCTCTGCACTGAAAGTCCATATCTTTCTACAGAAGCACAACACCAAATGAGACAATCTGAAGTTCTCTTCCCTGAAGTATTTATCAGTGTAGCCAAGACACTGAAATATTGCATTAATATTGTATGTTGTCACTTTGGTAGTACATTAGGTACACCAAACAGTAAGACCATAATAACATCTCCATCGTTCAAGGTGGTGGACAGCTTGATATGTCAACACCACATTCTTGTAGAATCCATATTCTTACAGCAACGTAGAATTAGTGCAAAAACCAAATATAGTGCTCCATGATCATGAGGATGGACAGGACAAACGGATATTGCAGTAACTGCTGGTAATTAGGTCAGAAGGTGAAGGATACATTAATCTTATGCTAGTCATCATAGAATTACACTACTGTATCAACCGTTCTGAATAATTATTGGCATTCATTGGCTATTTACACAGCATTTAAGTAGTATATATATGGAGTATTACAGAACATTATTCATAAGTCATCTCATCACAGTAATCATTGGCATTCATTCGCTAGTTACTAAACATGTAGTAAGTATTGAGTATTACTAAACACACTTCATAACTCATGTCATTGCAGTAATTACTGGTATTCATTTATGGAGTATAACAAAATATTATTAAGAAGTCATATCATTGCAGTAATTATTGGCATAGCATTTATGAATAAGTCATCTCATTACAGTAATCATTGGCATCTTAAGACATCTCATTACAGTAATTATTACAGAACATTATTCATAAGTCATCCAATTACAGTAATTAATAGCACAGCATATTCATGACTCATCTCATTACAGTAATTATTGGCATCATGTAATCTCATTACAGTTTATAGTAACCATTGGCATCATAAGACATCTCATTACAGTAATCATTGGCATTCATTGGCCAGTTACTAAACATGTAGCAAGTATTGAGTATTACAAAACACTATTCATAACTCATCTGATTGCAGTAATTATTGGCACTCATTGGCCAGTTGCAAAGTATTCATATAGTTTTACAAAACATTATTCAGTATTATTCACGAGTCATCATTCAAAACAGGAGTTATTGAGTGTAGCATCAAGCTGCTAGTGTTTATATGTGATATAATGTAAGTGACATAAGATGTATTTAAAATGTAAGACATTGTAACTATTACTCAAGGTCTGTAGTCCAATAATGGAATCAATACATCAGAAAAATTTGAATTAAATTTAGGAATAGAAATATATCTTTAAATGGTAGCATTATTTAGTTATATACTGATAATAGAAGTGACTGGTAATGATTTTTTTTTGTGCTAGCAATGCATTTCATTGGGAACTATAGTCAATTGCTGGGGCATGAAAATATTTGTTTTTGACTTATTGCTGGAAATAAGGATTAATAACGTCATTTGTCATGAGTCAGCTGTAGCAAGGTTATGAAACAAGTACAGTATATGTGATCACTTTCATAAATGATAGACACAACTGGGTAAAAAATGCAAGTATTAGAACAGGTTTTATAATTAAGTGCTCATAGCATATTAATATCATGAAAAGCTTCTCCTGGAAAAATATAAAATGGATTATTGACCTGAAAGAAAAATGTATATTATGCTGACAAGTAGTAAATTTCGAATTAACAGGTAATGAAACGTGTGCTTAATATGTATGTACTCTAGCTGTCTTTCCCAAAACATTCAGTCATTATACTATGCGACATAAGACATACTGTCAAAAAGAACTGCAACAAATACTTAAATAACTACATAGCATCTCTTAACTAATACAAAATATATAAACTTCATCATTATCATCATCTGCAAAGAAAAACTTCATTATTCATATTACCATATTCTTCATCATCATTTATTATCATCTGCAAAAATACACCACACTTCATTATTCATATTCATATTACCATTTACTTCATACAACTATTCATTATCATTCATTACTTCCTATAGTATAGAGTTTCTTACTTCTAGCATATTTCATCACTAAAATTAACATGTGTATTTCTGTCTGACAGCCTGCATCAATCGCCTCGTATTCTGAAAGAAAAATAATTAGTTAAGACTGCTATTATACAGTGTGTATAGTATATTCTTGTTAATGCTTGTTAATTCTGATCCATTTACTCTTCATGACAAGGTATTTCATTTTCTTTCGTTCATTCTGATGGTAAAATTTCCATTTCATAGTAAACCACTGTGGTTGTATAATTTATTTCCTTTACACGGTATTGCTTTCTGAAAACGATGAATATGGACTAATATCTTGCGTTTAAATCATATACCCATTAAATAAAAACTTGTTTCTAGTGATATAACTAAGCATACAGCATAGCATGACAGAAAACGTATTATGTCAAAAACATAGACAGTTTTCAAGTGAAAAATGTGTAAACACAGTATCATAATGTAGTAGCAAAAAATGTAGAATAGTCAAGATATTGAGATATCACCAGGCAAAACGCGAAGTCAACTGGTGTTTGTTATATCTTAAAGGTTACATAGTGCATACAGACAAAAATGCTACTTTCGATAGGAAGACACTCATACATACACAAAAAATGGAAAATGTGCATGGTCTGATGTCTAACGACAAGAAAAGCGACCTGCTAACCTTATCTTGCCGGGCACTTGCCAAGAAAATATATAATCATCATCAGTAAGTGGTCATACAAATATCTGGAAATGGCATTACAATGTGATAAATCGTAAAGTATGTTCATTCAATAAAGGGTCTAATATTGGAAATATGGTGATTGCCCTTACTTTTTCTGGTTCTCAAAGTTTCGACGTGTACTACGTTGGGGTGAGGAATGCTGCGAATTCTATATGGACCTGTGTATAGAAGCTCAAATTTACTGCATCTACTTGTTCCTCTGTTGGATAAATAATGTGTGCGTACTAATATCTTCTGTCCTATGTGAAAGTCACGGCGTGTACAAACCTGTTTTTGCTGTCTTCTCTGGCGCTCTGCGGCACGTTTGATGTTGTTGAGTGCAATGTCGATTATTTCATGCTCGCGTAGTCGACGAGATGTAGGAAAAGATACTAATTCTTTAATTTTGTTGGGTGGTTCAGCATTTTTCAATATAACAGTCGGGAATAACATAGTAGATTCATTTGGTATGGAGTTAATTACATCCTGGAATGGGAGTATGTGTGTATCCCAATCAATATGTCTTTTATGGCAGTATATTCTACACAGTTTACCAATTTCTTTCATCAGTCGTTCAGAAGGGCTCGAAGAAGCGTGATACCTGGATATATATATCGGAGAAATGTTTCTAGCTCCTAACATACGTGTCCATATAGCAGATCGAAATTGTGGTCCATTGTCGGAAATTACTTTCAATACATGCCCTACATGAAATAAAAAATTTTTTACAAATGCATTCGAAATAGTTTTAACAGTAGCTTTGCGTAACGGAGTGAAGGTAACAAATTTCGAAGTGAGTTCAACAGCGACAAAGATGTAACAAAAACCTCTATTAGATCTGGGAATCGGACCAAAAATGTCTACAGCGGCCATGTGTCTCAATTTAACGGGTACAATGGGATGTAACGGAGGAATATGTGAAGTCGTGTCTGATTTAGCTTTCTGGCAGATTTTACATGACGTTAAAACTCGTCGAATACGGTTTTCCATGTTGGCAAAATAACAGTTCTCTCTGAATAAGAAAACATTTCCTGGCTCCATAATATGCGTAACTTAAATGAGTATACCAAATTAATTTGTTAACAAGTTCGTCAGGAATACATAATAACCAGTTGTTGTTGTCAGGGTGAGAGCGGCAAAACAGAATATTATTGCGTAAAGTATAATGGTTTCTAATGGTAACATTATTCATATCTTGCCAAAGGCGTTTAATTTCTTTCCACACGTTGTCTTTGCTCTGCTCTTGTGCTATGTCTCGTAATGACGATGAAATTAAATTTTCAAATGCGACTTGTTGAATATACGAGTACATGACGCTAGGATTTGCTTGGCAGAAGTTGGTTGCGATGTCTTGCTGATTGTTGCTGAGAGAGCGGGATAGTGCGTCTGCTACAATATTTTGTGTACCGGGAATGTGAACAATTGTAAAATTAAATTCCTGTAAATAAAGTTTCCACCTGCTTTATCTGTCATGTGTAAATTTAGCGGAGAGCAAAAACTGTATAGCTCTATGATCTGTGTAAACGGTAGTATGTCTTCCATAAAGAAAATGCCTAAATCTGGTAAATGCCCGTACAACACATAATGTTTCAAGCTCTGTAACAGAATAATTGCGTTCAGCTGGTGACAGAATGCGACTTGCAAAAGCGATGTTTTTAATTACTGTAGTACCGTCTTCTTCAATTTCCTGAAAAATGTGTATGCCTAAAGCGGTGTTAGAACGGTCGGTGGCAATGAAAAAATTTCTAGTGAGATCTGGATGTGACAAAAGTGGTGCGTTCAACAAAGCTTCTTTCAAGTTCAGAAATTCAGAATGTGCTTGCCTATCCCAGGACCAAATAGTGTTTTTACCCGTCAATTGGCATAATCTAGGGGTGTCTAAAGCAGAGTAATGAATAAATTTACGGAAAAAGTTAATTAATCCCAAAAAGCTGCGTAGTTGTTTCTTCGTAGTTGGAACAGCAATGTCACGTAAAGCTTGAAGTTTTTTCCGGGTCAGGCGCAATACCTTCTGCTGAAATTACATGTCCAAGAAATTTTATGGAAGTTTTGCCAAAGTGCGAGTTGCTGAGATTAACTGTGAGTCTCTGTGCACGAAAAGTTTGCAACAGTTGTTCAAGAATCAGATTGTGTTCAGACCAGTTAGCTTCTGCAATAAGAATGTCGTCTACATACGTTGTGATTCTGTCTTTTAATTCTGTCGGAAGTATAGTATTCAAACCGCGATTAACGCTGCTGAAGAAATTGTTAAACCGAACGGTAATTTACAAAATTGATAACAGTCACCAAAACAGAGAAATGCTGTGTACTTTCTGCAGTTCGGATGGAGCTGAATTTGCCAAAATCCCGATTTCAAATCTAATGTGGAATAAACAGCAGTACCATGAAATTTCTGTAGAAGTTCTTCTTGTGTTTGTGGGCGATCTGTTTCATTAATAATAATGTCATTGATGTGACGCGAATCAAGTACGAGGCGAAGTGAGCCATCCTTTTTCTTAACAATATGGAGCGGGTTTATGTACGAACTAACTGCCGGTTCAATAATTCCTTGGTCAAGCATAGCTTGCAATTCTTTCTTAACTTGTTCTCTGTGAATATATGGAATGGGATAATGTTTGGCTTTAAACGTGTCGTGCTATTTAAGTTGAAATTCATACATAAAACCGGACATAGTACCAGGGACGTTGTCAAAAACTGGAGCTTGCTGTAAAAGAATTTTGCGTAGCTCTGTACGTTCGTCGTCTGTATTTGCACTGCTCTGTTTAACTTTATCAGGAATCATTTGCATAACGTCATAGTCGGCTTCGTCTGGTGTATTGTAGTTGTGAACATTCGTATCTGTGAACAATGTGGAATGACAGTCTGTGTTACGTGATGCAGAAATGACCTCTGTCCGATTAATTGTTTGTACTTCTGCAGATAAAGAGTGCTGAAATTCTAATGCCAGTTGTACATTTTCATCCTTTAACATTGAAAGGGTACAGTACCGCCCGACATTGAAAATAGGTGCAACATACTTCATTATTTTTGTCAGAACAACACATTTTTTTGTAAAATAACTCAATTTCAATTAATACAGCGAAGCCGGATACCAGTGTGGGAAAGAATGACAATTTATTTATTTAATTGATCACATGTGCACTCCCACAAAGTAAATCCCTACGTCCAGTTTGGTGAGATCTTTTGAAATGAATGAATGTATGGTCGTCTGCTAACCACAGATAGTGAATGTGAATATATGATAATCTTTGAGTCGATCCTTTGGCCACCTTTGGTGGGACCAAAGAGATGAAATTTACCTGAGCTTTGAGCGCCTGAAATGTGGCTGACCAATAGGATAGTAAGGTGCTCCCCCACTTCGACAAAGGTGTGAGAGGACCTCGAGAACGGCCATGTTTCAGCACTCTGCCGCTGGATCTTGTGCTGTTAACACCTGTTTTAGTTGTGCTCCGTAATGATGAAAGAGTGGAGACATGGTATGCATGTGAAATATTTAAGAGTAGTTTGAAACAATAATTTCTCTATTTCAGGAACTTTTGTGGGGAGAATTAAATGTCAGGCAGGTAATATTAATGGGATTGTAGTAATCTCCGGAAGTGACCAACGGTCACAATGAAACCACGTGTAGCAATAAGTTGAAATACTTCCGTGTGCTTAAGTTAAGCTGAATTACTAGCGTGTGTACAATAAGTTGAAATATTTAAGAAATAGCGTGTGTACCATAAGTTGAAATATTTAAGAAATGGTGTGTGCAGGACTTGAAATTAGAGACGAGTACTTCCACGTGGTGAGTACTGTGTGAGTCTCAAACTGTGTATGAGACAAAAGATAAAGAGAAGTACTCGTCCATGGCATCAGTTGAGGACTCGCGTGTGTGATGAATATGTTCTTAATATTACTCTGCGTGATATGATTCCGTGTGACGCTAGATTCAAACTCTGAGAGAGAAGCAAGGTGAGTCGGCCGTCTATCCAGCAACGCCACATGGCTTGCATTGCACAGGAAGACGTGCATATATCTCCAGAGTTCCTAGTAGGAAAGTAGAATTACAAAGTGGGGCAGTGTCGTGTGAAACTGGGATAAATATTAATTGAAGTGGGAAAGCTGAAAGTGACAATGTTGTGACCATTCTCTGTGTAGCATTTCATGTCGTAGTGTGGTGTATGTCATGTAATTTGGGTATGTGTGGATTGCATGAGAGAGTAGCAAGGTAGTTTCAGAAGATTAGTGGGTTATGCTTGTTCCTTCTGTACCGCTCGGTCTGGAGGAAAGTTTCGTGATGATGGTTGTGAGAGTCGAAGTGTGAGGTATAATAAAAGATCCACCATCTTATCCAGAAAGTGCACTGTAGCGTTAAATAATTACGATACCATAATATAGAGATTCACCAATGTGAAGTCATGCCCACTGGGCGGAATTTCTCATGTGTTATTGTTTTAGGTTATAGAATTTGTGTGTTTAGGTTAGAGAATTTATCGGAATAAATAAGATAGTGAAAAGAAAAAAGATTGGTGGACTTTTCCATTGAATTGTATGTTGCCATAATGTCCCGAATTTATAATGTGTGTGCCATTCATATTCAGTGCGGTGGCCACATGTAGACAAAAGCCGTTAAATAAAAAAAGGAAAGAAAATGTGGTATTGCCAGTGCGTAGTGTACAGTCAGAGTTCTGTAAATTACTGATAGTCAGATGCGTGTTTCCGTTGCGTATTATTCATACAGGAGGATAATTTGTAACTTAATTTTGAGTACGAGAGATCATGTTACTCGATAAATAAGAATGAATCCACTCGCTTGGCAGACCACTCATCTTGCAGGCCTGACTGCTTGATGCCACAGTATGAGCAAGGCATGTGGGTGCCTCTCAACATTAAATAGGAATTTTGAAAGTCAATAATTGCGTCGTGTTGTATCAAAAAATTCGTACCTAGAATAACGTCTGTTGTCAATAAGGGAACAATCCAAAAATTTGAGTGGAACGTATGACCTGCAATACAAAACGATAAGGGTGTCTGTAATTTTACATCTACTCCTTTACCAGATACTGCTCCTTGTACTTTAGTTTTGCCTAATGGTAAAGTAGGATAGGTATTCTCTTTGTTACATTCGCTGAAAGTTTCTTCATTTATAACTGACATAGGTGATCCAGAATCGATTACTGCTGAAAATGTGGATGCTCCAGTCTTTACTTCAATTACAGGGTGGGAAATGGCTTTTTGAATAACTGGTTTTTCATGCAAAAGTATGTCTCGGATGTCGTCAAAAGTAATAACATTTTCGTGAACAAGATTCTGTCTGTCTGAAGTATTGCTTACGTTGCTGGAGGTTGCAACCTGTACTGTATCTAGTCAAATTCTATCTGACGTGCTGTTATTTGCAGGAAGATGCTGTGGCATTTCAACTATTTGTACTGTCTTGTTACTTCGTCCTGACGTTTTAGGTTCGGGATGATATCTACTGTCTCGTTCATTCATGATAATCTGTTGTTGTGATTGATTCTGCTGCTGGTAAAACCGACTGTTACGCTGAAAATTGTGCTCATTACTTTTACGTCTGTCATGATAGTCATTGCTATACGGCGCGTTGCCATACGAGTTGAAATGATGTGTCTTCTGTACGTAGTGATTTCCTTGTTGCTGTGCGTTACTATTTGGTGTGGCCGACGCTATACGTGTAGGCGGCGAAACATTAAAGCTTGGTTGACCATGCAAACCACATTGTTGGTTAGGTATGCTAACCAGTTGGATTTGTTGCTGTTGTGGGGAGAAGCCTCTATTGTTACCAAAATGCGTTTGCTGCTGCTGATAATTTTGACGGTAGTGATAATTAAAATTTTGTCTGTTATTAAAATTCTGGTGGTTATCATTCCTGGAGCGTGTATCACCTTTGCTATTGAAATGGCGTGGTTGATCGTAATGACTGTATGTTTGTTGGCCTTGGTTATGATGTGAAAAATTTTTGTTTATGAAAGAATAGTCTGATTGCTGAACTTCCAAAAGCTGTAACAGATCTCTAAATGCCGAAATATTTTCTTTCTGCTGTCCTGTTAAAAGTGATACTCTTAACGATCGTGGTAATCTAGAAATACACAATTGGATAAGAGCAGATTCACTGTATGGCTCACTTAAGTACTGGTTTTGTTGGACCATGTGTTCAAAAAATTGCGTGACAGTGGGAAAATTTGAGTTCTCATAATTCGGTAAACTAATTAATTGATCCTTGATTCCGCGCTGTGTCGTCTTCGACCAATACGCTGACAGAAAAGCATTCTGAAATTCTTCTACCGAGTAGCATTGTCTCGCGATCGGTTTCATACGAGTTGCCGGTTCGCCTTCCAAAAAACTGCAAATAAATTCAAGTTTGTGTGTTACGGGCCAAGTTGGTGGAAAAGCAAATCTAAATTGTTGTATGCAATCCAAGGAGTGAATCTGTGTTCTGTCATTCTTAAATACCTTAAATTTTCTCACGGATAGAAAGTGCTTGTCATCAAAATTATCGTCTCTGAATGTCTGAACAGGTTCAGGATTGTATGAGAATCTATTTGTCTGTGTCTGTTCACATTCTAAGTCACGTACTCTCTGTAAATGACCTAAATTATACTGGCTGTGTGAGTGTGAGAAATGTTCGGAAAGTGGCGTATGCTGTATCGTGTTAAAGGCTGAGACATTTTTCATCTCTGTCACTTCTTGCTGTAGAGATGACAATTTTCTACGTAATATATTATTGGACGAACCTATCTCACTGATTGTTTGCTGTATGTTTTGGAATTCAGGTGTCTGATTAAACGAAACTGGTGACGTATCGTCTGATTTGGTGTCATTGTTATTTTCGTTAACGTCAATACGACTGGCCAATTCATCAAATTTTTCAGTGCTTTTACCAAATCGCCGTTTTTAGTGTCATAAGCATTAATTTGTTTCTGCATTTTACGTGTGGTTTTGTTTAATTTCTTAACGTCTGCTTTAATGGCATCGGGATCCTGTATTAATTCTAACTGTTCGAGTCTGTTGGTCATTGTCTGAAAGTCTACTGTATATTTATTTTCCAAAGTCTGAATATTAGTATCTGTTTTTGTTTTTAGATCGGATATTTCACCATGCATTTCAGTGTTCAACTGTTTGATAGTATTTATTTCGTCTGATACTGTAGCAATGTTGTTGTCTACGTATGTTTTTGCTTTCGTAAATAACTTACGCTTATCTTCCTGTCTCTGTACAGTAATTGTTTCCATGACTTGTTTCTTTACTTTGTTTTGTTCCTGTATAAATTTACGGTAACGCGTTTCACTGTTTTGTAGGTGGTGATTAAAATGTTCGTCAATTTGGCTGTTTTGTTCAACAAATTTCTTATCTACTTTCGCATCCAGTGTGCGTGAAAGTTCTGCTGACATTAATTTGAACTCGTCGCGTAACTGTGTTGCGTTTTCTGAACATTGTTTAGCAACTGCACTAATTTCATCTCTAAGTAATTTCGTTGTGGCTGTATGTGTATTACTTAATTCTTGTGCAACAGATCTAATTTCTTCACTACTGTTCCTAGCACAAGCTTTAATTTCCTCACGTAATTGTTCTTTAGTATCATGACATTGCACGGCAACGGCTGCAATCTGTTCACTAAGTTGTTTGACGTTGTTGTCTTGTCTTTCATTCTGTTGTAGCAATACTGCCATAACTTGAGACAAGCCAAAATTACCGACTCTTTCTTCTGTGCTGTGTGGCAGTGTATCTGCATGTGTCACGTTTTGTGTAACCATTTGGTCATTGTCTGATTCACAAAAAGGTTTGCCAATTGTATGTGCACTGTTAGTCACTACATCGGAATCAAATAAATCTAACATATTTTGAGTATTTTGTTCATTTTCGTTAGAAACATTTATCTGTTCACTGTGTAGATTTTGCAAATCAGGTGTGTCAAACTGGGCAGCGTTCATTGTAACGGAAAGTGTCGCGTCATCAATTGTCGTTAAATTTACAGTGGACACAATTGAATTTGTTTGCTCATCATTTAGATTAGAATCATTACTGGTGGTCGGTACGCACTGATTATCTGTAACTGGAGGATTATCATTAAGACACTGAGTGTCGCTAGTATTATCAGTCAAATTATTGAAGTCGGCTTTTTCACTCATTTCGGATCGCGATGTACTGTTAGCAGTTTTTCGCGGCATTTTCACAATTCAACGATAAGCACAAAATCAAACAAAGACAAAGCAAAAATGGAACAATTACAATGACAACCAAGAGCAATAAATTGCCGATGATCTGTGAAAGAATGAGTGACAAATTAGTAAATGCGTTGCGCCAGATGCAAACTACCTTTAACAATAGTGTAAATAAGAGCAGATATATGACTACTTCTCAGAAATTCACAAAGAAAATACGATCCTGGCCGGTTGTCGACAAGTGTAACCTCCCCACAATAAAATAATATGAATAGTATTCTCCGAACAGTAAAAAATATAAGTATATAATTCACATTCAGTGTAACTACCCAACAGATAAATTCCGTAACCTACCAATAATAAAATGTGACTAATCTCACAATAAAAAATTGTCGCTCACTTATAACCTTTCAATAATGACTGTGAATTTAAACTTGTGAATTTTGGACGTCAGCAGTGCTGCGTCATGGCCCTGAAAGATCATACTGAAATAAGAAAATTCTTACCTCAATAAGGTCGCCGGATAACGCGTATATATCTGCTCCTATAAGAAATTTTTCTGGCAAAGCTCAGTGCAATGCTGGTCGATAGATCTGTCATGTATAAAAAGAAAGAACTGATTTTTCTTTACAATAATCACGATAACCAAGGATTGGAGAAATTAGTAAAATCTTTAAATTGAGTTGAATGATTGTCAAAAGTTAATTTTTATAAGAAGGATTATTATTAAGAGATTTCTTTTTAAAAGCATTTACATGGGACTTGATACAACAATACTACACATGCGCGAGGCTGCTTTTACCTTATATCGCTCAGGCACCGCCATGGCTCCCCCACGACCGCCCCAGCCAACTCCATACACACGACTGCTCACTAGCAAGTTACTCCTACTGCTACACAGTTCCTACTGCCGTCAACATTGCTCTTTGGTCAGAGATTCTCTTATAGCTTACATATCGCAGGCAGCGCGTGAGCAATATATCGAAATTACATCTGCTCGAGTGCGCTAGCAACGAATTTCTTAATCATGGACCTCTTATAAGTGTCTCTTACCAAGTACGTGTGGCAGCCGAATTGTTTCATCTGATTTTATGCAACCCCACGTAACATTCCTGTCATGCATTTCCATCTTCATGACAATTCTCGGCCGCACACTGTACGGTCAATGAGGATATTCCCGCAGAGCTTTCGATGGGAAGTGTTTGATCGCCCACCATACAGCCCGGCTTAGCTTCGTCTGATGTTCATCCCTGCTCAAATGAACCACTGCCTATGAAGACAACATTTTGGTACAGACAACGGACTGCAGGCTGGTCTAGAGAAGTGGCGGAAAGCACAGGCGGCTGCTTTCTATGACAAGGGTATTAGAAAGTTGGTACAACACTACAACAAATGTCCACGTCGGAGAGGCAACTATGTTAAGTAGCTGGAAGCTGAAACAGACTATTGCAAATAAAACATTTTTTTTATTTTCACTGTGTTTTCCATTTCGCGACCGATAGTACCTTACTTTCCGAATATCCCTCGTAGCTTTAAGATCTTTCTTAGTATGCTTGAAATTATATTAGCCCCTGCTTTTGAGAAAAAGCATCTGTTGTAGTATTGTTGGGGGACCTCAGTACTGACATAGCGGAGCATTCTGCAAAGGAGAAAGAAGTGTGCTCATGTTCCCCAGAAAAATATCGTTTCTTCCTTTCATTTACTTTCGACTGGACTTGAGCGTCTACATCAACATCTACACTCTGTGAACCATTGTGAAGCGCGTGCTAGAAAACAAATGGCTCTAAGCACTATGGGACCTTACATCTGAGGTCATCAGTCCCGTGGACTTAGAACTACTTAAACCTAACTAACCGAAGGACGTCACACATATCCATGCCCGAGGCAGGATTCGAACCTGCGACTGCAGTAACAGCGCGGTTCCGGACTGAAGCGCCTATAACTGCTCGGCCAATAACAAATCTCTTTCTATTTTGTTTTACGGATGGAGCATCAGACGAATAACTGCTCTTAAAGTCCATTAAATTTCGGTCACGCAGCCGCGCAAATAAAATTTCTTCCACTGATATTTCGGACGCGTATCGTCCGGCCATACACAGATTAAGTCACAAAGTAAGTTGCCTAATTTTATCTGCACGATCTCTACCGGATAACTATGTAAGAAGCTGAAGAATATTTATAATTTCTGCCCTGACAGACGGTTCTTGCAGGTTTCTAAGCGGGCTCTCGTAAGATCTACGTCGTCTGCTCTTCTAATGTCTTCCAGTTAAGAATTTTAAATATTTTTATAACACACTTTCGCGAGTCAAACAAGCCTGTGCCTACTCCCGTCGTTCTTTTGTATGCGTTCCATGACCACGGTTAGGTCAAACTAATATCGGTTCCGTGCACTTGAACAGCATTAAAGAACGGTCAGTACAACGTTTTGTAAGCCGTGTTCTTTGTAACACAAGCTACAGTTTCCCAAATCGTAACAATGATTCGCAACCTAGTGTTTGCTTTTCCTGAGGATATGTGGTCATTCCGCCACACATCTCTGTACATTGTCACTCCTAAACATCCTCGTTTCAAACGTACATCCTTTCTTGCAGGATTGTGGGAAAGTTCGGAAGATACGACACGAAGTAATGCTGTGAGGATTGGTGTCGAGTCGTGCTACAATAGCTCAGCCGGTATAACATTTTCCCACGAAAAGTAAAGGTCCTAGGTTCTAGCACACAGTTTTACTCTGCAAGGAAGTTTCATTTTCCTTTTTTCTTTTTTTGCGTGTCCAGTGTGCTAACCACTGCGTCACTTCGATCGGTAACCAAACTGGGCTGGGCATTCTACTGCGGCAGTTATCATTCAACACTAGACCAGAGTTAAAGACAGATCAGTGCAACTGAGCTTTAAACTATTTCCCGATCGGTTCTAGGCGCTTCAGTCTGGAACCGCGCGACCGCTACGGTCGCGGGTTCGAATTCTGCCTCGGACATGGATGTGTGTGTTGTCCTTAGGTTAGTTAGGTTTAAGTAGTTCTAAGTTCCAGGGAACTGATGAGCTGAGATGTTAAGTCCCATAGTGCTCAGAGCCATTTTAACCGTTAAAAACTGTTTCCAAGCACCATCGTCGTATTAAAAATAAGTAGTGTAAAGTTTATACTAATAAATTATTGTAAATTGTTATGTTCATGTAACATTTATCTGCTGGACGTCAAATGTATTTGAAGAATACAACATGCTTTGAATTCATCTTGAAGATTACGACTTCCTTCACGATCAGCATTCTGTGATGGGACTGCGTTCCATTTCAATCGGAAAGGCAATCACTACTACGCTAGAATATGAGGTACACAGTATCCAGAAACCATAATCAAGCTCGGTTGTTTTCCGAGAAAATATGTTCAGCCTGCTCCGAACTTCCCCAGACCATCAACGCCAAACGATCATTTCATTTCAATAAAGTTTTTTT
Organism: Schistocerca cancellata; assembly: GCF_023864275.1. NCBI lineage: Eukaryota > Metazoa > Arthropoda > Insecta > Orthoptera > Acrididae > Schistocerca > Schistocerca cancellata. The sequence goes on from NC_064626.1 coordinate 853,091,674, forward strand.
TGCGATTTATATTTTTTATGTATTCCGAGTTTGGGTCCATAAAATATGGTCAGTTTACATCTGTATTGCGGCCGCGCGGGATTAGCCGAGCGGTTAAGGCGCTGCAGTCATGGACTGTGCGGCTTGTCCCGGCGGAGGTTCGAGTCCTCCTTCGTGCATGGATGTGTGTGTTTGTCCTTAGGATAATTTAGGTCAAGTAGTGTGTAAGTTTAGGGACTGATGATCTTAACAGTTGAGTCCTATAATATTTCACACACATTTGAACATCTGTATTGCCCCTGGTACTCTATCTAGGCTTGTAGGTTCCTTAGTTATCCATGAGGTCACAAAATGATAATCATTAGGTCAGTCTGTAGAAAAACGTAATAGTGTAACCAGCACAGGTGCTGCAGAACTGAGACTTCTGAGCGACGGCGTCTCTGGCGCCAGAGGGCAGGAGACGTCAGAGGGCCAGCGCACAGTGGACTCGCCGAGCGCCTGCGGCGGGGATTCCCCCGTAGCCGCAGTGCCCAATCACTGGCCTGCTCTGCTGTACCCAGCCCTGCCCCGCGCTGCTCTGGCGGGCAGACGGACGCCGTTGTTTCGCACTTGCCAGCGTTAATGACCGGCCGGCCGCCTTTATGGCCGCGGCAGCTCTCACTTTGTTGCAGTGCGCCACATAAGCCGTAACTCGCGGGCTCGGACGCCTCCAGGGTCCATTTAGGGAAGGGAAGTGACGATTTGCAGGTTACACGGGTCGTAACGGGTTTCGTGGCCCGCGGAAACGCTAACTGCCAGCAATTCATTTGTCCGGTTTTCGCGTTTGCCAGTTGTGCCTGCGCGCAGATATTCCGGACATTACCTTTAATGCCTTGCCAATTTGCTCAGAGTGACCATCGAATATAATTTCTAACTAATGGCACGTCTGTGGAAGTCAAATTACGGGCGGCGAAATGGCCATCGTTTTCGGTCGTCGAAGCCCTCCTGACTCAAGCGAATTGCGTGAAACGAGAGATATTACACGGGTAGCTGTCACTTGGCTTCTCTGATTCGTTCCGGATCGTATGAACTTTCGAAAAATTACCGCAGCGTTCAGCTACTCTACTGTAATGTACAGCCACAAATCCGCAACTTCCCATTTCATCCGAGCGGATTTTCTCGTTTCTTTTCCTAGGTCTGAGATACAACTTCAGTTCATTCAGATACTTCTGGCACATAAATATTTCCCCTAGAGGAAACGGTAATTATAATACCAGACAGAGTCAAAAAGTTCTTGTGACACGGTGAAAACAAAATATTTAATAAATTTCAGTTTTTGTAAGCTGCATTTCCTTCGAGGTAAACCTCTTCTGGACTCACAGACTACCGCTTCAATTAAATATTACGCCTTTAGCGGGATGCTAATTTTATCTTTTAATAGTATTCGTCGGCCGACAAGGTCGTCGCCATGCAGCAAAGCATAATTTCTTTCCCGTTCATTTGCATTATTGTCTTCTGATGCAGCCGCAAGTGCTGTAGACAGGGTCCTTTGTCACAATCTTACCGTCTGGCACGAATTACTGGTAAGCGACATATGTTTTATTGCAAAAGAATTCCCCTAGATTTACCATGTCCACGCCGGCATGTACCGCCTGTGGCACACGTTCCACTCTATCAATTACGCTACCAGTAAAACATTGACGTTCAAAGCATTTCTGTTACCCAGGCGCAACGAACAGATGTGAGTACAATTTTGTGGGATCCTTTAACGGGAGAGCTTTTTGAACAAATGAGGTGTCATATAACTTGTTGAATTTAGTGCTAAATTATTGCCACTTTCAAAATAAGAGGTTAGTATATTAAAATAGTTGCCTAGGACGACCGCTTCCCCACAACGAGAAACAAGAAAACCAACACCGCCAAGCAAAGCATGAACACTAGAGGTGGGCAAACTCGTTCATCCTTGGGAACTAGTTCACCGGTGATCGCTCCTTTTTGGGAACCGTTCATTTTTACTCGTTCACCGTTCATTTCTGCCTGGTATATGGTTCTTATGAAAAACTGAAAATTAGTGGTGTAGGTGACTGAAGATGGATGGCGCCAAGAGGGGGCTTGCCTCGCCCCTCGAATGCAGAGTTTTTATTCGTTACATAATTCTTACACTCTTGTAGAAACAATTTTCGTGATTCTGCATTACCTCTCGTTTAGCAAAGTATAGCGCAATGTAGCTGCTCGCAGTGAAATATAAGGCAGCGCACTAAAAATCGGGCCGATTTTTCGTGCGCCACGCTGTACCACTGAAATAATATTGTAGAAGTTATCATATTCTCTTTACAAAGTGTGAGACCAGATATCGATTATGGAGCGCGGGCTTCGTTCGATTGTATGTCGCTCTGCCTACCACGACAATGAACATGCTGTTTTACCTTGGATCAAAAAAAGACGGAAAATGGCCACTCGTGTGTGCCGTGCCGACTTCCTTTGCATGTGTAATAACAAAAAAGCGTGCCTTTTTGTAAGTATGTCTTCTGCTTTTTAACGAAATGGTGAAGTAAGCTTATATGCCCTTTTGTTACCTTAAAAGATGTATGTATTACATACATCGCAATTTTTATGTAATTTACGTAATTATATAATACCTTTTAATTGCTGGTCTTGGGCGTTCAGTAGAATACGAAAAGAACAGGAAGTCCAGATTTCAAAAAAGGTTTGAAACAGATTTAGAATGGCCGTGCGCAGCGAACGAAACGAACAACAACTCGACACTGGAATAACTAGGAGCAGTCCGCAGTGGGACTGCGACGAGTGTCCACACGAAGAAGGACGAGTCCGGCCGAGGGAGACCGAGACCGGGACAGAGTCGCGAACGGGACCGGGACCGAGCCTGAAACGAGACCGGCGGACGTGCCGTTGCGGCAACGAGACCGACCGTTTCCCGTTCCCTGGAACTGTAAGTAGAAAGCGGCGACCGAAGTGAACTATGAAAGACCGTTCCGTAGAATTGGTTCATCGCACCTTCCGTTCATCTTGGTGAACCGTTCCTTTGGACCCGTTAGTTCGCGAACGACCCATTTGTAATGAACAAGAGCCGACGCAAAGCGAGAAACACAGTTCTCCGTGACGGCGCGACGGCGTTAATTAATGTATTTTGGAATCCAATGGTAAAGTGAAGGACGGTAGTTTTAGGTCCATACCCCTTCAGACCAACACACTTTGTCAAACGTTTTTCCGAATAGTTCACTACTCGGCTGATATACTATTCTGGAAAGTCGTCAAAATACCAATCACTGACTGACGAAGCCAGTCAAAATGTTTCCCTTCTACCAATGTCTATACAGGGTGAAAAGTATTTTCTCCTATGAGGATTATTTAAACCAGTGAAGGCCGTATTACGCTCTTCAGTTGTAGGCAACTGCTGTACACCAGTGTAGTAGTGCATTGTCTCTATTTACTAATGGAGCGATACAGCTGGAGTGAGTACACTGATATGGTTGGTGCGTACTACGTAGCGCACCACAACGGACGAGCTGCACAGCGAGTTTATCAACAACAAGATCCTAATCGCCGTATCCCGCATCATACGACCTTTGCTGCTGTGGACCAACGTCTGCGTGAAACCGGGTCATTTAGCAGATTACCTGGACAGGGACGCCTTCGCACGGTAAGAACGCTGCAATTTGAGGAAGCTGTCTTGCAGCATGTGGAAGGGGATCCTTCAGTTAGCACTCGTGCAATTGTACGTAACATGGGGGCGAATCAGACGAATGTAAGAACAGTCCTTCGAGAGCAATTGTTACGTCCATTTCACTTACAGCGTGTTCACAACCTGGAAACAGTTGATTATCCACCCAGAGCACAGTTTTCGCAGTGGTACCTGGAACATCTCCATCCTCTGTGTTGTTTACTGACGAAGCAAAGTTCGGGCGTGATGGAGTCTTAAACACGCACAATTCGCATGTCTGGAGTGAGGATAACTAGCGCTCATCAAGTGCGGTTCTTCGTTAATGTGTGGGTCGGTGTTGTTGGGAACTGTTTAATTGTACCGTATTTGCTACCTAGGCCATTAAATGGCAGACACTATTACAATTTCCTCGCCAGAGAATTGCTGGAAGACGTCCCATTCCCTACAAGAGAACGCATGTGGTTGCAAAGTGACGGGGCGCCGGCACATATCAGTCGTCGTGTGTATCGATTCCTGGACCGACGGTTCCCAGAAACGTGGATTGTCAGAGTTGGTCCTGTACCATGGCCTGCTCGATCCCCAGATATGTCCCCTCTGGACTTTTTTTGTGTGGGAAGAGATGCGCAACCTTGTTTACGCAACTCCTGTTGCAACAGAAGAGGATCTGGTTGCCCGGATAGTAGCAGCAGCAGGAACAATTCGGGATACTCCTAGGGTTTTTGCCCGTGTCAGACAGAACATGATCCGACGGTGTAACCTTTGTTTATGTGCCAATGGAGGAATTTTTGAAAATCTACTGTAATTGAAATTGGGTTGTGTTAATATGTTGTCTCTTGGTCATAAAAATGGAAAAGTGTTTGTTGGTTTAATTAATTTGCCGCTAGAGAAATCTTGCTCTACCGGTTTAAATACACCTCATAGGAAAAAATGACATTAGGGAAAAATATTTGTTTAGATGTCCCCTACAACCTCCCAGAGTTTGTCGGTTTAAATATTTTTCACCCTGTAGATTTCGGAACAAGTGGCAGTGGCAGGGTGTCAAATCTGGTGAATAAGGTGGCTGTTTCAACAGTTCTTACTTCTAATATTTTTGTTAATCCATTCCCGAAGCACTAGACAGGCACGTGGAATGTCTTGACGAATGGTAATTCGATTCTCTCGTATTTCTTTCTGCATTTTTTCCAGAAGACGAGCATAGGAGCATCCGTAACTCACTTCCACATTCCGAAATTCGGTGTCGCCAAAGGCCTGGGCGACATGGTTCTTGGACTGGAATAAGCCTTGCTACCGATGTGAGAAAGAGACTTTGATCTGACTGACAGGAAGTACAATAGGTAATCGGCAGGAGAGGAAGATGACTACGAAAGCTATTAAGTCCAAAGCATAAAAATTACTAGGAGTTAATTCGGAATAAAATACGCTTTGTCCTAAAGTGAAGTGCATTCATTACGAAATTCCAAGTCCAAAAGCAGTTAAACAGTCTGCCACTACTCCATCTACGCGGAGTATTGGATGCGGCCTACGTGCATAGTAGCGGCGAGCGGTTAGAACGCTTGATGACGTCGGAAAACGATCCGACGCTCTAGTGTCCCGAGCAGCTGCTCTTTGTTTAGCAGTCTGCAATAGCGTTCTGTAGAGATCAGGCAAACAATAGCTATCTGATTTTGTTCAGTAAGGACAAACATTTCTGAAAGGCGATTTATTCAGTATACGGAATGGTCGAAGTGAAACAGAGAGAAACAGAGAGAAACAGAGAGAACAGAGGGAAACAGAGAGAAACGGAGTTTGTTGTTTGGAGAATTTAACACAGTGTATGAGAGTTTACGATTAGATCCTGATAAATCCTAAGAATGTACGATAATGTTTGTGTCTACATTTGACTACATTTTGAGAAAGATCGATGCACACTTGAGAGTACCCTGCCCCAGTTTCTATTCAACTAAATAATCAGAGGAAAAACTCAGAGGGCCGAGTTACTTTGACGTAATTAATAGTGGGGCATGGATGTGTGTGATGTCCTTAGGTTAGTTAGGTTTAAGTAGTTCTAAGTTCTAGGGGACTGATGACCTCAGATGTTAAGTCCCATAGTGCTCAGAGCCATTTGAACCATAGGTAATAGTGAATTCAACTTTTCTTTGTATCTAACATCACTAGCGGCAAGAAATGTGCGAGACATGTTTGTGCATAGTATTGTATTTGTATTGTATTTTAAGCAGGGACCTAGAAACGACGGAGAGGCTCCGTCCCCGCCGCAAGCGCAGTGGTCCACAACTCCACGACGACTACCGCAGTCCACTTCACCCCTCCGCCGCCCCACACCGAACCCAGGGTTATTGTGCGAGGACCAGGCGCTCCTTCACGCCCGGAAAGCCGTGCGTTAGACCGCACGGCCAACTGGGAGGGGGGGGGGGGGGGGGGCTTGTGCATGGGTTTGGTCACAACAGAATGGTGCAATAAACATATTTATTTGCTGTCAATATTACGCTTGTAAGAGGTCCGAGCAGATGTAATTTCGATGTATTGCTCATGCGCTGCCTGCGATATGCAAGGTATAAGAGAATCGCTGACCAGAGAGCAGTGGTGACTGAGTAGGTACTGTGTAGCTGTAGCAGTGAGTAGTTGCTAGTCTGCGCTAGTCTGCGCTTGTGTGGAGTCTGCTCTGGTCTGGTATAGTGTATCATGTTGGCTGGGCCGGTCGCGGTGCAGCGATGCCGGAGCCTGAGTATTATTGTATAAGGTAAAAAGCAGCCTCGCGCATATCTAGTAATGTTATGTGAACTCCCATGTAAATCTTTAAAAAAAATGTCCTAATAATAATCTTTGTGATATAAAGTAATTTTTAACAAGCATTCATTTCAATTTAAAGAATTTACTAATTTCTCCAATCCATGATCATTCCTATTGTTGCAAAAGAAAAATCAGTTGCTTCCTTTCATAAATGACAAATCTATCGGCCAGCATTGCACAGAGCTGTGCCGGAAAAATTTTAGGTAAGAGCAGATATATTCGCCGTCTTTATTGAGGTAAGAAATTTTGCTTTTTATTCAGAATGATCTTACAGGGCCATGACGCAGCACTGCTGACGTCCAAAATTTACCAGGTTATTGAATTTATTTCTTATTACGAGGTTTAGGAATTTTTCTGTTTCGAGCTTACATTAAATGGGAAACAAATTTTGTGTGGAGGTTAAATGTGAATGAATTTCTGTAGGGAGGTTATAAATGGGAACCAATTTTGTTCTGAGGTTACACAAAAAAAAAATTAGAATCATATTCATATTATTATTATTCATTTTATTAAATTTTGTTCTGAGGTTACACTAAAATTAGAATCAGTATTCATATTATTATTTATTTATATTATTTTTTGTGGGGAGTTTACACTAACATTAGAATCACTATCCGTAATATTTATTTATATTATTTTTTGTGGGGAGGTTACACGCTTCACTGCTATTTCATTCCATATCCTCCTTAGAATCGACCTATTTTTGTCCTGATAATGACTAAGCTGCCAAATCTCTGGCCTTTCTTGTACCACTGTGATAATTTCTTCACATTACATGGCTCGCAGCTCGCTGCTCGCTCGTGAGACACGAACTGGTCTGCGTTGCACGCACACGCTCCTCTGCGCGCTGTTACTATCAACTGGACGCGTTCCCCGGAGCGCTTGCCACCAGGACATTTCCGTATCAGCAAATAGGTTCGTGTCCCACGCTGTGGGGCAAACAGCGCTCAACGCTGCCCGCCCCGCTCCACTCAGGCCTCGGCCAAGGCTGTCTGTTCAACAGGAAACAACATCAAACACTGCATAACTCACTGAGAGACGCTGTGCTGCAAACAACTCCTCTCGTAGAAAGTGCCTAAAATCCACAACAGCTGACCCCGAGACCACTCTGGCTCCCAGAGTTAACAGGACCTGTTATGACAGCTCCTGAAATGAAGAGATAAATTACTTTACCCATCATCTATTGACTTCTAACAGTTGTAACAGAAATGACGTGTGCCCATTGTAGGAGGGATTTATTTCCGTCTAATGTTTTGGCAGATGGACCCCAGCACAGCTCATACGTGTCTTTTATAGCAAGAATATGTTTCCGTTCTACACTTCTGGAAATGGAAAAAAGAACACATTGACACCGGTGTGTCAGACCCACCATACTTGCTTCGGACACTGCGAGAGGGCTGTACAAGCAATGATCACACGCACGGCACAGCGGACACACCAGGAACCGCGGTGTTGGCCGTCGAATGGCGCTAGCTGCGCAGCATTTGTGCACCGCCGCCGTCAGTGTCAGCCAGTTTGCCGTGGCATACGGAGCTCCATCGCAGTCTTTAACACTGGTAGCATGCCGCGACAGCGTGGACGTGAACCGTATGTGCAGTTGACGGACTTTGAGCGAGGGCGTATAGTGGGCATGCGGGAGGCCGGGTGGACGAACCGCCGAATTGCTTAACACGTGGGGCGTGAGGTCTCCACAGTACATCGATGTTGTCGCCAGTAGTCGGCGGAAGGTGCACGTGCCCGTCGACCTGGGACCGGACCGCAGCGACGCACGGATGCACGCCAAGACCGTAAGATCCTACGCAGTGCCGTAGGGGACCGCACCGCCACTTCCCAGCAAATTAGGGACACTGTTGCTCCTGGGGTATCGGCGAGGACCATTCGCAACTGTCTCCATGAAGCTGGGCTACGGTCCCGCACACCGTTAGGCCGTCTTCCGCTCACGCCCCAACATCGTGCAGTCCGCCTCCAGTGGTGTCGCGACAGGCGTGAATGGAGGGACGAATGGAGACGTGTCGTCTTCAGCGATGAGAGTCGCTTCTGCCTTGGTGCCAATGATGGTCGTATGCGTGTTTGGCGCCGTGCAGGTGAGCGCCACAATCAGGACTGCATACGACCGAGGCACACAGGGCCAACACCCGGCATCATGGTGTGGGGAGCGATCTCCTACACTGGCCGTACACCACTGGTGATCGTCGAGGGGACACTGAATAGTGCACGGTACATCCAAACCGTCATCGAACCCATCGTTCTACCATTCCTAGACCGGCAAGGGAACTTGCTGTTCCAACAGGACAATGCACGTCCGCATGTATCCCGTGCCACCCAACGTGCTCTAGAAGGTGTAAGTCAACTACCCTGACCAGCAAGATCTCCGGATCTGTCCCCCATTGAGCATGTTTGGGACTGGATGAAGCGTCGTCTCACGCGGTCTGCACGTCCAGCACGAACGCTGGTCCAACTGAGGCGCCAGGTGGAAATGGCATGGCAAGCCGTTCCACAGGACTACATCCAGCATCTCTACGATCGTCTCCATGGGAGAATAGCAGCCTGCATTGCTGCGAAAGGTGGATGTACACTGTGCTAGTGCCGACATTGTGCATGCTCTGTTGCCTGTGTCTATGTGCCTGTGGTTCTGTCAGTGTGATCATGTGATGTATCTGACCCCAGGAATGTGTCAATAAAGTTTCCCCTTCCTGGGACAATGAATTCACGGTGTTCTTATTTCAATTTCCAGGAGTGTATATGCGACCATTACTCTTCAACTAGCAGAACCACTCGCTCCCCTGTGAAATATATCGCACTTGCTTTTGGTAACGTAACTACAGCGATTAAGATTTAAACAGTTCTTAAGGCGCCGAGCTTGCCTCTCCAAGATCCTACGTTTCGGTTAACTTTTCAAATGTTGGCATTCTCTGTGACAACACTTGTCACAGCCTTTTCGGCAGAAGGAAAAGACTTTGCTTTGCCTCTCCAAGATCCTACGTTTCCATTAACTTTTCAAATGTTGGCTTTCTCTGTGACAACACTTGTCACAGCCTTTTCGGCACAAGGAAAAGACTTTGCCTTTATGTTGTTTGGCCACCGACTTTCAATCCCTGCTTTGACTGGTGTTTCATGTCTGGTTTGTACTCACCTCTCATTCGCTCCAACAAATGGGCTCACAAACAGATTAACCTCAAAACGGTCTAATGTTGCAGAGAAATTTATTTTCGATCAACACCTAAGAAATGCCGCTTTTGTATGTACAGAGCTTTCTCATAGTTAAGTCTGATTGGAAAATGTACCTCAATCTTCCCTCTGGTATGCCTGTAAAGTTAGGAAATTCATAAGCCTTTATCTCTATATTTACTATAATTATTCAAATTTATATTTATACTGGTACGTTTCGAAATCAGCGTCGTGCTCGAACAACAGCACATGACACTAGAGTACACCTCACAGTAGCAATGGGAAAATAAAGAGTATAGTCCTGACTGGGTGTCCATAAAGTCCCTCTTTCACTTCGAAAGATAATAACTTGGAAACTGCTAGAGATGGAGAATCATGGTTTGTTGTAAAACGTTTATCAGCTCTCAAAGATTTTTTTTTCTTTTGCCCTTTGATGCAGATTTAACTTGGAGTACACAAAAATGGCGATAGCCCAAGAGATGGCGCAATGTGCGACCTGGTATGCACTACCAAAACCTGTTGTGCGACGACGGCAATATGGAAGGGCACCATTGGCGGGAACAAGCGTAATGAGGTGGTCAAAGGCTTTAAAAAGACCTGCAGTGTCAAAAACCTTCCTCGACGTGGACGTTCATCCATGTCTCAAGTACGAGTTGACAGGGTGCAAGCTGCATTTTAACGCAGCTCTCAGAAATCAGTTCGTCGTGTATTACGCGAATTACAGGAAGCAAAATTATCTAAACTTGCAGTGTCACATAAGCGGTTAGGCCTTCCTGTTACAAAGTGGAAATGGTCCACGCGTTGCAGCCAAATGATCCTCCCCTGTGATATGCATTCACATGTTCCATGTTGGTCTCCACAGATGCTGACACCGACTATTTGAAAAAGTGGCTATTTCAGACGAAGCACTGCCCGCATTTAGGGACAATTATGTTGCTTAAAGATTATGATTTTCTATTCCGAAAACCAACATAACACATCCGCGAAGTCCCAAAGATTAATATTTGACATCGCCTAATATTCGACTGGGTGATAGGCTAATTTTTTTCTCCGCAAAGAAAACCGCAACAGGCAATATTTACCTGGAAATAAGGGCGTATTCTGAGGGAAGGTGGGCACGGGGGCATGTGCTCCCCTCCTCCCACTCCAGACTGTCCCGAATAAAAAAAGAGGAGAGAGAGAGACAGAGAGGGAGAGAATCTCGGCATAATCACAATTTTTACTTGCGGGCAGCATGTAACTGTGAGTTTAAAAAACGCAAAAAGCCTGGAATTACGGTAACGCAAGTGTGATTTGCAGTGTTATGCCTTCATTTATTTGTTTATTGTCTCTTTTTCATCAGAATTTATGATAAAATTAAAATAAAACATGAGGTATTTTATCGTTTCGTGATCGCGTAACAGATAGATCAGCTGTTGTGTCGGTTATACTCACTATTCAAGTAAAGTTAAATCTTTAACTTTGTGAAAAATTTGTAAATTTTTATAGCTGCATTCAGGCTAACACATTCATACATTTTCGATAAATGTTTGATCTCTTTCGATCTTTTCCTAAGTTGTAAGAAATAGTACTGCCATAGTTACTATAAATAGCTTTATCTGAAGCTACACGTTTCGATTTTTCACCTTCGTCAGGTTTCTTACAGTCAGTAATTCCGTTTTTCCTATGCGCCTTGACATTTCGCCAAAGTCCTGTTGGCAAGTAGCATCTGGTGTTCAGGTTGGCATTTTCATTACGAACCAGCGTATTTCAGTCATGATATAGCACTTCACTTCTTGATGAAAGGCACAGTGAATAATACATAAAGTACCAATATCACAAATGTGAAAGTAACTCTGTCTGTCACCTTTTCAAGGCCGAACCACTGAATCGAATTTGATGAACTTTGGTATGGAGATAGCTTGAACCCTGAAGAAGAACTTCAGCTACTTAAAAAAAATTAAATCAGCTGGCAGAGGCTATTATAGTCGATAATAGTGCTTCGAGGCAGCTTGCTGGCAATGCAGTCTTTTGCATTACATTACGCAGGCGATACGAGCTAACGCCAAACTGGAAAACACTTAACTGTAGATTTCAAAAAGATCTACACAAAACTCCACGAGAGCTTGCGCTTATCTTTCACGGTTCATCAACAAACACCATTTTTGTCTTTTGATTGCACCTGGCGCAGCGAATCGGAAAGACAAAAATTCTGGATGAACCACATAAGATAATCATACTCGTATGTTCTCGCGAACTTCTTTGTAAATATTTTTGAGATCTGTGCTTTAGCATGACATCAAGTTACGTACCACATACTAATTAGGTAGCGTGTTGTTGGCGACAAACCTGTCACTTTTTGTAGCAGATACCTTTAAAAGGCTGAACAGATTTTCATCGAACATACGTCGCGATAATTCTGATTAAACTAGGCTTCAAATAAATATAAAAAGAAGTGCACTGAAATCAATGTATTCATGTTGGAGTTGTGCTGACGTACACAGAAAGACATTAAACCTACAGTACCTGACTTCGCCTGGTGGTGCAGTGGAGAGGACGGCACACATCGCCAGCTGTGCTTCTCCTATACAGGGTGTTACAAAAAGGTACGGCCAAACTTTCAGGAAACATTCCTCACACATAAAGAAAAAACAAAATGTGGACTTGGGTTCGGAAACACTTACTTTCCATGTTAGAGCTCATTTTATTGCTTCTCTTCAAATCACATTAATCATGGAATGCAAACACACAGCAACAGAACGTACCAGCGTGACTTCAAACACATTGTTAGAAGAAATGTTCAAAATGTCCTCCGTTAGCGAGGATACATGCATCCACCCTCCGTCGCTTGGAATCCCTGATGCGCTGATGCAGCCCTGGAGAATGGCGTATTGTATCACAGCCGTCCACAATACGAGCACGAAGAGTCTCTACATTTGGTACCGGGGTTGCGTAGACAAGAGCTTTCAAATGCCTCCATAAATGAAAGTCAAGAGGGTGGAGGTCAGGAGAGCGTGGAGGCCATGGAATTGGTCCGCCTCTACCAATCCATCGGTCACCGAATCTGTTGTTGAGAAGCGTACGAACACTTCGACTGAAATGTGCAGGAGCTCCATCGTGTATGAACCACATGTTGTGTCGTAGCTACTTGTAAAGGCACATGTTCTAGCAGCACAGTTAGAGTATCCCGTATGAAATCATGATAACGTGATCCAATGAGCGTAGGTGGAAGATCATGGGGCCCATTCAAGACATCACCAACAATGCCTGCCCAAACGTTCACAGAAAATATGTGTTGATGACGTGATTGCACTTTTGCGTGCGGATTCTCGTCAGCCCATACATGTTGATTGTGAAAATTTACAATTTGATCACGTTGGAATGAAGCCTCATCCGTAAAGAGAACATTTGCACTGAAATGAGGATTGACACATTGTTGGATGAACCATTCACACAAGTGTACCCGTGGAGGCCAATCAGCTGCTGATAGTGCCTGCACACGCTGTACATGGTACGGAAACAACTGGTTCTCCCGTAGCACTATCCATACAGTGACGTGGTCAACGTTACCTTGTACAGTAGCAACTTCTCTGACGCTGACATTAGGGTTATCGTCAACTGCACGAAGAATTGCCTCGTCCATTGCAGGTGTCCTCGTCGTTCTAGGTCTTCCCCAGTCGCGAGTCATACGCTGGAATGTTCCGCGCTCCCTAAGACGCCGATCAATTGCTTCGAACGTCTTCCAGTCGGGGCACCTTCGTCCTGGAAATCTGTCTCGATACAAACGTACCGCGCCACGGCTATTGCCCCGTGCTAATCCATACATCAAATGAGCATGTGCCAACTCCGCATTTGTAAACATTGCACTAACTGCAAAACCACGTTCGTGATGAACACTAACCTGTTGATGCTAAGCACTTTAGTGCTTGATGCTAGTACTGTAGAGCAATAAGTCGCATGTCAACACAAGCACCCTAGTCAACATTACCTTCCTTCAATTGGGCCAACTGGCGGTGAATCGAGGAAGTACAGTACATACTGACGAAACTAATCTGAGCTCTAACATGGAAATAAAGCGTTTCCGGACACATGTCCACATAACATCTTTTCTTTATTTGTGTGTGAGGGATGTTTCCTGAAAGTTTGGCCGTACCTTTTTGTAACACCCTGCATTTACTCATGGGAAACAGTGCTGCAGATACGCGAGCGAAACAGCGGGTAAAGGCTATCTGAATATACAAATAAACAGACACTATTACTAATCTCTGGAGAACTTTCGTAAACGCTTATAGGTGGCAACCTGTTTACGTAGCAGCGTACTGCTATTCTTGGGAGTTGTGTGATTTTATGGGTCACGATCAGTCAAGCCAGATGAATAATTTGTTTTCGAGGAAGATTCAAATTCCCATAACCATTATTCGGAATTCAACATACTTCTTTGCAGCTATTAAAACTTTACTTGTATGTTAGAAACTTCGAAGGCATTTAACCGCACGTCAGCTAAAAAGATTTTTCTTTGTAGTAATGTTTAATTTTGTTGACCGGAAAAGCATTCATGAAAACTCATCGCGTTATATATATATATATATATATATATATATATATATATATAGGGTGAGTCACGTAAGAAGTAACACCACTTTTATTCTTTATTTCGTGAACCGTTACACATACCGAAATGCGGCTTTCCGCAAAAATTAGAGCGTCGAGAGGCACGTATGTTTTCCTTTGGTTAATGTTTTTAACGCTGGTATCAACAGGGATATTGAAGTAAGTAATTTTTTAAACGGAATATTATACTTTTTATAACTGCATTCATTAGCTCTTGATAAGACAAAATTACAGTGATATAGCGTTTGTTAGTGATGACATTGAAACCACTCGTAAAAA